>NC_135718.1:73278530-73912317 GCF_964656455.1 Halichoerus grypus
GACCTGACCGCTGGACCTGGCACTACGGAGGTCACTGAAATTTCTTAACGGAGTTGCATATGCTAACTCACCCCCATGAACAGCAGTTTCTCCCTGGTAATGGAATTGTGATTAGTAAATACATCATAGGCCTAACACACTAGTAGGCATGCGGCAATGTTAGTCTCTGGACTACTGACTGGTGTCATGATGATACCGCTACTTCATGGGGCCCGTGTATATCACCACATATGCTTCACTGTTTAAAAATCTACTTTCATTTTCATTAAAAACTGCCATAACTAAAATGCTCTGCTCGATCTTCTGAAAGGAAGAGTACGCCTGAAAAAGATGAGCCTAGTACCTTTATGAAAAGTTTCATCAGAACCCTAAAATGAATGGCATCAGCACCACTGAGTATCATCTCAAAGAGTCCAATAAACAAGTGCAGAAAGGCTCTGCTGTCTTCTTTCAGCTGTTCGGGATTCCACCATATATCATCTACATGGACATGAAGAGAAAGAGAAACGATGAACAAACTTATGTGAACACACTGGTGGGAATTTTCACTCAAGAGAAAGAATAGTTGTGGAGACAATAATTCAGTTTTCTAGAGTATCACATTCAAAAGTCACACTTTGTCCTACCTTTAGGAAAAGATTTAGGAGCCTTTAGTGCATGAATAAAATTTTTCAGTGAAAATATGAGTAAAACAGAGTCCTCCACAGCAACACGCCGGGCTGTGTTGAGCTGCTCTATGTAATGTGCCCACAGTTCCACTGGTATCTCTCTGTCCATCATCAGCTCAAAATGCCATTCTGAGGGGATGTCCTGAAATGGTAAAGGAAACAAAGAGCATAAATATGAAGTTCTGAACATGGGTTATACTCAGAGGACCTGCAATGGATAAATGATTGGGTAATATGCAAAATTTTGTCTCTCTGTGCATTTAAGTGAGGAGAGGATTATTAGCTTTAACCAAATTTGTAGAGAGGTTCAACCATCACTATTTACAAAAGAAGGATACAAATAAATTATCCACAGCTTCATTTTATCTATATTTTCTTGAAACATATCTAAAAACAAATGTTATCCATATAAATTGTGTTTATCTAGTGGCACATTTCTACACAGAAAGGAGTTGGAGCTCCAGGAGACCCTTAAAAGGACCTTTCTCATGTCACACACTTCTAGTCTGAAGAGGGTGCACAGTAAAATCTCCAAACTTGGAAATAGTTCTAAACAAGTAGCAAAATGTGAGGGTGTTTGAAATTATACTGTAGATACTAAAAAGCAGCATGAGAAAACATGAAGAAAAATGATAAATGAGACTCTGTACACGAGAGTGCAAAGTAGTAATTTAGAAGGAAAATAACCCAAAGCCAGACTTTTGAGAAAATGTCTCTAGTGAGCAATTTCATTGGCTCAATGTGCTGCTGCAACTGCAAAGAGGCTCAGGACTCCCAGAAAGGGTACTAAATATAAAACAGCATATTATCTGCACATATACAAAACACTCCATTTGTTCACACTTTTAACACCAAGGGCAAACACCATTCAGGTTATCACACTCTGCAAAAGAAAGAAATTAAGAAGGGCTTATCTGGGCTACTTTTTAAAATATGAAGATTCACCCTTTTATATTTTTTTCTAAGATTTTTATTTATTTATTTGAGAGCAACAGAGAAAGAGAGCACATGTGAACAGAAGGGAGGGTGACAGAATCTAAAGCAGACTCCACACTGAGCACAGAACCCAAGGCGGGGCTCTATCCCATGACCTGAGATCGTTACCGGAGACAAAACCAAGAGCTGGATGCTTGACCAACTGAGCCACTCAGGAGCTCCGAAGATTCATGCTTTTAAAGTTTACATAATTTTCGGTAACAATGACTATGGCTAGAACTTATGTAAATGTAAGAAAGATGTAATTCGTTCAGCAAATCCTAAAATGAGGAGCCCTCTGAACGCTGGAGGACAGATAAAAACAAAATACTATTAAAAATATTAAAAGAAATAACCTTATTACCTCAGGATGTGATACTAGGTAAAAATACAAACAACTGAAACATGTTCCTTAGCCAATACTGTCAAAGACAATAGTAAGCTGGTGAGATCCAAATCTGATGTAATATTAAAATAATACAAAAGATCAATTCTTGGGGCACCTGGGTGGCTCAGTTAAACGGCCGACTCTTGGTTTTGGCTCAGGTCATGACCTCAGGATCATGCGACCATACCACACACGGCTCTGTGCTCTGCGGGGAGTCTGCTTGAGATTCTTTCCCTCTCTCTCTACACCTCCCCTCGAGCATACTCTCTCTCAAATAAATAAAATCTTTAAAAAAAAAATCAGTTCTTTTAAACAACAGAATGAAGTAATATTTTGTTCAAGCACTAACAAGCCTAGTGAATTCTTCATCACAAAGGGTAGTTAAGTATAACTCAGATAATTACTCAATAAAGATAATACAGGGGAGAGTCAACTATCAGGTACAAAACATCACAACCCTGAAATTCTATAATTCAATTAAATTTTCTAATTCACTACCTATTGCTACCCAAGGCTGCTTCACATTTCACCCCTAGTATCCAAAGATTTAGCATTTCAGCCCCCAGTTTTCAGTGTTGCTGTGATTAACAAGCCTGGCTGCCACTTTACTCAATGTTCCAGAGACTTTGCACTCCTTACCACTGCAGTAATGACACTTTCAAGCTTCTTTATTTTTTTCTGCAACAAATTGAAGACTCTTATCGCAAATGGAAAGTGAGTTTCTTTTAAAGATGAACAGCAAGAAACAAGCACAGCCATGATCACGTGAAAAGTCACTTTCTGCTTCAGGCTAAAGCACTCCTTTTCCCCAATGCTTATTAAATCCTCCACCTTGAAAAATAAACATACTCCATTACTGGTAGCTCTTAGTTTGAATAAAACAATTTTTTCTACCTCAGACCTACCTATTATGTATTTTACATTTAAAGTGAGATGACAAATATAAAGCCTTTAAAAAGTAGCAAGCACTGATTTCTAAGTAATAATAAAATAATTTCAGAATTACA
This sequence comes from Halichoerus grypus, assembly GCF_964656455.1. Lineage (NCBI taxonomy): Eukaryota > Metazoa > Chordata > Mammalia > Carnivora > Phocidae > Halichoerus > Halichoerus grypus. Next base: position 73,281,569 of record NC_135718.1, read on the forward strand.
ATGAACGTAATTGCATCTGGCAACTGGATAAATGCTTTAAAATTATACACCTAATACCTTGACAAAGGTTTCTTTACTAACGCAAAAAAGAAAAAAAAATCCTTTTAGATATTATGCTATTTTAACAAAAAATATGACTTTATATTTTAAATGACAGGAAACAGGAAAGCGAAGAAGTACACACTATTCTTACTAGTCCAATGTAAAACCACAAAAAAGTAATATAAAATGTAAAAGATTTTAAACAATCTGCAGAATATACTATGTAACACTATACATGTTTAAAGCATAACAAAGTAGTCAAAAAATGCAAAATTATTTTAAAAAATCTAGTAAAGCAAACACTGAGAATCTAATAAAATTATAACAAGTCCAGGGGTGGTCTTTGACAGCATACGTACCATCTTTAACATTGAAGAAGGATCCCCTAAACTTATGTTGTCAGCCAGTAACGCAATCATCTTTTGATTTGCTACACCAATTAGTTTTCCTGACTCTGTGCTTTTAATCACATTTTCAAGAGCTGTTAAAAACAAAACAAAACAAAACAAAACACAGAGGACCCTTATATCACCAATACTCACCTAAAGAATTCTGTAGAGTAAGAAATTTAGGCAAAAGTTTTACAGTTTTCCTATGAAGGTTTGCTATTTTTCCTTTTATCCAATTCTGAATCTGTGGGTCAGCTTCCTTTTCATTGTAGCTGACTGTCCAAAAACATGGGGAATAGGGTTGCCAATGCCCCTCCCCAACACAGTCGAAAATCTGAATATAACTTTTGACTCCTCAAAAACTTAATTACTAATAGCCTACTATTGACCAGAAGCCTCAACATAACATAATATAAACAGTTTACACATCTTTTATATGCTATATGTGTCATATACTGTATTCTTATAATTATGCAATCTACAGGGGAAAAAAGTACTATTTAAATAACCATAAAGAAGAGAAAAGGTATTGTATTTATCAAAAATTACCTGCACTTAAGTGAATCCGTGTGGTTCAAACCTGTGTTGTTCAAGAGTCAACTATAGGTTTTTGACCTTGGCAAAAATTTTTAAAAATCTTGCTGACACAGATCATAGCAAGCATGATTTCAAATAATGATTAGAGCCAACTTTTAATTGTACTTATCTTCTTTTTAAAGTGTTTTTTTTTCCCTCAAAGGCAACCGAATTTCTTACCTTCTTTCCAGCCTCTTAATATAGGGTGCAGAGAGCAAATTCCTGATTTCGATAAATATATAGCAATTTTCATATCAGCGGATTCCATATCATCATTAACAATAATCATAAATGGCAGCAAATGCACCACCACCTGATTTGACAACTGATCATTTTCACTCAGTATCTCTTCCTTAATTAATATGTCTGCTGCTACCTCAAGTACCTTGTACCTGAGACACAAACACATTTGGTTGAGAGACCCATTAGAAACTTAAATTCAGCAAAAAATTATTACATTGTTCCCACTCAACTGACACTATCCTGATCTCCTCACCAAACATGTTATTCAGAGACACCTAGACAATCAGTCAAAATCCATGCTAATAAGGGAGCTATTTGGGACAGTAATTAAACTGCTAATTCTGTCAAATCTTTTTTTTTTTTTTTTGAGAAATCATTAGGTTAATTTTAACATAAAACATGTATCTCACAATGTATCTCAACTCCACCAGAAATCAGGGATTCACTCATAAGTTAAAGAACTATCTGAACACACAGTATGTGCTAAGAACTAAATATGACAGATACAAAAATCTGTAAGACATGCTCTCCTCCCCCAAAGAGCTTAAGTCATTTTTTTTCCATGCAAAAAGCTTAGAAATGCCAAAAATGAAATAACTAGAGCTCATCAAACACTACAGAAGGTGACCATGTGCCTCTGAGCTTATTTTAATATGTTTACTTTTAATTATAAAGTAATATACTATCCTTGTATAGAATTATATAAAGCAGAAAATTAAAACTACTTCCCATCCTACTTTCCAGATTTCAGTTTTATGTCACCCATTATATACTCTCTCCATTTGATTAAGAAAAATTTCAAACACAGAATAGTATAATGAACCCCCGCAAACCCTAATTCTTTTTATAATGCAAGAGTTACATTATGAACCATTCCACTACCATGACCAAAGGGCCATGTAACTAAATTATAAGATGCAAAAATGTAAAGAAAAAAAATAAATAAAACTGAAACTGATATAGAATTCTGTCAATTCAAAATAGGAGGAGAAATGAATATATACCATTCTCTATTTTTTGAAAGTTCTGCTCTTCGAAAGAGGTTGAGAAGATTTGAAACCGTTACTTCCAAACTAAAGTGTTGTTTGAAAATCTAAAGGGGAAGAAACGTACATAAGTAAATTTTCACTTGCTTCAGATACATATGGTGCTTGTTAAATGAACTTTAAAAAATAATGAATTATAAAGAATTTATCTCCCAACAGTCCTCATATAATTTCAAAGCTTTATGAGAGTAATTTCTCCAAAGTGGCATTTATGAGACAATTTTCCATGATCCCAAGGTATTTACTATTGATAAAAATTCACCAAGTGCTTCTCCCTTTTGAAAAACTTCCATATACATAAAGCTGTGCAGTCTAATTTTTCCCATGAGCTTTCCTTAACCAGGCTTAAGTCTATGCTCTCAAGAGAACAAATTTCCAATGAAGGAATAATTTCCAAATATGTTCCTGCCTAGAGCAGAGAATCACCTGGGAAGGGCAAGAAAATATTTACAAATTGTATATTTCAACAAACAACAAATTCACTCACCTTAAAAGCGTTTATAGCTGACAAAACAACTTCTATGCTATCATCACCTAATCGGGTCAAAACAGCTTCTTTTATGAAAGACTCATCGACACTCTCCTAAGCAAGAGAAAAAAAATACATAAATTTGGTTGTTGCCAAAACCTCCTAACAGTTTACACTAGAAAGAAAGCTTAGTTTTATGAAAAGCACTCCAGATTATCAGTCAAGAAATACAGGCTCTGGCCTGGACACAAATTCAAACACTCCAAGCATACTTGCACTGAACTAGATAACCTCTAAAAGGCCTTTTTAGATGAGTAATTATTTGGTACAAATTTTTCCCAGTTTCTATTCAAAATACCATAGAATATGTATAATCCAAACATAATTTTTGCATTAAGAAGTTTGACTTGTTAAATAAGAGCCCGGATATTGAGAGTGCATAGACTAAAGAACCAGAACGTCTAGGTTTAAATCCTAGCTCCACCACTTACCAGCTGTGTGACCTGCAACAAGTTACTTAACCTTTCCAGGTCTCACTATTCTCGTCCATAAAATAGAACTAATAATAGTACCTATCTCAAAGGACTGCCACAAAATGAAGTAATACATGTCAGTGCTTAGAACAAGACCTTACACATTGTAAATACTGTTAAAAGTTAGCCATCATTATCAAGATTTTTACAAGGACGTCGGCTGAGAAGCCAGTTGCCAGTCTGTCAAAAAGAGATCCTATTTTTCTTAATCAATAAAAGAAAATAAAGCATACAATCATTCAAAGTAATGGAAAAGTAAGACTACAAGCCAACCTAAATATATCCCTACCTGTAGATGGTGAAATAAATATAACTAAATAATGCTACAAAAAAGTAACAGGGCACTCTGTTGGGAGATAAAACCAAAATCCCTAGAATTCACAAAACTGAAGTCCAAGTCTGCTGTATCAAATGTCACCAAAATTTTCTCTAGAGTTGACAAGTAGCCAAATATCCCAATCTGAAATTCTAGAATAGAATCTATGTTCTGTCCCTGATGGGGAAGGGAAAGTGAAAGCAAAGCATGCAGAGAACGACAGTAACTGTAATTACAATACTTAAACCTAAAGGGTGCCCTTTATTGAAAAACTAACCAGATCCAGAAAAGGACAGGGGAGGAAGGGATTAAGAGTAAAAGAAGGCTGAAAACCTTCAGGAGTATTAGGAGCTTCCAGGAATCCCTTTTTCATTCTAGACACTGGAATCTTCCCATCACAACAAAGACCAGTATTCAATAGTTCAATTATCAAAAAAAATCAGTAACACATACTTATCAGCAGTTTGTGAAACACAACTTATGCCAGATCAGAAATGAATCAAATCAAGCAATAGATTATAAATCTGAGTACTACATCAACCATTTTTAAAGAAACATTCTCACAGATCCTAATGCTGTTTTTATTATTTACAGATCATTTTAAAAATTAAGTGACTCAAAAATACAAAAATATTAAAAATACAAAACAAAAATTTTTAAGTCCAATATTTAAAAACCCTACAAAACCAATAAAACTCAAATTGAAATGAATTTACTATGGTAATTATGATTAGATGAAATTAAATTCTACTTGTGATGTGAATCTGGTTCTACCAACCATGACACAAGTTCGAGTTCAGCATGTTTATATTAATACGTGCCACGGGGCAACAACTCTAGAACCACTTTTCTTTATTCCAGAAACTTTCTAAATATGCAAACAGTAGTACATATACAAGAGAATTTCAGATTATCACACAAATGAACACTCCCATTTCAATTATAGTAACTACAGTAAAATATCTATACCAATTAGTTCTTCAAACCCATGATTTGATGGCTACGTTAAAAAAAAAAAAAAAGAGTCCATTTAAAAGCGGGAAAAATTTTTAGAACATAGTATCAGCAGTAACCAAACAGCAAAAAATCGTGAGGGTACTGTTTGAATGGCTTAAGTCTGAAAAATACTGCTTCATTTCAATCATTACAAAGTGTTTATAAAATACCATTTTGGTATAAAGACATTATTTACAAATTAAGTCAGCCTTTGTACTTACTACTTGCAGCCACCACAATGTGAAACACAAATACAACTGCAGGTACTGAGATCATGGAACGGTGTTCCAAAAGCTCTCATTCCCATGTCCCCAAATACACTCATGTTGACCTTGAGACTATCAAAGTCAAATCTCAAAACGAAAACATTCTCAGATAATTTGCGAACCTCTGTAAAGGATCTAGAAATTCTAGTCTGAAAACACTTTAATATAATCTGCAACGTGGAAACATGTGAAGACAGTTGTTATTAGAGCACACAAAGGTTAAAGTGCTGGCTGCTGGCATGTACGGTCCTAAATCTTCATCCAGTGCACTCTCACCTGCTTTATTCATCTTATGTCTGTAATTACACAGTATCAATTATAGTTGGTAACTTCAATTTCTTATTCCAGAATCACACTGTTCACAACAAGGATAAAAATACCACAAATGAAGCTATTTGACACAAACCTCTGATGTTTTCATGATATTTTTCAGATGATTAATGGCTAGAAGTCTCACAGGAGCAAGTGGATGATTCAGACTGAGCATCAGGGAGGTATCAGAATCTGCTAAAAACTATAGGATTCATCACAATCACCAAATGATTTCACCATTAAATCTGAGCAGCATCTGATCAAGAATAAGAACTAGAGAAAACCATCCCAAAATACCCAACATATTTGATAACAATCATCTAATTTCAGAAACCAATAAGTAAAGTAAAATCTTTGTCTCTAGAACATGGTATGAGTTACAACAGATGAACAAAATGTGTATTGTTAATGTTGTGATTTTGAGTACCCTCGTGGCTATGAGTAGGTTTATTAAGCGAAGCAATTCTGTGAAGTAACTTTGCATTCTTTATGTAGATTTGACTTCAGACTGAGAAGTACCTAAAATAAATCATTGTATTAGCACCTAAATAAAAATATAAATTTAAAAAATTGGTCACTGAAGACAAAAAGCAATTTGTCTAAATGCTACAACAATGACAGTCAAATTTATGACAACTTACTTCACTTAGTAATCAGACTAAGAAAGAAATCTGTCTTTCATTCTAAGATTTGGAAATGAAACGCCATTAAAGATGAAAGTCTAATTATGGAAGAGAAAAACCAAAACAATCACATTTCTCTTCATAATATTTATTTTCAAGGTTATTTGTAAGAACTGCTTAAGTGTCTCACTTCTAGTAGAAAGATTTAGGGTGAATCACCAGGAAATTTCTAAGTTCTAACATGCTCATGAAATTAAAATCCACCTACTTCTTTCTAATCAATGACTTAAATAGCCACATGCAGCTAGTGGGTACTGCACTGGAAAGTGCAGATATGGGAGAAAAATAAGGACACGCTGGAAACTAAGTGAAACCATCTTTTAGTGATTGCTTATGACCATTTGTTAACATTTCCAAACAATACTCTTCCTGAAATATATATCCCATTCAGTTAAACTACTGTGCCTTTTTCTAATGATTCAACCCCTGCCTCACAGCCTTATGTCAGGGAACTAGGTAAACTGTATCAAATCTCACCTGTCCATTAAACTTTCCATAGAAAGGCGTGAAGTAGCAAATTTCCTTCCAGACCTCTTCAAAGAACCACACAAATATACCCGTAATTGTAGTAATTTCTCTGAAGAAAAACTTACCTGATACTTTCCTCCACTTGTAGAAAGAGAGATAAACTGATGAAAAAGTTCTTGTTTTTTTAGATCTGTAATTTCTTTTAAGCGTTCCTCTAGTACAACATCTAATGTTCTGGGATATCTGGGAAGAAATTCGTGAGTTAATTATTCTTAGTGAAGTTACTGACCACACGCATCATACACATATTAAAGAAAAACATAAAAAATTACTAAGACTTACAATTTTAATAAATGGTATACATAAAACCAAAGTTAATCAAGTTTGTTACTATGACTACTGCAACAATGTCTCTCTATAAAAAAAAATTATACTCTCTACAGTCTCCACACAGCCACTATTCCCTATATGAAAGTCCTATTTCAAATATACCTAAATCCCCCACCTGTCTTCCTCAAGGGGGGGGGGGGAAGGACAGCTTCTTTACAATTCAGTCACTTTATTATGACGTGACCTGTGAATCTTTTTATAAATCAAGAGGCACACATTAGAGAAGGGCAAAAACACACAACTTACTTGCTTTCTAGAAGTCTGATAAGTGGAAGAAACTGTTCGTTAAGCAAAGATACTTTATCAGGATCGATTTCTTCCTGTGAACTATATGAAGTATACTCTTCAAAAAGAAGGCTGCAAAACAAAACAAGTATCACCAGGCATGAGAGCTACTATTTACTGAGTACCCATTATGTTCTAGATGCTTTAGAAATATTATCTGCCACACTTCCACAAGGTAGAAGTCATTCTTACTTTACATATATAAAAACTGGGGCTAAGAATTCTTGTAATTTGCCTGAGATCAAAGGAAAACCACCAGAGCCAACACTTAGCGAGCCCTACTGTGCCGTAAGAGGTAGAGCAGGTTTTCAACCCCCAGTTTGATCCCGGGGCCCGCACTCTCCACAGTACCTCCCGCGTATACTCTCATTTAATTCACAAGCCAACTCTGTGAGCAAGGGGCATGAATGACACACACCAGCAGACAGGCCAATGTCACCCAACAGCAAAACCAGATCCAGGCAGTCTGACCTTCAGAATTTACTACTCTACTCTCCTGGAAATGAGAGAGGCAGGATTCAAGCCCATGTCTGACTGCAATGCCTACATTCTTTGCACTTGTATCAAGTTGCCCTTTAAGTAAACAAAGAAAATGGGAAACTGAACTATCTTTACAGAAAAGGAAGAAATAACCTTTATTTCACACCAACCCTCAGTATTACGTTTCTAATTGGTATTTACTAAATGCCAACTTTGAGGTATCGTTTCAGGCATTTTGATCACTTATTAATAGGAAACTCTAAACAGCCACTAGTTAGTTACATGTAGCTATTACCCAAATTTAGCTTAACTATTAACTTTCCATGATCATACATAAGCACTAAAGAGAAATTACTGTTTCCTTCTATTGCCACAATTATTGCACTAAGTACTTATAATTAGTGAAATGATACCGACAAATCAAGAAGTACATCATACAGACATACTGGAAAACTGCTAGCCAATTCTAAAAAGTATACAAAACCACAAAAATATAAACCAAAAGCATGTCAGAAATAATACCTTACCTAGCCAACAAACGGTCTAAGTTGTCCTTCAGTGATATATTTGTAAGTATGGCTTCTAAATGTCTCCTGTAGATTTGGCCATCTATCCCTTCAGTTTCTTCTCCTTTAGGATACAACATAAATTAAAATTGCGGAAAGTTTTTTGCACTTACATTATTAAATTTATTTACAGCAGAAAACCCTTCTATAGGAGTAACTTTAAACCATATCCATCCATAACCAGCTTTTTACCTGTTTATAAAAATGTATTTTACCTATTTAACCATTTATATATTTTTACAACATTTTTGTATACATTACCCTCACTTATGCTTTACCTGAAATTCTCTTTATTTTTAACAAGTTTTTCATGCCTATCTTATTAAAACAGAAGTCCAAAAAATAGTCATTCCAGGTCATATTAGAAGTGGCTGAAGTTGGGACCCAAGCCTAGGTCTTAATAAACTAGCTCTGAAAACAGGCTCAACCATCATCTCAATATGCCTTCCTGAACCAAGAGCTGTCATCTTCTATTCCAGATTGACGATACATGTATTATGAATCAGATGCTGGCCCTGCCTTCAAAGACTGGGACCACATTACTCATCACCATCAAATTAGGAAAAATACACTTTTATACATGCTAGTCATGTTTCTGAAACACATATGTAAACCAAGATCTGGTTAAGCAAACCTAATTTTCAATAGACTGACATAATTTAGAGATGTCTTCCTTAGTATATCCTTCTCAGCCTAAGTGGCAATAGGACCAAGCATTTCTTCTTGTCTTTCTGTATTTATTGAAGGATAAAAAGCATATAATGGGAATAATCACTTTTCATTACCTTTTTTATGGCTTTTTAAAAATTTAGATTTTTATGTATGAGATTTTCTTGGTCTATGGTCAACGACTCAAAGGAGAAAACCTTTTTTGGCAACTGAATATTTATTATAAACGAGTCACTGAAGTTCATTAAATATCTAAATGAGAAGGGAAAGTTTTACTTGGCAACATATATTAATCATTTTAAAATAATTCCATAAACTTTTTCACATAGGGATTGTTTAGGAACACACGTTAAAAAAACAAAACAAAAAAAACAAAAAAACCCAGAATTCTGAGTATATCATTCATTGAACAAGGATCTCCCTTCAACCAACCTACTCCCCACCCCAAATGTTTTTCACGTAAGAATAAGTTACATAAAAACAATTATATAGCAGAAACTTTAAATATCTTAAAGATATTAACAAGAGTGGGATTCCTATTTTAAGAGAATCAGATCTTAGACACTAAGTTTCTCAACATAAAATGTAAAACCACATACCTGTAACATGATTAACAATGGAGACAACCAGATGGGGAAGCATGTAACGCAGAAGAGGACTGATGTCATATATTTCAGAAATCCCATGAAGTATTGTAATAAGATCAGGAACATTACACAAGTGAGGAAATGGCCTTTGAAGAAATAAGTACATGTTAACTTTAAAAATCACATAATATATGGCAATTAAAAAAAGTATAAAATTTATCTTTGAAAAGAATTATTCAAAATAACTTCATTCTCCTTTAATTACTATCATTTCTCAATTCAATTGTACATACTTTTTCCCAAGGCTCTCTGGCTTCTGTCTCTGCATGAGCACTATCAAGCAACCTAATCCATCCTTGATCAAAGAGGGAATTTTGGTCAGCGTTTTGATGATCTGTGAAGCCAACGAATTAACGACGGTATCTTCCATTGTCACTTTCACAGATATCTGACATATTATCATATACGTTGCAGCTCTGTAATCTGGTAAAGATGATTTCAATCCCTAAATATTTTTTAAGATATAAGGAAAAATGATAAACTATACCACTGAATTCCACTTAAAATGTCACTTTACCTTTCAAATTGAAAATGCCATAAATTAGAGATTAATACTACCTCACACACACTGAGAGTCAATCACTCCTCAGAAATTGACCTTTTCCTGAGCACACAGAGATAAGTCTCCTGGATCACAGGAGGGATCTCAGAAGGTCTCTAAACTCAAATATCCACTATTTATGCTAACAGTGGCCAACAGGCTCTTCTTCTAAAGGCAAACACCCACCAGTGTAAAGGAGACTTCAGAAACAAAACAGTGTCTGATTAAAGATAATAACTTTGGGACACTGGAAGTGAAAGCAGTAAATCCATGAGGAATCTGGAAGGGTGACAGGCAACAAGGTACTTGGGAAGAAGAAACATTGACAAGCGCAAGTCACTGTAAAAAGAATAAAAGAGCCTATGCCTTGAGATTTTCTAATCCCTTCCTTTTCTGGTGAGTCAACATGACTGCTAAGAAAACAGATCTGGAAGACAGCGGCAGGGCCAAATAGCCAACATTAATTCTTAAGGAACCCTAATTAAGATCCCACTTCAGTTAAGTTTTTAAGACAAAAGAAGTCATATTTTTTTTTACCAGAAAATTAAATCTTACGGACCATCTGAAATAGGTCTTCAATTTTTAAAATATTTATGTCTAAGTGAAATTTTTTAAAAGCCAGGAAATTCTTTCAAGTATAAAATAAACTACTTAACATATGAGCAGGACCAACCTTGTGGATGTATGGAAACAGCTTGGCAACTATATTATCCAATTTGTCCTCAGCAGTCACTAGAGTAGACACCATGGTAGAAGCATAAAATGTTAAGAGCACCCTCAACTGAGCTGAACTCCCAGGATACTCAGCAAAAACCTAGAACAAAAAACACAAAGCACATATAAAAGTGAAAGCCCAATTAGATAAAAGTATAAGAATATTTATAGCTCTCCTCAACTACTTCAGGCTGACATTTTCATTTTTACCATATACAACATTAAATACACAAACGCAACGGTTCAATTAAGTATGACAAGAATGAACAATCCTGACATTTTTCGATCATCTCTTTATTTAAACAGTCACTAAAAACAGAATTTGGCAAGAAACAGAATAATTCATCTTTGTAGGAAAACACCTTTAGTGATGAAAGACTGATCAAACTGCTCATGCTCCGGAATAGTAGGTCACTTAAAAGGAACTTCTTGAAAGGACAGTAATTAGGAAATGCCTTAGCAGGCTTTCTTCATTCCAAGCAAGCAATCTTTTAATGGAATTATACAGTCAAGAAACACGGTATTACTCACCTTCACAGATTTTGTCACCAGACTACAAATGAAATCCATGAATCCGAGATCTTTGTAGCAGTGGGTAATCAAAGTTCCCCTAGCTAAGGGCACTCCATGTTGCTGTTATAGACAGAAAGAACCAACTATCATTATGGACATCCATCAACGATTATTATTTTTTAAAGCACCTTCCACAGTAACAGCTTCGTACTGGTGCAGTTCATAAATACAAAATACAGTCTCTCCATACAGCTGTGGTAGATATGAGATTAACATATAAAATTGTGCAAAGTTTAGAAACCCAAGAGGTCAGCAGCAAGGGTGCAGGCACTCAGTGAATACTGCCTACTTACCATGTTTTGCATTTTGATTATATATTTACCTAAATCTGGATTGTCCAGATTCTTAATAACTCTAACAGATTGGGTTTTTCAGCCAATGCGATAGGCTGTCTCTGCTTTACAGTAACACTAGTAATAGAAATAGACTAGGAACACAGAAAATTTATACTGCTGTTCTCACCGCTTAACATCATGCATGGCATGTACTGGGTGCTCAATAAATACTGAATAAATCAAAGAAAAGAGAATCTGAAATGAACTTCAATAGGTGAGTGGGGTTTGCATACCTGAAACAAGTGTGTCTAGAGAGCATCAGTGTCTGTGTGTAGAGTAGGGAAAAAAAAAAATGGTCCTGATGTTATTAGCAGAGGGAGTAATTTGATAAGCTTTATCATGCTTGGCTTTCTCTTCTTAAACACCCTTTAAAATGCTTTACACTCAAACTCTTAAACTGTACTTCCTTTCTTTTTACTAATTCTGACGACTGACCTCACTATCATCATGCATAAAGTTAATTCTTTCCATGGTCCTACAGTCTGTTAGTCTACTTTTGTCCCCATTTGTCCTCCTCCTAACCTGAACTGCCATGCTCAATATTCAGTAAAATACGTATCATTCAACAATCATACCTTAACTGGTGACAACCAAAACCATTTGTGCTTTGGATTATTAATTTTTAGGAGCTGTATAACCCGTACAAATATTCTTGTCTCATGGTATGGTAGAACACAAGCAATGAGGCTATCTTGATTATAAAGATGGATATGGAACCTGGGGGGAGAAAAGCAAACAATTCAAACTGACACAAAACCTACGAGCACATATTTCCTTACATGTCCAAATTGTATGTCAATGAGCTAAAACTACTCAGAGTAAATATCAGAGAAAACAAGCACAAAATTATAAATAAGATAAAGAGCATTAAATGTAAGTCTCTACCTTGCAAGATTTGGTCAACTCTTATGCAGTAGTATTTTTTAGTATTTTTCAATATCAAAATTTACACGCCATTCACTTTCAGTTTTTTTTTTTAAACCTATTATTAAATTAATAAAACTGTACGATCACTGCAGTCAAACCAACAGAAAAGCCACCGGTCAACTAGGCAGCAAAGCTCGGCTCCTCTTCATGCTCTAAAGTTCACCTTCCACAGCTTCCTCAGCTTCCCTAATTATCAGAATTCTAAAACCAGAAGACTAATGAAAAAGAAAGTCACATTACTTTCTCTGAATTAAAAAACTGTTAAATTACAACCATTTATAATTTGTCCCTGAACTTCACAAAACTTTGTGTTGGCTCCTCTACCATAATAAGAGGTTCATTAATTACATCAGATACATTAAATCCTTTCTAGCTTTGAAGACCCAGCTCAAATATCTCCTTTTTCAGAATGCTTTTCCTAATTCTCCCAGTGAAGTGATCCCTCATGTCTGTCTAAACTCTAAACTTACTAGCCAAGATGCTACTTTCTCCATGAAGCTTCCCTCTACCTCAGGCAGGACAGCACGCCTCAAACTTTGCATACACCTTTATTTTAAAACAATAACCAAGGGCGGCCTACTCATCTTGTATTGAATTTAAAATTACATGAATACAAAAAGTACTCCTTACACTAATCAACTATGGGGGGGGGGGCTAAAAGCTAGAAAAAAAAAAAAGGGAAATATTGGGTGCCTGGGTGGCTCAGTTGGTTAAGCGACTGCCTTCGGCTCAGGTCATGATCCTGGAGTCCCTGGATTGAGTCCCGCATCGGGCTCCCTGCTCGGCAGGGAGCCTGCTTCTCCTTCTGACCCTCCCCCCTCTCATGTGCTCTCTCTCTCTCTCATTCTCTCTGTCTCAAATAAATAAATTAAAAAAAAAAAAAATCTTTAAAAAAAAAAAAGAAGGGAAATATTACGGAATTTTTTTTTTTGTCTGATGACTCTAATGTTCTGATAATCAGGAGACCCAAGTTAAACTTATGTTTTCTCAATGACTCACTTTTTTCCAGAAGGGAATCACTTTATCCCCATGTCTCTAATTAATGACACGCAGGTCCTTCTACTTTTGAAACATATTAACACATGGCAAAATAAACAAAAGTGTGTAAGCTGTGATGTGATGGCAATTAAGTGAGAATATAAACTGAGTATACCTACTAAGGCAATTCCCAAAGAGGATAAAAGATCAAACCTCGGAAACCATCTTGTACCTCAGCTTACTAGTTGTGTGACTCAGGTAACTTAACTATGCCTCAATTTTGTATACTGTAAAATGGGGAGAATACAACTATCTTCCCATAGGAATGCTGTAAGCACTGAGTGCATGCAAAGTGCTTACCACAGAAGCTGGCACAAAAATGTTCAATACACATTAGCTATTATTGTTTTTCTTAAGTTACAGTATCTTAGAGGATACTATTTGCCTCTTCCCAAAACATTGGTTTTGTTATTTCGGCAAGAAAGAAGTTTAAGAATACCCTTTGCTCCAAATATGCAGTAACAATTTGTAACAGCAAAGTAACATGAGCTCCTTAGAACTAATGAAGTTGGCCTATTTTTTTTAAAAGAGAGAGAGCACAAGCAGGCAGAGTGGCAGGCAGAGGGAGAGAGAGAAGCAGGCTCCCCGTGGAACAGAGAGCCTGATGTGGGGCTCAATCCCAGGACCCTGGGATCATGACCCGAGCTGAAGGCAGACACTCAACCGACTGAGCCATCCAGGCGCCCCTGAAGTTGGCCTATAAACTCAAGATCTCTAGGAGTTCTAGTTCTCACTATCAACAAAAGTGAGTTTAACAGGGGGACATGCTTATCTCACCCGAAAGACATGGTGTTAATCTCTTAATATACCTAATTTCTCAGCTTTAAATTGGTTTAAGTGTTCTCATTACTTTTTTTTTTTTTTTTTTAAAGACCAAATCTATTAGCCCATAATTATTTCTGTAATTTTATTTGCTACCTGTGAATCAACCACTCCAGACACTTCTGTGCTGGCTTCAGTAGGAAGTAAGGAGACAAGTGAATAAGGAATAATGAAATGTTTTCATCCAGCTGCTTGTTCACTGCTTTGGTCTGAACGCTGCGCTCCAATGTTTTTGCTAGCTGGCTGAACAACGGTGCTTCAAACTGCTCAAAGGAAGGGTCGATCCCCAGCAGCTCTTCCAGGCCAGTGCATCCTAGGAAAAGGCCAGCTGATTTAACAATTCTTTGCAAGCAAACTCATCTCACCCCTCTTTTATAGTTTTACTTACCCCCCAAATCTCTGTATTCTTTTAGCAGGTATAATCGTAATACAGTCCCAAATACAGATTTCCAGTTTTCAATATAAAAAATAAGTCCTATCTCCCTCACTGGAACATAAAGTTCTGCTAGGCAGATGCCATTCCTTTAAAAACAAACAAACACCCTTTCAGTAACTAGGCCAGTCCTCCTAGGGATTAGGAGGACTCCTGCATCGCAGTCACTGCCTCCAGCCTTTTTTGAGCTGTTCTTCGCTCTACCATTCATTGACCTCCCTAACCTCCCTAACCGTGTTTCTTCATCTGTGAAATTCAGATACCGCTACCTACATACGTTTCAAGCACCTAGCACATGATTATTTGTTATTCTCTATCCCTGAACAACATAAGTCAACAAGTTAGAAACTGCTAAGAAAGAGGGAGGGTCAGAAGAGAAAACGATACAGCAACATCCACAAAACAAATGCCTCAGAGCTTTTCTTAGTTAACGGATAGCTCACCAATGGCAAAGGCCGTGTCCCTGTCGATGGTGGCCGCTTCCTTGGGGTCAAACAACAAAGAAGCAACTTCATCTCTCGATAACAAACTGCGGTCACTCTGAGGGAGGGCGAGTCGTTGGAGTTGCTGGGCTAAGGACGTCATCTCTCACGCCGGCGGATTCCTAAAAACACAGGCTAGGAAAACAAAACCACTGTGAAGTCTCCAGGAAACTACCAAGTGACTTAACTACAAGCCCCTAATGCCTCACATGTAAGTAACTTTCCTCGCACTCAGCGCTGTCCCGGACACACAACCGGCTGCCCCGTGACTCACGGACTCCAGGGTGCCGACACCACAGCAACAGCGTTAACTAATTAAAGCTCCTGGGGCCGCGCACCACGCTTTCTTCAGCCCTGACTCCGCGACACTCGGAAACCCGCGGACACCTCACCCTCCCTTCTTATATCGTCTACTCCCTACAGCTCCTGCTCACCGGGAACTTGACTTCGGAAGGCGCGTACAGAGTAACAAGTCTTCACAGCAGTTCCCACATGCTACCCCAGCCGCCGGCTCTCGCCCGGAAATTCATAGCACGCTTCAAGAGAGCTTCCGGTTTCAGGCACTACGGCAAGAGAAGAGGTACAAGTTTGTCAGAAACGCGATAAGATGACTCCACCTCCCTGCGTCGAAGTCCCACCCCTTCGCCGTGCCAGACTTCCGGCTCAGGCTCTGGCTCTGGGTTCCGTTGGGCTCCCCCGCTGGAGGCTACCCGTCGGCACAGAGCGGTTTGTGCCTGAAGGGTTCAGTCTCAGGGCGAGCCTTTTGTGAGCATTAAGGATCTGTAACTGGAACCATTTATTAGACGTACATTTATCCAAGCTTTTACTATGTAGCAGCAGATTCGCCAGGGGTTAAAAAAAATGTGAGCTGTGAAATCACGTTGGCTGGGCTCAAACCCCGGCGCCAGCGCCCCTGCGCTGTGTGAGCTTCACCGAATTATTTCATCTCTCTGAGTTTGTTACCTTCTTTATAAAGTGGGGAAAGGTGGAGGATTTCATGAGATGAGCTGCTGATCGCGCAGTGTGAGCTGCTCTGTAAATCCTGGGTACCACTGCCCTGGAGCTTGGGGACCTTCTTGTCACCACTTTCGCATTCCTGGAGAGCACATACTGAATATTTTCTTCTTTTAAAGTTAACCCTGTTGAGATACAACTTACAAACCGAATTAACCAGCTCAGTTCAACAGTTCTACGAGTTTTAACAAATGAAGACGTAACTTATCTCCCCAGTCAAGCCACAGAGTTTCCATCACCCCTAAAAGTTCCCTCTTGCCCCTGTGCTGTGATACCCACTCCCACTCCAGGCCCCAGGCAACAGCTGGGTCTTGGCATCATTAAAGATTAATGTTGCTGAAGAGTGTTCCATATGGATATACCACCGTCTGTTTCCAAAGCAGTGTGATATGTGCTATAATTGGGAGCTTCTCTCCAAGAAGCTATACAGGGTGCAGGAGTGAATGGATATCCTATACCTTTTCTGGATGCATTCATTTCTCTCAAGAGATGGAACTTTTCAGTACCAGGGTGTTAGTCTTTCAATATCCCTCTTCCCTGAAGATTGTTGGAAACAGTTACAAATTTGAAGGCTCTCTGCTTCTATAGTCAATGCATATTCTCCACTTTTTATTAACACAGTCTTTTGTTCTTGTTTTACTTTAACAGCATTCAGAACAAACCAAAAATCTCTTCAGTTATTCCTACAGATAGTTATTAATCTCCTTTTTCATGTGGTGTTAATTGCCTTAAGAGAATAACAGGATTTTTTAAGTTCTGGTGGTATCTACTTTACCTACACAAACGGATCTCTTAAAGTGCCGGAGTCCAGCTCCAGCCGGGGTGGGTCTCTTGTAGAAAAGGACTGCGTTGGCGAATGAGGAGACACAGACACAGGATCAGGTTGCAAGCATCTCCTCCTGACAGCCTCGGAGGAACTTTATTTATATGTTAGGATATTTTTGTTTTTCCAAATCTTAGATCATTTTCTGGATTACAGCCATAGCTTCTTTCATTTTTCCTTTGTAATGATTAACATGACCTTTATTGATTTCTGCTTATTGGCTTTCGCTAAAACTAAAAAACAGTACGCAAAGAGAAAGGTGCTAGACAGAGCGTGACCGTCTTGTTATTTTGTTCTATAGAAACTAATTCTTCGTGGAATTAGTTTCATTATGATTGCTTAGATAGGCGTAACTAAGATGAGTAGTCACTTTATCATGAAACCCC
Source organism: Halichoerus grypus (assembly GCF_964656455.1). Classification (NCBI taxonomy): domain Eukaryota; kingdom Metazoa; phylum Chordata; class Mammalia; order Carnivora; family Phocidae; genus Halichoerus; species Halichoerus grypus. The sequence goes on from NC_135718.1 coordinate 73,299,033, forward strand.
AGAAATATTCCCAGAATTATAAAGATTGCCGTAAATAAAATGAAAAAGAATAGCAGGAGCCAGCCCAGAAATATTCCCACAATTATAACGATTGCCATAAACAAAATGAAAGAGAATAGCAGGAGCCAGCTGTGGAGTCTCCTGTTTTCAGGATCGTCCCCCATAGTTGGACTTTGTCAAACAGCATGAGTAGCTTGGCTCACGCCATTAAAGAAATTGTTTTGTCCTAATGTGTCAAAGGGAATTTTGCCTTTACAAAAGCAATCAGCTTAGGGAGAAGTTAAAGTAGTAAGAAATGAAAAATCAGTACCGTTTTATCCACAAGACAAGTTTGCTTTTTCACTTAAAAAATCCTGAATATATTTTTTAAAGCTTTATAAAAATGAAAATAAAAAGAAAAGTGGTACAGGAATTTGGTTCAACTCTTTGTCAACCAAGAAAGAATTCACTGAGATTTCGAGCAAACAGGCATTTATTTGGGCAATGAGAATGGCAATTCGGGAGACAGATTCAGATAGGAACTTGAATTGTGCTCCGAGGAAGACAAGGAGAGGACAGAGATGTAAAGGTGAAAGGTCATGAGTGCAGTTCTCATTTCGGTCCTCTATGCAAAATAGGAATTGAAAGTATGTTAATTGGGATTGGTTGGGTTAATAGATAAATGAAGGATTGAAACTTGTTAATTCAAGTTGCCTCCTTTCAAAGTGAAGAATTTGAAAGATTCAGGTGTCATGATGATAAAGGAATTAAATCCAGGCTGAGGGCTTGCAGCTGGCAAAAAGTTCATGGTTCCTCCAATGAGGATATGCATAAATTTTTCCTCCTTTATGGCCTCTCCGCCCTATTTAAAAGAGCTAGGCTTAGCTAGGCTTGCTTGCTCTGTTTTGAAATCTTTTATGCCTTTCTATGTCAGTTCCAATGGTATACGGTGCCATGTTGAATTTTATTTTGGAAGTAAACTAGGGAAGTAAGAAAACAAGTCAGAGATTCATAAATATATATATATATATATTTTAAAAAGGGTTTATTTTAAAAATATACCATGATCTTGAATTATATCTTTTTCTCCATTTTAAAAGAATTCTTTGGATATATTCCTGATTGTTTTCTGATTATCTCCTTCTTGATTTTACTGTTATACGCCTATCTCCTGTTTGATTATTCAGTTGAGAACCAGAGCAAACTTACTTTTCTCAGTTGTTATTTGAATTTAAAATATCAGTTGTCTAAAAATCCTTTTCATGGCTTTTGCTACTTTACATTCATTAAATCCATAACTTTAGCTATAGCTGATGCATACTTCTTGATGCAAGGATAAACATGGTTTTCAGAGATGGCATTTTAACCATACGCTCTTTCATCTGATGCGAGATGTCATTACAGTAGAGTGATGAATTCTGTTCCTCAATTCAATAACTATTCAAGGCAAGGACTCAACCTCCACCCCACAGTTTCTAAGAGTGATTTGAACGAGTAAGTTGTTTTTTAAAGGATATTCTCCCTCCTTCACCCTACCCCTTTTAATCCCTAGTATTGATACTTTGGTTCATTCCATGTGTACTTTAAACCAGGCTAGGCATATAGTGGTGAACAAGACAGCTGGGCTTTCTACTCTAATGGAAACTACATTGCACCAGGAAGAAACAAACAGTAAGCAGATAGATAAACCAGAAAAGCATCAAGTAATGTGATAAGTACTCTAATGACACTGCTACAGAGCCATATGATAGGGGTGACCAAGAAAAGGCATCATTAGTTTGAGTGGTTGGAAAAGGACTCTCTGAGGAGGGAACATTTAGGCAGAGACCTGAATGAGAAGTCTTGACAAAATGGAGATCACCCCAGATAGGACTGATCCTGACATTTACTCCACTCCGGTCGCAACAGAGCATCTTTCTACCCATTAAATACACCAAGCTTGTATTTTCTTCACAGCATTTTTGGCTACCTGGAACAATCTGATTTGCTTGCCTATTTATTTCTTGTGTCCCCTCTCTTGAACACTGTCTTCACATAGGCTGACATGAAGTCTGCCCCTAAGATCATGGCAGTGGAGCAGTGTGCAAATAGAGACTCACCTACCGTTGGTCTAAATTTTTTTTTTTTTTTAAGATTTTATTTATTTATTTGACAGAGAGAGCACAAGCAGGGGGAGCGGCAGACAGAGGAAGAGGGAGGCAGCGGGAGAGGGAGAAGCTGACTCCCCTGCTGAGTAAGGATGCCAACCTGCGGCCAGATCCCAGGACCTTGGGATCATGACCCGAGCCAAAGGCAGACACTCAACTGACTGAGCCACCCAGGTGTCCCTAAATATTTAAAAGTTTTAAGTCAACCTAACACACTGTTAACTCCTCCTCCTCTACTGTTAACTGTTATAACCTCCATTTTTGACAAGTAAACATTTATAATGACAAAATAAAAATGTTTTTGTATGAATGAAAGATGGCAAAATATAAAAGATGACAGTACTTAATTATTGTACCTATGTGGGTGTAATGTTGATTGGCTGATAATGTTGAATGAGTAATAAAGACATATAGGGCTAATGCATTCCCTCTATATTTATCCCATAAAATTTTGCCTTCATTTCAGCAAAATTACCAATCATGTTGTTTCACCCAGATTTTCATAAATTGTGTTCTATTGACAAAAATTATCAAAAAGATTAAAAAATAAAATTTAATTACATTCAAAGTATGCAAAATGAATATATTTTCATAAAAATATAAATTAAGTAAAAAGTCAGTACATTTTATTTTTCACTTGTTTTCAACAGTTATCTTTTTTTTTTTTTTAAGATTTTATTTATTTATTTGACACAGAGAGAGAGGGAACACAAGCAGGGGGAGTGGGAGAGGGAGAAGCAGGCTTCCCGCCGAGCAGGGAGCCCCATGCGGGGCTCGATCCCAGGACTCTCGGATCATGACCTGAGCCGAAGGCAGATGCTTAACGACTGAGCCACCCAGGTGCCCCAACAGTTATCTTTTTTTTTTAAGATTTTATTTATTTATTTGAGAGGGAGAGCGCACATGAGGGAGAGCACAAGCGGAGGGAGTGGCAGACGTAGAGGTAGAAGCAGGCTCCTGGTTGAGTAAGGAGCCCAACGAGGGGCTCGATCCCCGGACCCTGGGATCGTGACCTGAGCCAAAGGCAGACGCTTAATCAACTGAGCCACCCAGGCACCCCAACAGTTATCTCTCTTTTAAGAAGACAAAATAGATTATAATTAATGACAAAATTTTAAATAAAATTAAATAAAGCTGAAGTTTTAAATTTTTTTGTAAATATTATTACCTTATTAAACATTTTCACAAGGGGCACCTGGGTGGCCTAGTCGGTTAAGTGCCTGACTTCAGCTCAGGAGCTGACCTCAGGGTCCTGGGATGGAGCTCCACCTTGGGCTCCCTGCTCAGTAGAGAGTCTACTTGTCCCTTTCTCTCTCCCTCTGCCCCTTCCCCTGCTCATGTTCTCTCTCTCTTAAATAAATAAATAAATAAATAAATAAATAAATAAATAAATAAATAAATAAAATTTTTTTCATAAAAAATAAATTATTCACAAGTTTGTCATTCAATGTCCATCTAGTTGCCAGTGTATAGAATCAGTATTACCCTTCACGGGTGTTACATCTCTACCTACCTATTTTCAAATTTAAGAGTCATATGAATTGTTTAATACTGTAAACAGTCTTCAGCTACCATATCCAATTGTTGAGAATACTTTGCTGGTTCATGAGTACATCCAGACTCATAAATTGGAAAACAAAAGGAAACAAGAAAGTACGTTTGGAACTACTTAGGAATAACACTTCATTATGCAGAAATCTATTATGTTCATGCAGTCTGAAAGGAAGAATGTGACAAGTTAATTACTTTGTTTTTTTTTTCTTACCTAAGCCCTTTTACATACAAATCTTCCTTACGCTCTGACACAGTGTCGGGAAGCAGTACAACTCATAAGGCTTCAGTGCATTCAAACAGGGTTTTCTTTTAGTTGAAGACACAGGACAAGAGACCTCTTTCCCTGATGCTTAACACAAATCGGAGACTGGATGTTCAGGCTCACAGGTTATGCTACAGCAGTGCTAAAAGGCAGATTTTGAGGGACAGCCTCCCACATTTTTAAACAAATTTTTTTTATGCATTTGGGATATGTAGGGTGCAGACCTTACCCCGGTCCAAGGGTGGTGTTGAAATCAGGGCTTTCTCGTGCTTACTACTAAATCCCTGGTGTGAAGTAACATGCCTGGGATGTGGTTGACAGCAAATATTTATTGGCTGAACAAGTGAGTGAATAAATGTATATATGTGTAAACTGTGTCTGTATGTATCTCTTTCCTGTTCAAGAAATGTATATCAGAATGTAAGTGAATGAAAGTATTGTTACAGGAATGACTTAGAAATATTCTAACTGAAATAAAAGTAAATTACTCAGAAACTTCCAAATTCTTTTGTTTGTACATTATTTGCATCATATATCACAACTGTTGGGACACTATCTATCTGAAAATATATCCACAGGTGAGAAATGAAATAAGATGTATGTAATGAGCAATGTCAATTCAGCATGTGAAATCTACACTTTAGTCAAGTGGCAACAAATACATGATTAGTTCAATGAACTGAGAAGTTAAATATTTGTTCTTCATATTATGTCCTAGTCAGAGTCATTTACATTATTATGAATTTGAACACTTGTGGTCCTGTCACCAGAAATGGCAATTATTTTTCTGGTTATTTTGAAATGCAGTCGTGGGGAGCTGGGAATTGGAAAAAAAAAAATTTCGGCAAGCAATTAGAGTAAGTGCCTGATACAGCTCTAGGAACCAGCAGATGGCACTGAAGCATTTTCCTGACCCCCCACAGAGGGCATTAAGCAGTATCCCCAGGTAACATGTGGAACAACAGGTTTCAAACTTTTTAAATTTGAAAATTGTGTACAATTATATAAAAATTTAGTTCATATGATTTTTCGATATATTATAAAAAGCAATAAAAGGAAGGCCTTTAAACACAGGACTTGAAAGTGTTTAGAATTTCTTAGCTAATGAGAATTATTCGGTCATCTGTTTAATAAACACACATAACTGTAGGTGTGGGTGTCCTGAATCCCCTTCCCCGTCCCCACCTCATTCTAAGTTAATTTCCATTGAATGTTTGTTACTGGGGAGATTTTTGTGTTGAATAGGATCATGGTGAAGTACAGAACTGGGAAAGCCAGCAAGGGGAGATTAATAGAAACATAACGACAAAGAGTTATCAGAAAATCCAGGAAAGTTTAGATGGTTGGTGTGGAGGAGAAGGATTCAGCTCTCTGTGAGCTGGCTTTGAAGAACTTGGGGTAGAGAAGAGCTGGCGTGATAAATGGAAGAAAAGAGCAGCTCCATGTGTTAGATGGTATTAGATAAGAAGTAAAGAGAGAAAAAATTTTTTAAAGTTTTCTTTGTGTTACATTTGTATTCTCCTTTTGGTTTTTTTTTGGCTGGGTACAGTATATTTTATTGATGGTACATGACAAAGTAGGACTCTCCAAGTCCCTCCCCTTCTTCAGGGGGTCTGGGATGAAAACTGTGTAGTAGAGGTTGGGAGATTCTCAGTGTGTTAGGGGATGAGTGGGGGTGAGGATTCCCCAGCAGTGGAGGGCCTCTCTCTTCCTCTTGCTCTCACTGGGGCTGGTGGTCCAGGGGGCTATTACTGCTTGGAGGCCATGTGGACTAGGAGGTCCACCACCTGGTTGCTGTAGCCAAATTAATTGTCATATGGGGAAACGAGCTTGACACAGTGGTCGTTGAGAGCAATGCCAGCTCCAGCACTGAATGTGGAAGAGTAGGGGTCACCTGTGAAGTCACAGGAGACAAGCTGGTCCTCAGTGGAGCCCAGTGTGCCCCCAAGGGGACTCTCTGATGCCTGCTTGATATCACTGTCCATGGCAGCTTTCTCCAGGAAGCAGGTCAGATCCACCACTGACAGGTTGAGGTGGGGACACAGAGGCCATGCCAGTGAGCTCTCCATTCAGCTTCGGGATGACCTCGCCTACAGCCTTGGTGTCAGTAGAAACAGGGATGATGCTCTGGGCAGCCCATCGAACTTCTCAGAGGGGCCACCACAGTCTTCTGGGTGGCAGTGATGGCATGGACTGTGGTCATGAGTCCTTCCATGATGCCAACATTGTCATGGATGACCTTGGACAGAGGGGCCAAGCAGTTGGTGGTGCAGGAGACATTGCTGACAACCTTGAGGGAGTTGTCATACTTCTCATGGTTCACGCCCATCACAAACATGGGGGCATCAGCAGAAGGGGCAGAGATGATGACCCTGTTGGCCCCACCCTTCAAGTGAGCCCCAGCCTTCTCCATGGTGTTGAAGACCACAGTGGACTCCACAACACACTCAGCACCAGCATCAGCCCATTTGATGTTGGCAGGATCTCGCTCCTGGAAGGTGGAGTTGGGCTTTCCGCTAATGACAATTTTCCCGTTCTCAGCCTTGACTGTGCCATTGAACTTGCCATGGGTGGAATCATACTGGAACATGCAGACCATGTAGTTGAGATCACTGAAGGGGTCATTGATGGTGACAATATCCACTTTGCCAGAATAAAAAGCAGCCCTGATGACATGGTGCTCAATACGGCCAAATCCGTTTACTCCAAACTTTACCATCATGTCTCGGGAAGTGACTGGCACTGCACCAGAAGATGCAGCTATTTGTCCAATGGGGAGAAGCAGAGAGTCTCCCTTTGGTATTCTTAAAAGACTTCTCTGAAGATTTCAGTTTATTTCCAGTTCTAAGAGCCAGACTAATATTTTTTGTGCTATAACTCTATGCTGTTACTAGTTTCAAGACCCAGTAAACCAGTTCAGTTTACCATGGGTTATTTAAGTATTGCAAATAAAGAGATGAAAATAGCATTTTTTCCCAGCAACATGATTATATACCTAGAAAAGCCAAGGATTCAGTTCTAGAAAGAACTGGATATAGTATGGAATATAGGAAACTAAATAGGTGAGAGTATAAACACACAGACACACACATGTGATGTCCATAGCATTTTAGCTGTAATTGTAGGAAAACAAACCAACAAAATAAAGGCCAATTTCCAATAGCAACACATACACACAAAGTATCTGAGAGAAAAATATATAAGATCTTTGTGCAGAAACAATAAAAACTTATGGAAAATTAAAACAAATGATTTGACTGAGGAGCGAAGATTGATAGCTATATTATGTTCCCAGATAGGAAGACAAATATATTATAAATGTCTATGTGTCATCTCCAAGTTAATTTACATATTTAATTCAGTCTTAAGAAAAATCCCAGAATGGTTTTAAAAATTTGACAAAACGTTTCCTAAATGGATATAAAAGAGTAAGTATAACAGAATAAATTTTAAAAATTCTCAGAGGGAAATTCAATGGAAAAATATAATAAGGTAGATTAACATTATCAGGTATTAAAAATATATGACAAAGCAGCTCCAGGTACAAGAGTATAGCTCTGGGGCAAAAATGACCAATACATCTGCAGTACCAAAGAGCTAATCCAGAAATGTACCCCAGTATATAGTACAAAGTAAATATCAAAGACAATCAGGGAAGAAAATATTCACTAGTTGATGTTGGGGTAGGTAATTTGGGTGGAGTAAAAAAAATCAAAACAGATATTCACCTCAATCCATACACAAGAATGAATTACAGAATCATAAAAAAATCGTAGTTCTGAACAGAATGGAGTAATCAGGGACCATATGAACACTCTCACTGGAAACAACCAAAACATGGACAAAATATAAGAAACAATGGTTTTCAAAACACTATGCATTGGGCAACTAAGTTACCAGTGATCCCAGAGAGACATGAAAAAAAGAGGTGAACCTTGTGTTTGCCCCAGTGTACTAACCATGGGAGAGTCTCCTGGTCACAGCCTGAGGAGAGGAAACCCAGGGCGAGCACAGTGGACTCTCTGAGTTGAAGATGTGGAGCTAAGAGTCCAGGGAGAGCAAGGTGGCTAAAGTTTGCAGGACAGAATACTGAAGAAGAGAAACCCTCAAAGAGAGAGAGAGAGTGAGAGAGGTGTGGAGATCTGCAGGGAGCCCCCTTGAGTCCTGGTCAGAGCTTGCTACAGCTGAAGAAAGAGTCATTTGAAGGGATTAGAGGGAACAGTGCCCATATTCACACAGCACCAAGAATAGAGCCCCTTCCTACCAGTGAGATGAAAACCTCATGACTGGGGAGAGTTCACAGAAGAGTCTTGCCTCAGAAGTGGCGTAATTGGAGCAATTGGCCGGACATAAGCACTGCCCAGTGCCACCCAACACATCTCAACAGCAAGACATGAAAGATAGAACTATTGGCAAGTAACCTAGCTACATTCCAGAGCAAAACTCAACAAAGTCTAAAGGAATAGAAAAATATCCAACACCCAACAAGGGAATTTTCACAATATCCGGTATTGAATAAAAAATAATGAGGCCCACAAAAAAGGAAGAAAATAGTGAAGAAACATCAATTGAAACAGACCCAGAACTAACGCAGACATTGGAATTAGCAGACAAAGACAATAATCAATTGTTATAACTATATTCTGTATGTTCAAAAAGTTAATAGAGACATAGGATATGTTTAAAAAGACCCTCATCAAGCTACAAGACAAGAAAACTGATGGGTAAGATGAAAAATACATTGAATGGGAGGAATGGCAAAGTAGATGTCACAGAAGAAAAGATTAGTGAACTCAAAAGCATAGCAATAGAAACTACCTAAAATGAAACATCCACAGAGAATTGTTTTTTGGAATGAACAAAGCACCAGTAAATTATGAGACAACCTTAAGTGGATGGATGTATTTGCAATTGGAATCCCCAAAGGCAGGGGCAGATAGAAAAAATATTTGAAGAGATAATGGCTGGACATTTTCTAAATTTGATGACAAATGATGAATCCTACACAAGAAACAGGAAGAAAATGACACCAAGTCTTATCATAATCAAAATGCTGAAAATGTTATATAAAAACTTAAATAGTAGAAGAAACAGAAAGTAATGGAATTCTATATTTATCAACTTGGGGGATGATGTGAGAGAGAACTTCCCAGATGCTTCAGAAAACAATTACTGAGGGAAAGATCAGCAGATATACTACAATTTCAAATATCTGATGCTTTTTTTAAAGATTATTTTAAAGATTTATTTATTTTTTTATTTTAGAGAGAGAGAGAGTACGCAGAGGGCTAGAGGGGGAGGGAGACGGAGAGAAGCAGACTCCCTGCTGAGTGCAGAGCCTGATGCGTTGCTCCATCCCATGACCCTGAGATCATGACCTGAGCGGAATCAAGAGTCAGGCACTTAGCTGACTGAGCCACACAGGTGCCCCTGATGCTTTTTAAAATAGTGCATAAACAAACTTAAAAGACAAGCAACAGAGTGAAAAAACAAATGTAGACAAATATAGAAGATATTCTTCTATAACAAATATAGAAGATAAAAGGATAATATTATATATGTACATAACACACAGCTCATAATAATAATGAGAAAAACACTAAGATTTCAATAGATAGATAGCTGGAAAACATAACCAAATGATTTGCACACAGAAAATCTAACTTAAATTTATGGGAAAATATTCAACTTTGTTAGAAAGTAAACAAATGTAGATTAGAATAATACACCTCATACCTATTAAATTGGCAAATTTTTATAAAAGTAATATTGTTTATTTCTCGAAAAAGCAGATTTTAATTCATATTTTCATGCATTACCAATGATACTGTAAAGTGGTGTCACCCTTTCAGAAGTAATTTGGAAATATGCATTAGGAACTCAAAATATGTTCATACTCATTAACTTAATAATTCCATTTCTGGATGCCTGTTAACAATCCAACATTCCACAACCATAAACAGACTGTTACCACTTCATTGTGTGGGATGGTGGATTTTTAAAAGTACAGTTATATATAATGAAATATAAATTCAGTTAATATAAGTATGTATTTTAAATATAAACTTTTGAAAACTATACTTTGGTAGTTTTAATCAAAAATAACCAAAGATCTTTTTCTGATTTATCTATGCATACCAATCATTTTTACATGATATTTTCCATTTTAAATCGGCTTCTAATATTTAAACCTTAATAAGTATAGTCACCATTTTCTCCATAAATAACTTTGTATAGCTTATTAGAGATAATATATTAAGAACTACTTAAACACCAGTGAGTATTTGGGGTTATGCTGCTTTAAAGGCTTTTCTTTAGCCTGAGAACACAGAACATACTTTAAAGAAGGCATTCAGTTCAAGGAGTCAGGTTTCTACAACAGAAGGAGTAATGAAATGAATTCACTATTTAATATTCTTATGCAGACATTGGGAAATTTTTCATTATGTATCTCAGAGGATCTTTCTGTAAAAGTCAATGTAATTATAACAATTTTAGGCTTTAAGTATAATTATAGACATTAAAGAATCTTAGAATTAAAGGATGATATATTTATAGATAAGGCACTTACTTTGAATTGTTAGACAGGTAAAGGGGAAATGTATTTCATTAAAATCTCCAAAATCGGTCAGGTCAAAATTATTTGAACATTTTGAAGGTTGGAAAGATGATGTTATACCTTTAAAAAATTAAATGAACACTAGCAAAGTGAGTCCTATTATACTTCACACATATTGTTAGTCTTGTCTCTTCATTGAACGTGCTTTCAAACATTTCAGAAGGTCTCAGAATCTTTAGGGAGCCATGGCTATTGTACAGGAAGTACAAAGAAGGCTATAAAAATAACAGAATGAAATCTTTCTCATTCCGCCTTCCAATAATAAGGACTTTGGGATCTCTGTGACAGAGGCAAGAATCATTAGTAGTTTGCCTAATTTGTGATTATTGATATAATATATCTATAGATATATCTCTGCAGTATGTGTGTCCCTTCTTTGACAAGGCTTTGTTGGAACTTATGCCAACTCTAGTACTAGTAAAATGAGTTTCCAAGTAATATCAAATTTGCCACTATGTCATTCAGTTCAAGTCAATTCCATTAACATTACTGTATCTCTACAGTATGTCCCACCCTTTGATCAATGCTGGAAAGATGACCAATGATTAGGGCCTGGATTTAGCCAGAAGGAAGCACAGGCAGAGTCTAATATAGAAGACAGCCTTTTAAAATAACCTCTGTCATTCTGTTTAACAGGCAGGAGACCAGAGATTGAGGGCACAAAGGGGTCAGCTTTCCCTGGAGAGTTATTTTTCTCAGAGAAGGTGAAAATTGAGCTGTGTCTTGAAAGGTCGAATAGAGACAAACAAGGGGATGACATGCTGGGGGACAAGTCATTCCGGGCAGTGGGGCCACCCATGAAAATGCACAGATATGAAGCCAAGTGTTTGGGCAACCGTCAGTCTACGTGGAACGTGGGTTGTGCTAGAAGGAAAAAGTCAAGGAAGGAGGTGGGATCCAAGGATCAAGGTCAGATATGGGAGACATTCTAAGCCAAATCCCCTAAAAGGCAGGGAAGTTGTAGGTAGTGACTCTGGTTTCCAGTGGAGTTTGGGTCAAAGGGGTGAAGGCTGGCTGCAGAGACCAGTAGGAGGTCATGCCATAGGTCAGTCCTGGGGTTATGTTAACATTTTAATAAATGTCTCTACAGATGCCATTGAGAAATTATTTCCTCCATTCTTGGAGTATAACTGATTGGAATTTTAAAAGCTGAAAGATTTAAAACTGCACAAGGAGTTTATGAAATAAAAAGACCTCCTGGAAAGGAAATCATCAAACAAACAAACAAAAAAAACTAATGGTAATTAAGACACTTAACCTTTACTCACAGTAGGAGCTTGGGGGAAACTCACTAGCACCCTAACTCTAGGAGATGGTTTCCAAATTGCTACAGAAAAGACACTGTAGCTCTTAATGGAACAACTGGATGCTGAAGCCAGAAGGTCACATCAATCAAACTAACCTTCCCCTGGTAGATTTTCCAGTGCTCTGTCATAGTCTTTTTTTTCCCTAGGGCTAACTGAAAGTTGTGTTAGCGTTAGCATACAATCTACATATTTAAATAGATTTAGCCAGAAAGAAGACATGAACTGAGATCATTTCATCAATGGAGTTATTATCAGTAGTTACAGAGTCCCTGCCAAATGCTATATTTTATTTTATTTTATAGATTTTATTTATTTATTTTGAGAGAGAGAGAGAAATCACGAGTTGGGGGGTCAGACGGAGAGAGAGAAGCAGACTCCCCGTTGAGCAGAAAGCCCAATGTGGGGGGCTTGATCCCAGGACCCGGAGACCATGACCTGAACCAAAGGCAGACGCTTAACCAATTGAGCCACCCAGGTGCCCTACCAAATGCTATATTTTAAATACTGAGCTTTAGTCCTTGCTTTGTTACATGCAATACTGAAGGAAGGTTTATATATATATATATTTTTTTTTTTTTAATTTTATTTATTTATTTATTTGATGGAGAGAGAGACAGCGAGAGAGGGAACACAAGCAGGGGGAGTGGTAGAGGGAGAAGCAGGCTCTCCGCCGAGCAGGGAGCCCCATGCGGGGCTCGATCCCAGGACCTTGGGATCATGACCTGAGCTGAAGGCAGCCACTTAACGACTGAGCCACCCAGGCACCCCAAGGTTTATATATTTTTAACCTTTTGTTCTGAGTTTGGCGTTTTTGTTTTGTTTTGTTTTGCTTTGGTTTTTTTTGTTTTTGGTACTATGGTTTTTCCCTTTAGTTAAAATTGTTGAAAATAGCAACAGTCTTCCTTCCCTTCAGATGAGATTGATGGTGGGTGGGTCCCCTAACTCTAACTGGGTGTCTTACCTCCTCTGGAATTCTCAGCAGAAACTCTCAGGACTGTGCATTATAGATTCACAGATGGATCAGGAAAATCCATTATGATGCCTTGCATGTATGTCTTTAGGCAAAGCAATTATGTTTTCCACATGTAGCATTTTAGAACCCAAGTGTCCTTAGAGATCATGCAATCCAACTCTATATTGTAGATTAAGAAAGTTTCAATAAGATCCCATGTTCACTGATCAGACTGGCAAAATATAAAAAGATTATGATATTCAGTGTTGATAAAGGTGTGCAGAAGGAGCATTCTCATACTCTATTGCGGGAAAGGTCAAGTGGTATGTTTTGGAGGGTAGTTTGGTACTCCCTACACAAATTTGAAATGGGTATACCTCAGCAGTTCCATTTTTAGAAAGCTATCCTAAAGAAACTTGATACATATACATGGGGATATACGTACCAATGTGCTTGTTGTAGGATTTTTAGATGGTTAAAAATTGGGGTTGGTATAAAGGCCCATCATAATGGGAATCTTTAAATAAATAAGGATATCTCTGTATCATGAAATATAAGGCTACAGTTGGAAAGAGTGTCCATGATATACTGTTTAGTGGGAAGAGAAAGTTAGGACAATATATAGAGTTTGATCCTATTTTTATTAAAATATATTTATTTATTTAAGTGCTTAGAGAGGAATGTCCAGTGTGATATACACCAAATTTTTAAGAGCAGTTCCACCATGGAGTAGATTTGGAAAATGAGCCAAAATAATTTTACTTTATATACTTAAATATTGCTTAACATTTTTATAATGAGCATGCATTATTTTTACCATTCTTTTAGTGAGGGAAGAAAAATCTGAGCCTCAGAGAAGTGAAGTAACATTTTTCAAATCACTCAAATGGCTAGTCAAAAAAGATAGGATCAGATTCCAGGTTTTTAAATCCCAGTTGGGTGTTTTTTCTACTAAGGAAGACCTTGAGAGACCTTTACCAGGACACTTGGCTTCCTGCAGATCGAGTCAGATTTCCTATTTCTCAGGGAAGTAAATAAAACATATGCTTTCCTGCTTCTATCAGGCAGAAAAGTTTCTGAGCCTCTTGATCAAACAATATATCCTCCTCAAGACTTTTTTCTCTGTATAGACCATGGTAATCATAATAGAAATATTTATTTATAGTTACTACGCTTCACTTACATGACCAATCCTGACCATTTCCCTAGCCACTAATCCACAAAGACAAGACTGAAACTAACTTGGATATTATTCCATAGTTTCCCAGAAGATAAAAACTTTCCAACAGAGCACACAAGTCTCTTCCCAAAGTACAGAGGAATTTGCTCTCATGTTTCCTCATCTGTTCTTAGAATATCTTCAGCAGTTTTACTCAAATTTTATGCATTGTTGTATGTAGCGGCATTTTGATATTTGTGATGCATAACACCACGGTCTCCGTTACATCAAATAAAATACATGAAATCTTTGTTTACCTTAAAATCAACAGCAATATTAGCTTTTCCCACATGCTTAAGTTTAATTTTAGGGATTCAAAAATTTAAACTATAGATGGTGTGTACCATCTCTACACATTTCTCTATAAGCATTTAAATAAATCTCAACACACTCCTCTGTAAGCATGTAAGTAAATATATATATATTAAAGGTTTATTTATTTATTTTAGAGAGAGAGCACAAGTAGGAGGGGGAGAGGGAGAGGGAGAGGGAGAGAGAATCTTAAGGAGACTCCCCACTGAGTGCAGAGCCCTGTAAGGGGCTTGATCCCACAACCCTGAGATCATAACCCGAGCTGAAACCAAGAGTCGGAGGCTCAACCAACTGCGCCACCCAGACGCCCCAATAAACGTATATATTTTAATAAAATTGGGATCAAACTCTATATATTGTTCTATAATTTCCTTTTTCCACCAAACGGTATATCATGGACACTCTTTCCAACTGTAGCCTCATTATTTCCTGGTACTGAGATAACTTAAATTATTTAACAATTCCCATTATGATGGACATTTAGACCGACACCATTTTTTAACCATCTAAAAATCTTGCAACAAGCACATTGGTGTATATATCCCCATATATACGTATTAGTTTTCCTTAAGATAGCTTTCTAAACTATTCCCGAACTTCAGGAATGCCCATAATTATTGGGTTGATCTTTTTCTCAAGTAATAAATAAAGGGAAACATCTGAAAGTAATTCAGGGTAGGCTTTAAAAATATTATGTTTATAAGAATATTTAATTATGTCAGAAAATGTCACAACACTATGCTAAATAAAAAGAGGTACAAAAATGCGTATCTCAAATTATACCCATTCAGTAAACATATGTGTTTTATGTGCAGTCACATATGAATAGAATAAGATCTTTAAAAATGTATGCAAACATTAACATTTGCTCTGGGTGATGAACCTCTGATTTTTCTTTTCTTCTCTATACCTCCTTGTGTTCTCTCATTTCGTCCAAAGCATGTTTCCTTTTGACCACAGGAAAAAAAAATGTTAAAGAAGATTTGGAAGCCAGTGTAACCTGAAACAGTACCTACCGAACATCTTTTCCTGGGAATAATAGCCAATTCTAGGCACTCCTTGAAGAGAGCAATGAAACAGATTAATTTGTGAGTACACTTGCTGGTGGAGAAATCAAATTGAATTTTTACCTTTTTGAAGAAAAAATGAACTTTGATAAAGCGAGAAAGGAAACCAAAGAGCAAGAAAAGAGAGAAAGGAGGGAAATAGGCTGGCCGCCGATTTGCTGGGGCGGATCTCAGATTTTGGATACGGCAGGTACGAGGGCAGGGGACTTCCAAGCAGGGACTTGATGGGAGAAGGTATGCTGCAGAATGAGAGAGAAATGAAAACACTCATCTGGGCACAGGACAGGAGCAGCCGAAACTGGGCTATCGGCTTGCTTTTCTTTTTTCATCCCATCCTTCAGCAAGGATTTAGCATTGTGTCCAGCACATGGCAGGCTCTCCAGGTTTTTTTTTTTTTTGTTGTTGTTGTTAAAATGACACATGGAGGAAAATGCAGCAGTTGTCTGAACCTAGACAGGATTGAGGCTGAACCTACAAAAAGGAAAACCCAACAAGATGAAATATGCCAGTGAACTCTTGTTAGCATCGTGACGTTGATGCATGGCTTTGTTGCTCACCTGAGTGTACCTGAAAGCATTTGCTGGGCAAAGAGTAGGCTAAAAAGGGGAAACTGAGCTAACCATCATGAAATATTGGAATTATGGAGGGAAAATGAAAAGACCAACTACCTTGTTATTTGTTGTTTTATTTTTTTTAGGGATCAGGAAACCGGTGAAGAGGGGTAAAAGGAGCTCAGCCATGCTTAGTACAGATAGATTGATCAAAAACATAAATTTCTATTATTTGATGGGTCTGACTTTCCCAATCATCTCATACCATTTCTTCAGACTCTTTCAGTGCTCCAATATTCTCCTCCAGAAAATAGGATTTAAATTACATTTTCCTTCCTAGCCTTAAAAATAACGTAAGCATTAAAAGGCAATATGGACATAACAATTTATAAACATACTGTGATATGCTACTTTTTAGTATTCTTAGGAAAAAAAATCCCTTACCCAATCACTCCTGGTTACTAACAGTTTATTCTGGGTGAAGTAAACAAAATACCAAGGGGTTACGTACAGTAAATTCCCACTATTTCAAGTGTTATGTATTTGGTTCATTATTTTTCCTCCTCCTCCATCCCGAAGTTCAAAACCGGTTGAGTACTCATTGCCAGGGACGCTAGTGGTGGTCCAAAGCAGGAAGCATAACGGCAACTCCATCGATTTTTCTACGTATTGGTATTCTTTTCCAAAGTCATAACAGAGAAGACAGTCCAAACTATAGAATAAAACAAGAAATATTTGATTATCTGTGAATTTCACTTGTCTAAACCATCCTTTACCAAGAGCCATGCCGTCTGCCACCCTTACCTCCTAGAATAGTTGATTCATTGGGGGAAGGCAAGTGGAGTTGGTTCCTTAGAAGAAATAGAGCAAAGGTTTGGGAGATTTTGTTTTTGTCTTATTTGTAACAATGCACATAAATTAATATGGTTTCACATTCCCATAGAATATTTTGGTGTTAGTGTTAAATCTTGTGAAATCCATGTATTTGTTAAGAAAATATTAAGAGCCTGGGGCGCCTGGGTGGCTCAGTCAGTTCAGGTCATGATCTCAGGGTCCTAGGATGGAGCCCTACATTGGGCTCCCTGCTCAGCGGGAAGTCTGCTCCCTCTCTCTTTGCCCCCCCCCCTCAAATAAATAAATAAAATCTTTTTAAAAATCCATTAAGATCCTAATATGTCCAAGGGAGTAATGCCAGGAGCTAGAAATACAGAGATAAAGAACCCAAGTCCTTCATCTCAGACAGATTATACTTAAGATACAAAAAGCAGAAAACTTCTAAAGCTTGGCCCTTTATTACAAAAGAAATACATTTTGTTATATTTTTTTATACAGCTAAGTTGAAGACATATAAAATCACCCATTATCCTATCCACCTAGAGAGAATAACTTTTAACATTTATACACACATACATGCATATATATAAAAGGAATCATTTTTGAAATATCTACTGTTTTTTAAGCTGTCTTCCCCACCCCCTGGAATATTTTTCCATGCTAAAATCTCTGTTAATAGCTACATAATTTGAGGGTACCATAATTTAAGGGTATCATAATATATTTAAGTACTTTCCAAACATTTAGGCTGTGGGAAACATTCCATGTGTTAAAAAAAACATATGCAGGAAGGGATTTTGGGTATGTGCCACCCAAGGGAGGCTATTCTGTGACTTTACTCTCTATACTTCACCTGGACCAGAGAGTTGAGGCAACAGTGAAGAGAAGAGGAACCTTTTCCCTATGTGAGGTTTAGCTGTCTTTGGGTGCCAGGGAAGAGCATGGAGGCGAATAACATCAGGAAACTCCTGTGTGAAGCATGAAGGAGAGGCTCCTAGGTAGAACATGTCCTGCCAAAATGAACGCACCCTCCTCTGGTAGGTTGGCTTTGAATGCATGAGTGGGTTTAGTGTTCCTGGCCCCATGTCACAAAGAAACTTATGGCAGACAGACTCTAAAGTGGCCCCACTGCCCCTGTACTAGCAATTGTACCTTTATCCAATCTCTTCCTTTTGATGTGGGTGAGGGCTGGGACTTGAGTGTAACCCATGCAACATGGCAAAGGTGAAAAACTGTGTGTGATTACATTGCATACAATTGTAATATCAGTCTTGACGGAAGACTCTCTTTCTTGCTGGCTTTGAGGAAACAGGGATTTTGGGGAAGACCCAGATGGCAAGGAACTGAGGGCAGTCTTCAGCTGACAGCTAGAAAGAAATTGAGGCCCTCAGTCAAACAGCCCACCAAGAACTGAATGTTGCCAACAACTCAATGAGATTGGATGCAGATACTTCCCCAGTTGAGCTTTAGATAAGTGCCTATCCATGGCCCCTGCTGACACCTTAATTGCAGGTTTATAAGATGCTGGAGTAGATGATCCAGGCTGGCTGTGCCTGGAGTCCTGATCCACAGGAAGTGTGAGGTGTTTAATGTATTTTGTTTTGAACCACTAAGTTTGCAGTAATCTTGGTACGTATCAATGACGTCCCAAGTCTTCAATGATCCTGAGCCTGTGAAAGTAAGAAAGTAAGAAAGCGAGAACAGAAAGACTGATCACCGTTCACCTGCCCGCTTCACATTGCCAACCCACAGGAGTAGAGACAGCTCAACTTTTATTACATGAAAGATAGCTAACAACTTCGGCAATTCAACCTCAAATCAGAGTTTCAAAGAACCAACAAAGAAAAATACATCTTATTTAAGAACTACTAGCCAGGGGCACCTGGGTGGCTCATTTAAGCATCTGCCTCTTGGTTTTGGCTCAGGTCATAACCACAGGATCCTGGGATTGAGCCCCAGGCTGGGCTCCACATTCAGCATGGAGTCTGTTTAAGACTCTCTCTCCCTCTGCCCCTTCTTCCCCACTTGTTTACTCTCTCAAAAGAAAGAAAGAAAAAAAGAAAGAAAGACTAGCCAAAAAGAGGAGTATAAGTCAGAACTAACAAAACATGTCTTGCAAAATGGAGTTGCTAAGATGACAGACAACGTCACGAATTAAAAGAAAAGTAATAGATGTCTCACTTCTAGTACTTAGTAGTTAGGATAGACTAATTTTTTACAGATTAAATGTATAAAATCTTCACAAAATATGAAAAACAATAACTTAAAGTACTAGAGAATGACCCCAAGGCAAGCAGACACTGGAGAGAAGTTGACTTCTGAGTAATGAGCTGTGTACCAGCAAGATCTCTCAGTGTGATCTCAGTCTTTTTTCTCATTTTTAATTCCCTGCTAGAAGACAGCCAGTCTCAGCTGAACCTCTGTGTCTTAGTTTGTCAATGGCCTCCCACATACTGGCCTTTCCCTGAATCTTCTTGTCTCTGTGGACTCAGGATCTCAGCGTTCTCCACTCCCCACCAGTGAAGCCCCTGGTCCTGTGGTATGGCCCTCAGCCCTTTTCTTCCCATGGCTGTTCTTTCTTTTCCCTCAGGGTTGCATTATGCTGTCCTTAACAACTCTCAAATTACAACCATCTTCACTATCTAAACACATAGCTTGGCATCTGAGCATCACTATCCCAAAATAGTATAGCCCTATGTCATATTATAGGTCAATGACCTATAAAGCCTACCCATCTTATACCTATTTGACCTCTTCTCCTATTTCTCTCTGCTATGCTCTCTCACCTCCAGCCATTCTTGCCTCTTTGCTACTCACTGTTTTTCTTACACAAAAGATATACTTCGACCTCAGGATCTTTGCACTTGCTGTTTCCTCTGTCATAAACGTTCTCCCCCCCAGGTGTCACCTTGGCTCTCCTTCTTTTTCTGGTCTTTGCTCAAATGTCGCCTTTTTGGCGAGCCCTTACCTAGAAATCCTGTCTAAAACTATCAACCCACTACCACTGTCATGACGCTCCTTCCTCCCTTTCTTTAGTATTATCTAAAACGCTCGATGTCTTACTTAGCTTGTTTGCTATCCATTTCTCCATCTAAAACATAAGTGCCATGTGTGCATGGATTGGTGTCTGGTTTTTTTTTATTTGTTATTTCTGTAGTGTTTGGAACAGTGATTGACACATATCAGGCACTCAATATTTATTTGTCAAATTTCTCTATTTGGCTTAAGAATTTCATTTTCTCAAAGTATAATTTCTCTCACAGATTAGGCGCCTGGCACTAAATTGCAGAGGTATCTTGGGTGACCAACAACCATGGCTTTAATGTTCTAATTCCCTTTGGCTAGAAATGGTACTTGATCCTTGGTGAGTAAGACAGAAGGAAATAGAATATCTTGGACTCCCCCAATACACACAGTCATGGGTTCTAAAGTTCATGTTTAAGTCAATTATTTGGACATCTTGAACTCTTCTTCAGAACATGATTGGGCACAGCTAGTTAACTGCAGGGAGTCTGAGAAGACTGGAAAGTGCCAGAACTCGGAAACAGATCTGCCTACTGGGATGGAGCACGCTCTGGAAGGACAGGAACAGGTGCACTGAACTCTGAGAGTATTGAATGCAGCTAACAGGAGACATTGTCCTGAAAGCAAGGGCATAGGCTGCAGGTAGAATTAGAAAGGGCCCAGAGGAAATATTGTGACACTATTGCGTAGTAGTTTAGCAACTGGACATCTAGGAGTAGTGATACTTAAAAAACAAGTTTAGTGAAAGACACAATTAAGACCGTGCAAAAGCAAACCAAAGAATAGAGAAAGTATTTGCAATATGAGTATCTGACAAGTGTTTAATATTTAAGGAAATGAATATTTAAGGAACTGTTTCAAGTGGAAAAGAAAAACAACCCAATAGAAAAATGGGCAAAAGACTTTAATAATCACTTCAAAAAAGACAACATCTGAATGTCTAATAAACATATAAGTACATTCCCAGCCTCAATTACATGCAGTCAAATTAAGGCTGCAATGAGATTTTACTACACACCACCAGTAGGGCTAACATTAAAAGGACTGGCTATACCAGGTGTTGGTAACAATGTGGAACAATCGAAATTCTCTTCCACGCGGATGGAAGGGAAAATTGGTACAAATGCTTTGTAAAATTGTTGTTTCATAATTGCAGACCTTTCAGTTATAAGCTCAACAGCTGTGTATGCCCAAAAGGCTTGTCCAAGAATGATTGCAGCAACATTATTTGTAATAGCTTAATCTAGAAACAATCCAGATGTTTATCAACTGAAGAAGGGACACATACATTGTGGAATAGTCATACAATAGAACACCATTAGGAAACAAAAATAAAGGGGTGCTTGGGTGGCACAGTCGGTTATGCGCCCAACTCTTGGTGTTGGCTCATGTCAGGATCTCAGGATGGTGGGATCAAGTCCCACATCAGGCTCCATGCTCAACGTGGAGTCTGCTTAAGATTCTCCCTCTCCCCCTGCCCCTCCTGCTCCTGCTCTCTCTCTCTCTCAAATAAATCTTGAAAAAAAAATGAAAATAAATCACTGTTACACACAGTAACATGACTGACTCTCTTATGTATGTCAAGCAGTAAGAAGTCAGATAAAAGAATACATATAATTCTATTTATGTAAAGTTAAAAAATCATCAAAACTAATCTATAATAAAGGAAATAATAGTAATAGTTACCTTTGTGGAGCAGAGCTAGTAACTGGGAGGGGCCATGAAGGTTTCTGGGGTAGTGGTAATGTTTTATTTTTTGGTTTAGTTAGTAAGTATGTTTTGTAAAAAAAAAAAAAAGGCTTCAAGCTATACACTATACTTTTCTGTATGTATGATATATTTCAATAAAATATGTATTTAATTTTTTTAAAAGAAAGAAAACACAGAGCCAGCATTAGGAAACATCGTGGCGCATAGCAGGGCCCCAACTCTGGGCAGAGGGTGAGGAATTAGAACCTAATTTGCATGAGGGGAATTGACAAGAGTTACAGTGCCACAACCCAGGAAGAGAGAAGTAGAGCTTTGGAATTATGCAGACAGCTTTTTTTTTTTAAGATTTATTTATTTATTTGAGAGAGAGAGAGTGCAGGGGGGTCAGGGGCAGAAGGAGAGGGAGAGAGAGAATCTCAAGCAGACTCCGTCCTCAGCACAGAGCCCATTTCAGGACGCGATCTCAAGACCCTGAGATCATGACCTGAGCCGAAATCAAGAGTCAGACACTTAACTGACTGTGTCACCCAGACACTCCTATACAGACAGATTTTAATCCAATCGACCTAGGCTCCAGTCCTTGCCATGCCATTTACCACCTTGGGCCACCTAACTAACCCACCTAACTAACCCACCAAACTAACCCTTAGAAGAAACTAATCTCAGTTTCTTCATTTGCAAATCAGAAATAATGTAAAGCTCTCAGGGTTTGCTTGGTATTAAGAATGGGTTTCATGCATATTAGCTACTCATAATAATAGTCATTTTTACCTCAACAAGAACAATAAAGAGATTTAGTTACCATACCTGTGACAGAGTTCAATCTTTGGGCATTAGGAACAATGTAGAAACCCATGAATGCAAACCAGGGGTCAAAGAGCTGAAACGTGCATCACAAGGGACTCAGAGGAGTTCCTGAGTCCTTACCAGAGATGCTCAGAAGTCCACAAGGCCTTGGGGGAGGGAATAGGAGGGATGCAGAGGGGGTAGGCTGGACCTGATAGGGGAGTTTTTCCTATAAATATGGCTACTAATAATTTCTTCCATCTGTGCATGCTCTTCCATCTGTTTTTCTTCTCCTTGAAACAGTGTTGGTTCTGGGACTCCCTTCGACCAATAGAGTCAAAAGGCAGTGATGTTTTGCCTGGTAGTTTGCACTTGGTTTTCTTGGAACCCAGCAGCGATATGGGTAAGGCAGTCCAGACTATTCTGCTGGAAAGAGAGGCCATGTGGAAAGGCCCTGGGGGATGAAATGTCACATGGAGAGAGAGGCCACGTGAAGGAGAATGGTCTGTGCAAGGCCCCAGACATATGAAAGAAGTCTTCTCTCCAGGAAAGTGAGACCACCTGCTGAATGCAGACACATAAATGAGATTTGGCCAATAACTTGGAGAGCAGAATTGCTCATTCAACCCACAGAATTGTGAGAAATAATAAACAATACTTGTTTTGAATCATTAGGTTTGGGGCTGTTTTGTTATGTATCAATAGGTAACTGATACAGAAATGGGTACCTGAAAATGAGGTGCTGCTATAACAAAAAACCTAACATGTGTGCTGTTGGCTATGGGGTCACACAGGTGGGACCACAGGGGTGGTCAGGAGACCACAATAGAGGCTGGAAAAGCAACGAAGTAACCACCCTGGAAGCTGGAGAAAGGACAGTGTGTGCTGCAGAGGGGCAGAATGTACTAAGCTAAAACATGTACCTAATGTATTTGTCAAGCTTGCCAAAGAGATTTTTCCAGTGGAACGTGGAAAGTGCCAATTGACTTATTTTAAATGTTGGTGATGAAGAAAGGAAAGAGAGAGATGAGCTAAAGAAGGAATGGTTCAGTTTCAAGCACAAGTTAGGAGATACATTCCTGATTCAGGAATTGATGAGTTAGGAGGTGAAATTCTTTCTTATTTTCAGCATGTCCAGATGAACAAAAGATTCTTTTTTTTTAATTTTTAAAAAAATATTATTTATTTATTTAGAGAGAGAGCACAAGCAGGGGGAGGGGAAGAGAGAGAGAGAGGGAGAGAATCCACAAGCAGACTCCCCACTGAGTGCAGAGCCCCACACAAGGGCCCGATCTCACAACCCCGAGATCATGACCTGAGTTGAAACCAAGAGTCAGATGCTCAACCGAGTGAGCCACCCAGTCGCCTCCAAAAGATTCTTTTTTTTTTTTTTAAAGATTTTATTTATTTATTTGACAGAGAGAGACACAGCGAGAGAGGGAACACAAGCAGGGGGAGTGGGAGAGGGAGAAGCAGGCCTCCTGCGGAGCAGGGAGCCCGATGCGGGGCTCGATCCCAGGACCCTGGGATCATGACCTGAGCTGAAGGCAGACGCTTAATGACTGAGCCACCCAGGCGCCCCTCCAAAAGATTCTTAAAATAAGAATAGTCTTAGGACAAAGATCAAATCCGGGGTACCGCTAGTTAAACATGGCCTTAGGATCAAGAGAAAGACAAGAGTCTCTATAAGACCCTTTGTTAATGTCTCATAAAGCTATAAAGTGATGCTCTCCTACATCCTTTCGCTGAGGCTTCTGAGAACCTTGAGAACATGGCTCCACAGCACCCTGACTTGTAGCCCAAAATGGAGAGGAGATTGTCTTGGAAAGAATTGTGCATGTGGTTTTTGTTTAATGAAACGGATTGTAATTTGATAAACAAAAGCCCACAAGAGTTTAAAAGAGTTTTACCAGTTTCGACTAAAGGTGACAGAGACCATTCAAAATGGAATGAAACTTTGGAGCCCCACTTTCTTTGGATGGGACGAAGGCTGAAGGCAGAACCAGCATAAGCATGCTCAATCACCATGAAAATGGAAGATGACACAGAGGACAGAGTCAAGAGCTCAGAGGGTGCAACCAAGAGCAATGGAAAATACTGAAGCAGGAAGCCACATCCAGACAGCAGAATGGGGGCCATAAACAAGGATCTTGTGCCCTGTCAGTCCTGCACTGGAGTCAAGGGAGCTCGTGATACGCGCTTGGCTGGATTTCAAACTGCTATGGACCAGTGACTGCTGTGGGTCAGAGATAGCAACTATCTCTGTTTCACTATTAGATAGTAGATGTAGGGAAGGTAGATAACTTATGTAATTCATGGACATCTAAAGCAAGAGGAGTCATATCTGAAGGGCCTCTTCTACATCCAGACCTAAAGCAAACCACAAGACAGTGGACTTCAAGCCTTGCACCATAACTGGATGAGACTTTGAAGAATATCAGGGGGGAAGCGAATAGTTATGGCCAGACGGAGGACTGTGATGGATGAGTTCTGAAGACTTATGCCAACAATTTCCCCCACCCATGTATGTCACTCACCCCATCAAGAAGTAGAATCTAATCGCCTTCTTTTTAATATAAGCAGATGCCATGGAAGTGACATTCTCGGACTTCTGGTCACAGAAGGCATTGTAGCTTCTGCTTTCACCCTGTTGGGATCAAGTTGCTAAGGAGGAGATCAGGATAGACTACTAAATCCTGAGAAACCTCATAGAGACTGAAAGGCCCAGCCTGTCCCCAGCCATCCCAGCTGCTGCCGCTGAGGCTTATGGTCCCTAACATATAATTAGGGAAGCCATCTTTGCTGTTATAGGTCCAGGCAAGCCCTCAGCTGAGTGCAGCTGCATGCGTGATCTCAGCCCAACACCACACAGAGTAGAGTCAAGTTGTCCCCACCAAGCCTTACCAAAATTGCAAAATCACAAGCAAATAAGTGGTGGTAGTTGTTGCAAAACACTACGTTTTAGGATGGTTTTTGTGCAGCAAGAGACAACTGAAATACCTAACACTAGCTAGCACACAGAAGGTAATGAAGTTTTCACATTCTTTACCCCAGTGCACAAAGTCCTTTTAGGATCTGATTCCCTGCCTACTATTCTTACCTTTTGTGGTATTACTCCCTGTGTTAGTCAGCTTGGGCTGCCATACCAAATAGCATAGGCTGGGCAGCTTCAACAACAGAAATTTATTCTCTCACAGATCTGGAGGCTAGAAGTCCAAGATCAGGGTTCCAGCAGGCTTCAGTTCCTGGTGAGGACTTCTTCCTGGTTTGCAGATGGCTGCCTGCTCACTGTGTTCTCACATGGCAGAGAGACAAAACACACAAACTCTCGCATGTCTCTTCTTATAAGGGCACTCACCCCATCGTAAGGGCTCCAATTTCACAACCTCATATAAACTTAATTACCTCCCCAAAGCCCCATTTCTAAATAGCAGCCCTTTGAGAGTTAGGGCCTCCACATATGAATTTGGGGGAACACAATTCAGTCCATAGCACTCCCTTTTCTCCAGCAATGCTAACTTCAGCTTCTGGAACATGACACGCTCATTCTTAGCTTTGGCTGTGTAACTGCTGTTCCCTGTCTGGAATGTTCTCAGATGTTCACCATTGCCTTCCTGTCATTCAGTCCTAGAGCAAAAGTTTCCTCAGAATGGCCTTCTCTGACCCCTCAACGTGTTATGCCCCCTGGACACTTTATCTCATCCCCCTATAGTATTTCACTCACAGAATTGAAGACTCTCTAAAATGATTGTATTCATTTGTCTCTTTACTTGCTTATTTGCCCATCTCCCACTATGGGATGTCCATGACTCTAGGTGCCTTACCTGTCACTTGTATGGCTGTAGCTCTAGTGTCTAGAGTAGTTTCCAGAATGTGGTAGGTGTAAAATTGTTTTTGTTTAATGAATAATCTACAATACACCTACACTGTAGAACTGATAAATGATACATCATATATTGGATCATCAAATACAGCAGTTTACCACACACTAGTTCATTGGAAATTAAAGATGGTTCAGATATGTTCTTTGGCCTTCCAAAAACTTCCCCTGGATGCATATTGTGCATGGAGGAGGATAAAGGATAAACAAAAACTTTAATATAATGTGACAAATGCTCTCATAGAAGGGTGTAGGAGAAGAATGGAAATGCTGGTTAGGGAGCAATAATTCTCCCTATATGGAGAGGGAGAAGCAGGTCATGGAGACCAACAGAGAACATTTTAGTTGCTCCTTGAAGAACTAGTAGCAAATGGGTAAGAGGTAAGAGGAGAAGAATGAGTATCAAGAGCAACCACTCCACATAAGAGAAAGAACATGAGCGAAGTTAGAAGTGGTGTGGTAGCTTGAATGCAGGGGGTGGTGCAGGAAGAAGGGAGGCCAGATACAGCCAGGAGAAGGAGGGCGCTAGGTTATAAAAGGCACAGGATCATAATGGAATTTATACTTTATCTTATAGACATTGTGGAAATAGAGCAAACCCACTGTGGGAGGGTCCTAACTTTGGACATCAAGACCTTATGTCTCTACTGCAAGCCAGGATGGGCAGTACATGACAGGAGCATCCTGGCAGACAGGAAGGCAGATTCTAGACTGTTCTATCACAGTGACTTCTGAGGTTCAGGGTCAAGCCCTGGTAGGGTCCCCCAGGAGTGGCATTGGCCTTTAGTGGAATGAATGGCTCCTACGTAGTGTGAGCAAGAGTCTATAAATTAGAGAAAATTTGCTAGTCGTTTGCTTTTTTAAAAAAAATATTAAGAAGCTTAGAGGACATATTTCAAATTTGCTTTTAAGACTTTTCTCCAAACTTCTAAAAAAGTTCTGCTTCTATGCATTATTTTTCTAAAACAGCATGATAAAGATTTTGGATTGCACACTCTCTTCTCCACCACCATCTCATCCCATTATTATTAGAAGTAACTGTTTGAATTTAATTTTTAATGGAGTCAGTTTAATTATTAAAACCTTATAAATGAATAACATTAGGTAAAAGTAACACTTGTAGATATTTTAAAAGGTTTATTTTTGCCATGCTAACTGGTGTAAGGTGGTATCTCAATGTGGTTTTGATTTGAATTTCCCTGTTGGCTAATCATGATGAACATTTTTCATGTGTCTGTTAGCCATTTGTATGTCTTCTTTGGAGAAGTGTCTGTTCATGTCTTCTGCCCAATTTTTGACTTGACTACTTGACTATTTGTTTTCTGGGTGTTGAGTTTGAGAATTTCTTCACAGATCTTGGAAATCAGCGCTTTGTCTGTAGTGTCATTTACAAATATCTTCTCCCATTCTGTGGGTTGCCCCTTTGTTTTGTTGACTGTTTCCTTTGCTGTGCAGAAGCTTTTTATCTTGACAAAGTCCCAAAAGTTCATTTTTGCTTTTGCTTCACTAGCCTTTGGAGATGTATCTTGAAAGAAGATGCTGTGGCAGATGTCTAAGAAGTTACTGCCTACGTTTTCCTCTAGGATTTTAATGGATTCCTGTCTCACATTGAGATCTTTCATCCATTTTGAGTTTATCTTTGTGTATGGTGTTAGAGAATGGTCGAGTTTCATTCTTCTGTATATAGCTGTCCAAGTTTCCCACCACCCTTTATTGAAGAGACTGTCTTTTTTCCATTGCATATTTTTTCCTGCTTTGTTGAAGACTAGTTAACCATAGAGTTGAGGGTCCATATCTGGGCTCTCTACTCTGTTCCATTGGTCTACATGTCTGTTTTTGTGCCAGTACCATGCTGTCTTGGTGATCCCTGCTTTGTAATATAGCTTGAAATCAGGCAGCAGGATGCCCCAAGCTTTGTTTTTCTTTTTCAACATTTCCTTGGCGATTCGGGGTCTTTTCTGATTCCATATAAACTTTAGGATTGTTTGTTCCAGCCCTTTGAAAAATGTCATTGGAATTTTGATTGGGATGGCGTTGAAGGTATAGATTGCTCTGGGTAGCATAGACATTTTAACAGTGTTTATTCTTGGGGCGCCTGGGTGGCTCAGTCGGTTGGGCGTCTGCCTTTAGCTCAGGTCATGATCCCAGGGTCCTGGGATCAAGCCCTGCATTGGGCTGCTTGCTCGGCGGGGAGCCTGCTTCTCCTTCTCCCACTGCCCCTGCTCATGTTCCCTCTCTCGCTTTGTGTCTCTCTGTCAAATGAATAAATAAATCTTTAAAAAAATGTTTATTCTTCTGACCCATGAGCATGGAATGTTTTTCCATCTTTTTGTGTCTTCTTCAATTTCTTTCATGAGTGTTCTGTAGTTCCTAGAGTATATATCCTTTACCTCTTTGGTTAGATCTATTCCGAGGTATCTTATGGTTTTTGGTGCTATTGTAAATGGAATCGTTTTTCTAATTTCTCTTTCTACGGTTGCATTCTTAACAATTGTTGGAGAGGTTGTGGAGAAATGGGAACCCTCTTACACTGTTGGTGGGAATGCAAGTTGGTACAGCCATTTAGGAAAACAGTGTGGAGGTTCCTCCAAAAATTAAAAATAGAGCTACCCTATGACCCAGCAATTGCACTCCTGGGTATTTACCCCAAAGACACAGATGTAGTGAAAGGAAGGGCCATATGCACCCCAATGTTCATAGCAGCAATATCCGCAATAGCCAGACTATGGAAAGAGCCGAGATGCCCTTCAACAGATGAATGGATAAAGATGTCATCCATAGGGCGCCTGGGTGGCTCAGTCGTTAAGCGTCTGCCTTCGGCTCAGGTCATGATCCCAGGGTCCTGGGATCGAGTCCCACATCGGGCTCCCTGCTCTGCGGGAAGCCTCCTTCTCCCTCTCCCACCCCCCCTGCTTGTGTTCCTGCTCTCGCTATGTCTCCCTCTGTCAAAAAAATAAATAAAATCTTTAAAAAAAAAAAAAAAGATGTCATCCATATATACAATGGAATATTACTCAGCCATCAGAAAGGATGAATACCCAACTTTTACATCAACATGGATGGGACTGGCGGAGATAATGCTAAGTGAAATAAGTCAAGCAGAGAAAGTCGATTATCATATGCTTTCACTTATTTGTGGAATATAAGGAATAGCATGGAGGACATTAGGAGAAGGAAGGGAAAAATGAAGGGGAGAAATCAGAGGTGGAGACGAACCACGAGAAACTTTGGACTCAGAGAAACTAACTGAGGGTTTTAGAGGGTAGGGGGGTGGGGGGATGTGTTAGCCCAGTAATGGGTGTTAAGGAGGGCACATACTGCATGGAGCACTGGGTGTTATACGAAAACAATGAATCATGGATGACTACATCAAAAACTAGTGATGGTGATTAACATAATAAAATAAAATAAAATGTTTAAAATATGAAATGATTTGGTTATGAAGCACCAGTATTTTTTCATAGAGTTGAAACATTGAAGTACTTTCTGCCTTGGAGAAATCTTTACCCTTGACCATGTTCTTAGCAAAATTCACATCTCTCGTTTTCAATTTATTGGTAGAGTCAGCAGCCAAGGAAATCCTTTCATGTATCTTTGGCTCAATGAATTTTCCACACTTATGTATCCTCCTTCCTCAGATCCAGGATGAGTTGGGGGAATGGTGGCAGAGAACCACAAATGTGTAAATAATGAGTTATAGCTTCTTCCTCTCAGCCCTCCCTGTAGAATTTGCTGTGGAATAAGAGGGGATTGTATACTTACTTTATAGAATCATCCATTAAGACATCATCTATTCGGGGTGCCTGGGTGGCTCAGTCAGTTAAGTGTCTGCCTTTGGCTCAGGTCATGGGCCCTTAGGATTGAGTCCCATGTTGGGGTTCCTGCTCACTGGGGACTCTG
The DNA here is from genome assembly GCF_964656455.1 of Halichoerus grypus. Lineage (NCBI taxonomy): Eukaryota > Metazoa > Chordata > Mammalia > Carnivora > Phocidae > Halichoerus > Halichoerus grypus. The sequence continues at coordinate 73,329,136 of NC_135718.1, forward strand.
CTTCTTCCTCTGCCCCCCCCCACTCATGCTCACTTTCTCTCTCTCTTAAATAATTATATAAATTCTTTAAAAAAAGACATAATTCATTCAACTATATGAGGAGCTATAAATAAGCTTATAAATAGGGTTCATTAATTTTTTTAGCATTATATTCCACTGTTTTGTTATACCAGCACGAATACCCGCTAAAAAGTAGGTTCTGGACCCTTTCCTCAGCTTCCAGAATTCTGGGGGTGTGTTGGAACTTCTGGAAGCATATTCCTATGCATCCTCCATAAAAATCACCCAACTCGGGATGCCTGGGTGGCTCAGTTGGTTAAGCGTCTGCTTTTGGCTCAGGTCATGATCCCAGGGTCCTGGGATCGAGTCCTGCATCAGGCTCCTTGCTCAGTGGGGAGCCTGCTTCTCCCTCTGCCTGCCGCTCCCCTCTGCATGTGCTCTCTCTCTGTCTCTCCCTCTCTCTCTGACAAATAAATAAATAAAATTTAATAAAGACTTGGTTTTATCACTGATATGAGGAATTCTTAATCTCAGGAAACACACTGAGGGTTGTTGGAGTAAGGGGGCGGTGGGAGGGATGGGGTAGCTGGGTGATAGACATTGGGGAGGGTATGTGCTATGGTGAGCACTGTGAATTGTGCAAGACTTTTGAATCACAGATTTGTACCTCTGAAACAAATAATGCAATATATGTTAAGAAAAAATAGAAGATAGCAGGAGGTTAAGAATGAAGGGGGGAAATCTGAGGGGGAGACGAACCATGAGAGACTATGGACTCTGAAAAACAAACTGAGGGTTCTAGAGGGGAGGGGGGTGGGAGGATGGGTTAGCCTGGTATTAAAGAGGGCATGTTCTGCATGCAGCACTGGGTGTTATGCACAAACAATGAATCATGGAACACTACATCAAAAACTAATGATGATATGGTGATTAACGTAACAATAAAAGAATTTTTTTAAAAAGTCTTGGTTTTTAAAAAAAATCACCCTACTCTATAGCAGCATTATTTATAATAGCTAAATTATGGAAATAGCCCAAGTTTCCATTGATAGATGAATGGATAAAGAAGATGTGGTATATATATACATGATGGACTATTACTCAGCCATAAAAAAGAATGAGCTCTTGCCATTTGTGGCAAAATGGATGGACCTAAAAAGTCTTATGCTATGTGAAATAAGTAAGACAGAAAAAGGCAAATACCATATGATTTCACTCATATGTGGAATTTAAGAGAGAAAACAAATGAACGAAGTGGGGAAAAAAAGAGAGAGGCAAACCAAGAGATAGACTCTTAACTATAGAGAACACACTGATGGCTACCAGAGGGGAGGGGAGTGGGGAGGATGGGTGAAATAGATGATGGGGATCAAGGAGTGCATTTTTTGTGATGAGCACCAGGTGATGTATGGAAATGTTGAATCACTATATTGTACACCTGAAACTAATATTATGTTGTATGTTAACTAACTGGAATTTAAATAAATACTTTTTTTTTTTTAAGATTTTATTTATTTGACAGAGACAGTGAGAGCAGGAACACAAGCAGGGGGAGTGGGAGAGGGAGAAGCAGGCCCCCCGCAGAGCGGGGAGCCCGATGCGGGGCTCGATCCCAGGACCCCGGGATCATGACCCGAGCGGAAGGCAGACACTTAACGACTGAGCCACCCAGGCGCCCCTAAATAAATACTTTTAAAAATCACCCTACTCACATGTGTATAGTTTATTTATGTATATATAACCTACTTACTAGAAGATACTGTGGCCACTACTCTGAGACACTCGGCTGTAGAAATCTATATTTAAATATGTACATGTAGAACAAATCTTCATATGTATGTCCTCTCCTGCTTGCTTGCAATCCTCTTTAGGGCAGGTTCCACGTCTGTCTATCTTTGTGTATTTGTCTGATTTTAGCATAGTGTCTGGACCATAGGTTTTAGGTATTTGTTGACCGGTGTATGGTCTGCTGAACCAAAATATTAAAGACAACCACCAAGCAGATGTGTTTGGACACATTTCGCTAAAACATCCTCACCCTCTAAATTCATACACTCTATTCTCTTCCGGAGCACTTTTCCCGCATCAAATATTGATGAAGTTTGCAAGCTTTATTTTATTTTCTCATAACTAGTAGCCTCGCTAGACTGGATGCTTCAAGTTGGGAATAGCCTCTGACTTCAGAACATTCTCTGTCCACGATGCCATCCTAAGCACCTAACCCCCTGTGCATTGAGCTTGTGTGGTGCTGGCCGTGAACATCAGCTGAGGTTCCGATATCACTCAGGAGTCCCGCGTCATGACTTTCCATTGCATCCAGCTTCTAGAGGCTCATTTTAGCTGTGAGGATCACATGGCATGGCATGTCTGTGTCACTGGTAGAGATACGGGGACTGTTTTGCTCCTCCTGTCCAGTGCGCCCCCACTCCAATACCAAGTGTCACGTGCTGTGTGTGTGTGTGTGTGTGTGTGTGGTTTAGAAGAATGTCCATGCAGAGGGCTTTCCCTGCAGCCGAAGTTTCAAAAAGAAGGGGTGAGCAAGGCAGGTTCTCAGCGTTTGGCAACAAATTCGCCCACAGTATCCACTCAGCTGTAACCCACATCATATTTTCCCTGGAGTAAACAACAGCAGACTAAATTTTTCCACTCTGAATAAATGATCCTGCGAATCCTCCCACTGTCCCACCCAGACTGTCGTCCCATCCGTGGTGGCAGGAATTGTGAGTAATCCATTTTCCCACCCAGGAATATCTCTTTTGAACAAAGTCTTTCACGTTACTGCCCTTCAGTCCCAGACTCATAAACGTAAAGAGGGAAATACAGAAATAGAATCAGAGGGACAAAGAAAGAAAGCACTGGAACAAAATACTTTGTAAGCCCTACATGAAGAGCAAATACATGCACACTCCATGGAAGGAGTGGGTGCGCTGGGTTTGAGAGCTGCTGACAGGTCAGCAGGTAGGCAGGAGCTAGAGGGGCTGTCCCCCCACTCAGGCAAGAGCAGCCCCGTTTGGGCTCCAGAGACAGCCTGTGGGGGCTGATCTGTTCAGCATTCATGCTTGGTTCCTTTTCCCAGTATGTATCCTGGGGAGAAGATGGGACAGGATTCAAAGCAGGGAAATGAATGATTCTGACTGGTTTACATGGGAATCTAATATGGGATGATGGCCCAACCACAGAGCTTTGCCATCTCTTTCTCAGCACCAGCTTTTTTGTGTGGTCATCTGTCGAAATTCCTGGGACCCTGGATCCTTAGTGGGGGCCTCCATCTAAAGGCCGGCTAAATCATGACAGCATGGCTCCAAGGAGGGCCATTCACTCAGGGCACCACAAGCCAGTGTTCGGGTCTCAGCAGGGCCTTCCCGAATTCAAATCTGAGATTTATCTTGACCCGAGGTAGAACTGTCTTTTGCGTGTAATTTGGTATCAAAGAAAGGAAATGTTACAGAAAGAAAGATGACCTTCTTACTGTCAGTGCACCCAATTTAACTGCCTCATGATGTATATCTTTTCTGTAAATATCTTATCTCCCCCACTAAATTTCAGCCTTATGTGGAAGAAATTACATTTTTGGCCCCTTTGGATTTCCAACACAGAACACCATCTCTGTGAGTAAGGTGTGTCCAGTCGATATGGTAGTTGTCCCCAGCACAACTATTTACAGCCACCCCCTTCACTTTCCGATGTATCCAAGTTTGAACAACAAATTTTCTGGTTGCCCCATGAAGAAATGGCCGTGGATGTGGATGATAGTAGAGAAGCATTCTTCAGGCTGCATATTATCTGGCTGCTTTTTTCCACGCTCCCTTCCTTTTGCAGTGTTGCAGCCAGATTTTTTAAATGTTTGTTATGAAAACAACAAACCCATGCAGTAGTGGTTCTTTCACATCAAAATATAGAATTGCAATTTTCATTTCAACTCCAGCAGTATGTTAGGATGAGGTAATCATCTCCTGAAAAGCTGTAAGCAAAATATCGTTCTTTTCCTTTTGACTTCTCAACTCTCAGAGACAAGGGATAATAATAACCAGATAATAATCTGGTTGGCACAGAGTTGACACGGAATAAGTTCAACATTCTTCCGGTAGCCTCAGCTAACCCCTTGGGTCTGATTGTAAGAGCGGTTTAAAATCAGCAGGTGACACAATGAGACAGCAATTGGGTTGCCTGTTAGTTTAAACATCATTATAATGAGTTGCATAAGGACGACATGTTTCCAGATATCAATTCTCATTGGTATCAAAGCGATTAAGAAATTAAAATTTTACTTACTCCCTATGAAACAATGAAGATGGGATCCCCCAAATCCATGTGATTTTAGGATTTAGATTTTTGTTTGTATTTTTGAAAATAGATATGGCCTTGATTTGCCTTAAACATGGCTACTTTCCTATGGCTCCCACTGACAACATAAATTCATTTTCCAGAAATAGGCAATGGGCACGATTTGTGAGAATTCTCCCTTTGGCAGGGATGTGGGCTGTCTTCTCTCCAGTGTGCAAAGACCTGCCTTTGAGATTAGAAGCTGTTGTAACCTAAGAACCTTGAATGGAAGAAATGTATCATGTTCTGACTTGGAGGAGATAAAACTATTACAGGACAGGAGGATTCAGAATTGACCCTTGTGGCCAGATTTCCCTTTCTGGAGTCTGTATATCTTTGATACAAGTGATGCTGTTAGTGGTCAGTACAGTTAGACACCTTTTGAAAAGCACAAAACTTCAGAGGTGAGTGGTATCTTCAACTCTCCTCTGCTGTAGAATAAAAGCCAACTCTTGGATGGGACTAAAGTAGTATCTTTTTGGCTTGGATGATACACCTTACCCAAGCATAGACATACTGATACAGTTTTTAATCCTCTTATGACTTGGTTTGATTGAATTTTGATTCTGGCTTCTATTTTTGGTCACCTTCTTCTGGAAAGCATCTTATATTCTCCACAAATATCATGTAGAACCTACCTCCTGAAGTGGTTCTCAGTCTACGCTCCTGCCAAAACCCTGTTGCTCCACATGCTGAATTTAGGTGTTTTGCTGGAAAATTCAGAGAAGAGTATCTGTTTTTTAACTTTCAGAAAATGGTAATTTAGCGGATAGCATTTTCTCAACTTTAGTTTTCTATAATTTTCTTTAAACTTAAGAACTTGGCAGGGCACCTGGCTGGGTCAGCATGCGACTCTTCATCTTGGAGTTGTGGGTTCGCTCCCCACACTGGGTGTGGAGATTGCTTAAAGATAAAATCTTAAGAGAAAAAAACAACTTAAGAACTTGGGTTGACCAAAACCAAAATGAATAAAAGTTTAGCAAATAAATGAAAACCAGAAACTATGCTAAGATAGGTTTTCTTCTTGCCTTTATTACGTTCATATTCTTATAATTTTTATATTGAACCTGTTAAATAAAATTATCTTTCCTTTTAGTCAAATTGCCTTGGTTTTGATAAGGGAATTGAATATAACAGTAGGTATCAAGGCTTAGCACAGTGCAGCGCTCAATAAATGTGTGTTGAATGTTTGATTAATGGGTGACTACATCATGGTCTTCCCGGAGAGCCTGGCCTTCTGTAAAAGAGTATCCTGCCTCCTGAAGAAGTTGGCAAATCATTGGCCAACCAGGAGAGATGAAGACAAGCTAGATAATTTCTGCCTTTCCAAGAATTGATGATTTTTGGCAGATATGGCAGGTAAAATATGGCAAGAACACGGATCTCTGTACTACCATATACAGAAAGATAAGCGTCAAGAGAGGTGTTTCTCAATGGACGGATGAATAATTATATTTGATTGGAGGTGATCAGGACAGACTTCCTGTGGTTCCAGCGCTTCATCTGGGCTCTAACGGACAAGCTGGATGTTGGTGAGCACAAGTGAGATGTGTGGAGTGAATTGCAGGAGCAAAAGCAATGAGTAGAAAACATCAGAGCATATCCAGCAAATCTTGAGTTCTGTTGGGTGTATGTGAGTTGCAGCAAACTGTGCCTCTTCTGTGTGAAAAGGACTATAGGGTAAAGGGTTGTGGTTAATTAGGCAAATGATGGCAAGCCCAGAAAGGTTTGGAATGGAGGAAGTGATGAGTGCGGTGCTGTTCTTTGGGAAGGTCAGTCTGGGTGGGATTTTTTGTTCTCCACAGTAGAAGTAGGTAGGATCCCACAATCATCCTGAGAGGAAGTAATGATTTTTTTAAAGATTTTATTTATTTGAAAGAAAGAGAGACAGAGAGAGCGTGCATGCGAGAGAGAGAGAGAGAAAGAGAGAGCACGAGTGAGGGAGGGGCAGAGGCAGAGGGAGAAGCAGACTCCCCACTGAGCAGCGACCCAGAGTTGGGGCCTCCATCCCAGGACCCCAGGATCATGAACTGAGCCGAAGGCAGATGCTTAACTGACTGAACCACTCAGGCGCCCCAAGGGAGTAAAGATTAACAGTGATTCTATGTTCTTTTGAGTCTTTATTCCATAGCCATACAAAGGTCAATATGCAATAAATATTAATCCTTGACAATGAGCTGTTGATGCCACTCGCAAGGAGAAAGTAGTTAAAGACACATCTGTTGAAATCCCTGAGACCCTGGATCCTTAGTGGAGGCCTCTGTCTAAAGGCGGGCTAAGTCCTGACAGCATGGCTCCAAGGAGGGCCATTCCCTTCAGGGCGCCACAAGCTTGCCAATGATGACATTTCCTGGCTTATGGCTGCAAAGTGTCCTGAGGAAGAGAATCTCTTTTCTAAATTGCACAAAAAGTCTCCCTGTACACAAAAAATGGGGCCCTGGGTGGGAGTCCTTCAGAGGAAAAGGTTAATCTAGGTGGTATTTTTAGAGTGTCTTCTCCATGTTAGATGAAGGCTAACTAGTCCCTTCATTTCTAGTCTGCTAACATCTCATCCTTCCAGTCACTCCTCACTACAACTAGTATCTCAACATTGGCCGAATCACTCTCTTCTCGGTGGGCATCCTCACATGTTCCCTGGCTACCACTTTGAGACTGAGAATCTTCCTCGGAGAGTCTGATAAATTCTCAGCGTAGGCCATGGCTCTTCCAGTTTCCCCTTCTTTTTGTCTTCTTGGCAAAACGTGTCCAGGTTGTGTGTTTCTATTAGTTAAATGCCAGGTATCATAGGGAAGCAAAATAAATGGAGTTTTGGCTTTATACTTCCCTACACTTTTGACGGGCACAACTACAGGACTATATAAAACCCGAGTACTATTATCAGCTCTGACCAAAAGGAAAACAAGTCAAGCAGTATGCCAGTGTAGGAAATCCCATCCTAAAAAAAGAAGTGGGTGTCTTCATTTTGCTTCCCTAGTTCTGACTCTGCTAACAGTTGGCTTGGTTGTGTCGTTGGCGAGGTTTTAGGGTAGGCCCCTAAATCATCTCTCCTCTTAGGGGTAAGATTATGTGGCAGTCCGGTCTGAGAGACAGACTGGGTCAGCAGTGCTCTGTGTGCTATGATTCAAAAGGTGAAGTCCTCTATTCTCAAAAAAAATATGTATATTTACATAATAATTTTGCTTTCTCCTTGGAGGTATTCTTCAGCACGCAGACATTCCTGCTAGAGCCTGTGAGTACATTTCTGCCTAGGGAGTGAGGAAAGCCCAGCGTACTGGGTGTGCAGAGAAGAGGGAGCAACAGAATGGGAGAAGCCTTAGTAGAAGAGGGATGACACTGGACCTCACCTTGACCAGTTTTGCACGAGCCTGAGGGCTTGCTTGCTAGCCTCTGCTAGGTGCATGAGCAGACTGGCAAAATGCCTGTAACTAAAAGAACAATTTCTGTTTATTTATTTATTTATTTGAGAAAGAGAGAGTGAGCGCATTATGACCTGGGGGGGTGGGGGTGGGCGGGGAGGGGCAGAAGGAGAGGCAGAAGTAGACTCCCCGCTAAGCAGGGAGCCCAACCCAGGGTTCCATCCCAGGACCCTGAGATCATGACCTGAGCCGAAGGCAGATGCTTAACCAACTGAGCCACCCAGGTGTCCCTAAAAGAACAGTTTCTAAATAAGCTTGTTTCATCGGGTGTAGAAATAGCTTAATAGTAGTGGCTTTCCAAAACGACCTTTGTTCATGCATCCAAAGTTTATTTGTAAAACCCAAACTGTGAAAGGGACCAGCTACAAAATTTATCTGACCCAATGCAAAATCAAAATGCAGGGCCTCTTGTTCAAAAATGTAGAATTTTAGTGGTTGGTGACAACAGGGCATTAACCAAGCATGAGACCCTTCCGAGGGGAGGGGTGAGGCTGGTGGGACTGCACAGAGGCCCACGAAGTGGCCCAGACTACCTGTAAGCTTTATTCACCAACTCTCCTTTGGCCAGAGTTTTCTCAACTGCCACCAGCTAGTGGTTCTCAGGTGTGAGGTCCCCTGAAGAGCAGCATCAGCAAAGTCTGGGAATTTGTTAGCGATGCCCAATCTTGGGCCCCACTCTGTGTTTTAGCAGACCCTCCAGGTGATTCTGTCTCTTGCACAAGTTTGAGAACCACTGCCATGTTTTGGGTTGCAATGACTGAAATGATGGATTTCGGAATGGACCCCATCCTGGGGGTCATGGGGCTAACCATCCTACGGTATGAAGAAATTAAAGGCAGGGGGAAGGGGAATGAGGCACAGAGTTCACGTGTTCATCCTTGGAATAATTTATAGAGCACCAGTGGCCTATTTCACTAATTACTCGTAGTCATCTTCCCAGTAAAGCGAGCTCAGCTCATATCCCAATTTTAAAGATGAGGAAATCGAAATGCCAAAAGTGTTCAATGAGTCCACAAGTGGAGCTGGGACTAAAACCCAGAGCTCTTAAATCCCCTATCCGTGGCCTTTTACTTGGCCTTCAGGTAATACGATCCAACTGACAGGTGAGCTAAGCTGCTCTCCACCCTCCCATGGTATTAAAACCCAGCGCGGACCAGCACAGTGTGATCCACCCAGGAAATGTGCAGTTCAAAGTGGTTCATTCTGGTGTAATGACAAAGACTGATGGAGGGCTGTGCTGTTTTTGAGAAGCTGGTATTTATGAGACCCAGTGTATGGACTCGTGGATCTTAGCACCATCACAGAACAGAGGCTTGTGGTTTACTATACTTGTCTAAGCAGCCTGCCTGAGAGTGGGATGCGACCAAAGTCCTCTGCACTTGAAGGTTCTTTGGGAGACCCGTAACACACTCTTCTGTCTAGTCAGGTCTGCCCCTTGCATTCCTGTCATTAAGTCACTTTCAAAGCCTTGGCCCCAGCTTATCATTTTTTCCATTCTTAGGCCAAGGCTATTTGTAGTTTCCCCACCTGTCACCATGTGTGTTAGGCTGCAAAGGGCAAGGGCAGCTTCATTAATAGCATGGTACCAGCTCAAGCTCACTTAGTGCACATGCTTTCTCTGAATTTTCCACTTGAGGGACCGTTCTGAATCCTCACGGCTTTTCAGCTGTGCACTTTCACTTGGGTTGGGTAATACATCATGAGTTACATGTTTACTAAGTTAGTTTCTTTGAGGGCCTGACTTATTTCCCAGTTGTAGATGAGGAGTCTTACTAATTGCATAATATGCTCAGGATTAAAGAAGCCACTGCATGAGTCCAAACAATACAAAAGTTATAAAAGGGTTATTGTAGGAAAAATACCTATGGAAAAGAATCAGGAAAACATGTGGAATAAAAAGTAAGAGGAAAACCTAATTCTCAGAGTGCAATTTAGAGGTAAAATGGAGAATAGTCAGCAATGCAGTAATTAAAATGGGAACCTGTGGAGAGTAATAATAATAATAAAAAAACAGATTGCATCATAGACCTAAATGTACAATGCAAATGTGTGAAATTGCTAGAAGATAGGAAGAGAAAATCTACATGACTTTGGGTTTGGTGATAAGTTTTTAAATACGACACCAAAAGTCAGTCCATGAATAAAAAAAGATAAATAAAACAATTCAAATCAAAAAAATTTCTGAGACTGAAAGGACAAGCCACAGACTGGGAGAAAATGTTTGCAAAAGATATACCTGACAAAAGATTGCTACCCAAAGTGTACAAAGAACTCTTAAAACTCAACAATAAATGTTTATAGCGGCAATGTCCACAATAGCCAAACTATGGAAAGAGCCCAGATGTCCATTGACAGATGAATGGATAAAGAAGATGCGGCATATATATACAATGGAATATTACCCAACCATCAAAAAATGAAATCTTGCCATTTGAAATGATGTGGATGGAACTAGAGGGTAAGCTAAGCAAAATAAGTCAATGGGAGAAAGACAATTATCATATGATCTCACCAATATGTGGAACTTAAGAAACAAGGCAGAGGATCATAGGGGGAGAGAGGAAAAAAATGAAACAAGATGAAACCAGAGAGGGAGACAAACCATAAGAGACTCTTAACCTCAGGAAACAAACTGAGGGTTGCTGGAGGGGAGGGGGGTGGGAGGGATGGGGTGGCTGGGTGATGGACATTGGGGAGGGTATGTACTATGGTGAGTGCTGTGTATTGTGGAAGACTAATGAATCACAGACCTGTACCCCTGAAACAAATAATACATTATATGTTAATAATAAAAAAACTCAACAATAAGAAAAGAAACAACCCAATTTAAAAATTAGCAAAATATCTGAACAGACAAGAAGGAATACATGGCAAATAAGCAGGGGAAAGGGTGTTTTACGTCATATGTCATTAGGGAGTTGCAAATTAAAATAATAAGGACATACCCCTGCATATTCGTTAATGTGGCTAAAATCCAAAACACTGACAACACCAAATGCTGACGAGAATCTGGACCGGGAACTTTCATTCATTACTGGTGGGAAGGCAAAGTGGTGCCGTCACTTTGGAAGACTTACAAAACGAAACCCACTTTTGGGAGTGTCTTAAAAAACTAAACACACTCTTACCATATGATCCAACAGCAGTGTTTGGTATTTACCCAAATGATTTAAAAAACTTATGTCCACGTGAAAAGTTACTTATGAATATTTTTGGAAGTTTTATTCATATTTGCCAAAACTTGGAAGCAAGTCAGATGTCCTTTGGTTGGTGAATGGGTAAACAAATGGTGGTACACCCAGGCAATGGAATGTTATTTGGTGATAAAAAGAAAGCTATCAAGTCATGAAAAAACATGGAGAAATCTTAAATGTGTATTGCTTAGTGAAAGAAGCCAATCTGAAAAGGCTGCATACTGTATAACTCTGACTCTATGGCGTTCTGGAAAAGGCAAAACTATTGAGACATTATAGAGATCAGTGCCTGACAGGGGTTTGTGGAGAGAGAGGGATGAAGAGGTGGAGAACAGGGCATTTTTAGGACAGTGGAACTATTCAGTATGATACTATAATGATGACTACATGTCATTATCCATTTGTCAAAACCCATAGAACATACAATACCAAGGGTGAACCCTAATGTAAATTATGGATTTTAGTTAATAATGTATTAATATTGGTGCAACAATTGTAACAAATGAGCCACACCAAAACAAGATGTTAATAATAGGGGTATCTGGGAGAAGATATTTGCAAATGATATATCTGATAAAGGGTTAATATCCAAAATATATAAAGAATGGAGATAACTCAATATCCAAAACCCAAATAATCCAGTTTAAAAAATGGGCAAAAGACATGAACAGACATTTCTTTAAAGAAGACATACAGATGGCCAACAGACACATGAAAAGATGCTCAACGTCATTGATCATCAGGGAAATGCAAATCAAAACCACAATGAGATACTACTTCACACCTGTCAGAATGATTAAAATAAAAAACACAAGAAACAACAAGTGTTGGTAAGGATGAGGAGAAAGGGGAACCCTCATGTTATATAAGACTGATGAATCCCTGAACTCTACCTCTGAAATGAATAATATGCTATATGTTAATTAATTGAATTTAAATAAAAAATTAATTAATTAAGAAAATAAAAGATTACAGTAATAAAAAAAAGAAAGAAAGAGGAACCCTCGTGCACTGTTGGAATGCAAACTGGTGTAACCACTCTGGAAAACAGTATGGAGTTTCCTCAAAAACTTAACAATGGAACTATCTTACAATCCGGTAATCACATTGCTGGGTATTTACCCAAATAATACAAAAACACTAACTCAAAGGTATACATGCACCTCTATGTTTATTGCAACATTATTTACAATAGCCAGGTTATGGAAGCAGCCCAAGTGTCCACCAATGAATGAATGGATAAAGAAGAGTGGTACACACACACACACACACACACACACACACGGGAATATTACTCAGTCATAAAAAGAATGAAATCCTGCCATTTGCAATAACAGGGATGGAGCTAGAGAGTATAATGCTAAGGGAAATAAGTCAGAGAAAGACAAATACCATATGATTTCACTCATATGTGGAATTTAAGAAACAAAACACAGGAGCAAAGGAAAAAGAAAGAGAGAAAGAGACAAACCAAGAAATAGACTCTTAACTACAGAGAACACACTGATGGTCACCAGAGGGGAGGTGGGTGGGGGCAAGGGGGAAATAGGGGATGGGGATTAAAGAGTACACTTACCTTGCTGAAAAAATAAAATAAAATATAGTGATAAAAACAAACAAACAAACAAATAATAGTGGTAACTGTTAAGGGCTTAGGTGAGGAAATAGATGGGAACTCTCTGTACTTTCAGCCCAATTTTTCTGTAAACCTGAAACTGCTCAAAAATAAGACTATTAATTAAAAAATTATAGAAACTTACAGTAGAATAAAGGATTAACGAAGAATAAAGGATCTTACCTCCACACTTCTTGTTATGTGGAATATACATTTTCCTTATTGTTTAAACAATTTCTAGACAAATTTTCTATTACTTGCAGCTGAAAGTGTCCTGACATAAAACAGTTTCTCTGCTTTTGGTGGTGGTGGTGTTTTTTAGAATCACACCCTTGCCTCACTCTGTATCACTTTTTTTTTTTTTTAAGATTTTATTTATTTATTTGAGAGAGAGAATGAGAGACAGAGAGCACGAGAGGGAAGAGGGTCAGAGGGAGAAGCAGACCCTCCGCTGAGCAGGGAGCCCGATGTGGGACTCGATCCCGGGACTCCAGGATCATGACCTGAGCCGAAGGCAGTCGCTTAACCAACTGAGCCACCCAGGCGCCCTCTGTATCACTTTAATACATGCATTGTCAGTGAAGAGGTAAAAAACACTGTACCTTTTTTATGAAGAGAGCACACATACACATATAGTATATAAACAGATATACAGGGGCTTCTGGGTGGCTCAGTCGGTTAAGCGTTGGACTCTTGATTTTGGCTCAAGTCATGATCTCAGAGTCGTGAGATCGAGCCCCATGTCATCGGGGCTCTGAGCTCAGCAGGGCATCTGCTTGAGATTCTCTCTCTCTCTCTCCCTCTGCCCCTCCCCCTTCTTGCACGTGTGCACGCTCATAAAATAAAATAATAAAATAAAATAAAATAAACAGATATACAGATTATCTTTGGTATTTCAATGTCAGTGGGAAAAAAGACTAAAAAGTTCTGGATGGGGGGTAATAATGAAAAATTGGTTGAGAAACACTACTTTCACTTAAAAGATGTGAAATTTAGATAAGAGCCAATATACTCAAGAGAACATTTAATTTGTGTCAAAAGACTAGCTATATGACCTTGGTTTAAAATCACCTAAACCGGGGCGCCTGGGTGGCTCAGTTGGTTAAGCAGCTGCCTTCGGCTCAGGTCATGATCCCAGGATCCTGGGATCGAGCCCCACGTCGGGCTCCATGCTCAGTGGGAAGCCTGCTTCTCCCTCTCCCACGCCCCCTGCTTGTGTTCCCTCTTTCACACTCTCTCTCTGTCAAATAAATAAATAAAATCTTTTAAAAAAATAAAAAATAAAAAAAATAAAATAAAATTACCTAAACCTGGTTACCAGAGAGGAGGTGGATGAGGGGATGGGTGAAATCAGTGAAGGCATTAAGAGTACACTTACGATGAGCACTGACTAATGTATAGAATTGTTGACTCACTGTAGTGTCCACCTGAAACTATAATAACACTGTGCAAAAATTATACTGAAATTTAAAAATGAAGAAAAAAATTAAAGTAAATAAAGTCACCTTAATCCCTTGGCTCCATTTTCTTTGTGTATAAAATTGGGGGATTGTACTGTTGATCTCTAAAGGTGTATTCAGGTTCTAATAGTCTGTAATTTTGTTTTTTATTTTACAAATACAAAATTTTCTAGCATTGGAGTACAGTGCTATTGATAGCAATCACAGGGCCAATAACACCATTTAGCTTTAGAGTGAAGGAAACAATATAAAAATAGAATGATATTGCCCACAATGGAAGTGACAGCTATTGGCCTTTAGTTTTCTGTGCTTAGGGAGCTCTTCAGGACCATGCCCTAGAAAACTTGATTTATCTTGCCCATGGAGATAAAGTTCTGAGAGCCTAATGCAATGGGTCCCAAGGGTGATTCATGTGTGACAGGGCATTTTTGGCGATTTTGTTTGACTTTTGCCAGAGTGTGTGACAACTCCTCTCTCTCCCCATCTCCATCCCCAACTCCCCCAACCAAACATACACACATATAGACATAGTCAGACACACATCAGTTTGCCTCAACTGATATGCATCCAGAAATTGTGTTTTGTAATGGACGTGGACAGAAGAGGCTGTGGTTGGGGAGGGAGCATGAAAGAAAGAGGACAGAAAGGATGGACTGGCTGTTTATAAACTCAGGTTGGTGAAGGGGTTTTTAGCAGGAGTGTGAAAACTAGAAGTTGAAAGAACTCTTCAAGAACAGAGACTCTTAAGTTCAAGCAGAGCTCAGTGGTGTTCCAGAAGGGAAAGTTGGCAAGAAAGCTCATCTCCTGTCTTCTGCACAGACTCTGACAGTACCCTGACTTTCCAAGTACTGGAAGCACTGGGGCTCGAGGGTTGGTGTCCTACTATCGGACAATCACCGAAAGTGGCTTCCAGGGTCCTTCCATAGACAAGTGGCAAGGAAGCTAAGATCTGGCACTGTGGGGAAGTGAAGTGAACAAATTGCTTTGTGAGACCATGAGGATTATCCCCTAAAATTTTCTAGAAATAACTCTGGGACGCTTCCAGAGGGCCTAAGACGCTATTGTTAATGCACATGATGCTGTTGAGCCAGCCAATGTGTGGGTTAAGAATGACATCCAGTTTAATCATGTTTAGTGGGTATAGAGCTTCAATTTTGGAGGATGTAAAAGTTCTGGAGATGGATAGCAGTGATATACTTAATGCCATCGAACTGCACACTAAAAAATGATTAAAATGGTAAATTTTATTTTAAGTTTCCACGCAATAAGAAAAATCCTGCAGAAATGCTAACGGCTCATCATCTTGTATTACCACAGTCTTCTTTGTAAATAAAATTAATAAAGCAGAGGTCTGGGGAAGAAAATTGGATTAATACTTATGGGACTTTCTCATCTGTAAACATGCTCTCCAATTTCCTCTACGCTCTCCGATACCAAGCTTCCATAATTCTACGACTTAATTCAACAGGGATATTTACAAAGTAGGAAGGTTGGATGGCTCATGAAGCAAAAATGAAATGGAAGCTTTTGTTTCCCATTTTATCATTTTGAGTCAGGCTCAGCTGTAGTGGTGTCTCTATGATCTGGAAGCAATTCCTCTAGGAAAGGAGGCCCAAAGGTGAAGGACTGTGTTTGTTTTTGGTTCAATTTTTAGTAATTTTGCCCTTCCTGGACAGCACTTCTTTTTTTTTTTAAGATTTTATTTATTCATTTATTTGAGAGAGAGAGCTCGAGTGAGGGGAGGGGCGGAGGGGGAAGGAGAGGAAGAGGGAAAGAATCCCAAGCAGACTCCGTGCTGAGAAGAGCCCGGTGTGGCACTCAGTCTCACGACCCTGAGATCATGACCTGAGCTGAAACCAAGATGCTTAATCAGCTGAGCCACTCAGACGTCCTCTGGGCAGAACTTCTGAGCCCTCTCTCACCCCCACCCTTCCTCTCACTCTGGGCTGATGTCTTTGCTTCCTTTATGTCACTGCTGACTCCAAGAGCCATCAGACTGATTGCCTCATCCTCCAGGGACCAAGCCCACAAGCCAACCTGCATCTGTGCATGTCTTCTCCCTGGTCCCTCCTTCCATGTGTGTTCCGCCCCCCCCACCCCTCCCCGGAGACTCTGCCCCATTTCCCATTCCTCCCTGGAATCATTGCTCTTCTCCTCCCTCCTGGATTCTTTCCCTTAACATTCAAATTTGCTTTAATGTGTTCTATTTTTCTACTTCCTTCCCTTTTTTTCTTAACTCCTTGTGGATAAAGTACTTTTTTCCTCAATCCAATTTTTCCCCTTTACTACTCTGGAAGTTATACATCGTTTGTCTACTTTTTATAGAAACTACATGCGAATTGCAACATGATATAGAAGTTAACAGCTTCTAGGGGCGCCTGGGTGGCTCAGTGGGTTAAGCATCAGACTCCTGATTTCAGCTTAGGTCATAATCTCATGGTCATGAGATCCAGCCCCGGGTCTGGCTCCGCACTCTGTGGGGAATCTGCTTATCCCTCTCCCTCTGCTTCTCTCACGCTCCATTCATTCTCTGTCTCAAATAAATAAATAAAAATAAGTTAATAGCTTCTAGAGTTATAAGACATCCTTATCTTTCTCCTAGAGGATGCAAGGAACTTAGTCGCTGCAGTGCGGAGCACCTGTTTCAGACTTATACGCTATTGTTGTCATGCCTTTAAGTTCCATCTTGAATTTTTTTTATTGTGGTAAAATATTTTTGCCATAAAATGTACAATTTTAACCATTTTTAGGTGTACAGTTCATTGGCCTTCGATACCTTCACATCACTGTGCCGCTCTCACCACCATCCGTCTACGGGACCTTTCCATCTTGCAAAGTTAAACTCTGTACCCACTAAATAATTCACTCCCTCATTCCCTTCTCCCCCTAGCCCCCAGCCACCACCATTCTATTTTCTGTTTCTGTGAATTTGACTGTTCTAGGTAATTCATATAAATGGAATCATACACTATTTGTTCTTTATCTCTGGCTTATTACACTTAGCATAATGTCCTCAAGGTAACCTATGTTGTAGTATGTGTCAGAATTTCTTCGCATTTTAAGGATGAATAACATTCCTTCTTTTTTAAGGATTAATAATATTCTATACTTAAATATATAAACACACACATATGTGTGTGTATATATATGTATATATATATATATTACATTTTGCCTATCCATTCATCTGTGAATGGACACCTGAGGTTACTTCCACCTCATATATATGTGTGTAATATATATATTACATTTTGCCTATCCATTCATCTGTGAATGGACACCTGAGGTTACTTCCACCTCATATATATGTGTGTAATATATATATTACATTTTGCCTATCCATTCATCTGTGAATGGACACCTGAGGTTACTTCCACCTCATATATATGTGTGTGTGTATATAGATATATTACATTTTGCTTATCCATTCATCTGTGAATGGACACCTGATGTTATTTCCACCTCTTCGCTATTGTGAATAATGCTGCTATAAACATAGGTAAAATGAGTATCTCTTTGAGTCCCTGCTTTCAATTATTTGGGGTATATACCAAATCATATGGTAATTCTATATTGCTGGATGATATGGCAATTTGATATTTAATTTTTTGAAGAACCACCATATTATTTGCCACAGCAGCTGCACCATTTTATATTCCCATCAACCGTGCCCGGGGGTTCCAATTTCTCCACATTCTTGCCAACACTTGCTATCTTCTGCGTGCGGTTTCTTTGGTTTTTGTCTTTGGGGTTTTTTGTTTGTTTTGCTTTGCTTTGCTTTTTGTTGTTGTTTTTGTTTGTTTCTGTTTTGTATAGTAGCCATCCTGTTGGGTAAAGGGTGGCAGATTTGGTTTCCTTTTAATCAACATGACATTTCTACATTCAAATTTTGCAAAATGTCAATGATAGGAAAACATGGTCGATACTGAAGTTCCCATTTCTCTGGAATTTTTCCCGAAACACAGCTTTGTGTTCACACGAGTAGTCTAAGTGCTCTGGCACTGATTTCTCTTGTGAGATTGGGGCTTTGTAAGATCAAGTGACTTTGGGGTTATAAAGGGAAAATGAAATAGTGTTCCAGTTACTTTTGTGCTTTTTTTAAGGCAGAGGTTGGCAAATGTGTTCTGTGAAGGGCTGGATAGTATTTTTAGGTTTTATTGGCTACATGTGGTCTCTGTTTCAATTACTCAACTTACTGTACTTACAATAATATAATTATTATTATACTTTGTACAGATATTCCATTGTATGTGTATTCTATCTTGATTTTTTAACCATCAAGACATTACTATTTTTGTTTTGTAGTTTTTTTTTTTTTAAACTCTCTTTTGTCTGTCTATATGCTGCAAAGGGGGGGGAGGGGCAGAGGAAGAGAGAGAATCTTAAGCCCCAATGTGGGAGCGAGGGAGAGAATCCCAAGCAGACTCCTTGCTGAGCACGGAGCCTGATGCAGGGCTCAATCTCAGGACCCTGAGATTTTGACCTGAGCCCAAATCAAGAGTTGGACACTTAACCGACTGAGCCACCCAAACACCCCTCATAGGTTTTTTTGAAAGATTACCTACATATTTGCCGCATTTTGGGGTGTGCTTTCTTGTTTCTCAGACCTTTGACTGAGTTGCCTTTCCTTTAGTGTGAGGTACATTCTTTAGAATATCCTTCAGTAAGGGTCCACGGATGACAAATTCTCTCAGAATTTTGCTTTCCCTGAAATGTCTTTAATTTACTTTAGCTGTCCAAAGACAGTTTTGTTGAATATGATTTATGTTGATGGTAATTTTATTATAACACTGTAAAGTGTTATGGGTTCAATACTTTATCACACTTTCTTCCTGTCTTCTGGCTTCTGTTGTTGCTATTGAGAGGTCATTGTGAACCTCATTGTTGATTGTGGTAGTCAATCTGGGTTTTCTAATTGACTTCTCTTAAGATCTCTTTCTCTTTGGTGATCGAGGGTTTAACTATGTGTCTACATATGAATTTCTTTTATCCTGATTGAGGGTCAATAATTTCTAGAATCTGTGGAGTAGGATCTTTCATCAGTTGGGACAATCTTATGTAATTATTTCTTTGAATACTGCCTCTTTCCCATTCTCTATTTTGTCCTCCTACAAATCTTACTGGTAATATTTAGACTGCCTCACACTCTCCTCCATATTTTTAAAACTTTCATATTTTCTAGCTCTTTCTCTCTCTGCTACATTCTGGATTTTTTTCCCCCATCGATCTCTGGTTATTTATTTTCTTTTCAGAATATCTAAATTAGTTTTCTCTTTCTTCCATAGCAAAATGTCACAATTTAGTGGCTTTGAACAATAAAAATTCATTATTTCACCAATCAGTAGGTTAGAAATCCATTGAGCTTGGCTGTTTTTCTCTGCCTATCTCTCACAAGACTGAAATCATGGTGTCACCTGGGCTTTGTTCCTTTCTGGAGACTCTAGGGGAGATTCTGTTTCCAGCTTATTCACGTTGTTGGTAGAACTGAGCTCCCTATGGCTGTAGGACTGAAGTTCCCACTTTCTTGCTGGCTGGTAATCAGGATTATTCTCAGCTTCTAGAAACTGCCCTCAGTCCTTGGTTCATGGTCCCCTTCTTCTGTCTTCCAAGCCAAAAAGAGTGGGTCGAGTCTCTCTGGCACTCCTAACATCTCCCTTGATTCTCTCCTGCTGTATCTATCTCTGACCTCAGCTGGGAAAGGTTTCCCACTGTTAAAGGCTCATGATTACACTGGGCCACACGGAGAATCCAGAATAATCTCAAGATCCTTAACCTTAATTACATTTACAAAATCCCCTTTGCCATGTAACATAACATATTCATAGGTTCTAAGGATTAAGAAATAGACATTTTGGGGGAGGATATGACTTGGTTCACCACAGTATATTCCTAGCTGTGTCGAACCTGCTGTTAAATTATTTTGGGTTTTAATTGCCAATTATTATATGGTTTTTAAAAAATTTTTAGTTTATTTCATTATTTTAAAAGTCTTGTTTTTATAGTCCCTTGTATCTTCCTCATGTTATTAATTCTCTTTTATTTCTTTAAATATTTTAAGCAGGTTTTATGTCCTGATTTTGACAATTCCAATACCTGAAATGTTAGTGAGTCTGATTTTGATAACTTAAAAAATTTTTTTTGTGAGTTCTTTCTTCTGCCTTAATTCCTTATGTGTTTTGTGAATTTTGAACATGAGCTCACATTCTTGTGAAGTTAACTGGTGGGGATTTTTTTCTTTTTTTTTAAAGATTTTATTTATTTATTTGACAGAGAGAGGGAGAGCGGGAGAGGGAACACAAGCAGGGGGAGTGGGAGAGGGAGAAGCAGGCTTCCCGCCGAGCAGGGAGCCCGATGCGGGGCTCGATTCCTGGACCCTGGGATCATGACCTGAGCAGAAGGCAGACGCTTAACCATCTGAGCCACCCAGGCGCCCTGGTGGGGATTTTTTGACACCAGTGTTTAAGGTGTGTGATCCTGTGGACAGCATTTGGGTTTCCTTCTACCAGGTGGCTGTGGACACTAGCCACTGATGACCATTTTTTGGTTTTGTTTTATTTAAAAACTTTATTGAAGCACAATTAACATATAATAATGTACACAAAATGTGATGAATTTGCATATACATGTACCTGTAAAACTATCACCACCATTAAGAAAATGAATTTATCTATCATCTCCAAAAGTTTTCTGGTGCCCCTTCATAATATCTCATCAATATCTGCCCTTCTCTATCCCCCAGACAAACACTATCTGTTCTCTGTAACTGTAGTTTGCATTTTCTAGAACTTTATATAGATGGAATCATGCAGTGTGTACTCTTTATTGCCTGGCTTCTTTCACTTGGCATAATTATTTTGAGATTTAGTCATACTATTTTGTGCGGATCATGTGTTCATCCCTTTTTTTACTGAAAAACATTCTTTTGTATGTATATTTGTTTCCTGAGATTTCTGTAACACTAAAGCCACTAAATGGTTTCAAACAACAGAAATCAAGACTGAAATCCAGCGAGACAACTCTTGCCGGGCTCTAGGGGAGAAATTGTCCCTTGCCTTTTCCAGCTCCTGGGGCTGTCTACATTCCTTTCCTTGTGACTGCATCACTGTAATCTCTGTCTCTGTGGTCACATGGCCTGCTCCTCTCCTGTTTCCCTTCTCTGCATGTCTCTCTTATTAGGTCACTTACGATGGTATTTAAGGCTCATCTGAATAATCCAGGATTATCTCTTTACCTCAGGATCCTTAACTTAATCCTATATACAAAGACCCTTTCTCCAAATAAGGTAAACGTCAATCCAGGCATCGGGATGTCTTTGGGGGGGGGGGCAATTTTTCAGTTTAGATATACCACAATTATTTTATCCATTCACCTATCAATGGACATTTGGTTTATTTTCAGTTTTTGGCTATTACAAATATGGAAATTCATGCATAAATCTTTGTATGGACATATGCTTTCATATCTCTTGGGTAGATATCTAAGAGTGGATTGATTGGAACATATGGTAGGCATATATTTAACTTTTTAAGAAACTCTCAAACCATTTTCCATCAGCAGTGTCTGAGTTCCAGTGTTTCCGCATCCTGTCCAACACTTGGTATATTAAGTCTTTTTTAATTTTAGCTGTTCAAATAGGTATATAATGCTATCTCATTGTGCTTTTTGTGGGCATTTCCCTAATAACTCTTGAGGTTGTGCATCTTTTTCTGTGGTTATTTGTCACCCCTATATTTTCACTGATGAAGTGTCTTTCAAACATACTGCCCACTTTTCAATTGGATTGGTTGTTTTCTTATTATTGAGTTTTGGGACATCTTTACATATTCTAAATATGATTATTTCACTGAATACGATTTGCAGATATTTTCCCTCAGACTGCAGTTTGTCTTTTTGTTCCCTTAACAGTGTCTTTCGAAAGGCGGAATTTCCTAATCTTTATGAAACCTAATTTATCCATTTTTTTCTTTTTGTGGGCAATGCTTTCAGTATTATATCTAAGAAAACTTTGTCTAACCAAAAGGCAAATTATTAGTTCTGTGTTTTACATTTAGGTCTATGATCCACTTTGAGTTAATTTTTGTGTGTGATGTAAGGTAGAGATCAAAGTTTAATTTTTCATATTGCTTATTTTTAAACTTTCTTTTGGTTATTTATCATATGATTATTTGATTGTTTGAAATGACTATCCTTTTTCCATTGCATGCATTTGCAACTTTGTCAAAAATCAGTTGCTCATATATATGTGGGTCTATTTTTGGAACTTTCTACCTGTTCCATTGATCTATTTGTCTATCATTATGTCAATACTACATTGTTTTGTTTACTGTAGCCTTATAAAAATTCTTGAAATTAGGTAATGCTCTCCAACTTTTTTCTTCTTCAAATTTGGCCACTATAGATTCTTTACATTTTTATGTAACTTTTGAAATCAGTTTTTCAACTTTTTACAAAAAAACCTGTTACAATTTTGACCGGGATTGCGATGAATCTATAAATCAGTTTAGGGAGAAAGTACATCTTAAAAATATTGAGTTTTCTGGGGCGCCTGGGTGGCTCAGTTGGTTAAGCGACTGCCTTCAGCTCAGGTCGTGATCCTGGAGTCCCGGGATCGAGTCCCACATCGGGCTCCCTGCTCAGCAGGGGGTCTGCTTCTCCCTCTGACCCTCTTCCCTCTCGTGCTCTCTGTCTCTCATTCTCTCTCAAATAAATAAATAAAAAATCTTTAAAAAAAAAAAAAAATATTGAGTTTTCTGACCTGTGAGCACAGTGTATTACTCCTTTTATTTAGGTCTTTTAAAATAAAATTTTATAATTTTCAGTGTATAGATTTTAAATTTTTTTGGTCAGATTTATCTCTAAGTAGTTCATAGTTTTGATACTATCTTTAATGCCATTATTTTTGGATTACATTTTCTAATTGTTCACTGATGGTATATAGAAATATAA
This sequence comes from Halichoerus grypus, assembly GCF_964656455.1. NCBI lineage: Eukaryota > Metazoa > Chordata > Mammalia > Carnivora > Phocidae > Halichoerus > Halichoerus grypus. Next base: position 73,352,090 of record NC_135718.1, read on the forward strand.
TAGATTTTTGTACATCAGTCTTGTATCCTGCAACCTTATAAAATCCATTGGTAAAATTTATCAGTTAAGTCATCTGGGTCTGGAATTTTCTTTGTGGAAAATTAACTACAATTTCAATTTCTTCAATCAGGTTATTTAGGACACCTACTTTTTTTGAGTGAGATTTAGCAAGTTAAGTCTTTCAAGGAATCCATCCATTTTTACCTAAGTTGATGATTGAAATGCGGGGAGGGGGGCACACAGTTGTTTATAATATTCCTTTATTATTGTGAGATAATATAAAATACATGTATTGGTCTTTCCCTCTGGTTCCTGGCACAGAGCTTCTGAAACCCTTGCAATTTCCTAAGTGGTAAGAACACAAGAAGCACAGCTTGTTGTAATATTTTTCTTTAACCCCATTCCTGACACAGGCCTTTTTTTTTTTTTTTTTCCTGACACGGGCCTTTTAAAACGCTTATAAATTCCTAAGCGATAAGAGCACTAGGAACATCTTTGTTCTAATGAGGCAACTCTGGGTGGGCACCTGGACGGGGGCTGGTTACCAGAAAGACCAAGCCATGATTAGAAACTTATAATTTCAGCCTCACCCTCCATCCTCCAGAGAGAAAAGGGAGATTAGAAATGGTGTTAATAATTAATCATGCCTATACATGAGGAAGGCTCCATAAAATCCCAGTACTACAGGGTTTTTCTGTAATACCTGTAGTACTCATATATCCTGAGAGCTTCTAGATTAGTAAGCACATCCACACTGGGAGAATGATGTACCCCAACTCCATGGGGATAGAAGCTCCTGTGCTTGGGACCTTCCCAGACCTCCCCTATGTATGTATCTTTTCATCTGGCTTTTTGTTTATATCCCTTATTATATCCTTTAATAAATTGGTAAACCTAAGTGTTTCCCTGAGTTCTGTGAGCCACTCTAGCAAAGTAATCAAATCCAGAGAGGGTGTCATTGAAACCTTCAATCTATAGCTGGTTGGTCAGAAGCACAGGTGATTACCCGGGCTTGCGACTTGTGTCTGAATGATGTGTGTGGGATGGGGGCAGTCTTGTGGGACGGAGACCTTAATCTGTGGGATCTAATACTATCTCCAGGTAGATAGTATCAGCATTGAGTTCAATTGGAGGACATCCAGCTGGTGTCCGAGACCTCCTGATTGTTAAGGAAAACTCTTGTGGAAATCGTCCCTGGTGAGGTGTGGCTCCGGGTGAACAAAGGACAGACCACTGTCTGAGTAGCAGGGGTTCGGCCTGATCTAACACCAGCTCTTTTCTGCCATAGCCCACTGCCTCTCCAGATGGCAGGGAAGGTTAGAGCAGGGGTAGGCCCCTTAATCTCTCGGCCTCCGTATCCTTATCTGTGAATTGCGAGAGCTAGACATGATCTCTAGATTCCACTGTCTCTGATACTCTTACACTTGTATCTCCTGTATTTCCTGTATGGGAAGAGAAGAAGAGGATCCCCCTCCTACTGTAGAACTTTAGACCAAAGGCAGTTAAGCCAAGCACAAAGTGGTGTTTAAAATAAAACTTCAAGTGTGAATGTACTTTCTGCTCTTAGAAGCAAGTTTCTGATTCTAAGACTCCGTCAAGTGAGGAAATTGATTGCCTTTAGCCCCATAACGCTGTCTTATTTTCAGCTGAGTTGCCTTAAGGACTACATTGGGCGGGGGGGGGGACACGACTTGGAACTTGGCTTACTTTCTGTGACTGAGAAAACAACAAAAACTCATCATTCTGTCCCTTATTATAGCCCAATCTCCCGGAAGGAAACTAATAGCTCCTCAGTTGTGGTCTTTCTATATCTCTCCACTGCTGACTTTTTATTTTGTTCAGACTCTCAGGGGCCATTATGAGGGATTGAGAAAGAGACACAGTGCAATGGGTCTTTAAAAAGATGCATTTGAAGATTTCTTTTTGCTAAAGGAGGATAAAAATTCCTAGGGATTTTATGATTTTTCCAGAAAGCAAGAGTATTTGTATGAACGCTCAGAAAGAAGAAAGCACATTACTCAGCACCACATACACAATAAAGAAAAAGACAAAAGAAGAGGAAAATTTCAGGCTTTCTGCCAAAGAGAAACAACTAGCCTTTTGGTATATTCAGTAGATCCATATATCCTGATGAAATTCAAACTAACAATAACTATTCTGAATCTTTGTTAGTGAAAGGTGGCCCTACCAATAAGCTTCGTCCTGAGCATGAAACCTCACGTAGGAAACACGCTTTAGCAGGACATTATCCCTGAGCAATCCATACCGGAACTGATGCTTCTCAAATCTTTCCTCACCGGATCTCTCTCCTACAGATCACAAGTTGGGTCTGACTCTTGGACATGTCTCAAAATGATCTCACAATGTTTCCCCCTCCTCAAAAAATATTTGCTGAATAAAGACTTGAACTTTTTGACCTGCCTTATCCAAATTGTTTGGCTAAGGTAGAGCGGATTCAGAGATAATTCTAGAAATTTCTCTCTTGTTATATTGGAATATTCTTAAATTGGAGTGGCCCAGGGAGTTGGGTCATTCAAGAACAAGAGTTGAACCTACTTTCCCCAAGCACGTGTTTGGCAAATTCTTTGGCCTTGGGTTTCCTTACGCTCTCTTGGGGAGAATCACTAGACTAAATTCAAGAATTTAATCAGAGGATATTTGGCTAGCCTGGATCAGAATCAACCAGCTAACATGAGATAGACTGAGAGAAGACTTTGAGAGAAGCAGTATAACACAGTGGCTATAAGAAGTTTGAAATCAGACAGATATAGGTTTGAATCCTAACCATAGCATTTACTACATGTGGGCTGATTTACTCATTGATTTGACAATAAATCTTTTTCATAGTCAACTATGCCAGAGACTGTTCTAGATTCTGGGAATAATGAGATCTAATATTAGTGATGCACTTTGCACATGCCTACATCTATATCCTGCATGCCCTTGACACATGGTAGATGTTACTGTTACAATCCCATCCTAGTTCTGACATCTAAAATTCAGACACTGACACCCTAAGGGACCAAAAATACATCAATATGGTATTTGCATGAAAGAGTTTTTAAGGAATTATTCCAGCTACCACCCAAGTTCCACCAAAATTACAAAACATGCCAAAGTCTTGGCCTACCTCTCTTACTTCCTCCTTGTTCCCTTCTAGGACTGTGCTCTGCCCTTTATCTAACATCCTACATCCCACCTACCTGAGTGTTCTCATTATCCAAAAGTTCAAATTACATCAGACTCCCTAGAACCTAAACTCAAATTCACCAAGTCCTTCTCAAACAATTGGCACAAATGGATGCTTGCGAATGGTTCATCAACCCTGTATGTCGTCCAACCCTCCAACCCCCCCGAATGTTCAAGAATGCTCTCCTGGGGCTAACCTGGACTGAGTGGATCCTAAAGGGTAAGTCTGGTAAGGAGAGGGTCTTTTCCCTAGAGATTTGAATTTGCCAAAATGGACAATAGGAAGAGTGGAGTCAGATGGAAGGAAGGGAGTTCAAAAGCATTGCCCAAACAAGGGCAAGGGACTGAGGCAGATTGCTAAGAGATGGAGTAACAGTCCAGGGTGTGGGGGGAGCCATGGACTTGAGACGAGAACCTGGTGGACTGTGTGAACGGGAGGGGACCTCCAGGAATGCCCAAGATAAGGCTGCCGCCGCCCAGGTGCATTCTGGGCTGTGACATGAAGGTAGTCTGCCGAAACAACATCTACATCCTAAAGGAAGAGTCGATCCACCTAAATGGCTCTCCAGGGGTGCCTGGGTGGCTCAGATGGTTAAGCGTCTGCCTTCGGCTCAGGTCATGATCCCAGGATCCGGGGATCGAGCCCCGCATCGGGCTCCCTGCTTGGCAGGGAACCTGCTTCTCCCTTTCTCTCTACTGTTCCCTCTCGCTCTCTCTATCAAATAAATAAATAAAATCTTTTAAAAAAATAAAATAAAATAAATGGCTGTCCAGTTAGTGGAGTATTGGGGACATACATTTTTGAGCAGATGGACTTCCAGTATTCCTTGCCTTCTGAAATTTCAGGAGGACACATATCCTTCCCCTCTCTACCCTTCTTCCCACATACACGCAAAGACTGATGGTCAAGAGTTTAAATAAACATTATTGAGACAGTACTGTCTTTAGGAAGAATGATCTGCATGAAAGAAAGAGAAAGATATGCAAGATCCAGTGTTAAGGTCTTAACAAAAAAGAAGTTGCATACCAGTTCATATAGTTTAAAAAAATACTCCTGTGAATATGCATACAAAACTCTGAAAGGATCCACAAGAATCCATCAACACCAATTGTCTGTAGGGTTAGGGAAAAGCATTACATTTATAAAAAACAAGCTGATTGAAATACCCTGAAGTCTTGTTGAATAGATGTATCTGCACACCACCCACCTGTCCTTGTTCACTTCCCTGAGGGACTCCGAACCTCGGGCAACTCAAGAAAACTGTAAACATCATCAATAGAAAACGAGGATGTGGGTTGGTTCATGAACAAATGAAAAAGCCAAGCTTTCCTGCTGTCTTAAGTCTGTTCTCAACGAGAAGTAACAATAATTGGAATGGATTTTTATCTCTTGCAATTTTACCCACACCACTTTCAGGTTCTGTGAAAAAGACCTAGGTGTCTTAACTGACGGCAAGTTCAATAGAAACCAACTGTGGGCGGACAAAACATCAAATGCAAAGTTAAGTGGGACTAATGGATGTGATGTTCAGTGCTTGGTGACGTATTGTTCTCTGAGCTGGTGAGAGCACAGTTGGAGCAATAAAAGCTATCATTTATTATAAATGTAACATGTACTCAGTAAAAAACCAAATAGTACAAAACTATGAGAAATAAATAGTTGGAGTGTCTGCAACTTTCCACCCCCTTTCCTGTTCCCTGTGGTTCACTGATAGGAACGGTTTGGAGTGTTTTCTTCTAAACGCAAAACATTTTATAGACATAGGTAATTTTCTTCCACAAAAGAAATCACTTTTGGAAAATTGCTTTTTGGTTCTAAATCACAGACATCAAAATTTAGAGGTGTTCCGTAAGTTCCTTCATCAACCGCCTACATGGGGACACTTGTTCATGTCTTTAGGGTCGATCCACAAAAACACAATTTCTGGGTCAAAGGGTACATTTACAATTTTTGATAAGTAGTAACAAATCCTTTCCAAAAAGGTGGCATGGAATTCACACTTTAGAAACATACACCCACCCACACACACACACACATACAGGCAGGAGTGTGTTCAGAAGAAAAAATTAAGAACATAATATGACATAGCTGTTGAATGCATGGGTTTTGTAATAATCCACTTCATGTTTGAGCTCTATGACCTTGGACGTGTTATACAACCTCTTCAAATCTCACTCTCTTCATTCATAAAATGGGAATCATAGCTCTTCCCTCCTGGGCAGATGTGCAGATTTAAATGAGATAGTTTATGTAACAAGATTGCACAGAGTTTATCATATAAAGAGGCCTTAATAGATACTACTAATCTGGAAAACAATTATCATGGGATAATAGAAACAAACTTTCTGTGTATTGCTGATTGTCTTAAAAGATTTGAAAGTTGATCATGTAGAATCAGGAAAGACATCTTCTCTGGAGCTCCAGAAGCCAGATGGGGCTACTGATGGATAGAGGCTACGTCAGTTTTTCCAAAAATAAGATGAGTTCGGGGCCCCTAGATTATTTAGTTTGGTGGGCCTTATTTAAGAAAAAAGAACACAATATTATGAACCTGAAATTTGGTACAAAGTCTTCAAAAGGGTCGTACATGCAAAGATCTCTGAAATGTAAGATTCAGTAAATCTACCGCCAAATGAGTCACTTTTGAGGTAGTACATCCTCTGGGACTAGAAAATTATCTTCTGGGTCATCCCAGCCATCCCACAGGTCTGGAAATAATGCAAGTAAGCAAGTTAAAAAACTTTTTTTTTTTAATGGTGTTTTTCAGTTGACTCCTATAGTGGGTGGAAGTTGGACTAGCTAACATCTAATAGATCTGAAATTCCTCAATTTCCATGAATCTAAAAGTTATTAACATATATCAAAATGGCCTCAATATACATATTCAAAAAAAGGATGAACAAGTAATTCACAGTGTTAGTTATTATCTTATATAATCAATATAAAATCAATTTCAGGGGTGCCTGGGTGGCTCAGTCAGTTGAGCATCCGACTCTTGGTTTTGGCTCAGGTCATGATCTCAGAGTCCTGGGATTGAGCGCCATGTTGGGCTCCATGCTCAGTGAGGAGTCTTCTTGGGATTCTCTCTCCCTCTGCCCCTCTGGCTCCTGCTCTCTCTCTTTCTGTAAAAAAAAATACAAAAATCTTTAAAAAAATCAATTTAAATTTCTTTGGGGAGCAAGGATTATGGGATTACAAGTGCAGTGGGAAATTGGAAAGGCAGCTGGGAGGGCCCAAGAAAAGATGATAGAAGGGCTTGAATATTAATACAGTGGAAGGAGGAAGCCAGCAGGGAAGCAAACAGCCAAGGTTTGAATATCCTTGGCAGGTTTTTTGGATTCTTATGCATGTCAAGGACATTTTGGAGATGTGGAGAGAGACTGTGACTCCTGAGCCATGGGATTTCTCATTAGCTTGAGATGAGAGAATGGCTGGGTGAGGGTTCAAGCAGTTGACCTCAAAGAAGGCCTGATGAGGAGCCGGTGAGAATGGAGCCATGCCCTCTAACTGGGGCTCTGTCACTGGTTCGTTGATCTCAAACAGGTCCCCAAATCACCTAGTAGTTGTAAACAACAGTCCTGGGTTCAACTTCTGGTTTTACCAACTATTCGTCATACCATCTTCGGCAAATCACTCAATTTCTCTAAGCGAGAATGTGTGAATGGGGATGATTATATTTACTTCAGACATAAGGTTTTTGTGAGATTTAAATTAGGTAGCACTCAAAACATTCTCCGTAGTTCCTGGCACAAAGCAATTAAAAGTGTTGACTCCATTTTTTAGTTTTTTTTTTTTTTAATTATTAACACCTACCAGATACTATCTTTTTTTTTTTGGTATCAGGTGTAATTGGTATTCCAAACTGTATAAGACTTCTAGGAGTATATAATCCATTAAAATTATATATAATTATTTATGATTCAAGGTAGTTTTTTTTTTATTTACGTATCTAACGGTTATTTAGAATGCAGAGGTGAGTCATTTTGGGCTGCAATTAACAAGAGTTGTTTTAGAGGAAAAGGCATTTTATTTTATTTCATTTTTTTAAAAGATTTTATTGAGAGAGAGTATGAGCAGGGGGAGAGGCAAAGGGAGAAGCAGACTCCCTGCTGAGTGGGGTGCCCGACAACAGGGCTCGATCCCAGGACCCTGAGATCATGACCCAAGCTAAAGTCAGATGTTTGACTCAGCCACCCAGGGACCCCTAGAGGAAAAGGCATATTAGATGGGCCTCCAAACACAGGCAGAATTTTAAAATCAAAACTTGTGAGATATTGAAAGAACTACCATCAGCAGATGCCAAAGCAGGACAGACTGTTGAGGGAACAGAGAAATACGCAGTTAACTTTTAAAACAGCTTTATTGAGCTATAATTGGCATTAGATAAACTATGCATAGTTAAAATGTACAATTTGATAAGTTTTGATATATATGTACACCCATGACATTACCATGGCAGTCCAGGTGATGAACACGTTGAACACCCATAAAGTCTTTTATGCCCCTTGGCAATCTTCCTTCCCACTCTAGCTTGCATTTTCCTAGAAGTTCATATAAATGGGCAAAGCCTCTTTTATAGGCTCTTTTATGTCTCCTTTTTTACATTCAGCATAATTATTTTGAGAGATTTCTTTTTGTTGCTGAATAGTATTCTATTTATGAATTTATCACAATTGTTTATCCATTCTCCCATGGATGCACATTGGGGCTATTTCCAGTTTGGGGCTACTGCAAATAAAGCTGCATTTGTGTCCAAGTATGGACACATGTTTTCTTTTCTCTTGAATAAACCCACCTTGAGTGGAATGGCTGAGTCATATGTAGGCATATGGTTAACGTTTTAAGAAACTGCCAAACTGTTTTCCAAAGTGGTTGTAACATTTGATATTCCCACCGACAGTGCGTGAGAATTGGAATTTCTCTATGTCCCTACCAACACTTGACATGTTCAGACTTCTTAATTTTAGATAATTTCATAGGTGGGTAGTGGTATCTCATCATGGTTTTAATTTGCATCTTTCTAATGACCACTGATGTTGGGCATCCTTCCATGCCCTTAGTTGCCATTAGTCTATCCTATTTGATGAATTATCTGCTCAAGGCCTTTGTCCATCTTTCCATGGAATTGCTCATTTTCTTTCTGTTGCATAGAGTTTTTAATATACTTTTGGATATGTTTGTGGTTGGATACGTGATTTGCAAATGCTCTTACTATTTTTCCACACTACTGAGTTCAATTTGCTAATATTTTGTTGAGGAGTTTTGCATCTGTCTTAATTAGGGAAATTGGTCTGTAATTTTATTTCTTTTTCTTTTTTTGTTTTGTTTTGTTTTGCCTGGATTTGGTACTAAGGTAATGCTGGCTTCATAAGATGAACTGAGAAATGTTCCTTCCTTTTCTATTTTCTGGAAGAGATTGTGTAGGATTGGAGTTATTTCTTTTTTAAATTTTGTTAGAATTTTCCAATAAAGCCAGGTGGGCCCGGAGATTTCTGACTACAATTTATTTTTTACATCGATCTTGTAATCCTGTGACACTGATTAATTCAGTTATTAGTCTAGTAACATTTTTGAAAAACCCACTGAATTTTCTACATAGAGGATCATTGGGAATAAACAGTTTGTTTTACTTCTTCTTTTCCAATCTGGATGACTATGTTGTTTCTTGACTGATTGCCCTGGCTAGACTTACCAGTGCAATGTTAAATAGATGGTGTGATAGCAGACATAACTATTTTGTTATTGATTTGTTTTTGATTTTAGGGAGGAAATCATTCAATTTTTTAACAGTAATTATGATGTTAGCTATGGTTTTTTTGCTTTTTTGTTTTTGGGTTTAGATGCCCTTTATTAGGTTCAGGAGGTTCCTTTATAATTCATTTTGCTAAGAGTTTTATTGGTAATGGATGTTGGACTATGTCAAATGCTTTTTCATATCTATTAAGGTTTCTCTTTTTGAGGATGTTAAGATGGTGAATTAAATCAATCAATTTTTGAATTAAAAATAGAAATACCAGGGGCACCTGCGTGGCTCAGTCGGTTAAGCGTCTGCCTTTGGCTCAGGTCATGATCTCAGGGTCCTGGGATTGAGTCCTGTCAGGCTCCCTCCTCAGCGGGGAGTCTGCTTCTCCCTCTCTCTCTGCCCCTCTCCACCATTCGTGTGCTCTCTCTCTCTGCTCTCTCTCTCTCAAATAAATAAATAGAATATTAAAAAGAAATACCATACAATCCAGCAATTCCACTTCTGGGTAATTATCTTAAGAAAATGAAAACACTGATTTGAAAAGACATATGCACCCCTGTGTTCACTGCAGCATCATTTACAATAGTCAAGATATGGAAGCACCCTAAGTGTCCATTAATAGATAAATGGATAAAGATGTGAGATATATATATATAATATATATATTTGTTGTATATATATAATGGATATATATATAATGGCATATTACATAACCATAAAAGGGATGCAACCTTGACATTCATGACAACACGGATGGACCTAGTGGGTATTAGGCTAAGTGAAATAGGTCAGAGAAAAACAAATACCATATGATTTTGCTTACACATGGATTCTAAAATCAAAACAAAATAGAGACAAGAGTCATAAATATAGAAAACAAACTGGTGGTTGCCAGAACAGAAGGGGGTGGGGTGAAATAGGAGTAAGAGGTACAAACTTCAGTTTTCTTTTTTTTAATGTCTTTTATTTATTTATTTATTTATTTATTTATTTATTTATTTATTTATTTTAAAGATTTATCTATCTATTTGAGAGAGAGAGAGCAAGTGGGAGAAGGGACAGAGGGAGAGGAAGAGGGGGATAATTCCAAGCAGACACCTCACTGAACACAGAGCCTGATGTGGGGCTTGATCTCATGACCCTATGATTATGACCTGAGCTGAAACCAAGAGTTGGACGCTCAACTGACTGAGCCACTCAGGCACCCCAATTTTTTTTAAAGTAGACTCCATGCCAACGTGGGGCCTGAACTCGTGACCACAAGATTAAGGATTGCATGCTCCACTGACTGAGCTAGCCAGGTGCTCCCAAACTTCAGTTTTAAAATAAATACATCAAAGAATATAAAGGATAGTACCGGGAATATAGTCAATAATATTGCAATGACTTTGTATGTTGACCCATGGTCAACTACACTTACCGTGGTGATCACTTCATAATGTATATAAATGTTGAATCACAATGTTGTACACCTGAAACTAATATAATATAGTATGTTGACGATACTTCATTTAAAAAAATAAATAAAAATTGATCGATTTTTGAATATTTAAGCCAAACCTGAATTTCCTGGAATAAATTCTATGATCAAACATCATGGATCCAATTTGCTAAATTTTTTTGAGAATTTTTGCATTTATTTTCATGAGAGATATTGATCTGTAGCTTTCTTGTAACGTTTTTGTCTATTTTTGGTATCAGACTAACACTGGTCTTATCGCACAAGTTAGAAAGCAGTCCTTTCTCTTCAATTTCCTGGTTGTGTATAACTGGTATTCTTTCTTAAGTGTTTGATAAAATTTACCACGGAAGGCAAGTTGGCCATAAGAGATTTTATGTGTGTTGGGGGTGGGGTGGGGTGGGAGAAGTTTTTAACTACCAATTGAGTTTCTTTAATAGATAAAGGGCTATTCAGAATTTTTATGCCTTCTTGACTGACCTTTGGTAGTTTGTGTCATTAAAGGAATTTGTTGATTTCCTCTAAGCTGTTGAATTTATTGGCATATAGTTGTTAGTAATATTCACCTATTATTCTTTTAATATCTCTAGATTCTATAATGAGGTCACCTCTTTCATTCCTGATATAGATAATTTGTGTTCCTTTTTTTACAATGAGTGTGGCTTTAAATGTATCAATTTTATTGATCTCCTTAAAGAGAGTTTTGGTGTAGGCTTACTGATTTTATTAATTTTCCTCTGCTGGGTTTCTGTTTTACATGTTTTCTTGATTTCTACTTTGATCTTTATTATTTCCTTCTTCTGCTTACTTTGGGTTTACTCTGCTTTTTTTTCCTAGTTTTTTTTTTTTTTTAAGATGGAAGCTTGAGGTCATTAATGTAAGATCATTCTTTTTTGATATAGGCACTTAATGCTTTAAATTTTCCCTTAATTACTGTTTCAGTGGCACCCCACAACTTCTGATCTATTGTGTTTTCATTTTCATTCATTAAAAAAATACTTGCTAATTTCCCCCTTTTAATTTCTTCTTTGATTTTGGGATTACCTAGATGTTACTGAATTTCCAAATATCTGGGGATTTTCTAGAGATCCTTTGGTTACTAATTTCTAATTTAATTCTGTTGTGGTCCGAAAGCATATTGTGTAAGACTTGCATCCTTTTAACTTTATTGAGAGTTGTTTTATGGCCCTGACTATGATCTATCTTGCTGTTCATGGTGGTTTTCTATAATCCCCCAGTTTCACGGAGGGGGGTGATGCCCGTAATGGAAACCTGCTCACATAGATGGTTTCATAAGAGAGGAACACTGAACTTGGGGACTCATAACTTTAATAGCAAGGAGGAGGAACACTGCTCTTTGTTTCCCTCATCTGTCAAATTTGCTCATTGCAAATACAATCTTGAGCAATGGCCCAGGTAAATTGCTGCTAGGGTCCTGCAATTTTGGTATACTGGCAAGACTATATGGGCATCCTCAGAACCCACGGTGAGTCACCCCTCCAACGACATCGCTGAAACTCTTTTCATTCTTTTGGATTATCTTTCTCTGTCTGTATTTTGGAGAGTTTCTATTTCTATGCTTTCAAATTCACTAATCTTTTCTTCTGCAATGTCTAATCTGCACTTAATCCCATGTAGTGTATTCTTCATCTCAAATACGGTGGTTTTAATCTCTAAAAGTTTCATTCAGGTCTTTAAAAAATATCTTCCATGTTTCTGTTTAACTTTTTAAATCTACAGAACACAGGTGTAATAACTGTTTTAATGTCCTTATCTGGTAACTAACTTCTCAACCCTGGGTCAGTTTTGATTGATTGTTATTCTCATTATCATGGGTTATGTTTTTCTGCCTGTTTCACGTGTGGGAATCTTTGCTTGTCAGATCATGTGGTTTTGACATTGTTGGGTGCTGGATATTTTTGTATTCCTATAAATCTTCTTGAGCTTTTGTTCTGTGATGTAGTTCAGTTTCTTGGAAACAGTTAAGTCATTTGGAAACAAGTTACTTGGAAACATTTTTATTCTCTTGGGTCCTGCATTTGTGACTTTATGATTGTTTTATGATTTGCTAGGCTGGGTTCAGGTGAGGCTCATTCTAGGAGTAACCTAGGAATAATTAATTCCACACTGCTGAGGCACGACCTTCCTAAGCACTCTACCCACTGCTCTGTGGCCTATGAGTTTTTTGCAGTCCTGTGGTTGGCTCAGGCACCCACCTGGTCCTGCATGACTGCTGTGCACCATTCCCTTACCCCTTTCAGATGGCTGTCTCCCTGGTATTGGGTTCTTTCCTCACAATCATGCTCTGCTCCAAGCTCTGCCAATACTCAATGGGACACTGAAGGTCTCCAGAGCTCTCTCTGTAGTGTTCCCCCTCTGATATCCTGCCCTGTGAATACTAGCTGTACTTTTGCACAGACTCAGCTTCATCTCAACTCTGGGAGTCCCCTAGACCCTACCTCAATGTTCTGGCTTACAAGTTCTCTCAAGGCTATAAAATGAGACCATTTGAGGACTTTCCTCATTTATTTCCCATCTCTTGGGATTCCTGTACTTCATTGTCTGATGTCCAGTTTCTTGAAAACAATTGTTCCATATATTTTGTCTTTTTTTTTTTATTGTTTCAGAAGAGGTGATCCCAGTCCTCATTTACTCCATCTGAGCCAGAGGTAGAAGTCTTCTTATTAATATCTTGACTTAAGCTATTATTTCTTCAAATAATTTGTTCTGTCCTCCCACTTCAGAAACTCCAATTACACAGATAGTAGGCGGCTTAAAGTTTTCCCACACTTTACTGATTCTTCGCTTATTTTTTAAAAGTCTTTTCCTCTCTGGGTTTCATACTGGATTATTTCTATTGCTATGTTTTCAAGTTCATTCATCTTTTCTTATGCAATGTTTACCCCATAATTAAGTGCATTCAGTATATTTTTATTTTTTTTCCATTTGGTGTATTTTTAAGCTCAGATATCATATTTTCATCTCTACATATTAAATTTAGGTCTTTTTAAAAAATTCTCTTCTATATCTCTACTTAACATGTTAAATTTTTCCTCCAGCTACTTGAATATATGGAATACAGTGATAATTACTTTTAATGTTCTTTCCTACTCATGTGTCAGTTTTGGGTCAGTTTTGAGTGATCCCCTCATTATGGATCTTTCCTGCTTCTTTGCACATCTGGTAATCTTTGATAGGTGCCAGAAATTGTAAATTTTACTTTGGTTTAAGTGTTGAATGTTTTTGATTTCCTATAGACATTTTAAAAAAAGATTATTTATTTATTTGAGAGAGAGAGAGAGAGAGAGAGTTGTGAGGGGCAGAGGGAGAGGGAGCGAGAGAATCCCAAGCAGATACCCCGCTGAGCACGGAGACAGATGTGGCGCTCAATCTCATCACCCTGAGATCATTACCTGAGCCGAAATCAAGAATCGGACACCTAACCCACTGAGCCACCCAGGCACCCCTCCTATAGACATTTTTGAGCTTTGTTCTGGGACATGGTTAAATGACTTGGAAACAAACCATTTGGTCCTTTTGGAGCTCTTTCGAGCTTTTTCTGGCAGATCCAGCAAATGATATAATTGAATGATATAATTCAGTTTAGGGGTAATATCCCTCCACTTCTGAATACTCCATCTGATGCTTTGTGAATTATGAGGTTTTCCACACTGGCTAATGGAAACAGGAACTATTCCAGGCCCTTTAGAGGTTCCAAGGACCATTCCTTCTAGTTCTTTTGGGTGCTTCTTTCCTTGGTTTCAGGTACTTTTCTCCCATGCATTCATGGATGGGACAAGGAATGACTGGGGCAATCATAGTGCTCATGTTGTTTATTTCTTTACATCATCGCCCTTCTTTACCTGATGACCAATGTCTTGAAAATTTTTGTTTCATATATATTTGTTCCCCAGATTTGGGTTATTTCAGGAAGGAAGGTAAATCTGGTTCCTTTTATTTCACCTCATCTGCAACCTGAAGTCCCCACAGTTAGTTTTGAAGACTAGGATTCAGTTTTTATAATTGTTGATAAATTTTCTAATAGTTAACGTTTAGTGATAAACTTTTTCAGAGCATATGATTTTAATACAAAATATAAACTTAAAATCTTAAATTTAATCCAGGTAAATTAGCTCAATCACTATTTCCAAGACTGCTTATTCCTTCAACAAATATTTGAGCACCTATTATGTAGTAGATATCCCTCAAGTTGCTGGGAGTTACAGCTATGAACAAGACAAAATCCCTGCTCTCGTGGAGTTCATGTTCTAGTGACTATGTTTTTCAAAATGTGAATGCAGCCTATATGCTAATTTGTCAACGTCTTTTTGCAAAAAAGCTCAAAGCAATAAAACTAAGTGATGTCAAAATTCTAAGGAACAATGATAAATCTAGGCATAGTTTCAGCTTGAAACATGTCAACAAATTGAAAGCTCTTGAAGCACAAACAGTTGTGTAGCATCTGCGGGCAGCTTTTATTCAATTTAGACTTAAATTTCAGAAGGAAAGTGCCCTGCCTATCAGTTCGCCTCTGGATCCCCAGTACCTAACAGTGTCTGGATTACAGCAGGTGCTTAATAAATAAGGTGACGAAAAGATTTCAACCTGCTGGTTCCAGAGGACCTCGACTTGATTCCTTCCGGACATAATTGACAGGGAACAGCTAAGCAGAACCACAGGGATGGAAATGCTTATGTGGAGCATATGACGGCGAGATAGAAGTGTAACATGAAGCTGGCTGCTTGTCCACCATTGTCAGTTCTTTTAAATTTATGACTAGCAGGTGAGAGCTGACACTTTCCGCCTTTGGTTTGGTTCCTGCCATTTTAATATGGTTGATCCAAGTCTCTTTCCTTGATTTCCCCAGATGAGGGAGGGGAGAAGAAGAAGGGATTCTGTAGCCTTTAAACTATACTTTTCAGGGGTGTAGGTGCATGATATCTGTGGAAGTATGTGGAAAACGCGAATATGCAAATGATATATAGAAAACTTGGGATGCGTTGGAGGTTGAGGCCTCCCCTGGCCGCGTACACCCGTCACCCCCGCTCTCTCCCCGCGCCCCCCCCCCCCGTAACCGACCCAGGCGCCGGCAAGCCAAGCCCACCGCGAGCCAGAGGGTAAGTGGGAGGCGTGGGCTGATGCAAGCAGGCTCAGCTCGCTACCAAGGAAGTTTGCTGCAGCGGCGTGAGCGCGGACCCCTGGCCGCCCGGCGCCCCGGCCCACCCGCACGTGCTCTGAGCGGCCGGGGCGGGGGCGGGGGCGGGGGCGGGGCGGGCGGAGGGCGGGGCGGGGGCGCGGCCGGGAGGCCACGTGACCCGCGGCGCGGGTATTAAGCAGCGCGGCCGTTGCTCGCGGCCCGAGCTGGTGCTTCGCCCGCGACCCAGCGTGTAGGCGTGCAGCCCCGAGAGGAGCCGCGCGAAGGTCACCCCGCGCCCGCCAGTCCGCCGCCTGCGCCTCCGCCGAGCTCCGCGCGTCCCGCCGGCCCCGCCGCGTCTCCGCCCGCCCGTCCGTCAGTCCGTCCGAGCCCCGCGCGCCCCGCCGCAGCCCCGGCTCCCCAAGCGCCATGAACCAGATAGAGCCCGGCGTGCAGTACAACTACGTCTATGACGATGACGAGTACATGATCCAGGAGGAGGAGTGGGACCGCGACCTGCTGCTCGACCCGGCCTGGGAGAAGCAGCAGAGGAAGGTCAGCAAGGGCCCCGTGCCCGCCGTCTGCGGGCTCGGCGCCCGTGTCTGTGTGTCCCAGTCCCCCGCGGGCTCGCCGGCTGCGTGCATTAGCGAGAGGGCGCGTGGTGGAGGTGTTGTGTTGTCCTGTGTCCTCGTAGCCCGGGTGTCCCGTTAGGAAGGAGAACACGTCCAGGGACAGGCACGAAATTGGGCGTCCAGTGTGTGCGCGCGCGTGTGTAAGTAACGTAAGAGTCACAGAACGAAAAATGTTAAAAGAGGAACAGTGCTCTGTAGGTGTGTTCCTGCTTTAATCAGCGTTAGACCAGAATCTGAAAGAGTCTCAGGTCTGCTCCTGACCCCTTGAGTCTGTGACCTTGGCCACAGGAGTTCCACTTTACTTGCACCACTGTGTTCATTTGCCCCCTAGCCCATCTCTCCCCAAATAAAAGATGTCAGATGAATCAGTGTCATTCGGCTTTCCACAGGGCTGCCCAAAGAGAAATTGCAAATCATTTCTTAAATGTTTTGGGCTCCTAAGAGAGGGATGCTGTATGAACACCAGACACTCACCAATAAAGTAATAATTATTTCACACTCTATTTATGGTTCATTGAGGTAAGCACCCAGGGAGGAGGGAGTCAGCCAGCTCTGAAAGCTCCCTGCCCTTCTTGGTTGGTGCTTTCAGGAGGCCCAATGGAATATTCCACTATTTCAAGGTTTCTTCTTGATCCCCTTGGCTAGAACAAGTAGGGAATGCTCACCAGGAGGCTAAATCCCACCTCCTGTTTGACTGGGCACAGAGCCTGGTGGAGTCAGACATGCCAACCCAGACCTGCTAACCCAACTTTGTGATGGCGTCATGACAAAAGCAAAGTGCCTTGCACTTTTCCCCCCTATTTTTCTGGGCGTGAGGCAAAGTGGATTTCCCTGCGAAGGACTTGCTTTTAAGTGAATAACCTCTGTTGACCATATGTGTGCATGGGAAGTGCTCTGTGTAACTGCCCCTGTGAGTGAGTGTGCTGTATGACATGCTAAATTAGCGTAGGACTGTGGGCAACACATACACATCCCATCCTCTCCCAATGAACAGCTTTAGCTGGGAGGATCTCTCCCTATTTGGATAATTCTCAAATAACGGGACATTATTTTTATATCAGGATTTCTCTTTTGTTGTCTACCCTTTCTGGTCAAATACCATTTACTATTATTATTTTAAAGCTCTAATTTGGCTATGTTTCGCTCTCCACCTTAGTTTCCTGAGACTTTTACCACCCCCACCTTTTTGGAAACAAGAGAATGGAAGTGATAAATAGAAGTTGAGTCTATAAAGGAAAATAACATTTCAAACCTTCTACTGTTTTTTAAATGACATTGTGAGAGAAACACATGGCCTGAGGATTATTAATGTGTCATCTGGTCTAGCTGATGCATTATCAGTCAGCAAGAAGTTAAAAAGCGACTTTAACTTTCAGCATGAGTGTTTTTCTTTAAAAGAATTTCCCACAGTTTTGATTACTATGTTTTTCATGTGTTTTTTTTTTTAACTCCTAAGTCTTAGTTTCAAAGGTTGCCTTTTTTTCTTACGAGAAATAGTAAAGTAGCTAAGAGATTGGACAGGTAGTCTGCTCATCATTTTTAGGAGTAATAGTCTAATCACAATAATTTCTGTTGTTTTGGGTTTTGTGTTTGTTTTTTCTTACAGTACAATAGCAGGATAGAGCTAATGTCAGTTTCCAAAAGCCACATTGACATATATCTCCTGTCTTATTTTTTTTTAACGTATTCACAATATTTTTGGATAGAATGGCATCATTGTAATTTTTTTTTAGGTTTGGGATTCCTGTGTGAATACATTCACACAGGAATGTATTATTGTAATTGTATAGCACTTGACATATGTTATTAAAAAGTGGATATACTTCCCAATCCCAGTTCAAAAGAATGCTAGAAAGTTTAAAGTGAGAATTCTTTTTTTTTTTCTAGATAAATTGAGTCTTGTAGATGCGGGGGGGAGGGGGGGAGGGGGGAACCCCACTGCATTAGGACACAGATCTGAACAGATCTAGAAGATACTCTATTTCTACTTTTGGTATAGAACCTACTCAAGTCAATAAAATAATATTGAACTGTGAGTTCAGGGTAAGAGCAGTGGTCTCTATTTATGTCCCATGAGACAAACTGTTGGAACAGGACAAGGATAAAATACCATTGTTTCTATTGTGGGCTACCTTCTCCACACCCCATTTCAGTGATATGCTGGGTATGAGATCTGTCAACAGATGTTGGTAACACATGATGACGTCCGTAGCGTTTTAATTGATGCGGTGCCTAATTATATCCACAGTTCAGAGAGTCTCATAGGCTGTGGTAATCCTTGCTCTCTGGTGTGGAATTCCTTGCTACAGAAGGACTTAGTGAAAATATAGTGCTTTTTTTTTTTCCTTTGGTGGTGATTTTTTTAAGTTTTGGTAAAATCCATATAACAAGAAGTTTACCATCTTAACTATTTTTAAGAGTGCAGTTCATTAGGGTTGAGTACCTGCACATTGCTGTGTTATGCAACCAATCTCCAGAACTCTTTTCATCTTGCAAAACTAAACTCTGTATACCCACTAGAGAGTAACTTTACATTCTCCCCTCTCCTCAGCACCTGGAAACGACCCTACTACTTTCCGTCTGTATGAATTTGACTCCTCTAGGGACCTCATATAAGTGAAATCCGACAGTATTCGTCCTTTTGCGTCTGGCTTATTTCACTTAGCATAATGTTTTCAAGGTCCATCCATGTTATAGCATCAGTCAGAATTTCCTTCCATTTTAAGGCTGAATGGTACTCCTCTGTATGTATGTACCACATTTTGTTTATCTGTTAATCTGTAGATGGACACTTGGGTTGCTTTTGTCTAAGTATGGGTGTACAAATATCTTTTCGTGACCCTGCTTTCCAAGTTTTTTGGTTTTATACTCAGAAGTGAAATTTCTGGGTCATGTGGTAGTTCCATTTTCAGTATCTTGAGGAAACGTAGTGCTTTTCCCAAAAGGAGGCAATTTAGAAGACATTGAATTTAGCATTAAGTATGTACAGGCATTTCAAAGTGCTCCCCTTCTCTTCCAGGGGTGTTTAGTAAACAGGGGTAGGGATATTTACATTCATGTAAATTAGGCTGTCTTTCAGTGGACTTTTTTTTTTTAAATTTTTTTATTGTTATGTTAATCCCCATACATTACATCATTAGTTTTAGATATAGTGTTCCATGATTCATTGTTTGTGCATAACACCCAGTGCTCCATGCAGAACGTGCCCTCCTCAACACCCATCACCATGCTAACCCATCCTCCCAACCCCCTCCCCTCTAGAACCCTCAGTTTGTTTTTCAGAGTCCATTGCCTCTCATGGTTCTTCTCCCCCTCCGATTTCCCCCCCTTCATTCTTCCCCTCCTGCTACATTCTTCTTCTTCTTTTTTTCTTTCTTAACATATATTGCATTATTTGTTTCAGAGGTACAGATCTGAGATTCAACAGTCTTGCACAATTCACAGCGCTCACCATAGCACATACCCTCCCCAGTGTCCATCACCCAGTCACCCCATCCCTCCCACCCCACCCCCCACTCCAGCAACCCTCAGTTTGTTTCCTGAGATTAAGAATTCCTCATATCAGTGAGGTCATATGATACATGTTTTCAGTGGACTTTTGCAGCTTCTAGAGCTTTGATAGAAGCACGCTCCTCTTGGAACCAAGAAACACATTCAACCTTCAGTTCAACTGAAGCCTAATCAGGAGGTGATTTGCCAGAACAGCAATGCTGACTATGTGTGCTATCTCTGTAAGCACGGGGCGCTGTCCTTCACCACTCTGGGAGGCTAGCACAGGCCTTTTAAGGAAATGACTGTGTGTTTTGAGACCTAAAGGGTCCTTACATCCTTAATTTGTATATGGCTAGCTGAGTGATAAACTTTTTTACCAGTTGTTGGGAGAGTAAGAGAGTGGTTCATTTATTCCCCATTTGGAGTTCTCACTGGTTTTAATCATCCCTAGAGAAAGTCAAGTTCTTCTGCATAGTCATAATTGAGATGGACCGATTCACCATTCACCTCAGAGTATCTCCTGTTCATCCTGTCACCCGGGCTAAAATGTTGCCGAGTCAGGTCAGGCAGCATGCAAGGACATGTGTGGGACCATCTGCCCACAGGGTCCCGGTTAAATAGAGAGCCGGGGAACCTCAGGGTTGCCCCTTCCAATGTCCGTGGAGAGCACCTGCTGATGAAGGGTGCAAACTGAAGCCTCTTCTCCCCTGCCCAATGAAATCTGCCTTTGCGTGAATTTTCCCTGGGAGAAAAAGCACTACGTGTTTCAACAAGGTGAACAGTTATCGAAAAGCACGTGAACTTTCTCAGATTCATGAAACCCAGAGGACTCTCAGCACTCCCTAGTACTCTCTGACCATAATCAAGTCACTAAACCTTCCCATGTCCATTTACCTAGAAAATAAAGATAAATGATACCTTTCTTACCTCATCGTGTTTTTCAGGATCAAATGGTTAAACTAGTCCATGTGGAAGGGGCTCCATATGCTGTAAAGTTTCAAATGTTATTATTCTCGTGTAGCAAATATTTTTATTAACTGGCGAAACAGTAGTCAGCTCCATACTTGGACTGGTGGGGGATGATGAAGCACAGATTTGTTCCTTAGTGACTTTGCTGTACTGTTTTGTGTGTGTGGTAAAATATACATCACATAAAATTTACCATTTTAACCATTCTTAGGTGTACGATTCAGTGACATTAATACATTCACAATATCGAGCAATCACCACCACCCTTCTTCTGAGCTTTTCCATTGCCCCGAACTGAAACTCCGGGTCCATTAAAACACTAACTTCCCATCATTCTGATATGTCCTTGTAAAGAGAGGATTTACACACTTGAACACTTGGAAGAAAATAATACATGGCTTAATATTAAGTGGCAGGTGCTTGTTGTGTAAAGAACAGAAATTATAGGTCAAATCAGGAAAGCTATCGTGGGTGAGGACAATGAGGAAGTAGCTTTGTGAGCGAGTAGGACTTGGGCCAGACCTTAATTTGAATAGGAACTAAACATTAGCTGAGTAGAGAGGAGAGAAAAATCATATTCCTGGTTGGAGAAATGGAATGAAGAGACTGTTGTGTTTCTTGGGCAGAGGGTGGGGGGTTGATAAGTGGGATGTCACCATAATAAGTGTTTATGTCACCCTTTAGTGCCATGAAAGCACCCTCACCCCCTTCTTTCCCAGGCCCCACTCACCACCCTCTGACAAAAGGCTGAGGGGACAAGCTCAGAGACGGGGAGTCTAAAAGGAGAAAGTAGCCAAGGTGGCCAGGCTAGGACGCCCGGCTCCATGTTCCTGGAGGTGTCTACTGCTTGTGATGTGCTTGAGGGAACATGAGGAGGAGACAGCCTTGGCTGAAGCTCACGGTGCAGATTGGAATACAGAGAGAAGAGAGAGGAGGCCAGGTTATAGCGGACTGGGGTGAGGGTGGAGCCCTGCAGGTATTGGAGCTCCAGAGGGCCATGCTTAAAGAAGCAGACTGTTTGCAGAACGAATCGGATGCCTGAGGACCTGAGACCGGGAGACCCAGGCAGGAGCCCAAGATAGGACCCGCTGGGTAGAGTGGTGAGGATTAGAACCAGGGGCTGGTAGGAGCAATGGTGAAGAAAGCATCAACTTGAGAGTGGTCAGGAGGGATTATAAAAGTATTAAATGGCCCCATGCTATTCCACGGCAGGCTGCTGTATAAGTCCAGTTAAGCAGACATGATCCCACCCTGAGAGCTCCTGGACTGGAAACTCAAGACCGTGGTATTGGCAAGAAACAAGCAAACTGATGAGGAGAGTCTGTGTACCTGCCAGGAGAGAGAAAGCCACACATCTACAGCCTATGTCATCCAGGGCAGGGCGGGGTGCGCTCCAGGGCGGAGGGGAGGATGGTGTGTCCCTGCGGCCACTGCTTGAAGGGGAGGGCTGGAGTTCCAAGGGGACTTTGATGTCCAGGGAAAGATGTTGGTGGATAGGCATGGAAAGGCAGAATCTAGGATGAGCCCGAAGCAACCTCTGCCCCCGGAGGGACTGTTTTTCTAAATGCACTTGGTTTGCTGTAGATGATCACAGATGCACAGGGCGTAAGGCGGAAAAGTCACTCTTTGTCTTTGGACCCTCCCCAAGGCCCCGGGATATGTCCCGGAGCGTGCCTCACCCCTTCAGCCCAGTTCACCGCGGGAGAAACTTGAACTCCAGAGAAGATTCTCCAAGAGTGTGGGAGGACAAATATAATTCTTAGCTGGGAAACGTAACGAACGCGGCTTCAGAAAGCTGTCAGCGCACGCTGCATTCAGTTGCTGCAGCTGGGAGACACCTACAGAAAAGGCGCAGGACCCGAGTGGGTGGGGGAGCCACCATGATGAGCAGAGGAGGTGGTACGGCATACGTTGGAGGACAGTCAGAGTCGTACCACTGTTTCCCTGGGAACGGTGCGAATTCTTCCAGAAAGAACAGAAAGCAGAGATTAGGGGGAACGTTTGCTAACTGCTGTGCTAGACAAATTCCGAAGGCAGGAGAATCTTGAGTGCAAGGAATTGGTCTTTCTAAAGGAGTCTGAGGAACATTTTTTTATACAAACAACGAATCTGAGCCCGTGCAGGCATGCCGGGGGGCACACGCACCCCTCCCCTCCCCACGGTTTTCTCTGCCAGCACCTAGGAGATGCTTTGACCTGCAACCCTAGTGAAGAGCAAGATATAAATGGGGCGCAGGCATGGCCATTCATTCTTCTATTCATTTGACATTTATTATGGGCCTGCTAGGGGCCAGGGATAGAGAATTGAGTTGACACCGCCTTAGGCCTTAAGGAGCTTATAGCCTGGTTCAAGAGACAGAAAGGTCAGTGCAAAGCGCAGAGGAGGGCCACCCAGTTCAACTAGGCTGGCGAAGGAAAGGAGAGAGTATTTGCAAAACGCTTCCTCCACGTGGTTTGCTGTCATGTACATGGAAACATCTTCCTCCCTGCCACCCAGGTGGGATCCTGGGAGTTATCCTTGGTGCCTCCCTCTCTCCCAACTCTGATGGAGCCCACCTGCTAAAGTCTTCTGGACCCTGCCCCTTCCTCCTGTCCCATACTTTAAGGTCTTCAGAGTTTCTGTGTTTCCTGCCTGGGTTAGGGTGATGGCCTCCTGCTTTGTCACCTTTCCATGGTTCATGCTTCTCTTCGGGCTTTCCTCCATGATGCTGGCAGGAGTGATCTTTATGGAACACAAGCCTGCTCATGGTATTTCCTGCTTAAAGTCCCTCTGTGGTTCTTTATTGTCTTCAGGAGAGAGCTCAGACCTCCTACAGTGCTCTGTGAAGCCAGGTCTGAGCTAAGCTCTGTCTGCTATTCCATTTCCCCCCCAACAGGATCAAGGTCCAACCCCACAGAGTGGCCCTCACCATGTTTGATTCACCCCTTTGCCATAGACCCAGCCCTGACCTCCTCTGCCCATTCTGGAGTCCCTCCTCCAAGAGGCCAGCCTTCTAGAACATGGGTCACCTGGGGCTGTCATGGTCTCTCTGAGGACTACGAGCAGACGCTCTTCTCTGGTTCCCCAGGCCAAGCACTGAGCCCACTCAGACTCTATACTCATTTGTGGAATGAGAAAATTATGAGTCCTATTTCTGAAAAGCATTTAGTTTAGTACAATTAAAAATTTTAAATGTAATAATTAAGAAACTTGTTTTTTAACAGTCTTTATCCTTGAGCTATATATGTATTAACTCCAATTCATGCCTGTTCTGTAGTGGTTTTAAAAAAGTGTTTTATTCAAGTCCTCAAAATGAATAAAGTTATCTGACTTAATTTTTAATCTAAGATTGAGCCTTCAAAGACAAGCTGCTTAATTAAAAAAAAATTGGAATTTAGAGAATTTTGGAATTAAAAATTCATACATGCAGATTTATTTAAATTATAATGTGTCACCATATTAATGAGCAAAATTTCTGGTCATGTAAATTTGATTTGAAATGACCGTTTTTTTTGCAGATTGAAAATCTTTACCCACTTAATAAAGAAAAATTACGTGAATGATTCACATAAGTATAAATTTAAATGTGTGGTTTTGGTAAAACAGATTTTTTTTGGAAAACATGCTGTGCTTCACGGTAGCGGAATTGGAAAATAGTGAATAGACATGGGTGATTCGGAAGAGTGTGTGCATTCCTGGAACAGAATCGACCTGAATGCCAAGTCCAAGACTAAGAAGTTAGCATGACTTTGAGTTGTCTTGCTTCATTTGTTTGTTTTTGTAGGAGGTAAAGGTATTAGTTATAATCCCCAGGAATAATTATACATTGAAAATAGATTCTTAGTAGTAGTGTCTGTGACAACCTTTTCACTAAAAGACCTGCAATCTTGGGGAAAAAAAACTTTCCTTTTTTAGCGATTGTGAGGACCAAATGGACAAGTCGGTGAATATGAGGTCGTTTGGGGGAAATGAGAACCGTATTTAATATGAACCTGTAATTGAGTCTTATGTAGACAGTTACAATTGAGAATGGCAAATCAAGAAATCCTACCTTTTAGAGTCATAAGGAGTCTTTATTTCATGATAGTCAAATAGGATGTGACAATAATAATTATTTAGAAGTTAGGTAATGTCGTTGGTCTTTATTAGAATTTTGAGGAATTTTATATTAGGTTGAACCACGTGAAACTCTCGACATTGACCATTTTCACCTCCAAAAACTGCAGTTTCTCAAGTTCAACCCAATAAAACTATGCTACTATTCTGTCCCACTGTGTTTGAGATCCTTGACTGATACCAACGCGGTAGCCAAACCAGAAAACTGAATCCTAATCATTTCTAACCTTATCTCTAACGCCTTTGGTGTTCATTTAGGAAAGTAAGGGGGATCATTGGGGTTTGTCCTAGTTAAAAATGTGAGGTTTGGATCGAGGGCTTGATATCCAATGGAAATATCAAGGAGAAGGGTCGAGCTGGAGGTTCAGGCATAGAAGCTCTCTGCTCATAGGCAGAGGTTGAAACTATGGGGAGGGGAACGTGGAGGAAGATCTAAGAGGAGAGGACTTCCGCAGGAAGCGGTGATGTTACCTGCACATGGACGCATTGCTTCTCTGCATGATATGCATGCCTCAGACGACTTGGAACCACTCGAACTGCCGAGATGTCTTTGATTCTCTTCCTGGAGAAATCTCATCTTGGTATTGCACTGGAACTTTGCCAGGCTGAATCTGGCATTTGAATTGATGTAGCTGCTGGAAGAGAAGCCCAGGGATTTGGCTCGTGGGATGGGATATCTCTTAGCCGATGAGATAAGTTATGCTTTCAAAGGAAGTGAAAAGCTGCGAGAAATTATTTATGGTGGTGCGCTCAGGTCTGGGGCATAAAACCCTTCTGCAGTTGAAATGGCCAACGATAGGCTTTCTTGAGGAAGATTGTATTGAAAATTTGTAAGGATTACTGAAAAAGGTAGAATTTGTTTCATCTTACACTAAATGTAGAATTTAACTCCAAGATAGGTTTCCTTTTTTTCTATTTTATCATTTATAAAATTAAGGCAATGAAACAAATTATTGCCCTCATTTAGATGTTTTGTTTTAAGGCTTTTAGAAAACATTATTGGTATTTTGGGTGTTGGAGAGCATCAGTCATGAAAACGGTAGAAGACACATACAGAGTTGTAATCAGTTTAGAGATTACCCACAGAGGATAATATTTTTCTATTTTGAGACAAACACATTTTTCAGGGGAGGAAGGGGTGAGAGTGAGATTGGGCTGGGATGTGGGGGGAGAGACATTAGTTGGAAAAAGGCAAACCATGCATTTTGTATCTTGCAAACTGTATAATTTCTATTCTGTTACTGGAATTTTATGAAATAGGAGGTGGCTGGTTATTTTATTGCCTATTTTGATCTCTATTGTTAAATTCTAAAACAGAAGGATACTTAAAAAAATTTTTTCTCAGTATAACACCAAAACAAAAAGAATTCCAACAAGACGGTAAAAGTGATATTTTAATATGTGAATGTTTGCTAGTGGATTAAGAAAAAGAGGGGGAGGGGATTTGGCGTATTATTCTTAGTATCCCAAACTATTCAGTGTAAAGGGGCAAAGCGGCTATTTCTTTTTTTTTTTTTTTTTAAGATTTTATTTATTTATTTATTTGAAAGAGAGAGAGAGAGACAGGAAGAGAGGGAACACAAGCAGGGGGAGTGGGAGAGGGAGAAACAGGCCTCCCGCCGAGCAGGGAGCCTGACACGGGGCCTGATCTCAGGACCCCGAGATCATGACCTGAACCGAAGGCAGACGCCCAACGCCTGAGCCACCCAGGCGCCCCAAAGTAGCTATTTCTTGAGAATCACTGTTTTAACCATCGATGCTATTTTATTCACTCTTCACAACAGTCTTGAGAGCCGAGTATGTTACCTGCACATGGACGCATTGCTTTTTTAGCCAAGGAAGTTAAGTAACTTGTCCAAGGGTTGTTGAGGGCGGGGAAGGGTAGCTGGAACAGAATAATAAAGTACAAAGATACGGCTCTGTCTCTCAATGGGAACTTTATAAAATGTGGAGGTACTAATATTTTACCGGGTCCTCTGGTCCACAAGTGGCAGAGCTGAATTTTGGAGCCAGGTTACTTAACTCTGAAGGCTGTGCTTTTAACTACTAAGCACTTTCTGGGTTTTTGTTGTTGTTGTTGTTGTTGCTTTCTGCCCAGACTTACGCATAACCTACAACTCAGAGCAGAAGCGCAGGATTCAGTATTCCTCCTTTCTCACTTTACCTGTCACCGACTGCCTTTGTGGAAGGGTATGTGCCTGTGAATTTTTCGTTCCTAAATGGGTACAATTGGGGGCATCTGATGAGATGAGAGAACTAAATTTTGAGGCCTGGGGAACATTGTCATTCGGAGGTTTTCTCTAGGTCAGGCTATAGCAGTTGGCGTGTTCAACAGAAATGCCAAAGGAGGAGAAAAGGGACCACAGGAAAAGCCAAGTAAACTTCTAAACGGAGTGTAGTAGAACACGCCATTAGGGGCGTAGCTTTGGAATTAACCGCTGGTCTGGCTGACTCAGTTCCAAAAGACGCCAGAGTTCAGGATGCCTAAGTACTTGAGTCAACTCCCTGTTGGAACCAGCAGATGGGACTCCAAGAGGCAAGAGCACAGATTAGAGTCATCCTCTAGGATAGGCGTGATGTCTTAGTGGACAGCAATGCTCTCTAAGATTTGGGGTCCACAGAGATTCAGCCTAAACACTGTGACGTGGCAGTACCAAGGACTCCCTTTACTTTACATTAAAAAAAAAAAATCCCACTTTTCTGTTCTTTAACTTCCTATTATGGAAAGTTTCAAACATACACAGGAGCCGAGAGAATATAGAACATAGTGAATCCTTCTGAACCCAGCTGGTCAAGGAAAACCCAAGTTTCTGGATAGTGAATGTCTGCTTCTCCCCCACCACCCCAGCTTTATTGAGGTATAATTGACAAATAATAAATTGTATATATTTCAAGTGTACAGAATGTTTTGATGTGTGCATACATCGTGAAATGGCCACCAGGGATGTCCACTTCTAAGAGGAAAAACAAAGTTTTTATGTTCAACAAGTGTTTCATTCCCTAAACACAATTTTGAAAGAAATCAGCATGAAGCAGAACTTCAAAGGAGGCCGGTTGTCGCCTTTCCCTCTCAGAGCACCTCTCTTTTCACCCCAAATCCCATGCTTCCTGCTACCCCTCTGGGCATCTGGGCCTCCTCCCTCCTCTGCCCTGCTTGTACACCTCCCCTCGCCCCTGAATTTTCCTAAGGATTTCTCATGTTCTTAAAAATGAAAGGTTCCCAACACCTGCCTTTCCAGAGATCACCTGTATTTTAGAGGTGACCTTTCTAAGATGATAACCACCCATTGTCTACTTCCAGGAGGGACCCTCAGGGTAGATTTCTGGCTATCCATGAGAAGAGGATGGAAGTATGCGAAGCACTTTGGGCAAATTCAGAGCTTCCTCACATCCTGTGAAAATATGAATGGTTCACTGCTAGGAGTTTGAGCCCATGTATGAAGTCAGTACTGATAGGGTATGTGCCGTGTGTAAGGAGTATCTCTCTCCTCCTGCTGCAGACTGATCTGATGAAGTGACCCTATAACCTCTTTCAGGGTTTTTGGTCTAGTTCTGTCTCCATTCCTATGACCACTGCTGTCACTGCTTTGGACGGAGAGCTTGGATTTGAAACAGGAGGTGGGAAAAATGTCTGAGGATGCTGAATTTGATACTCGTACATCTTCGTTTCCTCCACCACCCCCAGAGCACAGCCGGAGGAAGGAGAGAACAGACATTTAAAGGGTTCTTGGGGAAAGGTTATTTTTAGGGGCGGTCTTGCCAAGACTGCTTCCGGGGATTTTATTTAGACACAGATCGGGCCCCTGCCTGCTTACATGTGTGCATTTCTAGGGAACCCTGGGAGTGATGGGGGGCTGCATACATGCTGCAGCTGTAGGCCACCTCATTCCTTGCAAAAATTCATTTTATTTTATTTATTTTATATTTTCCCCCCAGCTTTATTGAGCTGTAATTGTCATACAACATTGTGTAAATTTACGGTGTGCAATGTGTTGTTCATTTCTCCGGCCCTCTGTTGTTCATGAAAGGATATGAGGAGGTGGAGTGAGAGGTAGGGACTTTGCATCCACGTCGGCCCAGGATGGTCCCAGTTGTGGCTGGAAATTAGAAACTGCCTCTGCTTCAGCTCGCAGAAGTAATCCAGTTTAGGCAATAACTCAATGGTCACTCTGTTCTGAGGACATACCCATGGCGACCTCAGAGAATGGTAAAATAATGTTGAGACCCAAATAGTTTATATATAGGATAGTAATGCCTTTTCTCAAAGCACTTGCCCATTTCTGAACTTTAAAAAATTCAGATATCGGTGAAGTGAGATTTCTTATAGTTTGGCAGATTTAAATACCAGAGTCTAGTTAGTAATTTCTGAATCTTTTAATTCACGAATCCTTTAGAAGACCAAGCCTTGCAGAGAGCTGTGGGAGTGAGCTCTGTGTGTGGAGGGACGCAGGGCCACCGACCCCACTGGTGGGCCAGGTTCCCCTCTGAAATGCATGCTGCCATACGCTTTTGGTATTTGATATGCTATCTATATGGTTTTATAAATACTGTATAGACTCCAGACAGTTTGATAATATGTGCTGTGCTTCAAGGATGCTTATTTTGCACGTCTGAAAAACGAAGGGTTAACGTTATTTAAATATGCGGACCAGTCACAGAGTCAAATCTCTGGTTTTGTTCTTCAGGCAGTTTAAGTCTTTCTTTTTTTAAAAAAAAAAAAGTATATGTGTATATATATATATATATATGTATATATATATGTATATGTGTATATATATACACACACATACATATATATAGATATATGTATATATATGTGTGTGTGTGTTCAGGCCCTTGGAAATCTGGGAGTGAAGTGGTGGTAAGCATATTTACTGTGTGATAAATTCACGTTTACTGTAAAGATTGCCCTTGTTTCTATACTCAGACACAGGTGGGCCTGTCAGTGTTGGACTTTTAAGGACTTGGTAAGGAAGGAGGAAAAAGCCTGTCAGAAATACCTGGTGTGGGGGGCGCCTGGGTGGCTCAGTCGTTAAGCGTCTGCCTTCGGCTCAGGTCATGATCCCAGGGTCCTGGGATCGAGCCCCGCATCGGGCTCCCTGCTCCGCGGGAAGCCTGCTTCTCCCTCTCCCACTCCCCCTGCTTGTGTTCCCTCTCTCGCTGTGTCTCTCTCTGTCAAATAAATAAATAAAATCTTTAAAAAAAAAAAAAAAAAAAGAAATACCTGGTGTGGGACAGTGGGTTCTATTGCTGTGACTGGTGTCTGGGTAACTGGATATTACAGACTCCAAAGGATTTCTATTCTGCGGTCCTAGAACTTGGACAGTGTGTACCTTCTCCATTAGGGTTTTGAAATGCGATGTCGAAATAGGGATTTTAATGTGAAACTTTAAAAAATCCTGAAGCAGCGCTTCGTTGATTAACTTCAGAAATCTGGGGGGTTGCTTAATTATATCCAATTTAAGTAGTCTTTCTTTTTTTTTCAGGGAGAAATGTGGAGGACTAATGAAGTAGAACTAGCTAACATAATTACAGATAACCACGAAGACTAAAGAATCTAGGCTAACAAATTGTATATACTTTCCCGAGTTACTTTTTTAAGATACATTTTGCATCAGTCATACACATTCCCTACAGAAAATATGGAAAAGAAATTCTTAAAAGTCACAATCTAGAGAAAACTTGTGTTAACTTTTGGCCATATTGTCTACTAGAACACTTTATGTTATGAAAGCATATGTTGATGAATTTTATATTCTAATATGTAATTATCTGAAATGTCTCAGGATATGAGGACTTCATTCTATATTTTTGTGACTACTCTCCACTCAGCACGAGCCCTAGGGAAGAACTTTTTGAAGGAGGAAATCCCTGCCTGGTTCCCTACAGTGTGGAGTGAGCAGGAACTTTGGGAATGCCCAGCTTCCCTGTTTTTACCCCTACTGTTAAATAGAGCTTTTACCATATGGAGAGGAAACCTGTAGACGTACCTGATTGGGGGGGGGGGGGGGCTATTCCTGACTTAGAACTGTGCTCTGGTCCAAAATACTAATGCACAGAATGTGGTGTGTTACAGAGAGCTGTTTCGTTCTAAATGAACGCTTTAATCCCTCTGTGTAGGCAGCCATTTATTTGGGTCCCTGAAAATAGTAACAGTATGGTGAACTTGAATTAAAGAATATTTATTTTGCTGTCTGTGTCGTACAAGCTGCTTCCCCTGTTGCCGGGATGGGCCGAGGAGGGAAACATCAGTTGGCTTTTCTAAAGAAAATCTTGAATTCCTCCTCAAGAAGAGAATAATGAAAGTATAATCAACGTTTGCTGTTGCCTAAAACCAAGCAACAGTTGGGTCTGCCCTGTCACAGAGCCACATCTTGCTCATAATTACCCAGGCTCCAAGGGAACAAGTTATTTTGGGAAGCATAGCTCAGGATCAATCATATGTAAGGCTGTTTGTTGGGAGCCTTAAATGCTTGCTTACCAGAAAGTCCTCAAAGGAATTCTCCACGTAGCTCGTGCCAGCTTGGGGGAGGCAGGTGTGACCCCACAGAACTCCCAGTCAGTGGCTAAGTCAGGCTCATGGCCTGGGGATTGCTCTAAGCTTGCATGACCAAGCACCCAGAGCACTTTCATGTGGTTCTTTGAGTTTACCACTTTTTTTTTTTTTTAAACCTTTTAGAGCAAAAATGACTGAGGCTTTGACTCTGAAGATATTTGATTTGGTTAGTTTAACATATGCTTCCAGCCGTAAAATAGTTTGGGAAGAATCTGTATATTTCTAACCTCCTTTTTTCCATGTAACAGTTAAAATGGAGAGTTTCATCAAGATCATTTGCTAACTGTCCTTCGGAAGAAAGAAAGCTAGAGCTTTTTTTTTTTTTAAATAAAAGGTTTTTTAAAATAAGCTTTACAAATTTTTATATAAAAATTTTGTTTCAAGAAGTTTTTTAAAGATTTATCCATTTATTTGAGAGAGAGAGAGAGAGAGCAACACGGGTGGGGGGAGGGGCAGAGGGAGAGAATCTTTAAGCAGCCTCCCTGCTGAGCACAGAGCCCCATGGCTTGATCCCACGACCCATGAGGTCATGACCTGAGCTGACGCCAAGAGTCAGACGTCTAACCGACGAGTCACCCAGGCGCCCCTGTTTCAAGAATTTTAAAACACCCCTTGGAATGAAAGTAGAGGTAGCTTGAGTTGCAACTAACCCTGAGAAGCAGGGGATCAGAGAAGGGTTTGATGTCCTTGCTGTGTTGCTTCACATGCCTTGCCGATTAAATAGAGACAAAGAGATGAGTAATTGCAGCTGAGGAATAAGAATCAGGAGTGTGGGACGCCTGGGTGGCTCAGTCGGTTAAGCGTCTGCCTTCAGCTCAGGTCATCATCCCGGGGTCCTGGGATCGAGTCCCGCATGGGGCTCCCTGCTCGGCAGGAAGCCTGCTTCTCCCTCTCCCACTCACCCTGCTTGTGTTCCCTCTCTCGCTGTGTCTCTCTCTGTCAAATAAATAAAATCTTAAAAAAAAAAAAAAGAATCAGGAGCATGAGTAATAAGGACTCCTGTAAGTGGTGATAAAACGTTCGCGGGAAATTTTCTTGAGCAGGGAGGAAATTAACAGATGGAAATACTTTAGCTTCTAGATAAATGTAAGATCTATATGAAACAGAAAAGTGCTAAATAATTCAGCCCAAATCCAATATTATTTATGGTGATTCGTATAAGAGGGAACATGGGGACACGTATTAGACTTTAAATGGAGGCTTTGACATAGAAAAGGAATCCAGTAAGCTGAGACTTAGGACAGTTGTCATTTTCACAGGACAGGGGAAGCATTCTGTAACTTAAGATCAGCAAATGATAGACTTCAGTTAGTTCTGCGTATCATTCTTGTGTATCAGTTACTATTTGTCTTCACCGAAATCAGTAACATTTAGATCGGAATAATGAATATTTCAGCATATTTGCATGTTGACCTCTCTTTAGATCCTAAAGTATTAAAAGACAATTCTTACATAAAGGTAAAAATCATGACTCTCACACAAATATAAAAATGAACACATGCTAAAGATGTTATTTAACTCACTGGCAAAGAAAAAACTGGAGAGGAGTTGCAAGCAGTTAAAAAAAAAAAATCCAAAGAATAGGCACATTTATAGATTAGGAAGAGTGAAATGAATGTCCCTCTGGGAGGAAGGATTGTCTCTGTACCGAACAGAATGCATTTCTTGTCTATAGGCAAGAATTACTTGCACGGTTCTCCTTTATCTATGACTTATGAGTTGTGGGATAGCATGGAAGGCGCGCTGTAGACAATGATCAGGTTTCCCATTGAAGCCCAGACTTTTCCTTATATAAAGTAGCCTTACTAACTGTCATGACACCTTTCCAAATTCCCTAACTTTGATCTGTCCCGTCCTTTCTGGAAGGTATGGAGGAGATTCCACATACCAGAGAGGCTGTCCCTCAAGCCGGAATCCGTCTGGGCTGGATTTGGCTTTGTTAAAAAACCTGAAGAGCATTTGTTTTTGTCTCCTGTTAGGCAGTCTTAGAGCTTTTAGCACCTTTCTTTATATATTCTTCACAGCCCAGGACCTAAATGGTAGCCCGTCTTCTGAGCCCGGTGACTGACGCCTAAAATTCAGGGTTCCAAATCCCTGATTAAAACCAGACATGGGTAGAATAATCTTTTCAAGTGCTGGGAGAGACATCTTTAACCTACCCACTTAAAGAATCATCCATTAGCCGGATTCTATTTTTAGATGCCCTCAGCCGTGAGGTTGTCTTTTATTTTTCACAAGGTTTTTTTTCTTTTTTGGCAAGGATTACAGAGTCTCTTTTAACATTTAAGGATTCTGTAGTTAAGTTTGACATGATAATTTTTTAAAACCTGGAACTTGAGCAGATAGAGATTTTTTTTTTTTTTTTAGCAGATACAGATTTTCAACTCCTCAGTCTTTTTTATATTGAAATTTCAGTCAAAAAAAAAAAAATCTGATTGCTATCTTCTTTACTCTGTCCCAGAAAGTCTGACAAATCAGATCCTATGCAACAGAGAGTCATTGAGTGTCACTATGTGCCAGGTACTGTCCAGAGCACAAAGCAAAGACCCCTGCTTGCGTCTGTGTCACTTTCGCCAGTATTTCTGGGAGTGTACAAGTGGTGTCACATTCCAGGTATTTCTGACAGCACTTTTTTCCCCCACTTTCCTACCAAGTCCTTAAAGGACTCTAACAGTGACAGCGGCACCCCTTGAGTTGTTCCTGGGCTCTCCTGCCCCACAATTTGAGATTGCTGGGTACCCTAACTTTGGGTAGCCAGAGACCCCGAGCCCTGCTTGCTGGCAGAACTTGTTGGGCGTGAATCAACGGAAGAAGGCTACTTCTTTTTTTCCCCTCTTACTTGGTCTCGGAGTAATTAAGTTTGTATTTCTGAGTATCTCTGGAAGTCAAGTGAAAAGCAGTATTTTAGGGGCGCCTGGGTGGCTCAGTCGGTGAAGCGTCTGACTCTTGATTTCAGCTCAGGTCATGGTCTCAGGGCCGTGGGATCGAGCCCCGCGTCTGGCTCTGCGCTTGAAACGGAGTCTGCTTGTCCCTCTCCCTCTGCTCCTCCCCTGGTTCTCTCAGTCTCTCTCTTTCAAGGAAAGAAAGCAAGAGAGAAAGAAAGAAAGAAATTCTTTTTAAAAAAGCCGCATTTTGGTACTGTTGAGGTTCCAACTTATTTATGACTGCAATTGTCACCTTTTAAAGTATTGAAAATTTGAAGGGGTACTAGTTCTCTGTGGATACAGGTATGCCTGCTGGATGCTGGGTTCTTTAGGTGCCAGAACGGTGAGCAAGACAGGATCAGAGGCTGCTGTGGTCCTAGAAACCAGTTATGGGGCTGCCATTTGCAATGGAATGTAATGGGATTTGCTTTTTTAACAAGAGTTAATTTTGAGTCTCTTTATACTTAGTGTATTTTGAACCAAGTCCTGATTCAAATGTAGCCCTTTATATTAATGTCCTCATGGAAATAAGTTTTTTAAAAAATGCAGGGACAAAATCTGTTTACTGCTATGGGCAAAAACTAATGCTTTGAACACCTTGTTCCTTGAGGAAGTTAAGATATGCTAATGATGGTCTTTGTTCTCTGAACAGTGGTGTGAGTACTTGGGGGAAATCAGGAAAAGATGAAGTCCTGGCATCTTTCTGGATTCGTGGATCCCAGACCCTCTCCTCTCCTTTTTCTGTCTGTACACTGTAACAGTTGATGAAATGTGCTAAGCAACAGCATGTTTGTGCTTAGTTATCGGAGGTGGAATATCTCTTACTCTCTAGTAGCCTTAAGTCGTGACTGTAGGCTATTTTTTCTATGCAGTGGTCTTATTCCCTTTTAATTTAAACCCCAAAGCACCTCAAGTTTCTTTGAATTGCCATCACCGACTGCTGTTCTTTTGTGTTTCTGTTGCATCTGTATTTTTTGTTTTTCTTTTTTTAAAGATTTTATTTATTTGAGAGCGAGAATGAGAGAGAGAGCATGAGAGGAGGGAGGATCAGAGAGAGAAGCAGACTCCCCACTGAGCAGGGAGCCCCCTGCCATGCGGGACTCGATCCCAGGACTCCAGGATCATGACCTGAGCCAAAGGCAGTCGCTTAACCGACTGAGTCACCCAGGCACCCCGCATCTGTATTTGGGAAGTAGTTTGCATTCTCTTTCATTTATCATACATCACGGTCAGCTAGTTGAATTAGGTGCCCAGTGCATTCCGTGGGGGAAGCAGCAAGTCACAGGGGAGAGGGGCTGACTCGCCCACACTGGACTCTCAATGGGTCACAGAGCCAGGAATCAGGTTTTAGGGCCGCTGTGTTTCAGGGGGTGCTAAACTGAGCTGTCGCCTGCTGTGTTATCTAGCAGGATCTTGGAGACTCAGCAGAGATTTGTGGGCAGAGAACAAAAGGGCTGCCCACCGTGTAGTTAGATGCCTGGTTACACAACTCGTGAGAACATGAGGGCTCCGGATGGACTTCCAAGACATCTTACAGTCGGTTGCAACCCATGCAGGATCCTTAGAATGGACACTTTGATGCTGACACACTTCTCTCTCTCTGGTTGAATTTTTAAAATGTCGTGTGAGTAGTTGAGAGGTGTACCTGGGCACTTGGCAACCTTGAAGGTTTGGAATCTTTTTCCAGATCAGATGATTTAGGCTGACCAGTCATCACCGTGAGTGGCTTCTGGGTCCAGAGAACTTCCTTAAAGTTTTTACAAGATGGTTACGTGTCTGAATATTTAAACTTAAGGCCATGCTGCTATGGCCTCGTTGTAGGGATCACCCAGTGCGCATCCTCACCTGGTGTGTGGACTGGGATCTCTCAGCTGAGGGGATTGTGAAGCTTTGTTGTGAACCAGAAAGTTCTGCTTCTGCCAGCCACGTGGGGCAGGAATTTCTGCCCTCTCTGTGCAGTGTCTCCTTCTTAAACCCTAAGGCTGAGATCACGTTTACTTCCGAGGAACAGCTCTGACCTCCTCTCCTGCCTTAATCGGAGAGTTTACAAATGGGGGCAGCTTTCTAGATGCTCCCCACCTCCTTACTTTTCAAGTATTTTTAAAAAACCCAGGTAAGTGATTAGAAGGAATCTTGCCAGATTGGAAGTCTATGAGGTGGAAAATAACACACCCTTAAAGTGATTCATGTAAATAGAAAAATACATGGAGCATATTTAGAAAATGAACTTAAACCACAGAGTGGTTTCTGCTAGTTCTACGTGAGAATGTGTTCAGAACCAACGTGATAGGTAGTGTTGGTCAGCCAACTTTTATCGTTGTTCTCCTCCTGATAACCTTTTGAACTGGTTCCTAGAGTTGATCATAACAATTATTATCCCCCCTCCCTTTTTTTTTCTGTAGCTGGGAAAGTGTCAGGACATGAAGGACAAATAATTGCATGGTGTCTGAGTCAGAAATAGAATCTGAGTTCTGAGCCACAACTGCGGGCTGGACCGGGCTCGACCTCCCTGTCTCCTGGGGCCCGCTCGTCCCACCCCACAGGATGCAGGCCAGGATCGGCACGGCGAGCCTCCTGATGCCTTCACTCACTGAGGAAAGCAAGCTGTAGGCAATCTCAAAATCACAGAACACTTTGACAGTGCCCCAAACCGTTTGGGACCTGACAGACAAGCTGTGTGATAATCGGTGGGCTTGAAAGCTGAGAGCTTCTTCAGAACTTCCTACCCGCCCCCCACCCCGAGCTTCATACTGTGGGCTCTGTCCGAATGTCCCAGCCCTCAGCAGGCCCCGTTCTCCTCCCTTCAGAAAAACCCCACAAGCTTTTCTGAGTACCCATTTTGGGAAATGGGATCTGAAATTATTATTTTATGTCATTATTATCAGAGGAAAAGCTAGTGTAAAAAGTATAAAGGAAATTTATAGATGTTGTCTTGCCATATTTTTGGTTTGAAGAAAACAGAATAGTAAGTTGAACAGAGCGTCGTAGAGGAGACAGACCAGGCCTAGAACCTTATTTCTGAAAAGAATTGATAATTATCTGCTAGCATGAAATGAACTCGTGTTCAGACAACTGTGTCAGACACAAGATTGATTTTTTTTTTTTTGGTCTTTATCTGGGTAATAATCTCTGCCAGGTAGAGATATGAACTCATGTTATGTAAATCATTTTGATTAAAAGACCTTTCTTCCCTTCTCTCTGTGGAAAAATCTACAATGTAGGCTGTTATGTCTATAGGCTTAATTAACTTAAAAAGAAACCAAAAGCAAATGGATATCATTCAGTAACACAGGCTTATCTCAACATGTCAGTAAAGATACGGTACTTTCTTTGCCATTATGCACGCTGTGCTGATTGTCATAGAATTTAACTTTGAGAAAGACGATAGGCTCACAGTTCTTGTGGACTAGGGACTTTGCCAGTAGGTTCTTCAGGAAAGAAGGACTGGCCTGACCTGCCAGTGAACGAGACTAACACTTCTTGCTAACGCCATTCATGGGAAACTCCTTCCACTGGTATTGTTCTCAACTGCCATGTTTTGGGTGTTGAGGAACGTTTTCTGGGCCTCTAGATTGTGTTCAGGAATATAACAGAGGAGGGACTGAGGATAGTTTGAGTATGTTTCAGACTTCCTGCATGAAAACATAATACTACGAGCCATGGAAACACGGCCTTAACCTCTGGGCCCTTCTCCTTTGCACCCTGTTGTGTGCAGAGATTTTGTGCCACAGCCAAGGTGGGCCTCTATGGGCCCAGAGACCAATCTGCACCCGTAGGACCACCCATCCTGGCCAGTGCCTCCTGGGTTGTGATTCCTTACGTTTGGGGAAGAGATGCCGACATTTGTTCCTGTTGTCTGCGGAATATACATGTGGAGGCAGTGCCTTCCTCTGATTTTCCATCTTTTCTCCATGTGTCTTGAACACCCTTTCCCTTCGTTTTCTCGTGAGCTTCTTTGGAAGGTGTTAAGAACCACAGATATCAGCCTTTCTCTTCTGGAGATTCAGATCTTCCTTAACTCACGTTGGGGTTATATCTGGATAACCCCATGGTAAGTTAAAAATATCTCAAGTCAAAAATACATTCACTGCACCTGGGTGGCTCAGTCGGTTAAGCAACTGCCTTTGGCTCAGGTCATGATCCCAGAGTCCTGGGATCGCGTCCCGCATCGGGCTCCCTGCTCAGCGGGGAATCTGCTTCTCCCTCTGACCCTCCCCCCTCTCATGGTCTCTCTCTCTCAAATAAATAAATAAATACATCTAAAAAAAAACAAAAATACATTCACTACACGGAACTTACCAGACATCATAGCCCAGCCCAGCTGACCTTAACCGTGCCCAGAACATTTACGCTGGGCTACAGCTGGGCAGGAGCATCTAACACAAAGCCTACTTTATAATAAAGCGTTGACTGTCTCGTGATTGAATACTGTACCCAAAGTAAAAAACAGAAGGGCTGCGTCTGGGTGCAGAATGTTGGTAAGTGTGTGGGTTGGTGACCCTCAGGATCCCGTGGCCGCCTGGACCCTGCTACCCCTGTCCAACCTCACAGGAGAGGCTTATACCACACAGCACTAGCCTGGGAAAAGATCCAAATTCAAAATTCCAAGGGTGGTTTCTATGGAATGCGAACAGCTTTCGCACCACTGTGAAGTCAGAAAATTATTAGGTCCAACCATCGTAAGTCAGGAACGTCTGTAGGTGGGTCTGTGGTATCCCATCTTGGTTCTCTTTGTATGGCTCTGAAAGGGTTTTTTTTTATGTGCCTGTTTTTGAGCTGCTTAACCCAAAAGCATTGGGTTTTATCCCTAGGTGCAGAGGAGCAGGGAATGAGTTGTTCTCCAGGAGAGAGGTAGAGGAAGCAGGAGAGGAGGTTGGAGGACCTCACGTGTGACTGAGCAGCTTCTGGGTTGAGCCAGGGCCTGTAGACACTGCAGCCTTTTTCCTTGGTGGGCTGTGTCTGGTTCATGGAGCACCATTTCCCTTAAGGAAGGACATCTGGCTTGGTAGTCTGGTTTGACCCGAGGAGCCTGCCTCTAAACCCATGTGGACCTACCTCCCTGCCACGTTAGTCCTCCAAGATTTAGTTCCCATGGACTTTAAAGATGCGCCTTGCTATCAAGTAGCAAGACCAGCCACAAGGAAGCCTTCAGGTAAAATGTGTGGGGTTTTGCTCTTGCTGTTGTGCTTTGTCTCCTACATAATTAGGCTTTTCACAGAAACTCAAGATGATTGGAAATGCCTAAGAACAGTCTCTATAGGCCACGGTAATTAAAACTGTAAATAGAATGAAAATTAAACATTCTAATAAAGCTTAAAATTCCTTTCCAGAGTGCACCGGCCTCCTTGCAAAGCTGTTATCCCAGAGCTGTCGGGGGCTCTTTTTCACATTTAAGTTGGTTAGTTACCACCTTTATTGGCTCTTAGGAATGCTCATTAAAGATAGGGACACTTCATTAGACCCAACTAAATAAACTGACCTTTTAGATTAAATTTGTTCTCCGGATTTGCACAAAGGAATTATTACCTATGGTAAATTACCTTCGTTGGGGGTATACCTATAAAAAGGTAGTATCAGACAGACTTCCCCAGTGTTTCATAGCGGGGTCAGGATGCTTGCAGCTTTGGGGTTATATTCAGAAGTGTTTCTGACACTTTTATTATTATGACACTTGGGACTTAAGTAACATGGTAAGAAGCTAAGGTAATTTGCAGCAGCCGTAGTTGCTCATTTTTAAGTCGCATCTAAATAAAGGCAACTAAATATTTTATATCATTATATTTTTCTGTCAATTCCATTTTTAAAAATCACAACCTGTTTTCTTGTGCCTTTCCCAAAAGGTTAGGTGTATGATTAGTCTCAGTATTGTCAGTTAAAATAAAACAAAATAAAACCCAAACATGTTTAAAGTCGTTTTACTTGTGGAAAATGGGGCCTAGGATGTGTTTTATTGAGAGGTAACTGTCTAGAAACAACCTCAATGTCTATCCACAGGGAGCTAGTTACATAAAGTATGGTGTATGCACTACAGTGGAATATTATGCGACCATAAAAAGGAATGATCTGTACTGATATGGAATGACCTCTAGGTTGTATTTTTTATGTGGGTTAAAAAAAAAAAAAATCCAGGTGCAGAACAACGTCTATATTCTGATATGGATTAAAGGACAAAAAAAAAAAAAGTGTGTGTCTGTGTACTTACATATGTATCAGAGATCCTTGAAGAGATAACATGCAAAACTGAATGTTCCCTCTGGGGAACAGAACTAGGTACCTGGGAATAGGAAGACAGGGACGCTTTTCATTTTATCCCCTTTTTGTGGCCCTTGAATTTTGAGCTAGGGAAATGCATCGCCTATTCAAAAAGTAAATAGATAAAACTAATATTGAAATAAATACATGATAGACTCTTCCTAACAATCTTAGCTTCAGATTCCAAAGTTTGGTTACCTAGGGCAGCACTGTCCCATCCAGCTTTCTGTGATGCTGGAATGTTCAGTATGGGCACCATCCAGCTCAGTAGCCACCAGCCCCGTGCAGCTTTTGAGCACTTGAAAGGTGGCTTATGCAACTGAGGAACTAGAATTTTTAATTTCCTTTCATTTTAGTTAATTTACACTTAAATAGCCACCCATGGCTAGTGGCTACCATATTGATTGGGGGTAGATCTAGAGTATATGGTTTCGAATATCTCTTCTGTTTTGAGCTGACTGAAGTTTAGAGGTGTTTTAGAAGAAATAATTATTCCTTTAGGCTCTCAGTAAAATGAATTTTTTAAGTCCAAGAAAATGCCTACATTCTTTTTGCCCTCGAGCTTAATGCCATTGCGTATTTGTTGAAATAAGTGACTGTTAGATTTGAAAATCTTTATTACCCAGGAAAATCATTTTTATGGAAACAGTATCTTCTTGTGGTCTTGCATGGAAGCTGTCTGTTTTTTAGGGATTCATTTTCTCTTCTGTAACACAGACCCTATTTGTGTGTCTCCCCACAGAGTAACGTGCTGGGCACTTTGTTCTTGAGTCCCACAGCTGTTGTGACACAAGGGGACAGTTTGCATTCTTAGCCAGCAGCTGCCAGAGCCCTTCTAAAATGGTTTTGGCAGGAAATAGTGCACAAGTGGAAACCAAGTTAAAAGTAGCTTGAAAAATAAACAGAATGACTTTGGATGCCGCTTAATACATAGTCCATCTTTCCACTGAAGATTGTCTTTGTGATTTGTTAACATGGCTAGACTGTGAGCCCTTCCATGGCTGGGCTGTATCTAATTGTCTTTGAAATCCAGGGTCTAGCCCAGGGCCTGGCATATGCCAGGAGGAGGTCATTATTACTATCATTATTATCATTCTTTTTAATGATTGACTATACTGCAAATTTGTTTAATTAATTTAGTTACTAGCTTAACACTGTTGTGCATTCAGGATAAACTAAGATGCAGATAATTAGTGGTTTTGGGTCCCTCCTCTCTTTTCCTATCTACGACACAACACCGCCCACCCTCTGCTCTGAAGTAAGACGTTATGAACATTATTTAAACATTATTTATTCAATCCATTCTGCAAGCAAGCTTATTTTTGTTGCATGCAGGGAATAAGCACACTCTCATTTAGTCCGTATCTCCTACAAAGTAGGAGGTTTTCAGAAGGTGAGGGCATAGGTGTGAATGTGGTACCGTTTTATTTTTATTTTTATTTTTTTAAAGATTTTATTTATTTATTTGACAGAGAGAGACACAGCAAGAGAGGGAGCACAAGTAGGGGGAGTGGGAGAG
Source organism: Halichoerus grypus (assembly GCF_964656455.1). NCBI lineage: Eukaryota > Metazoa > Chordata > Mammalia > Carnivora > Phocidae > Halichoerus > Halichoerus grypus. The sequence goes on from NC_135718.1 coordinate 73,394,055, forward strand.
GGAGAAGCAGGCTTCCCGCGGAGCAGGGAGCCCGATGCGGGGCTCGATCCCAGGACCCCGGGATCATGACCTGAGCCGAAGGCAGACGCTTAACGACTGAACCACCCAGGTGCCCAATGTGGTACCTTTTTAAACCGAAGGCACAAATCCCTCAGGCTGGTATATCAAATAAATGATTTTTTGGAGTGGGGGAGGTTCTGAAAGGGGAAACTACTAAAATCTTACTTTAGGCCTCACGTCATTCTTTCCACCAAAGTCTGCTTGCTCTAGAAGGCCCCAGGAGCTCCAGCCTCTTAGACTCCCTGGAGTGTGTGGGATGTCAAGTGTTGTCTGCATGGGAGGGGGTGGGGTTGCCTGCTGATGGGGCTGTGCCAAGCAGTGCTTGGTTCTCGTTGCAGACCTTCACTGCCTGGTGTAATTCACACCTAAGGAAAGCTGGTACCCAGATTGAGAACATCGAGGAAGACTTCAGGAATGGCCTCAAGCTCATGCTGCTTTTGGAAGTCATTTCAGGTTGGTGTTAGACATTACGTAGGTGTCCTAGCCCACCCTGCGCGTCCGTGCGTGAGCTCTAGCGATGCATCTATTTAGAGATAACTGCTTCAGAAGTTCCCTTTGACCCTGGCTGGGCCAGAACATGGCAGAGAACGCCTTTCCAAAGAGCAATCTGCCTGGAGTTATTTTTCTGCTCTGAAAAAGGAGTAAATTCTGTTTAAAATTGACTTATTAAAATCATGTTTGCATCACCTGCCTCGAAACAAAATGAGAAAGAAAAAATGACCTATGCAACTCCCCACCACGCTGCCCTCCCTGCTCTAAACTCAGTGAGTGCATCTCCCAGACGTTGTCTTCCATGCAGAACACCAGGATACATGTTGGCATAACTCTGAAAACATGAGCTCAGATCCCAGAGGGGTTATGTTTTGCCCTGAATTTCAGTTGGCTGGTTTAGACTTTGGATGAGAGAAGGGATCACCCTTGAAGTGTGACTGGGAGGACGATGGCAAGTCTGCCCTGCTCCATATATCTTCATAATCAGCTATCTGTGATGGGCCCTGGCAGCCACCGCTGTGATTTGGACCAGGCTCTCCGACTTCCTCTAATAGCTAGTCAGCAACTCCAGAGGCTCCCAGGACGCCAACCAGCCTTCCTCTGTACCCCTTTGTAAGTTGGCCTGCAGACCCGACTGGATTCTCCCAGCAGAGCTGAAAAGCATATGGGTCTGTGCTGGTCCATTGGTCTTGAAAGTTGTTTTGGTTATGGTCTCTCCATACTGTGGTTTACGGACACCAGAGACCCATCAGAAACGGTCACGTTTAAGGAAGCGTGGACTCTGAGTTTTGGCATCTCGATTCTGTGTCACGGGGTTATTTTCTCTGTGTCTACGCTATTCTCTCTCCATCCGACAGGGGAAAGACTGCCCAAACCTGACCGAGGAAAAATGCGGTTCCACAAAATTGCTAATGTTAACAAGGCCTTGGATTACATAGCCAGCAAAGGCGTGAAACTGGTGTCCATCGGGGCTGAAGGTAAATGAGGTGTAATAGGAATGACCCTGTCTGCTACACTGACCTCCCAGTGGCGGGTGGGTGGGCCTGCAACTGGGCAAATTCCTCCCACCACTTATGGTGCTTGCTTCATGTCAGGCTGTCTGCTGGGCTCTGGGGTACAGAGATGAGAAGAAGTACCAGGAAGGGCAGACCAGGCTCTAGGATGATTTGTAAAAAATAGAGTCAAATATAATGCTATCTTCTTCAGCCTGATAATTGGGATGAGAAAGAGCTTAACCTTCCTGGTGACTCTTAAGAAGAACTAATTAGTAGGAGGGAAGTGACCTATTCATTCTCTGGGAGATTGGGAGCCGCAGTGAGTTTGGCAGGAGCTGAGATGACTCTGCTTCTTATTTTATACAGCTGAGTGCCGTGACCTTGGCCCACCTGGGGAGTGCTGGAAGGATCACGGTGAAGATGAGCCTGTGTTCTCTGAACTTGATTACTTAGAACCTTGGCGCATCTAGTCCTTAAGCTTTGGGAACTCTTGGGTTGTTTTCAGTGATTATGCATTTGCAAGATATGTGCTTATTATTAACTCAGAATTCATTTAAACCAGAGACATTTGGTTATGAATACTGTATAACTAGACACACTGCGACACTTATAAAAACATGAACTGGTCTTCCCATGTATATATATATTTTCCAGTAGCTCTGAAGTCAGAACTTAGGGGAAACGTACAAGCTACAGGAAAAATTTATGCACTGGTTATGTTATCTTTACACAAATTTGTTGTTTTTTCTTTCCTAAAGAAATTGTGGATGGCAACGTGAAGATGACGCTGGGTATGATCTGGACCATCATCCTTCGCTTTGCTATTCAGGATATTTCAGTTGAAGGTAAAAGACATGGTTGAAAATCTGATTGTATTAGGATACTTAGAGTAATTTGTAAATTGAATTTATAAAGTAGAATTTAAATAGGGCCCTGTAAAATTGAACAGTCATTTACATGATTTAATGAAAGATATGGGAGTTGGGTTTTCACAGGTTTTATATTTGTATGGGAAAGACCCCAGCAATACTGTTTCATTCATGGGGGTGGAATCATTTTGGAAAAGATGAGCACATGTTCAGAACAGAAGTCGCTTTTTAAAATGAGCATTTTTTGAGCTTTTAATTGCTTATTATACTCACAGGTTCCCAACTCTAACAGTTCTGTAGACTTGCCGTTGAAACACTTTTTTTTTTCAGGTGCAAAAAACCAGTCAGTTGAAATCTGAGTTCATTCATTCATTCACCCTCTCTCCCTACCTTCCTTCTCTGTCTCTGTATCTGTCTCTGTCTCTTTCTTTCTGTTAACAAAATCTCCATTGTTATTGTATCTTTTGGCCTCACAACTGTTCGTTGCTATAATAGAATCATAGTCCTTGGCACTGCCACTGAAGATGAAAATCTATAGTCTTTTACGCCCACTGTACTCCTAAATATTTTGATGAATTCAGCACTGTTGAAAAGTGTCAAATTGACATTCGTAGAATTAGAACTTTGCAATACTATTTAGCCCTCGAATCACAAAATGTATAGCTGTAGAACATATTTGAAGGCGGTCTGAATTGTCCAACCAGTCAGCATCCTGTACTTTCGTCACCTAACAGGTAACCAGGTACCTGAACGGTGAGGGGTGGGGGTGTTGTTTATATTTCTGCCCAGGACGGAGTGCCCTCCAATTGCAGGTCTTTGTAGGTGACGGTAGCTACTAATCAACCAGCAAACATTAAAAACCAATAATTTACCTCTTGTTGTACAGGATGGCATGAAGCCTAAGGTATTTACCCTTAAGGAATTTCTGACCCACTTAGATTATTTCCTTCTGGCCCCATTTGTGTCATCTAAAAATCCAAGGAAGATAGGATGATATTAAAATCTCAATAATTCAGGCTCAGAAATGACAGCCAGTTTGAATTAATAAACAGTCTGAATTTGAAAACTTTCATGCAATGTGCTTTTATTAAAGTACATTCATTTCATTCTAGTGAAAATAACAAGATGCTTCTTAAAAGTTCTTGCTTTATTAAAAAAGAGTAATTTGTAATAATTTTACCAATTTTTTATGCTTCCAAATTTAAATATTTAATCAGTTGAACCCCCCCCTTAAAGAACAAATACTATTTTTTAAAAAATCTTGTTTACATGATTGCATTTGCTAGACTAGTGAATCATTTTCCCACAAATATTACAGAGGTTGTTGCAGGGTTTTTCTGATTGGTTACAAATTTCACATTAGTGATAATATTAATTTAGAACTTACTTCTATTTGAAGTGTAGCTATGAGTGGTATTATCCATTATTCATTTTCCCTGAAGTGATTAATAATGTGTCCCAAATAAGATAATAAAATCACAATATTTTGTGAAATATCACAATAAAAAGATGTATTAATCTGCTTTTCAAAAGACTAAGAAATTGAACATTCAAAAGTGGGAATTTGATTAGCAAAGTCCCTAGATTTCTTCCAAGTTGATGTCTTTCAGGAGGTAGTTGGCTGACTTACTTTTTTTTTAAATTTTATTTATTGTTTTACTTTTTTGGAGTCATTTCTTAACAACCTCACTGAATTTCTGGAGGTCTATAGAAAGATGATCTTAGTTTATTTTAATGATGTGTAGCATGTGCAAAAAGACATTGTTATTATGATTGAATTCTTTGAAAAGCCAGTCTCCTTCCAGAGGATGATGGATTTCTTCCAGGAAATAAAATGAGAGATTAAATACACCTGCTAATGAGGGCCATCCCGATATACGTGGATGGGGTTCCTTGGTGCATCCTATGGTATTTTGTGATGGAATGAAAAATGGCACTACGTATTTATAATGTGCTTTTCACACCACGATTTTGTGTGTGCCAAAAGGCCATGTTTCAGATTTAAGCTATCCTGGTAGGGAGTGGGGTATACCACAGCCAGGGACATAATAGGCCTGGTTAGGAAAACCTAACAATGGGCTTGGGGTGGGAGAGATTCCTTTTTGATTAGGTTAGCCAGTAAAATAAGGAGAAATTCCTTTTTGATTAGGTTAGCCAGTGAAATAAGGAGAAAACTTCGACATTCATCGCCTCAGAGTATTCAGACATATCCAGACAGAAATTAGGTGAAACTCCGTGAGTGGCAAATTTAAACTTCAGTAGCAGTTACGAGATTGTATTGATCTGCTTACCTCTGTTTGCCTTTCTAGCTGAAATTTCATTTAAACTTTGTAAAATACAGTGTGTTATTTCCTTCTGATGTACTTTTTCTTATTGGTTACATTGGTCGGGACCCCAAAGGCAGGCAGTATGGAGTTCCATTTTTCAACCTTTTTACCAGTTAATATTTGAATAAAGTCTTAGAACTTTCCGTTGGTTTTCCCAATAAGATTTTCTAGAAGAGACATGAATAGGAGTCATTCAAATGATTCCTGTAGCACATGAAAAATTTGGGGAGTGTGTTTATTTCAACTGGGTTATGGGTCACAGGAAAGTCTGAACTAGAATGGGCAATTTAGATAAATAATTACAGAATGCTTTTTACAGAGAAAAAAAAAATCAACTTTAAATCCTTACTAAAATGGAAGGCCAGGGCCCAATGTTAGTCAAGAGTCCACGTGTTTATAGGGGTTTTCTAAATTGTTAGCCCTTAAATACAGGCAGAATCCTAGATTTGGGGAGTGGTTTTGAGGAGCTGTTTGGATGCATGTAATTTTGGGTCCTCCAAGAAGCCAGTGCCAGGTGGGTATTAGACACTGTCTTAGTTGGCTTGGGCTGTAACAAAATACCATAGACTGAGTGGCCCGACCAACAGAAATTTATTTTCTCATGGTTCTAGAGGCCGGAAGTCCAAGATCAGGGTGCCAGCATGGTCCATTTCTGCTAAGGACCTTCACGTTGGCTTGTAGATGGCCGCCTTCTTGCTCCATCCTGCAGGGCAGAGGGGGAGGAAGAACGCTCTTCTCAGAAGGGCTCTAATCCCATCAAGGGAGCCCCACCCTCATGGCCTCATCTAACCCTAATTGCCTCCCAAAGCCTCCATCTCTAAATAAGGTCAGGGCTTTAACATAGGAATTTGGTGGTGGTGGTGGTGGGGGCGGGGAATACAAACATTTAGTCCAGGTCAGACATACCAGAGATTCGTTAGAAGAAATGCCTATGAAGAACCGAAAATGGCCGAGAGAGAATCTTCAGTCCAGTGCACCTGGCCAACACTTGTATGGGAGAAGGAAAGGGAGGGCTGCAGGGAGAAGGGTCTGATGGGGAGCCCTTTAGCCTGGGCTGCTCTGAGGAGCCGCACACACGCAGGAATGGCCCAGCTCCCGTGCCCCTCCCTCCCTCAGTCGTGGGCTGGAGCAGCACGAGGAGGTATGGCCTCCAGGGAATGCAGGGCTGGATTCCGAGTGTAGCAGCTGGGACCTCTGTGGCCTGCCCTGCTCTACCCCGGGGGCCTGTTGTTGTTTCTACTTGATCAAAACTCAGGTGGCCAAACCTGAAACGTACTAATGAAAGCCTTTTGGTATTATAAAAATCACCGGGTAAGGGAATAAATCGGAGACACAGCGGCCTCTGTGAATTCCATTGACCTAAGACTATAAGAGAATCAAATGACAGGTTAGTGAGGTCATAAACTAGTGAGGAGTAGTAGTTTTTAAACGAAACTTTAAAAGAAAAATGATTCATTGCCAACATCCCTGCAGCCTGGGTTTATGTTTATGACATCATAACTTGTGGTTGCTCTCGTGTTGGCCTTTTCAAGTCCCTTCGGTGTCATCAGCAGTCCGCCCCCGGGAGCAGGGTCCCAGCAGAGCTCATGAGAAGAGATGATGCATTTGGTGGTTGGCTCCCTGGGAGGTCTCTTTATCAGGTTCCCAGGCATTGGGTGCATTAAGTAGTATTTCCATGTAGACACTTTTTCTTGGCTGTCATTACAGAAACCTCTGCCAAAGAAGGTCTCCTGCTCTGGTGTCAAAGGAAGACAGCTCCTTATAGAAATGTGAACATTCAGAACTTCCACACCAGGTGAGCAAGCTGGGCCCTGGGCTACTTAGATTCTCACTGGAGTCCTGGGAGGGCCGTGGTTACATACGCCAGGGTCTTCCGGCTCCTGCCTGAGACGCGCTTTTACGTCTGCCATGGACCCGAGGCTGTAGCATCTCTGATGCCTGAGATCTCTCCGGTGAACATGTCTGATTAAGACTTGAGGTGCTGGTAAAACAGCACGGTCCCGCTAAGCACCCGAACAGGCCTTCACAACTTGGGGGTGCAGGCATGCACCTCACCGTGGCCTTCCCCCACTGCTGGGGGAAGCTGACAGGTGTGGCTTCTCAGCGAGCAGGATACTGAGGCAGAGTCTGTATGTCCCCCTGATGTACTGTCTCCTCCCCGATGCCTCCCTCAGTGCTACCTGGACAGACCCTTCCTCAGCCAGCTTTGTATGCTGGGGTTCAAGAGAAGGAGGAAACTCATGTTTGTAACATGACAGGAACCTGCATGAATGAAACCTAAATATAATCTCAGAGCATGGTTTTACCACTTGCTCTGTCATTATCATTTGTGAGTAGAAGAGTTGCCTGTATTTTCACCCTTTATATGGTGGGTTACCCAGGAATCGAAATGGGTCCCCAGCCACCATGGATAATCAGAGCCGCAAGGAAAAATGGGGGAGGTTCTCCTAGATAGACAAATATTATTAGAGTGTCTACCAAGTGTCAGGCACTGAGCCAGGCCTTGAGCGTACAAAGGTGGGAAAGAGGACTTCCCTGTCCCTACAAGATGCTGTCTCTAGGACAGGAGGAGCCTTGAAGGAGAAGGCAGGCCTTCTGCTAGTGTGAAAGTCAACTTGCCTCTCATTGACTGTCTTGCTTTTCCTCCTTGGGCCCAAGATTGGCCCAGGCACTTCAGCTGTGTAGCCCCTGGGGTTTCTTTCTTCCCCTCACCCTTTGGGGAGCAGAACTCCCACTCACAGCCCTCGGTGAACCCCTGGTCACCCGGAGTTGTCTAGAGAACAGTTAGCACGAGCGTCTCCGGGGAAACAGACCAGGAAGGCAGGTCCTCCTTGCTGAGTCCCTCGGGTGATAACATGTCTTTGCCTTTTTGAAAACATGTAAAGAACATTATGAAGGAAGACAGAGGAGTCCCTGGGAGCTGATAGTGACTTTTTAAGTGTACTAAGGAACTTGGGGGGAAGTGAGTCCTGGACATTTCAGGATAGACATCCTTGTGTATGGTTATTGGGCAGACCCTGCAGGAGCGTCCACCTCGGAGACTGGGAGGAGAGAGGGAGGGGGGTGTCGGGACCAGAGGGCATTGACCAGGGAGGAGGGCAGAGGTGGAGCAGAGGGCCGTTGCTGGTTCTCGAAGCCCAGAACCAGACTGGGCCAGGAGACGGGGAGGAGTCCCGGGCAAGGATGGGCCTGAAGCTGTAGAGGAAGAGGAGCCCAGGGGACCCCAGGAAGACCCCAGGAAGAAGGCTGGTGTTCAAGGAAGGGACCGCAAGGTCACTGGGTCAGCTAGACGGGCAGGGACATGGGGCCTTTTGCGCATTAAGTCAGACAGAAGGACATGAGGGGCCCTGCGTCCCAAATTGCAGGCCTACGTCTGACCAAGGGCGGATCCTTGCCTTGCTTTCTCTCCATTAACGGGTGTTCCTGTTCTTCTCGACCATGGCGCAGCTGGAAGGATGGCCTCGGACTCTGTGCGCTCATCCACAGACACCGGCCCGACCTCATTGACTACTCAAAGCTTAACAAGGTCATTCTGGGGGCCTGGCATGCCGTGTCCGCTCTGCCCCTCAGCATGTCGTCCTGAAAGTGAGCACATCAGCACTGAACTCACACAAACACGCAGGCTGCCACCAGCCGAGGCTCCCAGCTAGCCTTGCACGCAATGCAGACGGGAAAGACAGCCAGGAAAATACTTTGATTCGTAATTAATTAATCACTAATATTAAATCGGGTGGGATAAGACCCAAAGCCAAGCCACCCTTTTGGCCCTTTAAATTAAGACACATTTGTCGGTTTGGCTTGATTTACTCTGAAGGGTTTTATTGATTTTACTTTCCCAGATTGTAAATATGAGAAAGGAAGCATATATGGGTTTTTTTGGGGGAGAGCGGGGGAAGAAAGGTTCAAATACTCTAAGCCTTCTTTTTAAATTCCCTTTACCTTTTCTGAAGGATTTAGTTGCAGGCATTTTTACTCAGAACTGATTAACTTACTTCTCACACGAGGGACATTTTATCATTATCTTGCGATCGAGAGAAGATATTCGTTGTAGCTTTAGAAAAGAGTGTTTGAGAGCGCTTGACTGGCTCAGTCGGAAGAGCGTGCGACTCTTGATCTCGGGGTTGTGAGTTCGAGCCCCACATTGGGTGGAGAGATTACTTCAAAATAAAATCTTTTTTAAAAAAACTTTTTTTAAAAAGAAAAGGGTTTTTGTTATTAATTTTGGTTTTGCTCTCTTTAGAAAATTCAACTGATGACATTTTTGTTCTCTCCTTTTAAGCTTAAGCTTTAGTGCACTTAAGTTTCAAATAGTCTCAGAACTCTTTCTTTAGAAAAGTAGTTTAAAAATGTAATCTGTGACAGAGAAAAGAAGTCCATGCCCCTTCTCAGCCTTGTGGCAGACATCTGTGCTGTAAAGATTTAGGACTAAAGGCATTGCCTGCCCCGAAAACATTGCCACAGGTGGTGGTTAGGGCACAGATCCTTCTGGTTGCTGGTGTGCTCAGTTGTCTGCTCACTGGAGTTGCCGTGTTGTGTGGAATCCGTCCCCGCATGCCGCCCTCACCTGTGTGCTCTGCATGGTCATTGGAAGAGGTCACTTTTGCCCCCTTTTTAGTTGTCACCTGCTCGTTGCCTCTCTGCTGGCCCGTCCCCGATGACTGCAGGGGAGCTCATGGAGAAGTGACTTGTAGGGAAAGATGAATCCTACAGTTCCATAACAGAAGGTTGCCCGAGGTCCTCAACTTTTCAAAGCCCATATTCTCTTATTCTGGAGTTATTTTGATGTTTCAAACATGGAGACGGTGTATATTTTTTCAATGCATCTCTGTCTCATTTGCAAAATGAAGGGATTGTTCTAGATTGAAGTAGTTTCGTTAGCAGGTTAGAATGGTCAATTTTTTTTTAGAAATGGTCAACAGACCATTGGCTATCGAAGATGAGCGAAAAATGATAGTAATGAGCAGTAGCAGTTAATACTTACATAGTTCTAGATTAGACTGTTATAAATAAATACACGTGTTTATTATTTATGTACATATATATTCATAAGTATGTGACACATATATCACACATATTTATATATGTCTATTAGTACATGTTCTAATATGTATGTTACACATACTTTTTTTTTTTAAAGATTTTATTTATTTATTAGAGAGAGAGAGCGAGAGAGCACGAGAGGGGGGAGGGTCAGAGGGAGAAGCAGACTCCCTGCTGAGCAGGGAGCCCAATGCGGGACTCGATCCCGGGACTCCAGGATCATGACCTGAGCCAAAGGCAGTCGCTTAACCAACTGAGCCACCCAGGCGCCCTACACATACATATTATTATGTGTATGTTACATATACATGCACATTCATTCAGTCTTCACAGTGCACAGTGAAATATAATGCACTGATGAAGTAGGTACTGTTATTATCCCAGTTTTACAGATGAAGGAAGTATAGAATTCAGCAATCTGCCCAACGTCACATGGCCAGTAGCTGAGGCAAGAAAATATTTCACTGTCATATTTTCTCCCTCTCAGTTACGGTATAAATGAGATAGTGTTCACAGAGTCTCAGAATCAATCTATTTTTAACGCTGAAATTTTTCTTATATATTTAAAACAAAAAGAAAAACTTTTACTCAGCAATTTGGCTTTATAAACATATGCATAAAATACACAGGTAAGACTTACGTTATAATATGGCTTCTTTTAATGATATGATTATATGCTTTGTTAAAACATTTACTTGAAAAAAATGTTTTGCCTGAAATGTATACTCTGTGAGGCCAGGAAACTTACTTGGGTTTCTTCATTGAGCCTCGTGAGTGTGTTTTTAAAGTCTGCCCTTTAAAATTACTTCAGCCTAGGGGCGCCTGGGTGGCTCAGTTGTTGGGCGCCTGCCTTCAGCTCAGGTCATGATCCTGGGGCCCTGGGATCGAGCCCTGCATCGGTCTCCCTGCTTGGTGGGAAGCCTGCTTCTCCCTCTCCCACTCCCCCTGCTTGTGTTCCCTCTCTCACTGTGTCTCTCTCTGTCAAATACATAAGTAAAATCTTAAAAAAAAAAATTACTTCAGCCTATTCAAATGTACTCATTGTAAAGCATTGCAGTTTCTACAGTGTTTAAGTGGCTTTGATGTTACAATTCATTAAAGCCATCCCTGAACTAACACTAGTTTTCAGTTTGATTTTCTATCTTAACTACCCCCATCCCATTTCAGATTTGTAATGATGTCTTAAGCGGATCAAAACAAGTCTTCAAATTTTTCGGTGTTTTGGTTATACACCTGTGGTTAAATCTATTTTATTATATTATATATGTATGTATGTAAATATATATATTTAACCAATTTCACAGTGAAGATAAACATAATCTTAAGAACAAAAATTTTCTCACAGTTTTCATTTACAATTTCAGTCTTTGGCATCCTAGAAGCATGATTTTTGCTCTTTATAGCCATCTTGTCACCTTCTTTGGGGATCCAGAAGTTTCACCAACTAGCATGTTTCCTTCTCTTTACCCCTCAGCTTGTATTTATATTTCAAACAAAAGCATTGTACTAAGTATTCTCTGTGATCACCTTCCAGATCTGGAAAATGTCCGTTTCATGATTTCTTCTGGAATCATTTAAAGGTTGTTATCAATAGAGTTGAAAATCAACTCGGAGGTATTCGGAGTGTTCTTTCCAGCCCATGAGAAAAGATCTGACAGCTTTTCTCCTGTCTGCAAAACAGTTGTCCTCTTAAACCTTGGGCTCACATTTTATGATTTGGAGTGTGCATGCATTGTGTGGGGTTCGTATCATTTTTGGTGTTTCTCTAAATGTTTGAAGCGACTGGAAAAAGATAAGAAGGAATATTACTTACACTATGGTGGTTATGTGCGTGGAGAGGTCTCCTTCTAAAAGTGAGGAGTGTAAAACACATTACTCATAATTCCTGTTCAAAAGATATATTCAAACACTTGCTCTGCTGTTTTTCATGCAGGATGACCCAATAGGAAATATTAACCTGGCCATGGAAATTGCAGAGAAGCACCTGGATATTCCCAAAATGCTGGATGCTGAAGGTGAGAGGAAAATTATGTTTACTGACCTACATAAAGTCTGTGGCCTAGTCATGCAGTGGCCATGCAGTGGGGATTTATAAAACTTTGTAGCCAGGTTATATCTGATGTACTTAGGAATCTGAAGAAGTTTCTGTCATTGGCCACAGGAGTGTGAAGAGCATTTCATTTGCAGCTCGTTCATGAATTCTTTTTAAAAATCCTGCTCAAAACCACACCAGCAAAACTATAGTGAAAGAATTTGGTAAAAGGTTCAGCTTTGGCAAAGAAACGGAATGCTTTAGTTTGTGATCTGCAAAGAAAAACTTAACTATTTTTATTTTTGTAACAACACGCTGTTATTTTTCTTACCACATGGAGACAAGCTTAGCAAATAAATCTTCTTGTGAAGTGCTCAGGACTCCACAAGGAAAAACATCCTTCCTTCCAACCAGAAGTTAGAGAATCGGAATAGAGAATAAGGAACATTTAGGCATCCATGTACCTCTCAAACTTCCACGTTTCATTTTGGGTCTAAATTAACTTCAGTTTAGTTAGATCTGAAAGAACGTCTAAGTATTTTGCAGCTGAGCATCACTCATGCTGGGGACTAGTTTTAAATAACTTTTGTGCGCTGTATATGTGATAAATTCGCACACCATAGAAAGCACAGATATGTGGAGACCATCCATTCATTTCACTTGTTCATGATTCACTTACCACTCAACAGACATAGATTGAGTGCCTACCATGAGCAAGACCTTCTGCTAGGTACTTCAGGAGAGAATGAGATGTATAAGGTAGGGTCCTGCCCTCAAGGAACTTACGTTGCTGTGTGTTTGTTGTTAATACTATTATTCCGTCATGGCCCATTTCTTCCCCTAATTGGCATTATTGGGGAAAAGCAAAGAACTTGATTATAGTCAATTGTCAATCTTCTGTTCCTCCTTATTGTTGGTGATTGTATTATAAATTATCATAAATTAGGTGGCTTGAAGCAACAGGAATTTATTCTCTTATGATTCTGTAGGCTGTAAGTCTGAAACGAAGCTGTTGACAGGGCCATGCTTCCTCCAAAGCCTCTAGAGGAGGTTCCTTCCTTGTCTCTTCCAGCTTCAGAAAGCCCCATGCATTCCTTGGCTTCTGGTAGCATTACTCTTCCCTCTCTGTCTCTACTTCTCATTCCCTCTTTCTTATAAGGACATCAGTCATGTTAGATTAAGGATCTTCCCTACCCCAGGAGGACCGCATCTCAGCTTGATTCTACCTACGAAGGCCTACTTGCAAATGAGGTCACATTCACAGCTACCAGGGGTGGGACCTAGGACTTCAGCATATCTTTTTGAGGGACACAGTGCAACTTATAACAGTGACCTTCAAAGTAGGATTCTAACTTTACCCATTCATTAATTTAACCATTTTAACAAACACCTGTATTACTGGGCATTAACACTTGAATACGCTCCTCCGAATCTGTTGATGGTTTTCAAAAACTCTTGAGAGGGAGAGAGTCAGTAAAATAATGAAGTAGCAACATAGAATAAATAGTTCCTTTTCCTTTTTTGTCTGTCTGTCCTCTCTAAGCTAAGTATACATTTGTGTGGCATCTCCTTTGACCTTTCCATAGAGTAAATAACTACCCAGAGTGTACCCACTCGAATTAATAGCTAGGATACTAAAGAGAGGAGAAAACAGACAACATTTAGTAAATTAATGCCTCCCTGATACACTGCAATCGAGGGTGAGTTCAGGGTCACCATCATATTCCTCTGGCCTGCTGACACGCTTCTTAGTCGGTAGGTTTTTCCTTAGCCTCTGAGTCCTGCTCTGGGCATGTGTCCATCCTGTGAATCCTTTTAGGCCAATGAGATGCGCTGGTACTCCCTTCATTTCCTCCTCCCCTGTGACACATTTTCGTCTATTTCCTTTTCCTTTCCTTTTAAATGGTTCAGAAAAATGCTTACATACTATAGTATTTTCTGTGTAATTTCTCACAGGAATCTTCTGTCAATCATGAACTTGACTGACTTGGGTGTGGGGCTCACTGCGACAGGACTACCCAGCAGGTCTCCCTGCCCGTGACTCTGTATCCTTGCTACACCTGCCCTTGGACTTATCACCCCCACAGCGTTGTGTTAGCATGTCCTTGGTTCGGCCAAGTCCTGAGCTGGTTGCCTCCTGTCAGAATGCTCGTCCCTCCAGCGCAGCCTTGCTGTTGACCTCAATTCCTGTCATTGTGTGGGGGCCTGGACCCTCAGTGGGGATTCTCAAGTGGCTCCTTGGGCCACTCTCCCATGAACTGTTACCCGTAGTAAACACTGGAGAAACTTATCCTCCTCTTAACCATCTGCTGTGCTTTTTAAAAGGTTCTGGAAGTTGTTTCTCTATTTTCCTCCACAAACCTTTCCTTAAGGTGAGCACCAGGCTTGGGTTCCTGGGTGTGTAGGTTCTGTGTGGACTCGCAGAAGGGATCTTAGTTGACTCCCTCTGTGTCTGCAGCGGGAGAAAGTCTCAGGGAATGTTCTGTCACGTGCATCCTGTGGGCTTCCAGAACTCCGATTCTGGCCATGGATATGACCTCCTTGCCCATTTAGGGCCCTTCTGCATTAGCTGTGTCCTTCTCTTTGGCAATTCTCAAAAGTACACAGAGAGCAATGACTTTGTAGGTCCGACTTCTTTGACTGGAGCCAACGTTTTATCCACATAAGTGTGGGAGGGGTGCGGTGGGGAGATTCATTGCTTTGACTTCTCCGAGGCAGCACTTGGCCGAAGCCTGCGGGTGCTAGAACATCCGAGCAGTTAACCTTCTTTTCTCCACACAGATTTAGTATACACTGCCAGACCTGATGAGAGAGCCATAATGACTTATGTTTCCTGTTACTATCATGCTTTTGCTGGTGCACAGAAGGTGAGGATGTAAAACATGAATCACCACTCACCCTTCACCTTCTGTGTCTTAATTTTTTTTTTTCCCAATTGTTTTTCTCTTTTCCCCTCTCCTCTGAGTAAGGAGACCTGTCTGGTTCTGAGGAGGCAGTCATTTGTCTTTTTTAGTCTAGTTTTCTTTGAAACTTAGTTTCTGTCCATGCAGTAGTATGCTGTTCATGTTTGTTTTCCAGAAGATTCCATGCTGTGACACAACCCCACATCCTTTCTAGGCATACCCTCTGAAAACCCGATGACTAGGCTTTACCCTTTAGGGAATTACACGGTCTCTTTTTAACTGCATTTTATCCAGTGACTGAACGAAGTTTAAAGTTAAAAAGCAATTCAGCAAACAGTGGTGTCGCCAAGGTGGAAGGAGAAAGGTTGTGTGTTCACACGGTCCTGTTTTCTCTTCCCGTTGGTGGTTTCGGCAGCTAATACAAACGGTAGCAAGAATGACAATAAGTACGAGCCATGTCTGTCCTTCTCTTTAGAGGTTTTGTTACCCTTGGTGATTTCTGTAAATGGCAAGGTAAGTAGGCACAGAAGAGGTTAAAAGCCACGTCCTCTCCAGTGAGTCTTCCCCCCCCCCCACCGCCCCACCCAGGAGCCAGAAAGCCGACAGGAAGGTGGGGTGGGGAAGGGGCAGGAGAGAGGGGGCCCTGGGGCGCTGCCAGTGTTCCCAGCATGTCACTCCCAAGGCGAGACGTGTCACTCAGAGCAGCAGTGACAGAGGACCTGATATGGTCAACAGATGAGCGGACGTGGCCTCACGAGTCACTAGGAAGTGATAACAAGCCCTGATACGTAGCACATGGTCCCCGTATTCATGCCTTGACTGCACTTGTAGAAGCTCATCACGGGGCGGGGGAGGCGGAAAGCCCTCAGCTTGATTATTAAAAAACAAAAACAAAAACAAAAACAAAAAAAAACAACAACAAAAACATGCTGGTTCAAGTCATTCAAGCCCTTCTGTTCACAAACCGTGTCCGTGCTGGAGAGCCTTCCTGAGCTTTAGGATTGTGGGCCCCAGACACACACAGAAAATGGATCGGTGTAAACCAGTTTGTTCTTCCCTCTGTTCACCCTGGTTTCTACTCTTCATCTGTATGTGTGTTTGTTTTCTGTGTTATTTTTTTCCCTCCCTTCAGACATTGTGAACACTCCCAAACCCGATGAAAGAGCTATCATGACTTACGTTTCCTGCTTCTACCACGCGTTTGCGGGCGCGGAGCAGGTATTCAGCACGTGTCGATCGGGGCTGCCGTGCAGTTCTTCTGCACCGGTTTTAGTTGTGTGTGCGTGTGTGTGCGTGCGCGTACGTGGGTGTGTGTTCGTGCGCTTCACATCTTACCTTGGAATCTTAAGTGTGTTGTGATGACCTAATACGCCAAGTTCCAAACTGTGAATCCTTCGTGTTTTTTAACAGCTTTAACTTCAGACAGTTCCTGAAGTGTTGTTGTTTTTGTTTTTAAATCTTTCCTTCCTTCTAAGATGTTGCTTTGATTTCGTTAGTTAATTGTGGGAAACGTTGGTGCTTTAGGAAAAAAAAAGTGCCTTGAAAATGGCGCCACGGTCACTGAACAGTGACGGGGAGATTTGACAAGGACAGATGAGTGCCTTCCTGGTGCCCCTTGTTCTTTCCGCCTAGAAACTGCCTTCACTGTTCAGTGATTTGTTCTAACACCTTTCAAGACTAATCTTAATTGAATTGAAATAGTGAAAGGATAACGATGTGAAAACCTCAGAAAAATTCACATTTCTTAAGACACACATTGTGGGCGAACGTCCCTCAGCTTTCTCCTTATTCACCTGTCTCTCGCCCCTTCACATAATCTACTTGGAGAAAACGGATGGACTGGGGGTGGGGGACACAGTATGTGTCATTTCTGTGATTTCTCAACGACCGTCACCAGCAAATGATGCTAACTGCAAACGGGGCTTTGGAGGCAAGGCTTTGGGACGGGCTGGAGGCCAGGAGGGGCAGCTTGCTCTTCTTAAGTCGTCACATGGTCATGGTTCCGGGCACTTTGCCACCCCTGGCCCAAGTTCCCCTCCACAAGATGATAACTGAGAATTCTGTATACCTTGATGACGTCTCATGGAGGTCACACAAATCTTAAAGCAGGTTTAGCTCTGGGGAAGGATCCCATCTAGCAAGTTCTGGTGTATTCATTTCAGGACAAGAGGGCTTCAGCGAACTCGGTGCAATGACAAGATAGATTCAGGACCCGGTTAGTTTTTTGCTTTGATTTCCAAAGGCTAATGCTATCTAGAGAGTTCTGGCCCCATAGTCATGAGGTCAGTAGAATGCTCAGGTGGACGTTCAGGGACGGGGGATTTCGGCTTCCTTGACCTGTATATTTCTGTCACTAACTTGCTTGATGTTTTACGAAGCTTGCGTTTTAGACTAATGGTATCTCCCCATTATTCCCCACAGTACATTCAGCCTGCCGTGTAAGTCTGTGTAAAACAAGGTGTGAAATGACTCATGGTGTTCAACAGCCATACCCTCAGTCTTCCTCCACCCCAACCTTGAATCAGCACGCCATCTCCTCATTTCCTCTCCTGCCCCACCACGTTCTGTTTTGTGCATGCGCATCCCTGTCGACGGAGCTGTTCTGTTTACCTATTGTGTTTTACAGGCCGAGACAGCGGCTAACAGGATATGTAAGGTTCTTGCTGTGAATCAAGAGAATGAGAGGCTGATGGAAGAATATGAGAGGCTAGCAAGTGAGGTAAAGGAAGCGGGTGCCCGGCAGTCCTGTCCCTTCCCACCCAGAGGGAGAGGCATGGAGGGGGACACACCGGCTGTCAGTGTTTTCTTTCTTTGCATTTTTCGTCTCGGACAGAATCAAAGTGGGAAAATCCACTTGATCTCAGGGGTTGCTCATCTTGTAGCAACATACTGATTGGCACAAAAGTCATCACAATGGGCTCCCCAACTGTCCCAAAGCATAGAGGTAGTTTGCATGTTTGCAGACACGTGGGATGTGACTCTATGCTCAGCTCTGCACTGCCAGGGTCGGACACCCCCCAGGGGACACCGCATTACTAATTTTTTTTTCCTGCTTCATTGGTTACTCAACTCACCTAGTGTGCCCTCTGTTACTCAGAAGCCCTGCTCCACGCAGCAACTGAGCATCCCAGACACTGGCCCAGCCCGTTGTGAGACACGGCTCGGCCTTGTGTGCGTGTCTATGAATATCTAGAGGGAAATGTGGGGAGGACAGAGTCCCCCATCCAAGGTGTTTGAGCATGAATGTCCATGATGCCTTCTGCAGCTCTTCAGCCAGATTCTTGGTTAGAATAGCACTTTCCATGTTGCTCTTCTTTCTGTTCTGATTAGAGCATAAATAGCAACAAAGCAGTCTCATCACTGCTGCCATGTTGCTTCCCCCAGTCAAGGGATGGGCTGAGTGAGCGGCACACCACACCCTCTCTGGGTTGAACTCAGTTACAGTGACACATGTCTGTGACCAAATGATTTTTGCTCTGACTTGATTTACCTGATATTTGGTCTGTCCTGGGAAGAGTGTCAGGATACTTGGAATAAGTCTTCCAAAGGAGTGGTTAATAGTAATCTGATCTGATGATATTGAGTTTATGTTTTCATATTGCTGCTATGGGAAAATTCGATTTGGCAGCATTGTTTAACCCAGGGACCAGCTTCAGGGTAGAGGCACGACCGGGACCAAAGGACAGACAGTAGTTCTGTCCTTCCTTTTCTTCCCTGGTCCTTCATTTATCTTCCTCAAACCCTTCGACTGTGGGTGTATCACCATTTTAGCGAATTTTTATTCTTACCTGCTGTCATTTTCCAAGTAATTACGAGTATCAATTATTAGTGGCTTTTCAACTTGCTCGTAATTTGAGAGAAGGGGGCATATATACTTCATTCTTAGGAATTCACTACCATTTTCACTTCTATCATGTGGATTTCCTCAAAATGATAAATTAAAATATAACTTGGCATTGAGTCAGTCCCAGATTTACAATGTATCTTTCTGGTCGATAGATTCATGAGATTTGAGCTTATTTGAAATAGAATTACATTTTAAGTTAAACCCAGTCCTTTTCTGAGTTTCCATCCCATGTCAGGTTTTTGTTTTTCATTTGAAAGCTCCATCCAGCATTTGTCTGCTAATGTCTAGTCCCTGAGTTTCCTGTAAATGTCACATTCTTGTGAAACATGACTCGTGCTGACTTTCAGTTTTCGACCTGTATGTGGGACTGTGGGGGTGATCACCAGTGGCCATGGGGTGGGGTCGGGGGCGGGCGGCGCTGAAGTTTTCATTCATGCCACAGCGCATGTGCTTAAAGATGCCTTTTTATCCTCTCCCTTCAGTCCAGAGTATTCTATTCATACTCTGTCATTTTAGGAACATTCGGTGGAATGCATTCCAATTGTCAGGTGCTTCTGTTTCTCACCTGGGGGTGGGGGGCTGGGGTTTGCTGGCGTCTCCAGCAGTATTTGTGTGTTTTGGGAGCAGCTGTTGGAATGGATTCGCCGCACGATCCCCTGGCTGGAGAACCGGACCCCCGAGAAGACCATGCAGGCCATGCAGAAGAAGCTGGAGGACTTCCGGGACTACCGGCGCAAGCACAAGCCGCCCAAGGTGCAGGAGAAGTGTCAGCTGGAGATCAACTTCAACACGCTGCAGACCAAGCTGCGGATCAGCAACCGGCCCGCCTTCATGCCCTCCGAGGGCAAGATGGTGTCGGTGAGTGCCTGCCCCCGGACCCGGTTTGTTTCTGAAGCCTCCTCTCTGACGGGCCGCCCAGAAGGCCACAGGTCCTTTCAGCGAATGGTTAGGATGTGGGCCCTGTAACCGCGTCATTCGGGATGTTTTTTCCCCACCAGTGTGCGGTTCTTGGCCCCAGTTGCTCCTGGGGTGGTGCCCCGCCCAGAGCGGCCTTTACCGCCTCCCCTGCCCTCCCATGACCTGGCCGTGTCTTCCCGCTGGACCTTCTGGCACCTGCATCACGTGCCCTCTCTAACCTGTGCTTAGGACCCGGTCACATTTCCAGGGCCTGGTGCTGCATGGGTCTCCCTCCCCGCATGGTTGGCTTCCTTGCTCTCCAGAGTCACTTGCACCCGCACCTGGGTCTCGAGAATCGCAAACCTTGCCACCTCCTCTGCTCCTCGTAGCACAGTGCTGGCCCTCGGCTGCCCTTTTTGCAGAACCTCCAGGAGTCGCTGGTGGCAACCCTTCTTAGCCCCTCACTGCTCCTTTACTCCTTTTACTCTTCACCCTGCAGCCACCTGGCTTGTCCCCTCCAGAGACCGTTCCTGTTGGGCTCAGAGGCCCCATTTCCATATTCTCTGCCACTTTGACCCTTTTAACCACGCCGTTAACCACGCCGCCTCCTTGAAACTCCTTCTACTCTCGACCTCACCGTTTCCTTCCCACCCCACGGAGTCCTTCCACACACGCGCAGAGCTTCGCCCCCCACCGCCACCCCAGTCCGTGGGAGGACCTCTCCCGGGCATGGTGCTGACCCTCTGCCCCGTACCTCCCAGGGGATCTCCCCCGGGCTGGTGGCTTTCCTCACCACCTGAAGGCCAGTGCCTCCCCAGCTGTGCATCTCCAGCTCGGACTTTTCCCCCAGTTCCAGGTTCATGTATCTGCGCGGACGTCTCAGAGCATTTCAGACCCGACCTATCCCCGAGGCCCTCTGTTTCATGCTTGTCTTAGCAAGTGGCATCACCATCCCTAAGTTACGGACGCCCCAAGCCCAGGTGGCATCCCGGCTTCTTCCTTTCTGTCACCTTCTTGTGTGCAGTTCTTCAGCAGTCCCGTTGGCTTGGCATCCAGATTCTATCTTGAATCTGTGCTCTGCGCTCCACCTGCATGGCCATCGCTATCTGCTGAGCCACCTCTCTCTCTCTCTCTCTCTCTTTGCACCCCGCAATGCCCCTCTCACTGGCCCCTAAAATTCACTATCTCCACAGCAGCAGCTGGGCTCTTTTTATTTTTTATTTATTTTTTATTTTTTTTAAAGATTTTATTTATTTATTTATTTGAGAGAGAGAGAGAGAGAGAAACAGCATGAGAGGGGATAGGGTCAGAGGGAGAAGCAGGCTCCCCACCGAGCCGGGAGCCCGATGTGGGACTCGATCCCAGGACTCTGGGATCATGACCTGAGCCGAAGGCAGTCGCTTAACCAACTGAGCCACCCAGGCGCAGCTGGGCTCTTTTTAAAATGGAAACCAGAGTGTGTTTCCCCTTCTCAAAACCCTCTTGTGACTTCCCAGAGTATTTAGACTAAGATCCAGATTCGTGAACCTGGCCTAGAGGATCCCATGTGATCTGACCCCCTCCACTCCCTGCAGATGGGTCTTTGCTGCTGCACCCCCCACTCCCGCGTGGCCTCACCTGCCCCCCACACACGGGACCAGCCCCCCTCAGGCCTCAGCGCTCACTCCCACCTCTTCACGTAACTGGGTTTTTCTGTCACTGAGGTACTCGGCTCACATGCCATCTCCTCAGACGCGTCTTCTCCAAGTGACCAACCTGAAGGAACCCCCCACACTGGGCTCTCAGCATCACCTGACCGCGTTTAGTTTTTACCTCAGAGCCAATCACTCTCTGCAGTGACCTTGTTTAATCATAGTTGACCCTCAAACAGCACGAATTTGAACTGCACGGGTCCACTTACACATGGGTTTTTTTTCAATAAATACAGGACAGTACTGTAGATGTATTTTCCTTTTGATTTTCTTAATAACATTTTCTTTAGTGTGAGAATATGGTATATAACACATATGACATACAAAATGTGTTAATCAACTGTCTACGTTACTGGTGAGGCCTCTGGTCAATAGTAGGCTGTTAGTAGTTAAGTTTTGGGGGAGTCAGAGTTTGTACGTTGACTTTCATCTGTGCGGGAGGTTGGCGCTCCTAAGCCCCGTGTTGTTCAAGGTCAACTGTACTTATTTCTCCTTTCTCCCCCAGCAGTCATGCAAGCTACTCAGGGGCAGGGAACCTTATAGGTGTCATTTATTCTTCTATAAAATTCTCTTGCTAGCGTCCAGGAAATGGTTGTTGATGGCGGGCTGGCTGGTTGAGCCCAGTCTGATTTGAATCGAGTCACTTAGAGGCGTCGTCCTTTTCAAGCCAGAAAATTAAAGCCCTGTAAGCCTTTGTCCACATCTGGACAAGTATCAGGCATTTATTGGCTGGTGAGAACAACCATGTTAGTTTTAAAAAAGGCCGGGCGGTAAGTAAAACCTTTGAAAGCCAAAACAGCAGAATGGTTATTTGGGGGCTGGACGAGGGGGAAGCAAGGAGAAGAAAACACAAAAGAAAACCGGTCAGACTTGTGGCAGAGAGGGGATTTGTAGAAAAGCCGGGCCGCAGGTTAACAAACCTGCCTTTGCTTGTCCTTGAATGCCCCCAGGACATTGCCGGTGCCTGGCAGAGGCTAGAGCAGGCGGAGAAGGGCTACGAGGAGTGGCTGCTGAACGAGATACGGAGGCTGGAGCGCGTGGAGCACCTAGCGGAGAAGTTCAGGCAGAAGGCTTCGACGCACGAGACGTGGGCTTACGGCAAGTGCAGTAGCCTGGGGTTGGGTTCCCGGAAAATCCAGGTTGAGCTGTGGGCAGAGCCACAGTGTGCGGCCTCTACACACCCCGTCAGTGACCCTGTGGGCAGGTGTCCCCGCCCCTCTCCACACCGCTGTCCCAGTCCTGGGTTTCTTCAGGAGGTGGGTGGGGAGACTTCTTTTCTAGCGGAGCAGATAATGTACTTTTTCACAAAATGGCACTCGAAATGCATTCTTCCCACACTTACTTACATAAGTCTTGGCCTCCCTCTGTCTTCCCCCACTTTTGTTCCATTCGATCCACAAGGATCTGTTTATTCCCTGTCGGTCAGACAGCCCGGGCCCAGAAGCTAGCTTCTGCTGCTAGCATGTTTATTACATGCCGTGAAGCAACAGAATTTCCCATGGAGAAAATCTGCTTGGAAGGAGGAATGCAAGGGACCATTTTCTACAGTCTTAGCTTCCTTATTTCACTTAGATTCATCTACTTTCAGTCCTTGCAAACGTATCTCTTTCCATAGCCATGATACTATGATCATATATATATATATGATTTTTTTTTTGGCTGTCTGCTCTTTGCTGAGGTAGAGGAACATAACATTCTCCCCATCACATCATCTATTTTGAGAAAGGTCAGGGACGTTCCCCTCATCCTTTGGTTCCCTTTTGCTTTGGTGTTGTCTGATTGTTGATGTTGCCCAGCAAGAGGGTGAGAGGCATGGGCCTGGAGCCAGGCAGGTTGGAGTCCCAGCTCTGACACTTCTAGCTATGTGCTTTGGATGAGCTCCTAATCTCTCAGTGCCTCAGTGTCCTCTTCAAAGTGGAATACCAATAATACCTCCAACAGAGGCTTTTGATGAAGATTTAATGAGTTCACAATATAAAGTTTTTAAATCCGTATCTGGCGCATAGGAAGTGCTGTGTTGTCATTGTTAAATGTGTGAAAATTTGCCTTCCATTTCAAGCTTTATAGAATTAAAGTCTAAAGGTCATCAACCAGGGAATAAACGTGAGTCCATCTACAACCACAGCAGTTGCTTGATTTAAGAAATATTTGTGGGGAAATAGGTGGAGGTTCAGAGAGAGAAACTTCTAGTATTGTCAGGAAAAAAACCACAGCCTGTATTTAACCACAGAAAATAAAGCTTTCCAACAAAAAGGTTTGGGGTCAAGGTTCAACTGAGGGCAGCCTGGTAGAGTACAAGTGTCTTGTCTAACTATCCCAGGTAATTCTTGTGAACTAATAATTATTAACTGAGCATCACATACTGGAAAATCAGATACTTGTTACTCAGGATTATGCAGAATGCAGATCTGTTATTTCACCTGGACTCAGCATGCTTCCCCCCTTTATGTGTCGACACGAGCTTTTATTTTTATTTTTTTAAGATTTTATTTATTTATTTGTCAGAGAGAGAGAGGGAACACAAGCAGGGGGAGTGGGAGAGGGAGAAGCAGGCTTCCTGCCGAGAGGGGAGCCCGAGGCGGGGCTCAATCCCAGGACCCTGGGATCATGACTTGAGCCGAAGGCAGATGCTTAACCGACTGAGCCACCCAGGCGCCCTGGACACAAGCTTTTAGAACACAGAGGGACTCAGGCAACGTTAGCACAGTTACAGCCCGGAAACTGATAACAGCACCACCGTGTTTACCCCCTTCTCCTGGTTCTTTGGAATCATAAGCATCACCGAGAACTTTGCAGGTGCCAGGAAGCTGATGTGGGCCATCAGAGTGTTCGTATTCCCTTCTGCAACCCTTGCAGGCAAAGAACAGATCTTGCTGCAGAAGGACTACGAGTCGGCTTCTCTTACCGAGGTCCGGGCCCTGCTGCGGAAACACGAGGCCTTTGAGAGCGACCTGGCGGCGCACCAGGACCGCGTGGAGCAGATAGCGGCCATCGCGCAGGAACTCAAGTACGTGCTGTTGGGTTCGCAGGCCCAGGTGCTCCCATGCAGCCGCGCAGCTCTGCCCGCCGAGCCCACGGGCCGCGGTACAATGGAAGGAATCCCCTGAGAGCTTCCCAGAGCATTTCCAGGGCAGTTTCCATACTCAGTTTATGGAGAACCAAGCTGGAGGCTTCTGTGTTTCTAAGCAGCTCGACAGACTTCAGCTTTGCTTCTCTGGATGGGCTAGGATCCCCGTGCCCTCCCATCCACAAGCACCCCGCAGCCCCACCCCAGGCAGCTCTGCTTCCAAGAGGGTGAGAAGTGAGCGTGGAGGACTGGGGTCCAGCTTGGAAAGGCCACCTCTCCTAGGCCGGGGTGCAGGACATCCACACACCAAACAGAAATGCCTGCCTTACCTCGGGGGAGGAGACACCATGGCCCCACTTTTTCTGGGTCATCAAATATGTGCTATTTCATTTGCGTGCTTTCTATTTTATGGGAGGGACCAACATGGATTGAGTCCAGGCTGGTGTAAGCCCCAGGGGGAGTTCTCAGGTCCCACTTGTTGTGGGGTGCAGCCTCTGGCTCTGGCCCACCTGTGGGGAGACACCTCCCTGCAGTCTCTCGAAGCCTCTTTTTAAAGACCCTTGCCCCCTTTGGATAAGTACCGGATGTCATTCCCAACTCCCTTCCCCCTCATTGTAATCATAGACATACCTGCAGAAGTTTCAGAGCCAAAATTACATAAAGATAACTGTCACAAAATAAGTTTTAAAAACATATAATAAACATTTATTTTCCTATGTTAAAGTTTAAAACTTTCATATTCTCACTTTTGACTAGAGCAAACTCGTGAACTAACAGATACGGCCTCTTTTAAGAGTATCCTGTTATTTTTTTGCCTTGGTAAATAAACTCTTACTCATTTGTGATCTTCAGAATCCAATTTGTACACTAGATTATACCCTAGATTTGTGGTCTTTACAAGAGCATGCTTCTTGAATGTTGGGTGTCTGGCTACTTGTTAACAATTGCAATTAAAATAAGGGAGGAAAGAAACTCACGCTATTTAATGCTCTATAACTTCTCCCGTGAGTAATTTGGAATGGTTTTAAGTGTTGCCCATAAAATTTAAGGAGTAATTTTGTATTATTCTTCCTGGTATCCCCAGTGTCAATTTCTTCACACTGTCCAAAGAGGCACCACATACAAAATTTAAATCTGCATTCATCTCAATGTATTCCTTCCTTGTCCTTTTTACCTTTCCTAAAGTAATAAATCAAAGTGCTCGTGCAGCTCTCAAAGTGCAGAAAAACCAGTATGTACAGTTATGCAAACCCTCACTCCTTGAGAGCAGGTATTTGTAGAACTCTTTGTGTGACCTTTCTATGAATTAGAAAAATGAGAAATGGATATACCCCTAAAGGTAATGATGGGGAAGTGAGCATTGGTGTCTCCATTGTGGATCCAAAGAAGGATCTCAGGTGGTGGTTTTTATTCTTGAAGTCTTTATTCTCCGTGATATTTGCATTTTGAAGAGCCGTAGCCTTTTTGACTTTGTATTCAAGGCTGTGCAGATGGCTGGTATGTTTTGTTTTTTGCGGGGTATAGCAAAGAGCCCAAGAAGCTAAGTACATCTCAGCTGCATGAAGGGTTATATGTATGTAGAAAGCTGCTTGTAAGCTGAACAGGCTTTACCCCCTGCAAGAACCCTCAGCTCACAACCACGGAGTGCGCCCTTTATTCAGTAGCAGAAGCAATAATATTCAGGACCGGACAAGTTAATATTATTTAAGAGGAAAAGAAAAGCACGTGGTGGGCAACCATTGTCTTAATTTAAAGTCGAAAGAAGAAAGAAATAAACTTAAGCCTCAGGGAAATGGATTTAGTAGGATGGGTGGGTGGGCGGGATGGGGGTAAGGGGGTTCCTTAAAGTTTGCCTTGGACTGTTTGCAAAGAAGTCTCTCCTAAAGGTGTCTTTAAACGTCTGTGAGTCTTGCTTTCATCTTAACTTTTTATCCCCAGAGATATGAGGTGAACCTTCTAGTTGGGAATTTGTTTGAATGCTAAATTCACCTTACAAAGACCACAGTAGGTTGCATAGACTGGGCTGGTGGGGAAGAGGGGTTACTTTGTAAGAAACCATGTTGTTCTTGCTGTCACACCAGGGGCATTAGACAAGTCAGAAGTTCTGTCCAGAAGAGGAAGGGCTCTCTGGTCTGCTAGTTTTTCAAGGTCCCTGCAGTGCTAGATGAAGCCACAGCATCCTTTCTGGACGTGGCACTCCACCCCAGCCCTGAAGCCCAGTGCCTTTTGAGGGGAACCAAGGACACAAGGGGGTGCAAGCTGACACTTCCCTCCCCCTTGACTCACTTTGCTGTCCCAGTCACTGTGGCTTCAGGCGGCCCACAGGACTGTCCTCCAGGTCAGGTGGTTGGCTTTGTTTACAGGTACACTGCCATTTAAAAATAATACTCTGGGGCTGGGCCAGATTGAAGTCAGCTTGGGGCACTGAGGAGACAGCATTTCTGTCTGTGTAGAAAACTGTTGGACCAGCAAGAGTTTTACTCATTCTTCCTGGAATCTGTCAAAGACTAATGATCATGTTTGCCTTGGTGACAGTTGACAAAACCCTGAAATACCCTGCCATTTTTCTGTCAGATCTTTAAAAAAAAAAAAAATCAGTTTATTTTGAGCCCCTGTCTGTTTTCCTCATAACATCAGGGAGAGTTCATCTTCATTTTCACTTCCCCCAGTGAACTGGACTATCACGACGCCGTGAACATCAACGATCGGTGTCAGAAGATCTGTGACCAGTGGGACAGACTGGGAACGCTTACTCAGAAGAGGAGGGAGGCCCTGGAGGTGAAGCCCTGGTGACCTGACATCCCGTCAGCCACCTGTTGACATGAGATCTTTTCACAGAGGCTCTTGAATGAAGTCCTTGTTACTAATCTTCCCTGTTTTTCTGTGGCATGCCGCGTCTAAAACAAAACAGGTTGTCTCGTGAAAGGAGCTGCCACAGAGAATGTGAAAAATAGGATAAAGCGTGAAATGCAAAGTTGGTAGCTTTGTCCCATAATTTATCCATAGAGTGGGGAAGCGTGCTTTTTTTTTTTTTTCAGTGAAGCATGCTTTTTTTTTTTCAGTGATGCATACTTTTGAATTAAAAAAAAAAGAAATCCAGAGCTAATAAGATTAGGGTATAAACCCATTTTGTATCAGGTAGTGATTACAGTGAATTCCCAAAGGGCCCTCTATAAAGAGTATATTGACTTGGGGAATCAGGAAGAACTTCACGTGTTGCCAGGCAAACGCAAAATGGCAGCAAATGTTGAAAGAAAAAGGGATATGAAAAGATCCAGGATGAACTTGGCCTTAGTCAAGTATAAAACTTGGATAAGCAGCAGAAAGTGGATGGTATTTAGCTGTCCCCGTTGTCTCTCACCATGGAAGACTCCTATAATGCGAAGGAAGGAGGCAATGGCCAGTTTTCTGAGTCTTTTCACTTTTAAAATACATGACATCCAGCTTCCTAGATGCCAAACGGCTGTTACATAGTCTCCTAAAGAAAGGAAGTGAGAGATAAAGGACCATGCATGAAACAGAGACTGCCCCCGCCACAAACACTTTAGAACAGGAGAAAAAAAATGAGTAAGGACAGAAG
This sequence comes from Halichoerus grypus, assembly GCF_964656455.1. Taxonomy (NCBI): domain Eukaryota; kingdom Metazoa; phylum Chordata; class Mammalia; order Carnivora; family Phocidae; genus Halichoerus; species Halichoerus grypus. The sequence goes on from NC_135718.1 coordinate 73,421,855, forward strand.
ACTTATAGATAGGGGGTGCTTTCCCTGTCTGCCCCCAGCATCTCTGCCCCATGAAACAAGTACAGTGTTTTCTGTGGCTCGAAGCCATCTGCTTCCATGTGGCCAGAAAGGCCGAGAGGAGCTCTGTGTTAGATCCTGAATGAGGATTTGAGAACATTAAACTGTAGTTCTGTGTCTTCACTTAGGTAGGTGAATTCTGAGAAAGGCGTGCATCTTCTCTGCACACTGTTGTCTATAAAGTGAGGACGGTGTGTTGAGTGTTGTTACCTAGCGTAGTTAGGGAATCAGAGCTAACATTAAAGGTACTATGTTAGCCGAAAGCAAGTTACTATATCCCCCCTACGGATTCTCAGTTTTCAGAAAAGTAGCATGGAGCAGAGGACTCTCCTTTGAAAACAAGGCTACTGTGGATGTTATTAAATCCTTTTTTGATTCAGAAGCCACTTGAGGGACCTGCTGGGCTCAGTCTAATCATGAACACTGGCTGATCTTGTGTATACACATGCTAGTGATGAGCGCATTGTGATTAACACAGTGTCAGATAATAGGTTGATTGTTTGTCTTCGGAGAGAATTTTTTTATTCATCCGTGATAACACTTCTATTTAACTTACCTCCAGAGAACTGAGAAATTGCTAGAAACCATTGATCAGCTTCACTTGGAGTTTGCCAAGAGAGCGGCTCCTTTCAACAATTGGATGGAAGGTGCCATGGAGGACCTACAAGACATGTTCATTGTCCACAGCATTGAGGAAATCCAGGTAACTGAACCCCCAGCTTCGTGCTCGTACTGCGCTAGAGATGAATTGTAATTTTAAAAATGTAGAATTCTTTTGTTTTTTACTAAAAAAATGTAGCTAGGAAGCCCAAATTACCCTTTGACCCTTATCTTAAAAACGTGTATACTTCTCTTTGCTGCAACTGAAAAATTAACATCCATCAGACAATGGTGAATACATCTAAAGGGACCTGTTCTTTAAAAAATACCGTGGAATCATTGGGCAACATAGACATCTACGCTCTTGGGAGGTATTCGTGGGAAGGTATGAGTTTATTGGCTGCTGAGTTAAGTACTTTGCAAATATATGCATATTACTGTTTTTTAAGATCTATATAGTTTTGCTGGTTCCTAAGGCATAAGAAACCACAAAGCAGCACCTCCTGTCTCCCACAAACCAAAATGTTCTGCTTCTGATTTCTTCCAGAACTTCAAAGTTGTGAGTAAGACTTCTATAAGTAGTCGCGTTAGGGAGGAGGGTTACTCTCAAAGAGCCAGGACCCAGTCTATTGAGAGACCAGTGTACAATGAATTTGATGTACAATGGAATATTAAGGGAAAATACTTCTAAATTCTTCTTTCTGTAAAATAGGTAAATCATCAAAAAGAATCCAAATATGAAGGAATGCTGAAGGTTCCAAATATAAAGGAATTTGAATCCACACATCCCTGCCAAGGAATATTCTAGAAGGGTTTGCACCTGGGTGTAGGGGGAAAGAAATTACTTTGTTGAACATTGCATTTTTTTTTTTATTTGCATGCATTCTTAAGCACAGGTTAGCAACCTAAAATCATTTATTTTTGGAGTAAGTGAGACATCTAAGTTTGCCATGGAAGCCATACTGGATGCATGATGTAGTTTCTTTGTTTGGTGAAAGGTCGATCTCTCTATTGCAGCCAGTCTCTTGTAGTGTCTAAAATGACTGTTAGCTTGGCACTGGGAGGTGGTTTACGTGGCATCTACACACAGCAGAACAAAGGGGCCACTGTCTTATGCGTTAGGGCCAAAGGATAGGTTTGATAAATGGGATTTTAAAGCCTTAGGGGGAAAGAGTTGTTTTTTTGTGGCCTTTTCTTTTTGAGAAGTAGGGCTGTATTTCCTGGTGGTCTTTAAGTATAAAGGCAGCAAATGTGGCAGCTAAGTTCTGTTTGTCGATGGAGAGTAAGACCGAAACAGTAACTGGGGATCAAAAATTATGAAAACAAACATTTTTTAAAAAAAGAAAACAGGTTTATTTTTGTTTTTTTTTTTTTGAAGACTTTGGATTCATAGGCATCAATTAGTCATCACGGTTATCTTTTTTTCCATTTTCAAGGAACCTGACTTTGGTGCAGCAAATAGCTTTATGAAAACATCCAGAATTTGTTTTCCCTGCAGAGATTCCTGCCTTCATAAAAGGCATTCACACGTGTGCAGAAGGAACAGCGAAGCCTGTAAAATTCACACGACAGTAAAGTTCTCCCCACTTCTGTCCCTGGGTTAGAGTCTGATCACTGCCCACGAGCAGTTCAAGGCAACGCTGCCGGAGGCGGATGGTGAGCGGCAGTCCATCATGGCCATCCAGAACGAGGTGGAGAAGGTGATCCAGAGCTACAACATCAGAATCAGCTCCAGCAATCCCTACAGCACTGTCACCATGGATGAGCTCCGGGCCAAGTGGGACAAGGTGGGTGACTGAGGACCGGATGTGGGACAAGGTGGGCATTCCTGAAGCCACGGTTGAGGGAAGAGGTAAATACTTGGGGAACAAGAGTGACTGATTTGCATGACGGTCGGGGTTTTCGTTCACCCCAGATTTCACAGTGTTTGAATCATGCAAACATCCCATCTAGCAGATAGAAAGGAGCTCTGAGGCGCTGTACAAAATGCAAGACTTTTATGGGCAGAGGGAAGCGGGAACAGAGAAGTTATACCAGGCAAAAAAAGCCGGTTGGTTATTGCGAGGCTATGTTCCTTCAGGGGTCTGTCGGGCAGATGACCTAGTAGTGCTGATCAGGCTATTGACTGTTTAAGATTCCATTCCTGGGCGAGCAGAAACTGGAATTGAGTCTTGGGTTGGTGATGTGGGGCTTAGCCTAAGTGACTCCATTTGGGGCCTGTTGTCTCGTTTTTAACAGATGAAATATGTTAGACTCTTAAATGCCATTGGGCAGCCTCTGATTTGTAAGGAGAGAAAGTTAGAAATGTTTTTCCTTAAGGAAGATCTTACAAAATGTTGGCAAAATCAGTATAGGTTATGAGACTAATACCATAAGGGAAACTATTTTTAAAGCCCCCACTGAAAATTTGGTGCGCTCAAGCCTGCCTATAGTACGTACTTCATTAAATAATTTTTAGAATATGGGATAGACACTTCCCAAATGTGTGTGAATTTTAAATGCAGAAAAATCGCCTAGAAAACTGGGGAACTCAAGTACTCCTGCTGACTTGCTGCCTTTTAGATTTTGGGAAACTGTCCACAGGTTTAATTATAGTCCACATGGGATCATTTGAGCCTTTTTGTCTTGTTCTTAAAAAATTATTTTCATGGTTTAAATTATAGCACAGTCATCTCCGTATGCTACTACAGAGCCTCCCAGGAATAAGTTCACCAGGTGGATTTGAGGTGGCTTGCTATGAAAACACACGTGCAACGATTGTGCAGTTATCAACAGTGCAAAAGAGGAGCAGACCGGGTATGGGGAGGAGAGAGGGAATCTGAGAGACAGGACCGACTGACTGCGTTTGAGCTTCAAATTTAGCTCGGGCCTTCTGACAGCCATCATGGAAAAGGGAGACATGTTGAGCTAAGTCGTCCTCCTGAGGAAAAGGGAAATATGTCCTTTCTTTTTTTTTTTTTTTTTTAAAGATTTTATTTATTTATTTGAGAGAAAGAGAGACAGAGAAACAGCATGAGAGGGGAGAGGGTCAGAGGGAGAAGCGGGCTCCCCGCTTAGCGGGGAGCCCGATGTGGGACTCGATCCCAGGACTCCAGGATCATGACCTGAGCCGAAGGCAGTTGCTTAACCAACTGAGCCACCCAGGCACCCGGGAAATATGTCCTTTCTTAAAGTGGGTCAAACATTTCTCCCAGCCCGAAGTTAAAGAGCAGAGCGGGCACGTGGATTTTTGTGAACGGGACATTATGAACAGTGATGTCTGTAGGAGCAGTTTTGCAGAAAACGCAAAAAAGACGTTTGAAATAGTTCCTTTGTCTGTGGACGCAAAGAGAACTCAGGCAGGGCGTGAAAATGTAAATCACCGGGTACAAATGGAACAAGAAAGACGTAGGCTGGTACAACGCTTTCCTGCGATCCCACATTAGATAGGACTTGAACTCATGAGCCTAACTAGGGTCCTTAACTTTTTTGTGTCTTGGATCCCTCCAAGCCTGTGGATCCCTTCTGGTAATTATATTTGTAAATTCATAAAAACATTTAAGGTAGCAACAGAAACAAATGATGTTAAATATAGTCATTAAAATGTTTTTTTTTTTTTAAAGGTTTTATTTATTTATTTGACAGAGACACAGCGAGAGAGGGAACACAAGCAGGGGGAGTGGGAGAGGGAGAAGCAGGCTTCCCGCTGAGCAAGGAGCCCGATGCGGGGCTCGATCCCAGGACCCTGGGACCATGACCTGAGCTGAAGGCAGACGCTTAATGGACTGAGCCACCTAGGTGCCCCCATTAAAATGTTTTTTAAAAAGTTGCCATGTGGTAGCAGATGTGCTTCTGCACGGACACATTTAAAAGCAGGGTCTAACAGCAGATCTGATCATTTTGAAGCAGGGATGAGTGTGCATGCTATTTTGAGAAGCAGGCAATAACTAATGTTATATGAGACTGTGATTTCTACTGTGGTCAAGTCACAGCACGGCTAAATATGACTGTGGATTTGCTGCCCACTTTCATAATCGAAGGAAATGCTAACTTTCAGTTAGAGATCGTGAAAATAAAGCTGTCAGCTCTGCCTCCTTCAAGTTCACAAATCCTCTGCGCTTTGGACCAGGCCCCTGAAACACCTCCCCATCCCCCCCATCCCTCCCACCCCACCCCCACCCCCTGGCTGCAGGGACATCCAGGTCCCTAATGCAGACACACCCAATCTTTCCGCTGGTTGGCCACCAAGACTAGACCCAGCTCTCCCTTAGTTCCTGTAGTAGGGGCGCCCGCTCCCCCCCTCCTCTCCCTACTTCCCCTTCCTCTTTCTCCCTCTTCCCCTCTTCTCCTTCCTCCCCACCCTCCCTCTGTTCCCACCCCGACACTTTGGACTGTTGGCACATATCTTGGTCACTGCTATTGGATGCAAGCTGACCTCTAATCCCTGTTGCCCTTGGTCCCTGACAGGTGAAGCAGCTCGTGCCCATCCGGGATCAGTCCCTGCAGGAGGAGCTAGCCCGCCAGCACGCCAATGAGCGTCTGCGGCGTCAGTTTGCTGCACAGGCCAATGCCATTGGGCCGTGGATCCAGAACAAGATGGAGGTAGGGCGGTGCCCTTCCAAAGAGCTTCTTGCAACCCTTGAAATTAGTCCCTGCGTTGACCCAACAATGACACCTCTTCTGTTTCTGTCCTGGTCGCCCCGCTCAGTGCTGTGAGGGCCCTTCGTGTCACGCCGGGCTTTACTCCTTTGGGCCCCCGAGCTCGTGTAGCCTGTGGGCATCAGTGCAGTGCGTGGGGGGGCCCGCTAAAAAGGGGGCCGAGGCTGTTCTTGCTGCCATCTGTTCATTTTGTCATTAAAAAGGATGTCAGGGCTCTTTCTTGGGTGTTCAGCCTCTGTAGGACCTAGATTTTTTTTTTTTTTTAAAGATTTTATTTATTTATTTGAGAGAGAGAGTGAGAGAGAGAGCACAAGAGGGGGGAGCGGGAGAGGGAGAAGCAGACTCCCCGCCGAGCAGGGAGCCTGATGCTGGACTCGATCCCGGGACTCCAGGATCATGACCTGAGCCGAAGGCAGTCGCTTAACCAACTGAGCCACCCAGGCGCCCAGGACCTAGATTTTAAACCCTCCGTCCCTAAGGAGGACATGTGAAGAGTCACAAATGCTTTGCATTTTCAGAACATTTAAAGAAAAGTGATCTTGGAATGACACTGATTTCTGGGTTCATTTTATCACTAAGAGCAGCCAAGAGACATATATTTGCCCTTCTTGTGTTTCTCCCAACCTCCCTTTTGGTGATAAAATGTTACCTTTTCTCCTAAAGGGAGAACCTGTAAAAATACAGGAAATTCTTTTGACCCTCCAGTGCTCTTAAATCTGTCTGACAGCTTCTTTCCTGCAGAACGTCCCCCAGCCTCCTCCAGAACGGGGCAGCTCTGATGCAGGGAAGCTTCCATCTTCGGCCAAAGAAGAAATAACTCTTCTCTTAACCACTCTTCCTCCTTTGCTGTTTTGGATCTTGGTTGATGCCCCCACCCCCCCACACCCCCACCCCGCCAAGCTGCTGTCACGCTCTGGGACTGCCATCTCCCACCTCACAGGATAAAATCGGGGCACTCTGGCGGCTGCCGAGCCCCAGCGTAGCATCTGAGGCCGACTCACCGGTTTGCCTCCCTCTTCTTGCCTCTGTCAGGAGATTGCCCGCAGCTCCATCCAGATCACGGGGGCCCTGGAAGACCAGATGAATCAGCTGAAGCAGTATGAGCACAACATCATCAACTATAAGAACAACATCGACAAGCTGGAGGGAGACCATCAGCTCATCCAGGAGGCCCTGGTCTTTGACAACAAGCACACCAATTACACCATGGAGGTACAGCGCCCCACGGGCTGGGTGGCTTTGCTTCCGGTTGTGACCATTTCACCTCCTCTCGGGGTGTCCCCCCCACCCCACTTGTCTCTGTTCCTGTGGGAGGTGCTACACTGTGAAAGCGAGGGATCTTCAAGCCTTCCCTGTCACTGTACGTGAAAAAGCTTTGTGAACTGTGTCAAGAGCTATGAAAGTGTTAGTTTTCTCCGTCATCATCCTCACTAGCATGACAGTGAATTCATTGCACCACTCGCTCAGGGAGTAACTAACGGTTCACGTTTCTACCAGTTTGGCCCCGTTTGCTCCCCCTGGGAGCAGGCAGGTGTAACCCAGGGCCCATCCTGCTACTTGGTAAATGGAAAGATATTTCCAGCGACAAATAGACTCTCCATTGTGCATCTTATTTACAAAGTGCTGGTCGCCCCTGTGAGAACCCCGCTGTCACTTCTGAGCGCTTCCCACTATGGAATCTTAGGAAGAGTGAAAAATTAGAATGAAAAAAATATAAATAATAACAGAGTTGAGTAAGCCCTACTTCTCTCCCTCTGGGTCTAAGCCGTCCGGTTAGGAAGATCAGGAGGGCAAGATTGATGTGCTGGCAGGACCCAGAGCTGACCATTTCCTTTTTCCTCGAGTAGCACATTCGTGTTGGCTGGGAGGTGCTGCTGACGACCATCGCCAGAACCATCAATGAAGTGGAGACCCAGATCCTGACGAGAGACGCCAAGGGCATCACCCAGGAGCAGATGAATGAGTTCAGGGCCTCCTTCAACCACTTCGACAGGGTACGTCTCCCTGGACTTGCCCAAAAGGCGACACTGGGGATGTGAAATAATATTCATGCTCTTAGTTTAAGTCTCAGTGCCCTGTAAACATTACAGGGAAACCGGATGATTAATGCCAAAGGAAAACAGCCACCAGAAAGGCAGTGCTAGGCTCTGACGTTGCACACGGGGACTCGAAGTGGAGGTTCGTGGGCAGCATTTTGCAGGTGACCTGATGGATGCCTTTGTAGCCGATGGCAAAGCTAGATTCGTTCGAAGGAAAAGTGTGTCCCTCATGCGCTGTGGTTGTTGGACTTAGATCTTTTCTAAAGACTTAAATGCAAAGCCCTGAGGTACTTTTCCCAAGTTACTATTTAGGTGAAGCACCTAATGAAAACTTAACCACTGTCTTGACATGTAAAATTTAATTTTTTAATTAATAAAATGGACTCGTGACATGTTTTAAGGAAAATGCACCAACCGAATGATGACCGTTTTCATGGTAAAGGCATATAAAAAGTTACGTGCTGCTTTTAAAATATTACCTGGGATTTTGATTTGAATCATATTAAGTAAAACCAATTCCTTATAAGAAGATTCCGTTTGCTTATCATATGGCTAAAAATGACTTCTTAGGCCGCATACCGTTTGCTAAAGATCCCTAAAACAAGGATAGTCTGTTTCTCTGTGCAGGACATTGTGTGTGGTTTACAGTGATCAGTAAACGGTTCTCAGAATGCCTCTGGGCAGGGCAGGTTGTGAGATCAAGCCGCGGGTCAGGCTTGCGCTGGGTGTGGAGCCTGCTTGAGATCCTCTCTCTCGCCCTGCCCCTCCTCACGCCTCCCCCCGCCAAAAGAAGTCTCAGGTTCGGACCTGTTAGAGAGTTCAGACTGTAGACCTCTGATGGGGGCCTGAGACGTAATAAAGAATGGGCACAGCTATTTGAATCCAACATAATGAGATTGTTTTTTGCAACTGAAGTCCGAAGGAGGACAATGCAGAACCTGCCAAGTTAAAAAAAATGCATTTAAATCTTAAGGAGTATATGCTTTGGGGGAAAAGAAGTTTGCTTGAAGTCCTGGGGAGAGGTGTCAGGGACGCGGATCCATTTCTCTTCATCTTCTGGTTGAATACTGAGGGTAGGAACAGCAGAGGGCACAGCGGATGTGCCCCGAGGGGCTCTTACCGGAGCTTTTAGAGCGTAGACAGAACACGATCGTGGCTGTGCTTCAAAAAATGTGCGCAGCCGCCTCGGCGAGCATGGCCTGGAGGGTCAGAGGCAGGGAGAGGAAGTGAGCAGAGGGTCTCAGCACGTTAGGTCTTGGGCTTTGTGTCAACGCCTCAGTGTCCGTAGAGCTGGGGTCGCCATTTGTCCTGACCTGGCCTTTTTTCAGCTGTGATAGCGGTTGTCCACGTGGGCCTTCCTGCTCGCTGCCCTGTGCAGACCCCCGTGGCACTTGGGGTGGGGAGGCTGTGATGCCTGGAGGGGCCACGCCATCCTGGCCAACGAGCCTGAGACTGCTTGTGGGGTCCGTGGGCCTGAGTTGTAGGAGTGCTGTTGTTTGGGGGGAGCTTCACAAATGAGGACCCCCCAGGGGCCATGAGAGTGGGATAATTTCTCACAACACCTCAGGCTCTCTCACCAGCAGGTGGCAGTCATTGGTTCCTGCTGGGTCGTTCTTGTGGCCCTGGGTGATTTTTTTCAGCTGCTTTCATGAATGTGTAGTCTCCTGTCATTTTTACCTGGTAGTTATCCGCCCCCCGCCTCCTGCTTTTTCCTTTTTAAGAAACTATTTTGTAACATCTCCGTGTTGGCTCCATCCCCTTATAAGTCAGTGGTGACCTTTCCCGTCTCCTTGGCAGGGCTCCACGGGGCCCGTCTTACTGGATTCTGTTCCGTTCGCTTGTTCGCTTTGTCCCTATTTCTCAGCGTCTCTGTTCTTATTTGTCGGCAGAGGAAGAACGGCCTGATGGATCACGAGGATTTCAGAGCCTGCTTGATTTCCATGGGCTATGATTTGGTAAGACAGAAGCTAAAAATTTACAAGGATTGGATGGATATTTTCTTGAGTTTGGGCTTATGTTACAGGAAATGACTAGCTTCGAGTATGATAGCACATTTGGGATCGGTTCCCTTTCATTGTATAGGGTGATCTTCTTGGAAGCTTTGCCTGCTGCTGTATGAAAATCATTTCATAGAACCAGAGCATGTATTGTTATTCAGTAATTGGTCAGATTGTTTTTCCTAGTGAAGGAAGAAAACATGAACTTTTTTTTAAAACAGCTTTATTGCAAACTGTAGTTTCCCCATATAAAGTGTATACATTTCAATGGCTTTTAGTAACCTGATGATTTTCAAAGTGCTTTTCCCTCTGATACTAATGTGTATTTTGAACATGAGCTGCTTTGATTCTTTTCAGGCCCTTAAAATAAAAATCACGAGAGCCGTGTTCTGAACTGCCTTCTACTTAGCAATGTTACTCTTGTTGGTTGTAGTCAGAGGAAAGGCCCCTCTCCCTCACTCTCTCCCAATTCCTCTTCCAGAAGTACGTTCAGGCCTGACGGCTACATGGGACAGAGAGAGGAAGGAATTCGGACATTCGGGAGCTTCTGGCTTGATGTTACAGTAACTTGTAACATCATCTGATGGCAATAAACTTAAGTCGCCCCTCTGGGGAATTTGTTCCAAAGACTGAAGGGAAATGCAGGGACTATTTAACTTTGCAGACCATTAGGATTGGCATGTCAGGAGTTAAGGGGAATGGTGCTGTTGAGGATTGTGTCTTGTTGAAGTACGTGTGTCTTTGCAACCTTGCCTCAGGGCGAGGCTGAATTTGCACGCATCATGACCCTGGTGGATCCCAACGGACAAGGCACCGTCACCTTCCAGTCCTTCATCGACTTCATGACGAGAGAGACGGCCGACACCGACACGGCCGAGCAGGTCATCGCCTCCTTCCGGATCCTGGCTTCTGATAAGGTCTGCAGCGACAGATTTCCTTCTGCTTTTGTGCGAGCTCATGGCATTGTTCTAGTAAAGCAGGGAGCAGCGTTGCCAAGTAAAAACCATTTTGATATTAGTGTATTTTGTATCACATCAGCAATGAATTCAGAGAGCCGCAAGTAAACCTACCAATGGCCCACACAGAACAGAGAAAACACAGACATTCTGTTCCCAGCATTTGTGTGGGCCTCCCAGGGAGTTTGACAGAAGGAACCCAGTGCATATTTTGTAGAGTTTTTTGTGTGTGTTTCACTGGTTAAACTCCATTTTACATTCTGGGGTCGGGAGACTCAGAAGAAACTGCACAATTCAGGTAACTGTGGAACTGGGAACCTTTTCTTAAGGATCGGTTACCCTGACTTTGGGCCCGACCATGGAAGCCAAGTTAAATATAGCCATTCAGTCATTTAAACTATTGGCAAGCTTTGTATTACACGTAGCCTAGAAATTAAGTAGGAGTTTAACGGCAAGTTCAGAATTTTCGAGTCTCATTCCCCAAACAGTAACAACATCTTAGTAGGTATAAATTCAGTGTGGAATAGGATTCTTTTACTCTGTGTTCTGGTTGAGAGGGAAGAAGAATTTAGCGTGTTGAAACATCAGCAGAGCCGTGTTTATTACCTTACAACATCAGACAAGATAAACTATCCTGCCAACAATAATGTATGTTTTAAAATTAAACCCATATCCTGAGGATGGGGGTAGAGGGAGAGAGCCCATCTGATCAGGAGATAATAAACCAAAGCTCACCTAACCCACCCATTCCCCAAAAAACCCTACTGTAAGTTAAGCATATTTGCTATTTATTTATTTTGACTATTACCCAACTGGTCTGTTTTACCGGAATTATCCTGTTTCCTGTTGGACATATGACATTTAAAAAAATACGTACATTCCATTGTTAAATGTCAGTTTTATCTTGCTTTACAAAGAAGTTTTCTCCAGTGGCAAAATTAGCTTTTTAATAACCTGAGTAGAAAAATGACTCCATTTTCTAAAAACACATATCACATACGTTAAAAAAAAGAAAACGATCATGTTAACTGTCCCTGTATTCTCATCAGCATATAATATAAACCGCAACTATCCCTTTATCTTTCCACTGTGACTCTTAGGTCACAGTATTTTTCACTTGCATGATGGCTCAGTTTGAGAAATATTGATGATAGTCCTCTCTCTGCCTTTATGAAGCCTATTAAATTTCCTGCTGGCCCCAAGACAAATCACCTTGCAGATTGCTCTTAGCAGTGAAACGCAGCCTTCTGTTGGTCCTCTGCTCCCATGCCCGTTAGACCCCCTGCCTTTTGTCCTTTATTTAAATTAAACAAATGCAAGGCATGTGTAAGGATCAAAACCGTTTATATTACAGCGTGTTCCACGATTGAGCTTACAAACCCTTGTGTGTGTTTTTTCCAGCCGTACATCTTGGCGGAGGAGCTACGGCGAGAGCTGCCCCCGGATCAGGCCCAGTATTGCATCAAGAGGATGCCCGCCTACTCTGGCCCGGGCAGTGTGCCCGGCGCCCTGGATTACACTGCGTTCTCCTCCGCCCTGTATGGGGAGAGCGATCTGTGATGCTGGGGCTCTGTAATCACTGATCCCATCAGAACGCAATAAAAGCTGAAGTCACAGTTGGTTTCCTGGAACCTTTGACAAGCTTTATTAAGTTAAGAGAGAGAAAAAATAGTTTGCAGCTCAGTAGGTTGCCAGCATTGTGACATGGCTGAAGTGAAGTTTCTATGGTTGCCCGAGGTAGCGTGTTTCATGAGTAGGTTTCTTTATTTCTGGATTTGTAGGTGAATACAGTGAGATAATCAGGTTTTTGTTTGTTTCTTTGATAAAACAGCCGATGGCTCAAGCAGTGTGAAATTAGGAGGCTCTAGGGACAGAAGAAAAGTAAAAAAAATGGGAAATTGCAAAATACCCAAGATTCAAGATTAGGAGAAAAAAAAATATCACTAATTAGGTGAACGTTTGATACTTGAAAAATATTCTTCGTGTTTAATATGTTTATGTGATTATCCCTAGCGCAGTATGTTTGGTATATTAGTGTTTTACTTTCTTGCTTATCCAAAGATTAGGTATATTTGAATTTAATATTGTCCAGGGAATAAAAACCAACTACCCAAAAGATCTTTAGTCTCGAAAACCTTTTAAGTAGAGATTGTAGTCAGCTCTTTATCATTTAGGATTAATGTAGTCAGTTAGTGGGTTTCAATGCCTTTCTGATCCTCCAAAGTAGGGACCTCCTCAGGAAATACGAAAGTCAGTTTAATTGCCAGTGAGGAAGATGAAAGCACTAGATAAAATGAGGGTTTTTTTAGGATTATTTATTGATTCCAGGTCTCTGTGCTTTTTCTAGAGCTTGTTAGCACAGGTTCTCCGTATGGAAGTGCTCTGTTTTTATATAAACAAGTGTCCGTAGTAGCAGTCCTGAGAGGGGACAGGTCAGAAACTGGGACCCTTATAGCTCTCCAGGAAGAATATTCTTTATGCCTGTGGTTTCGTGACCTGGTAAGGAGAAGGAGTTTGTAGGAAACAGTAGGAAAAGCTTATTTCTCACCCGGGGCAGAGGTAAGTTCTTTCCCAGTTCATTTCCTGACTCCTTTGATGCAGCAGGAATTACTGGATGTTCCTGCTAGCATGTGGGGTGCGTTTGCCGCTGTGACTGGCTGGTGGACGCTGACACGTCTGAGTATGGCTCTGTCCGCATCTGCAGCCTCATCATGTGGCCACCCCACGTGCTCCCAGCATCGTCTCGGTCTTGTCATTGCTCATTCATTTTTCTGCTCCTGCTGCCGTAAGCTGTAACTGCCCCCTCTGTTCTTCCATCTTGTTGACAGCTTGTAGAGAATAAAGCAGGAATTCTTTTTATATCTTAGCCCTGAATGATGATCAGGAGAGGAATTCAAAACAAACAAAAACAGTTGCGAGCAGCAATTAAAGTGTTACTAGAAAAGGCAGTAATGTGCTTATTACCTACAGTCTGTTTCCTCGGGTTTTTATAGACTTCCAGCAACAGAAATGTGATATTTTCCATTCATAACTGCTTTTACTACATTGGCCCATTTAGAACCCTCAACCTTTATAAGTTTAATGTAATGTGCTTCATTTTATTAAGTAGATGATAGCTTGCGAATTCCGGTGAAATATCCGAGTCCATGAGTTTAATGCCAAACACTTCTGGGGTCATGTTTAGGGTGAACTCTGACTCCCTGTTTTATTTCAAGCAGGTGCTATATTCCAGCCATAAACATTACGGAAACACTAGAAAGTCATTCTGCCTTTGGGGCGACCAGGGGGATTTGTGGTGTTTTAGGATGGAAGTAGGTAGCTCATCTACCTGAAATCTTAATTTCTTTACGACATTCAGGCAAGAGAATGGATCAGCACTATATGCAAATAAGTGAAGAGAAGAAGTAAACTCTGAAAAACACTTAATAAACATATGTTTATAGTCTCCTTTTAGAAGTTATTTTTATTCTTGAAGCTGAATTATCAATTAAACTTCATTTGTAGAAGAAAAAAGAAAAGAATTCCTGTTTTTTATTATTCCCAACAATAACCGGTTTCTTTGGTTAACCACAAACTCCATCACTTAAAATTTCTGTCATATTTTAAAAGTCTCATAGGAGCTAATATTTGTCCACTTTGAAGAATCAGAGATGGGCTTGTGGGGTGAAGGGTGAATTTGAGATGAGGCATTAAGGTTGACCCAGTTAGAGGTGAGTGATGAATGGATGGGGAAACTAGATTAGGAAGGAATTTTTACCTAGGAGCTCATTTCAGAAAGCACAGTAGGTATTTTTGAAATGTGTGCATATCCAGCCCTCACCCCAGAGTGTCAAGAAGGTCTGGGTTAAGACCTGGACATCTGAAATTTTTTTTTAAAAGCTCCATGGAGTATTCTAATAGCACTTAATTGAAAACCACTGGATTAGGGGTTCCTGGCTGGCTCAGTCAGTAGAGCGTGTGACTCTGGAACTTGTTTGGGGTCATGAGTTCGAGCCCCATGTTGGGTGTAGAGATTACTTAAAAATAAAATCTTTTAAAAAATAAAGAATAATGAAATCCACTGGATTAGAGGTAAAGGAAAGGATCGGCAGAATAAAAAAATTTAAAAGATTTAGAGAGGCTCTTACTGGGAAGGTAAAGGGGACAAATACGAATGGCCAAACTCCGGCACCGTCTGGTTGGTGACCTAGAAATGCCAGGTAAGGACTTAGTTTGAGATGGGTACATTTGGCCTGGTATTCTGCCTTGTTGCATACCTGACTCATGTATGTTCATGAGTGAAGAAGCTGGAGATGAGCTCCCTCTGGCCCTTAAGTGAAAATACCAAATCTAAATGCTACAAAGTTAAAAACTTGTACTTTAAGGTGAAGTTGCTAATTGTTACCACAAGCTGACAAAAATTCACCCCCAACCCCCAGTTTCCCAGGATTATTTGATAAGAAGGCACTCAGTGTGCCCAGCTGTGTCCTTAAGCTTTCTTAAATACCCAGCTGCCTGGGCAGGGATTATACTGTCCTGTCTGGGACATTTTCATGGAACCAGCGGAGAAGGAGATGTTACGCATTCATTAATAACTCCATCCTTGAGAAACTGACAGACCATCATTCTTTTGAAGCTGGGAGCTGGAGGTGGTTGTGAGTTGTCAATGGGAACCCCTAGCCAAGGCATGATGTGTCTTTACGGGACAAGCTACCAGAGATGGAGAAAGATTAGCTATGTAAACTAACTGTAAAGAGAAAATGACTTTTTGAATACTCAGTGTGAACAATGAAATGGTATGATGGTCAGCATTTCAGTGTATAGTTTCAGAATTACCTAGGTGACCAGTGCCCAAACCCAAGGAGGGCAGCCCTCATCAAAATCACCTCCCTCATCACAATTACCTTACTGATGCCTGGACCCCACCGTAGAGCACTCAGATCAGAATATTTGATCGCAGTGGAGGTGGGAGAAGCCAGTCAACGGTACTAGTCTTTTCCCTCGATCAATCTAATGTACCATTGAGGCTGAGCACCCCGGCTTTTTCGGAGCCTCGAGACTCTGTGGTCTGCTCCGTGACTGTTGCCAATGGGATATGCAGACAAATACAAGGAAATCCATGCATGAGTAACAGTGAGTGCCCATAGGGAACCAGCCTTCTCTCTAGCCACTGTTCCCACACACACCTCATACGCACCCAACCCTGAGCAGCTACGCTCAAGAATAATCGTTAGAATGAGTTAGCTTGTTAGAAAAGCACCGCCCAACAACCAAAGCATCAGAGGCCAGCACAGGAGTGTTTTCTGAGACAACCACAGTTTGCAAATTTCACCAGATGAAGCCTGTGGTCATTTTTTACATGACTTCTCTAAGCTGTGGTGTGTATTACATAAAACGGTATTTAAAAATATAGTTATCCAGGCATATAAAATATTTCAGTGGCAGTCTTGAACTTGCTTCATCTTAGAAAATATTTAGGGGTGCCTGGGTGGCTCAGCCGTTAAGCGTCTGCCTTTGACTCAGGACCCTGGGATTGAGCCCCGCATCGGGCTCCCTGCTCTGCGGGAAGCCTGCTTCTCCCTCTCCCAGTCCTCCTGCTTGTGTTCCCTCTCTTGCTGTCTCTCTCTCTCTCTGTCAAATAAATAAATAGAATCTTAAAAAAAAAAAAAATTTAGTATGTAATTTCATGTTAGCAATAAATAATAAACAAATAAAACCTATACTAGCTACCAGACCAATTAATTTTTAGCAGTCTATCCTTACTCTTTCACTAAATACTTGGAAAAAGTTTGATCAGTATGTCTAACAAAATTAATGGAATTACTTCTTAACTTTATACATGATTTGTATTTGTTTCCAAACACCAGAGTTCAGGATACAGATGTATCAAAGGAGTATCATTCCTTTTAGCTTTTGGAATAATTTAAAATTGTAGCTACATATTATGTTGCATAAGTAAATGAGAAAAATTTACATAATGAACAATTTCTATTAGCACCACAGCATTTTAATCTTGACTTAACTGCTTTTACAGGATTTGTTGCATCCTTTATCTCTCAGTGGTTTTTATTCTATTGCTCAAAATGTGTTAACAGTTTATTTGAATGGAAGAATAAAGTCTGATTTTTTTTTTTTTTTTTTAATGACAGGAAGTAAGACTGATGTAGTTAACCATTTAGCCTGAATTTGGTAATTGGGTTCCATGGAGACGTTTTCCATTTTTTCAATTATCTAAAGCTGCAGCTCCGATGTTTTGATGGAAATACAATTAAAGCACATGATAAAATAAAAGCATTTCATTTTCAAAGAGATACTGGCAAAGGTGTGTTGAAATGAACAATTGCCCCCAACCCTTCCTGAGTATAATGGACTAAACAAGGAGTCTGTAAGAGAAAGACAGCAAGTGTCACCAACAGTCGGTTTTTAAGTCCAAGGGATGGAACGCTACAGGCGAGAAGACATCTGGGTTCCTGTGTGACAGATTCGCCCCAGTGATGTGGGCTGCTCGCCTCAAGACTGCCATAGGGAAAGAAACACACTTGTACATTTGACCCTTAAACATACCCGTTTGAACTGCGTGGGTCCATTTATATGCAGGGTTTTTAAAAATATATATAAATATGGTACAGTACTATAAATGTGTTTTCCTTATGATTTTCTTAATAACATTTTCTTTTCTCTGGCTTACTTTATTATAAGAATACAGTACATAACGCATGTAACATACAAATACATCTTAATCGACTGTTATTGGTACGGCTTCCAGTAGACAGTAGGCTATTCATAGTGACGTTTGGGGGGAGTCAAAAGTTCTATGCAGGTTTTCAACTGCACTGGGTGGGGGGTTGGCGCCCTTAATCGCCATGTTGTTCAAGGGTCAACTGTATATGCTTTAAGCCACTGTATTTAGGATCTCTATTTTAGCGGCTTAGCTTTACCCCAAATAATACAATAGGAACCTTGACGGTTTCCTGACCTGGTTGCACAGCTATATTTATGGTATTTTATTTTATTTTATTCTTAAAGATTTTATTTATTAGAGGATGCATGATCATGAGTGGGGGGAGGGGCAAAGGGGGAACAAACAGACTCGCCACTGAGCTGGGAGCCCGACTTGGGGCTCAATCCCACGACCCTGAGATCATGACCTGAGTCAAAGGCAGACACTTAACCAACTGAGCCACCCAGGTGCCCCCTAGTTATGGTGTTTTAGATTCTACTAAATATTTTCACATTTTTTTGTCAACTCCTCTTTGTATATATTTAATAATGGAAGATAGTGACATTTTGTACCAAATTCAACACATCCATTCGTTCAATCCATCCATTTACTCGTTCATTTTACAACCACGGCATATAATTTTAAGCACAATTTTCAGACATTCTTTGTTTTCACATGCTTTTTTCCTCTCTTTTCTACACGGTTTTACCATCCAACGCCCCTCTAACTCTTTCCCATCAGAGTGAATGTAAGCAGTTTTGCTGACACAGGATACTTTTATTCCTGGGGCTAAGGTTCTTTGTCTTTCTCCTGTCCCCACCCATCCATTTATTCTGTTCCAAATAATAATCTCTCTTCTCTTTCGAGAACGTTGTTGTTTGTTTGTTTTATCAAAAGAGACTATGTGATATGGATCTTGAAGGATAAGCGTGCCAAATATCTTCCACTTGGATCTTCCGTTATGACGTCACTTTCTTATGGGAAGATGGCATCAGTGGGGAAAGGCTGCTGGTCAACCTTGCCTCACTCCTCGCCATTTTATTTTTTTGGTCCCTGATCACCCAGTGTGTTTGGGATGCTGGCTATATTGGCATGTCATACCACATACCTCGGCCTGCCATTCTGTTGTACTCTTGCTACCGCAGTGCTTCTGAACCAAAGACATCAGCCACAAGTGTTAAGGCTACTGCCCATTCCCTCCTTAAACTGCAGTGGGCCTCGGGCCTGGGGTCCACACGGTAGTCCCAGCCCCAGCTCTCTTTCCTCTCCAGCTGAGGGGTTTACTTTAGGATTCCTCCAGAAGCTCACATGCCGAAGGGAATCTACACATCTGAATCCCAGTGGGGAGCTCTAATGGCACCAAGTTGTTGCTATGGAATTAAACTTTCATTGCTGCTTCTTCCGATATCTGATGGCCCCCAAGTGGTTATCATAAAGCCAACCATTCATCACCCCACTTACTTTTGATACTCATGGAAGGCTGTGGGTAGAGTCTTGATAGGCAGCTGAGGATTTGTGAGGCCCAGCAAATCTGACGGCAGGCCTCAGGCATATACCCTGAACAGTGCTGGCCCTTTGGTCAACTCTTCCTTGTCTGCCACCATAACTAATAAAATAAGGACTGTTCTGTCACATACCTAAAATCCTCTTGTGAAACATGCTTTGGGAAATACCAATTTAAAGATATAAACAAGATTTCAGGAAATTATGGCCCAGAGATAATCTCATCCAAATCCCTTCATTTGGTAGAAACGAGTCTCAGAGAAGAAAGGTGACACCCATTTTCACAGCTGCTCCTCACAGCAGTCCCGTTGAATTGACTATTATCCTCATTCTGCAGAAAATTGAGCCCATCATGGTTAAGTGACTGTGATTGCCCAGCTAGCAGAGTTGGGACTTCCAGAACTATTCTTATCCATTACCCCAAAATGAATTTTGAAGGTAGGCAATTCTGAATCTGATTCTAATACCGCACATAGGGCCACATTCCATTTCCTGCTGGGGTGGACTGTAAGAGCCATTCTTCTTTTTCAAAAAATCCACACTTTTTCCCCACCAGGCCGGGTGTCCGAATCACCCAAATCCGTGTGATGCATGAGATGTTCCATACTGAACGGTTCAGGGAAAGATTAATAGATAAAATATTAAATGGAAATATGTGTGAAATTTGCAAAACCAGATGAATCCCCGGCCTACTGGAGTATTCATTTAAGCAATAAACATATAAGAAGCAGACTGTTTGCTTCAGATGTATGAAAGCCCTTAAGACTCAAGATTTAAACACTAAACTTAATTTAATATTTACATTTATGTCCTAACATATGTACACATTCAAGATTATTATGAGGTTAAAAACGAAACAGGTTACTTAGAGCCTGGAGATCAGGAACAACCAGGTCTCTCAGACAATGCAACCCAGTAGTCTTTCATTAAAAGTCCAGTGTCCAATAAGATCACTGAATTGGAAGTTCTTTATCCCCGGCAGACCGACCACAAGTTTTTAAAAACAGGGGCCATGCCTTATTTCTCTTAATCCCTACTGCTTATCACAATGCTTGCATAAAATAGGCATTCAATAAATCTTCATTAGAATGAATGATGTCTAAGCTTCTTCTAAGTATGTTTTCTTTGGCACAGGATACATGGCCACAGTCAGTGCTTGCACCTGCTTTATGCCAATGCCCACCACTATTCAAGACTTGACTGCTTCCCTCTGTTCCGGGGCTTGGGCCGCCAGGTATTTCCCAGAGACCATGGCTCCTGGCTGATGGCTGTCTCCAGGGCAGCTCATTGGTGGAACAGAAAGGATACATACTCCAGAGCTCACTGCTCACTGCCAATTTCCTCAAGGTTCGTTGTGGCCAGAAATGAGGAGGGCCGACTAGTGAATGAAGGAGGGGCCTGCTGAGAGGGGGTGTTAAGAGGATTGGTTAGACAGTGAGCAGTGTGCAGATGGAGCGACTGGGAGAGAGCCTGAGAAAGGCCAGCAGCACCCACCTCCACCCCCCATAGAGTGCTAGGCAGTTTTAAGACAGAAAATTCTTTCATGTATGCTAGTAACAATCATTCCAAGATCCGCTGACATTAAAATGAAGACATATTTTGAGAAGGTTGTTGTAAGAGTCCAAGTGTGAGATAAGGGCCTGGCCTAAGGCAGAGAGGCAGAAGAGCAGAGACACCTCCGCAGAGTCATCCAGTCCTAATTTGAAACCACTCAGTTTAGGGTCCCTGCCTAGTTTTATCTTTTTTGTCTAATGTGCACAAAGAAGGGGGGAAAAAAACCAAACCCATGATTGTCTGAATTGAGACTGAAGAAGAATATGGTAATATTTAACACCCTTACACGATAAAAACACTCATTAAAATAGAAACAGTAGGGTACTTCCTCAAGATGATAAAGACCATACGAAATAAAAAACTCACAGCTAACATCATATTCAATGGTGAAAGGCTGAAAGCTTTTCCTCTAAAATCAGAAACAAGGCAAGGATGTCTGCTTTCATCCCTGCTATTCAATGAAGTACTGGAAGTTCTAGCCAGAGCAACTAGGCAAGAAAAAGAAAGAAAACATATCTAAACTGGAAAGAAAGTAAGATGATCTCTGTTCACAGATGACACAATCTTCTATGTTGAAAACCCTAAAGAATTCACACACGCAAAAATAGAGCCAATAAATGAATTCAGTAAAGATTCAAAAATAAAATCAACACAGTTGATTTTCTATACATTTGTATAGAAATACAAATCAGTTGTATTTCTATACATTTGCAGTGAACAATCTAAAAAGGAACTTACGAAATGATTCTATTTGCCATAGCAGTAAACAGAATAAAATACTTAAGAATCGATTTACTCAAGGAGGCAAAAGGCTTGCACACTGAAAATTATAAGACACTGCTGTAAGAAATGGAAAGATATCACACACCCATGAATTGAAATATTGTTAAATGTCAATACTACCTAAAACTATGTACAGATTCAATGCAATCCGTATTAAAATCCCAATGGCATTTTTATAGAAATAGAAAAACTCACCCTAAAATTCATCTGAAATCTCAAGGAACCTCAAATAACCAAACTATCTTGAGAAAAAAGAACAAAGTTGAAGGACTCACACTTCCTGATTTCAAAATGTACTACAAAGCTAAACAGTGTGGTACTGGCATAAGGATAAACATTTAGGCCAATAGAATAAACTACAGAACCCAAGAATAGACCCTCGCATGTATGGTTAATTGATTTTTGACAAGGATGCCAAGACCATTCAATAGGGAAAGAAAAGTTTTCAACAAATTGTGGTGGGAAATTTTGGATTTCACATGCAAAAAATAAATTTGGACCCTTATGTTACACCATATGCAAAAATTAACTCAAAATGAATGAGAGGCCTAATCCGTATAGCTAAAACTACAAAAATTTTGGAATAAAACATAGGGAACATAGGGGAAAATGTTCATGCCATTGCATTTAGCAATGATTTCATGGATATGGCACCAAGAGCACAAGTCATAAAATGAAAACATATATGAATTGGACTTCAACAAAACTAAAAGCTTTTGTGCCTCAAGGGACACTATCAAGAGAGTGAAAACCCACACAAATGGTGCATCTGATAAGGGATTAATATCCAGAATATATAAATATAAATAATACAACAACAAAAAATAAACAGCCCAATTCAAAAATGGGCAAAGGATTTAAGTAGACATTTCTCCAAAGAAGATAGATGAATGGCCAATAAGCACAGGAAGGTTGTTCAGCATTACTAATCTTTAGAGAAATGCAAACCAAAACCACAATGAGATAACATGTTATTCCTATTAAGATGGCTGTTATCAAGATGAAAAATGACAAGTGTTGGCAAGGATGCAGAGAATTTAGAACCTTTCTACATTGCTGGTCGGAATGTAAAATGTGGCAGCCGCTATGGAAAACAGTTGGGAAGTTCCTCAAAAAGCTAAACGTAGAATTACCGTATGATCCAGCATTTCCAGTTCCCAACTATATACCCAAAAGGTTGAAAGCAGGGCCTGGAGCAAATACTTGTCTGCCGGTGTTCATTGTAGCATTAGTCATAACAGTTAAAAGGTGGAAACTATCCACATGTCCATGAACAAATGAATGGATAAACAATATGTGGTGTATTCGTACAATGGAATACTATTTAGCCTTAAAAAGGAACAAAGCTCTGATATATGCTACAATGTGGGTGAACCTTGAAAATATTATGCTAAGTGAAATAACTCAGATACATAAAGGACAAATATAATTCCATTTACATGAGGTACCTAGAGTAGTCAACTTCATAGAGACAGAAAGCAGATTATAGGTTACCAGGGACTGGGATGAGGAGGAATGGGGAGTTAGTGCTTAACTGTTACAAACTTTCTGTTTGGGATGGTGAAAAAGTTTTGGAAGTATATAATGGTGATGGTTGCACAATACTGTGACTGTAATCCATGCCACTAAATTGTACACTTAAAAAAAGGTTAAAATGGCAAATTTTATGTTATATATTATAACACAATTTTAAAAAATTATTAATGCAATATACCAAAAACCATTGAATTGTATGCCTTAAATAAGTGAATTGCATGGTATGTGAATTATATCTCGGTATAGCTGTTTAAAAAAAAAGAAAGAAGAGACAACACAGCAATCAGTTTTGAGGGGAAAAGGTTGTGATTCAAGAATTTCATAGGTAATCAGCCAGCCGTTCAAGCATATGAGCAGTAGAAAGACATGTTACATATGGCAGAGTTTAGAACATCTATGTGCCCTTCTTCAATTTCTTGTGACCAAGGAATACCCTTTTCCAAGGAAGCTGCCTTGGGCCTCTTTTATAATAGCCCTATCCCATTCACGAGGGTTCTACTCTTACAACCTAAGCACCATCCAAAGGCTGCCCAACTCCCAATACCATCACATCAGGCATCAGTTCTTTGTATTTTGAATGTACGTCTTTCTTTCCTCTAGTCAGGAGCTTTTCATTTGTATTTCCCTTATTCCATTTCTGCTTTGTCTTATTCATTTATAATCTGTCTTCATCTATACTGCAGGATCTTTGGGATAAAAATCCTATTTTGAAGATTTTATTTATTTATTTGAGAGAGCGAGCCAGCAGAGGGAGAGGGAGAAGCAGGCTTCCTGCGGAGCAGGGAGCCCGATGCGGGGCTCGATCCCACGACCCTGGGATCATGACCTGAGCTGAAGGCAGATGCTTAACTGACTGAGCCACGTAAGCGCC
Organism: Halichoerus grypus; assembly: GCF_964656455.1. Lineage (NCBI taxonomy): Eukaryota > Metazoa > Chordata > Mammalia > Carnivora > Phocidae > Halichoerus > Halichoerus grypus. The sequence goes on from NC_135718.1 coordinate 73,445,089, forward strand.
CCTAGAAATCCTATTTTGAACATCTCTGTATTCCCCCAAAGCCCCTGACATAGTACCTATCTACTTCCAGCACTTAATTAGTATTTGTTTTATTGAATTTTCTAAGGCTCTGCTGTCAACATTAATTATACATTTTGATAGTCTGAATAATGCCATAGGTTTCAATTTCTTTGAAATTAAATTAGCTCCTGGAAAAAAAAATTCCAGATTTAACACACTACAGAATTAACCCTGCAATGTAAACTGAAATGTTTGACACATAGAATGAATAAGTGATTGTTGATTAAATATTTACTTGAAGAAAAACATAGATTGTGTAACGTTGTCAGGCAATATTTCATTTTTGAGAGGCATCCAAATTAATGGCTTTAATAAGGACTTTATATCAAGGTCCTTGACACCAAAGGGTCATCCAAGTGGAAAGCTACCCCAAATATTATTAGAAGTACATGATACTTACACATGGGTATTCTCAATCACCTACCAGGTATACTATTGTTCTACTTTATTTTTTTATTTTTTATTTTTTAAGATTTTATTTATTTATTTGACAGAGAGAGAGAGCATAAGCAGGGGGAGCAGTGGGCAGAGGGAGAGGGAGAAGCAGGCTCCCCGCTGGGTGGGGAGCCTGATGTGGGACTCGATCCCAGAACTCTGGGACCGTGACCGGAGCTGAAGGCAGACGCTTAACGACTGAGCCACGCAGGTGCCCATATTGTCCTACTTTAAACGGAAAGAACTATCCCAGCATGGTTGTCTGTCTGCAGAGAAGGACTAGTTGGTCACCAGGCAATAGTTAGATGACTCTGAAGGTTAGTGTTAAACCATGACAGCCGGAGGTATGCTCTCTAGTATACATACCCACTGCACCAGAAACAAGGGTAAAGAGCCCACTAGCAAGGTGGACGTTCCCGAGTCCCTTCTCTGTGCCTCCATTCCTCACCCACACTCAGCCACACCCAGTCCCCCTCATTTTCTGAGGAACACGGTGTTTCTCTACCAGGATTATCACCTTTCATTAAATTATAGTCACCTTCATCCGGGGATTATTTTGCTTTATTTAGTATTAACCCTGTGAGATTTATCTTACCACTGGAAAACAAAAGAATCACATCTCCAATTTTAGAGAATGATTATAGCTTTCAAGTGATATCCTGGTAAAAACGAAAACAAGCACACAAAATTCTCTCTGTGCCTTTTCTAGAGTCTGCTGTGAAATCTGAGCTAGCAGTGTTCATTTGATAAGGTCTGAAAAATGGCGACTGCCATGTTTCTCCAGGAATTCATTCCTTTTTTTTTTTAAGATTTTATTTTTAAGGAATCTCTATACTCAATGTGGGGCTCAAATTTACAACCCCGAGATCGAGAGTCTCATGCTCTACCAACTGAACCAGCCAGGCGTGCCCCAGTAATGTATTCTTGCAAACATGTATTCAGTTACCACTGTATGCCCAGGTACTAGATGTTGCTGTAGATGTAGTTAGGACAGAACCAGAAAAAGTCTGTACTTAAATAAGACTTTCTTGGGGCCCCTGGGTTGCTCAGTTGGCTAAGCGTCTGCCTTCAGCTCAGGTCATGATCCCAGAGTCCCAGGAGTACGGCTCCCTGCATGATCCTGCTTCTCCCTCTCCTTCTGACTCTCTCCCCACTGGTGCTCTCTGTCTCTCAAATAGATAAAATCTAAAAAAAAAAAAAAAAAAAAAAAAAGACTTTCTTAAACTGAATAAAAGACTTAAGTATGCAAGGCAAAAGGGCAGACAGGGTAGCAGGCAAGGTACCTGACCTACCAGAACTCAGGAAGGTCTTGTACTAACACTCTGGGGATGATGTTTGTGATCTTCCTTTGAACATTAAATTTTTTATCTGGCCCTAAAAGCCACGTACGAGTATCTCCCATTGAAAATGTAGCATATTTAAAATTTCAGGGTTTCGGGAATGAGGATGGCATTTATTTAACTACTAAGAAAGCGGTAACATTTTATAAACCCATGTTATATTTATTGTAAATGAGGGCCAGGGCATCTGAGTGACAGCTGAAATTATAAGCAATTTGGGACATCCAGTTTTCTGGGGAAAAGGCTGCCCACAGGGAAGTCTTGGCTTAGTGACAAAGTGTACGAACGCTGAAACCAGTTTTTCCAGGTTTGAGGACCAGCTGCGTGCACTGGAAATGTGACCTTGGGCAACTTGTTTAAGTTCTCTCTCTTCTGTCCTTTTCTTTTGGGTTAATCAGTAAAGCAAGGCAAGTGGAGAAGGTACAAAGAAATCTGTAACTGGTGATCAATTACGGCTGCACTCAGACCAGCCAAATTCTTTCCCTTGGTTTTTTCATCCTGAAACAAGGGTAATAAGAGCACCTAGCTTATGGAGATCCTCTTCCATGGCACTAATCTTGCTTTATAATGAGACATGTGATTAGCATTCTTCCTAGGCTCTAGGCTGCAGGGCCTGGGTCTGTCTCATTATTTTAGCTCCAGTGCCTGACCAGTGTCAACAAATATTTGTTAAACAAAACAAATAATAACGCCAACAATTCATAGGATTTCCACAACTGGATCTTTTAAAAAAATTATATCTATATTTTAATATTTATTTATTTGAGAGAGTGAGAGAGCGAGAGAGAGAGAGAGCATGAACAGGGAGAGCGGCAGACGGAGGGAGAAGCAGACTCCCTGCTGAGCAGGGAGCCCGATGCTATGTGGGGCTCAATCCCAGGACCCTGGGATCATGACCTGAGCTGAAGGCAGACACCCAGCCAACTGAGCCACCCAGACACACGCAATCAGATCTTTATATGCCAGTACACATCTTAATTGGAACTTGCGTCCCTGCTTCCCACGTATGGCCAGAAAATAATGTTTTAAATCACCTGTATTTTAAAATTTGCCCTTTAAAGGAAAACAAGAACAAAATATTAACTTGGCTAAAATTGCCGAACTTTTTCAGCACTGAACCCTAACCAATTTCTTTTTGTAGTTATGAGAAAAGAGTTGGTTCTCAATGAACTCTTTTCAATTTAAAAATTATTTTCTGATTTCACTCCGGGTCTATACAATAAATTTCGACTTCAAAGATAAGACTTCAAAAAGTGTTTTTCAGGCACCTCCTTATATCTCATTTATAAAAGTGAAAGTTTAGCAGTTAGCTCAAAGTTTAGCTCTCAGTTCATCATCTTAAACTGATTAAATACCACCTTCCTGTCTATTAAACAAAAATGATTTGCTGTACTCCTAGGCAAAACCAAACCAAACCAAACCAAACCAAATCAACCATCCCCCCAAAGCCCAAAACTAAAAATCCAAGCCAAAGCAAATTTTAAAAAGCCAAAATCTGGGGTGACTGGTGGCTCAGTAGGTTGAGCATCTGCCTTTAGCTCAGGTCATGATCTCGGGGGTCCTGGAATGGAGCCTCATGTGGGGCTCCCTGCTCAGCAGGGAGTCTGCTTCTCCCTCTCCCTCTGCTCCTCCCCCTTTCCCCCCAATTGTAAAAGCAAAACCCTAACCCTCCACACTTTGCTCGGATTTTCTGAAAAAGTTTTAAATATCCTCTCAATTAAATCCACAAATGTTCTCCTCTTTGTCTTCTGAATGCTGATATTTTCAGTATTTGGAATTAAGTTTTTGTTCAACCTACAATTTACTGTGTTGGGCTCTGGCGTGGGGCTGCCTGGGTCCCCACTCTACTGCTCTCTAGTTGTATGAGCCCTTGGATATTTCCTTCTTGCTTAATTTCTGCCTCTCTAAAATAGGAACAAATATATGAATCCTATTTTATAAGAATGAGGATTAAAATAAGAGATGGCACGTAAGAACTTAAGAGTTCCATACACAAGAGCCAGTATTACCATGTAACCAGATCAAGCCCATTTTTTGTATTTCCTTTTTGTCAAATGTGATGTCTACATACGGTGCTGGCGTAATTAGCCAGGTCGAAGATGAGCTACCTTTTGATGACTAAGAATGCTTTTGGAGGGGCGCCTGGGTGGCTCAGTGGGTTAAGTGTCTGCTTTCGACTCAGGTCATGATCCCGGGGTCCTGGGATCGAGCCCCGCGTTGGGCTCCCTGCTCAGCGGGGAGTCTGCTTCTCCCTCTCCCTCTGCCCCTCCTCCCCACTAAAGCATGCTGTCTCTCTCAAATAAATAAATAAAATTTAAAAAAAAAGAATGCTTTTGGAGTTAGTGCAGCAGGTGGAACGAATTGAGCCAACTGACCTCCCCAGGTGCCAAAGTCCTACAGAGAGAGAGATGGTAATTCTCTTCATTCAGGAGAAAAGGGGGAGCAAGGCCTCTGTAGGGCTATTGGTGACAATAAAATAACTTCAAATTTCCTTTGTATTCTTTTTTACTACCTTATACTTGGCAACAATACTGTATATCACAGACTCCGTAAATTCAGCTCAATTACTACAATCCAGGTGAGTTATCAAAGTGGTTGTTGACCTATGTGACTCTGGGAGTGGGTCATAATCTTGAGATTATGAAAGGATTTGAGGGAAGAAGGACAAAGTCAAGAGTCTTCTGGGGAAAGCCATGGTCACCTTGACACCCTCCAGGGGTAGCAATCCCTTATTCCAGAACTGACTCTCAGTTGACATTCTTTTTTTTTTTTTTTTTTTTTAAAGATTTTATTTACTTATTTGACAGAGAGACAGCAAGAGAGGGAACACAAGCAGGGGGAGAGGGAGAGGGAGAAGCAGGCTTCCCGCAGAGCAGGGAGCCCGATGCGGGGCTCGATCCCAGGACCCTGGGATCATGACCTGAGCCGAAGGCAGACGCTTAATGACTGAGCCACCCAGGCGCCTCCTCAGTTGACATTCTTAAGACTCTGACTAGCAGGACACCAAAGCAACCCAATGGGCTTCACACACACAATCAAGCCCATAGAATTTTTTTTTTTTAAAGATTTTATTTATTTATTTGAGACAGAGAGAGAGAGAGTGAATGTGCACAAGCAGGGAGGAGGTCAGAGGGAGAGGGAGAAGCAGACTCTCCTCTGAGCAGGGAGCCTGATGTGGGGCTTGATCCCAGGACCCTGAGATCATGACCTGAGCCGAAGGCAGATGCTTAACCGACTGAGCCACCCAAAGCCCATAGAATAATGTATAAAGCTAGAATACAGTTTACTTACTGGCGTACAGTAAGAGTTGGAGATTGAGGTTCATCAATCAGAGCTTCTTTCTATGAAGACAAACCCACTGGGAGAGAACCCCAGAACAACCAAAAAACAACCGAGGGGTTTTTGGAGTTTTACCTCTACATACTGGATGTGTGATGGATGAGCCTAATGAGAGGGTGAAGATGAGGGTGGCGGGGTGGGCTAGCAGATTTTCATCAAAATAAGATAATAGATGCTTTACTACAGAAATAGAGAAATTGAGGCTTTGTCTCAGTGGTCCTACCTCATCTACAGATGTAATTGTATTAGTTTCCTAGGCCTAGTGTAATGAAGTACCACAAGATGGGTGGCCTAAAACATCAGATGTACTGGGTCACAGTTCTGGAAACTACAGGTCTAAAACCAAGGTGTCAGCAGGGCCATGCTGACCTCTGTTTTTGCTGTCACATGGCTGTTTTTTCCTTGTGAATCTCTTTCCTCTTCCAACAAGGACACCACTCATGTTGGACTAAGGGTCCATTCTCCTTGGACCTCATCTTAACTAGTTACATGTGCACCAACTCTATTTCCAAGTAAGTTCCATTCTGAAGTACTAGGGTTTAGGCCTTCAATTGCATCTGTTGGGGGACACATTTCAACCCATAACAGTATTCTTGGAACTTTTAAGTTGTGCGAGTTTCTGTACTAGGAATTCACGGCCCCTTTAGTCTTATTTGCTACTCTTTTAAGACTAAGAAAACCCTAGGTCTGGTCAGTTTTAGCTGACAAAACAAATATCTGATGACTTGTTAAACACAGAGTCTGATCCACAATTCCTGCAATTTCTGCTAAGATAGAGGATACTAAGTAACTAGGTACCCAAAAGACTTCCCCCCCCACCCCAAGGGACACCTCAACAAACAGTGAGATAGGTGATAATTTAAAACCTTACAACCTTAACAAGATCCTCAGCTCTTTAGGGCCATTCTATCCCTCCCACGCTCTTCTTTGTTCCATTCTCCCCCACTCCGCTTTTTCCATCTCCAAGTATGACCATTTTTGGCAAAGACGCTATACACATTATTATTATACTATTTTAGATATAAAAAATTGAGGTATAATTACATACAGTAAAATGAGAATGGCATGCAAATTTGTACTTTAAAATAAAAAGATCAGTAAACTTCGCAATTTGGTCTCAATTTTATTTTTCTAGATTCATTTGCTTTCCTCCCCTCTACCATGCTCATCCTTACAGAGCTGTCCTTCATTTTCAAATTCTTTCAAGTGCTGTGTTCTACTCCGGAAGTTTCTTCCCCCCAGAGAGCTCTTACTTCAAGTCCCAGTTACTTCCTTGAAGCTTTCCCCCAAAACCCTTAGAGTAATGCAGCTCCTTTTTTTTTTTTTTAAGATGTAATTTATTTATTTGACAGAGAGAGAGACAGTGAGAGAGGGAACACAACCAAGGGGAGTGGGAGAGGGAGAAGCAGGCTCCCCACCGAACAAGGAGCCCATTGCGGGGCTCCATCCCAGGATCCTGGGATCATGACCAGAGCTGAAGGCAGACGCTTAACAACTAAGCCACCCAGGCGTCCCTAATGCAGCTCTTTTGGCACACTGTATGTGGTTCTCATTTTTTTTCCTGTTCAATTGTTAGTTTTAACTAGTTTGTGAGTTCTTTCTCCAAGACAGAAGCCCCCGGGGGTGAGATGTAGCTTGTCTTTCTTTGCATTCCAAGTGCGTAGCCCAATGCATGATACATAGTTATACTGTCAATAAGTGACAATTAACACGCACATATGTACTTAAGAGTTTTTTTTTTTTTTTTAAGATTTTTTTTATTTATTTATTTGACAGAGAGAGACACAGCGAGAGAGGGAACACAAGCAGGGGGAGTGGGAGAGAGAGAAGCAGGCCTCCCGCAGAGGAGGGAGCCCGATGTGGGGCTCGATCCCAGGACCCTGGGATCATGACCCGAGCCGAAGGCAGACGCCCAACGACTGAGCCACCCAGGCGTCCCTGTACTTAAGAGTTTTCATAGAGCGTTCGCGCGATCTCATTTTCTCCCTGCTACAATCTTATAAAATAGCAGTTACTGCCACCCTATCATTTCCTGCTTGTAGAGTGGTGAGACTCAGGTTAATTATCTTGCCCCACACCAGTCTGTAGCAAAACGTGACTAGAACTTGGTCTTGACTCCAAATTCCCCGCTCTGGACACCGCAACAGGTTGAAACCAGCGCCCACTTTGCACCACGACTTAAACTTGGAGAGGCCACGAAGGCCGCACTGCCGGATATCGGGCTTGGAGATGCGCCCAGCCTCCGCAGCCTTACAGTTTTGGGCTCCGGCAACACTGACTGCGTGGGACCTTGGACTACATCTCCCAGAGAGCCCTGGGGCAAACCCTCAGGTGATTGGTTAAAATGGATCCGCCAATACCCGCGACGTGCTCGTGCAGACCAATCATAGGCCGGAAGGGGCAGGACCTCCCACGCAGAGGCTAGATTGAGCGGAGAAACTAACGTTGTAAGGTGTCCCAAAGCCCTAGGGGCTGAGATCCTCGGTCCCGCGCCCCGGGCGCCACGTCGTCCTCCTCTTCGGGTCCAGTCTGCGCCTTTCCCGCGACCCGACTTCGGGTCGCGCGTGTATGGCCGCCAGCCCCGCGCCGAGGACAGGCCGGGTGACCGGGAAGAAAGCACGTGTTCGAGCGTTGTAGCGGCCGAAGGCGCGCCTGTCATCCCCACGCCGCGCCCAGGTCCCGCGGGAGGTCCCCCGCGCGGCGTGCGGTGCGCGGAAGGCCCCGGGCACCGCGGGCTCCGGGGCCCTCGGTGCCCCCAGCGACCTGGGCCTCTGAGGCCGGTGCTGCCTGGCGTCGCTCTTGGCCCTGTCCTCCTGTGCAGAGTGCGACTTCCCGGCTTCGCCCCTGGCCTGTGGAGGAGGAGACTCGGCGGCATGTCACCCGCGCTGCCAGAGCTGACGCCTTCCGGTAACGCTGCCACCCGCTCTCCGCGGTTGGGTTGTTTATTGACTCCTGTTGTGGGCTCCTAATCCCTGGGGTAATTTTCCTCGCCACCTGGAGACGCGCGCCAGGTTTCCTCGCGGGCGGGAGGGCGGCACCTTTGAACTGGCGGAGGAGCCGGGAGGTTCCACGTTGTTCTGCTGGATTCCTTCCCCACCTGCACCCCTTCCTCCCCAGACAGACAGACCATCAGCAGCCACGAGGCACTGCTCTCTCCCCGCGCGCCCGAAACACCTCTTCATGTCAAAGTAACTTTGCAGTTCGGTGCAACGTATTCCAGCGGGGCGCAATGAAAGTTTTGCCCGAGTTAACGTTCTCAATTCAATACATATTTATTGAGCACCTACTGTGCTCATACAAAAAAAGTTCACGTGTTGAGGGACGGATAAGGAAACCCAGAGAACTATTTAAAACTTACAGGAAACGTTTCTTTTCCACATCTGGGTTAGAGCAGTCGTTCTGCAAACTCCAGTGGCATAGAATCACTGTGTAAAATGAGCGGTGAGTCGTGATGCGGAGTAGCAATCTCAAGTGATTCTGATATGGATGGCTCTGAGATTAACGAGAAAAAACGAGTTTGGCTCAAGAACTGACAATAATTTCAGCTTTATAATGGGATCTGAGCCTCTAAGGTCATCCCTGGTTAAAATCTATGGTCAAACATACCCATAAAAACATGTGAGGTATGAGGTAGGAAAAGTAGAAAGAAGAGAACCAGTCCTAAGTAGACAGAGTATAGCTGGCTGTGGGGGAATGAGGGTGTTCAGCTTGGCAGGGGGTGAATATTGAATTCATAACTCAGGAGGAAATTTATCAGAGGTGAGCCAGTGACCCTGTTGATTCTAGAGTTCTGATGTGGGACTGGTAAAATTGTTCTTGAAACCAATGGAAAGGTGACTGTGAAACATTTTATCACTGTTGCTATAAAAGAAGAGGTAGAGAGGCAGATCATATAGTTCTTTGAATAATATCTCTGCCTCATGACTTCTTGCCTTTCCATTTAATTAAAAAAGGAAATACGTGATTTCCCTTTCATCTAAATTTATCAGCAGCAGAATGCCTTGGCTAAATGGGGGAAATGCAGAGCTATATATTTTTGTTTTCACTGTGAGAGATGTTGGGGAGAATCTGCTCTGTTAAGAACCTGATTAGTCAGGAGTAAACTGTACAGAATGTTCGGTATGCGATGAACCGAATATAGATAAATATGAGGGTGTTTAGGTTATCATTGTTCTTCATGGAAGATCTCAGTGACCGCTCACCTTACCAAGGGAAAGGAGAATTGCTAAGGTGGCTTACCCTTATGAGAAGGTTCTGGAGGGGCAGCAGTGATTAGAAGCCAGTGAATGATAACCCCCTACTGGAAAAGCGTGGGGAATACATGAGGATAAGAACAGTGAACACTTAAACCAACAAATCCGGCAGGAAGACCTCTTAGTTTCTCTACAAGGGAAATCTTATCCCCTAAAGGATGAATAAGCATGTGGATGATGTAGAAGCAGGGGATTTTTAAGGGCCTCAGTTGGAGGGGAGTTTTGTATCCAGTGCATGCAATTCCCATTTTATTATGTATCCCATTTAATCTCATTTTCTGTTCACAGTTCTCTTGCTCCCACAGATGGCCTGTTTCCCATATTGCTATGTATTCATATGTTTCCTTGTACTCTAGTCTGTGTATGTATTTTTAATTTATGTAAATAGTATCTTGGTAAGTTGACGATTTCTGACCCTTTCGCTCAGTATTCCATCGTTATCGTATAGCAGTGCAGTGTTCCCCACCAGTATTCACCACATTTTACTTGGCCATTTCCCAACATTGTCTCCAACGTGCCACTCCTACAAACATCCTCTTCGGTGTTACTGACGGATCAATCTGAGATTTTGTTTGGGAAATACACCTGGGATTGAGATTGCTGGGTTTTCTGCATACTTAATTTTTACCAAGTTCTGCTAGGCTGCTCTCCAGAATGGCTCTGTCCAGCAAGCATCCTGGAGGGTTCAGGTTTTCTTTGGCATTATCCAATTTTCTAATTATTGTCCATCTACTGGGTGCAAATGCGTATCATCTTGTTTTAATTCACATCTTCGCTAATGAGTTTGAGCATCTCTTCATATAGTTGCTGGGTATTATTTTCTTCTTCCTTGACTTGACTATTCGTATCTTTGTAGGAGTTCCTTGTACATTATAGCTGTTAGTCCCTTTGAGTTTTAGACATTGCAAAATCTTCCCCCAATCCATAATCTGTTTATTATTTTTGTTTATGGTAACTTTCATTTCATAGGAATCCTTAGTTTTTATGGAATCAAATTCATCTTTTTTTTTTTAATATTATAGGTTGGGCTTTTTGAGACTTAATTCTTTCTCTATTCTAAGTAATGAAGATATTCTATATTTTATTTTTCCTTTTTCATGGGAATATAGTTTTATGGTATGTTGTAATATTTAGTGGGTCAAATAACCTCTTTCTACTTTTTCAAAGTTAACTTAGCCTTTTCTGGACTTTTAGTCTTCCACATAAATTATAGAATATGTTTGTCAAATTTCTAATAAAAAATCAGATGTTTTGTTTAGAGTTTAAAAAAAAAAAGCTTTGATTTCTTGCGTATATGATGACTCCTTTCACAAGATCTCAGAACTTGTATATGTGGGGGCGAGGTTGTTTTATGGTAAATACTAAACTGTCTTAAAGACCAAAAATAGTTTATATTTCTGGATTGAGAAGTGAATACCGTAGGGACCCCATGGGAAAGTGCTTAGATTTTTTATGAAAATGGGAGGAGGAATAGAGGCATGCTTTTCACCGTCAGACCTGCGGTGGGTACAGACGTGCTCTTCCCTGAGTGCAGAGAGAAGGAAAGTAGCGGAAGCCAAGCTGTAAGAGGATTATGAGGTGGAGGGTGGGGTGAATTTTGGAGCTCCCAATAGAAGACTTCTTTGGATGGGATTAGGTAGGATCTCCTACAGAGGGAGAGGATTTGGAGCTAAAAGAGAGCAGGTTTGGGACAGTAGATGTGGGCTGTGTTGAGGGTAGCCAAGAAAAGCTGACCAAGGAGGAGGCTCCATGTTAGGAATTTTCAGGGACTCCAATCACCATAGTTTCTGTGGCTTTCCAGTAGTTCTTAGAAACCTTTTCCACACATCTTTTCCCCCTGGTTTTGAAAGTCAGATTTTCACTTTCTTCGAAGCAGGTGTGAAGAAAAGCCTGCAGGATGAGATTGAAGCCATTCTGCGGGAGAGGATCATGGTGCTGGATGGAGGGATGGGGACCATGATCCAGCGGCATAAGCTAAGTGAAGAAGACTTCCGAGGTCACGAATTTCAAGATCACGCCAGGCCGCTGAAAGGCAACAATGACATTTTAAGTATAACTCAACCCAATGTCATTTACCAAATCCATAAGGTATAGTATCCGCCATGTCTCCTGTTCTCAGTCCATTATCCTATAAGCCGCTCCGCATATCGAGGGCTCTAGAAAGTACAGAAGAAAGAGGTGATTTGTTCACAAAGAAGGCGTTGGGCACGAGATAAAGGTCTTGCACTGCGATGAGCATTCAGGATAAGGAGATGAGAAGGGTAGTTTTTCTGCCTTCGAGACAGTTAAACTCCAGTGAAAGACCATAAAAATCTTGGACAAATTGGGCTTTTCACATACACTACTTTACCTAAGTCACCACAACAGTCCCGATAAAGAAAAACCAAAAGGTGGTGGTTATTCTCATTTTGAAGATTTGGAAGTTGAGGCTCCCAGAGCCTAATGTTAGGGAGGCTTCCTCACTTGAAATCCTACGTTCTTTCTTTCCATTTTTCTGTCTCCAATAAAAACGGTTAGCCGGCATAAAGAAATGAGGAACTGGGGGCGGTAGGTTTTTAAAATTTAGAAATAAACACAGAACGAAATTGTTTGATAGGTTATCATCATAATTTCACAGAATTACAACCAGAAGAGATATTGAGGTAATTGAATCTGTTTTCCTGGTCTGGATTCAGTTAGGACAAAGTGTATTTACCAGTGAAGTGAGAAAGTTTTATTTTCTGGAGAAGGGCATTGCTGTAGGTGTGTTCAGGCTCTTCTTAAGGAAAAAAAAAAAAAGTCATTTAAACAAATCACTTTGTGATTAAATGATCCATCGGGAATGGAAGGGATCATTCTCTTGCGTGGTCAAGACTTTGTTTTAGGTTACATGCAGAATGGCGTTCATTTGAAGAAAAGCTAAGAATGCCTTTCCTTTGCTCATAATGGGAATTCTAGGTCCTAGAAGATTGAAAATTGGTCCTTGAAAAGGTGTGGTTCTGCCAGAAGAATGGTAACTAAGTGTTTCTGCTAGGCCTTGAGAATATGTAGTTAAATTCTATTACAAAATCCTAGTCGATTGGGAATGTCATCATGGGTATGAATTGCTTGGTATGGTTACAAATACGCTTTTTTTTTTAAAAAAAAATTTATTTATTAGAGAGAGCACAAACAGGGAGTGGCAGGCAGAGGCAGAGGGAGAGGGAGAAGCAGAAGCAGGCTTCCCGATGTGCAAGGAGCCTGACATAGGGCTCGATCCGAGGACCCTGGGATCATGACCTGGGCCGTAGGCAGATGCTTAATGACTGAGCCACCTGGGTGCCCCACAAATACACTTCTTACAGTGTAGCTGATGAAATCACATGAACTATCATGCCCATGGTTTTGTCATTATTGTTCATGTGGATTATCACTAGATTATAAGTTTCTGCAGGGCAAGAATTTATGCCTCTTTTTCACTACCAAATCCCTACTGCCTAGAACATTTCTCCCATATAGGAGGCGCTCAATAGAGGAAAGAATCCTTGCCCTGTGTATTAGGTAGGCATCTAGATGGAACAATGAGGTTCCCATGATAGGTACATGAAACAAAAATGGCTGTAAATACAATAAAGTATACCTGGGTGTCCCATTTCTGGGGGCGCATTTACTAGCTGGAGATATGGAGAGCATGTCGTGTTCATGGATGAAGAAGGTAAACAGACTGTGTTTTTTTCACACGTGGCTATTTCTACTGGAGCTAGTGACCACAGATCAGATCCCCTGGTGTTTAATTTTAATGGAATGTCCAAGTTATATTTGTAATGTAGGTGCCTGACAGTAAGCTGCTTTGGTGGTAATGTAAATGCCTGACATCAGGCTTTGGGTTGCCAAGATATCCATTTCAGAGACATCTCTCTTGTATTAAACATGACACTGCTACTCGCTGAACAACTAGATAGCAGGCTGCTCCCACCCATGAGTTCTGCTCTTGGAGAGCCCTGGATGACCCAGACAACTGACTGTTCTCATTTTTCCCTTTCCACACCCTGATCCTCACTCTTCCATTTTAAATTCAGCAGTAAAGAGTGAAACTGTGAAACCCTAGGTGCCCCATCCTTGTACCCCCCAAAAAGGCAGAACCCCATGTCTGTGCTCAGCGCCCCCGCCGCCCATCTGCCCCTCGCCCTTTGAAGCATGGCCCTGGGCATGCCTGTACCCTCCAGGACTTGTGAGTAATATACCTTTTTCTCCCAAAAGTTCCCACGGTTGTTGCTGACATACCACAAGGGCTGGTGTCGCCACACCTTGGGCTCTGCCCAGGGAAACGTGTGTGGGAGCTGTCCGCAGGGAGTACGGGTGAGCACCTCAGGCATTGCTAGCCCATAGCAGCTCCCTCAGGAGACAGAAGTCAGAGCCTCTGTTAGCATCTACAAATGCTGTCCTTCACGTCCTCCTCGCCTCCTGACAGCGTTCTCCATGAGAGAAGTGAGGAGTAGAGAAATTCAGTAACGTGCCTCAGATCACACGTTTTTTAAACTGGCAAGAATAGGTTTGGAAATTGGCAAGAATAGGTTTGGAATAGAGGGACGTCCTGCCTGGAGTCCACAAGTGGGATATTGAGCCAGGAGAAAAGTCACAGAGAGAGGATGAAGAGCTAGAAGAAATCCCTACATACTTATCTGTAGAAAACTATACACTATGGAAATTTTCAAATCTACACAAAATTGGAGAAAACTGTGAACTTAGAAATTTTTTTCCCTAATTGTAAAGACAATACATGTTTATTGCTTAAAAAAACAGTAGATAATCTAATATAGAAAACCATAAAAGAGGGATGCCTGGGTGGCTCAGATGGTTAAACATCTGCCTTCGGCTCAGGTCATGATCTCAGTTTCCTGGGATCAAGCCCCACATCGGGCTCCCTGCTGAGTGGGGAGCCTGCTTCTCCCTCTTCCTCTGCCCTGCTGCTCCCCCTGCTTGTGCTCTCTCTCTATCTCTCTGACAAATAAATAAATAAAATCTTAAAAAAAAAAAAAAGAAAACCATAAAAGAGAAAATCAAAACCAGGACATATCAATACCAAGACATAACTACTATCCATTCACATATTTTAACTTACATTTTAATCTAGTATTTATACTGGGATTTTAAAAATTAAGTTTTAATTATATTCCTTTATACTGTTTTATAATTTGCATTTTTATCTGTATACATGAGCATTAAATATTCTGAAACATGGTTTAATAACTTCATAATGTATTCTATGTATATATTATTAATTACTTAACTAATTCACTTATTCCTAGGCATTAATGTTGTTTCCAGTTTTTCTTGTTCTTCTTTTTTTAATTTAATTTGCTCTCATAAAACAAAACCCATAGATGAGAATAAATTCACTTTTGACCACTACTCCAAATTTCTATTTTTTCTCCTGAGATAACCATTTACATTAGTTGCTGTATGTCTTTCCAGATTTCTTTGTTACGCATTTACCTATATATGCGTACATATATACGATATATATATGTACGCATATATATGTACATATATATATCTATGTGTATACATACTTACCTGTAGAAAACTCATACTGTTGTATACATGTATGCTTTACACTTAATGGTGTCCCATTTTACATATCAATCAATTTTGGTTTCTACTCAATATTTTTGGAGATCTTTCCATGTCAGTATATGTAGCTATACACAATGTTTTTAACTGCCACAAAGCATGTTATAAAATGGATACATTCTAGCTTATTTAGTTTTTTCCAGTGGTGGATATTTAGGATGTTTGTGACTTATTATAAATATGTGTAAATCTTGGTTTTCATTTCCCAGCTATTCTGTGAACAGTGTTCATCAGTTTGGGAGGGGTTGGGTTTAGTCACTATTGGAAAATCAAGGGAGTCGAGGGATTCCAGAGTGTTCATCGCATTGAGGTTGTGGAGGTGTCGTCCAAAGAGTGAAATGAGGAAGATGGGTTTCGAACAGGGAGGATAGGAAGGCACCGAGATCCTCAGGGTTCTAGAAGGAGTGCCGATCTGGCTCAGAGGGACCCGCAGAGAGAGAGACTGAAACAATTACGGGCAGGACTGGGCTCTCAGACATAGAGCCGTTGCCAGTGGGGATCAAATTGTGCTGAGGCTGGAGAGCGCCATCCTGGGTCAGAACTTGTGTCATCACACAGCCATGCCATGGAGCTGGGTTCTAGTATTTTCCATGAGAAACTGAAACTCAGGGTTTAAGGAACTTGATTCCATTCACCCAGCTTAGCATGTGAACTGTGTCTGAATTCAAGCTCTGCGTTTGTTTATTTATACCACATTCCTCTCTGTGAAATCCTTGTATCTTTTTGCCTGTCTGGCCTCTAGTGCAGGGCCTGCGCTTAGGGAGCAGTCACAAGGTGTTTGGTGGGGATGAACAGATGTGTTTATTGCTGGGTGACAGGGGCTTTGAAATTCCGAGCACTGACATTGCTATCTCGTTGCAGGATTACTTGCTGGCTGGGGCAGATATCATCGAAACAAACACTTTTAGCAGCACTCACATTGCCCAAGCAGACTATGGCCTTGAACACTTGGTAAGAATGCCATTGTTCTCAAACTAAGATGTTTCTGGGCGTTTACTGCCTTGATAGTTGCTGGTGAGAAAACCATCAGACGCTGCAGCGTCAAGCTGATGCCTGTGGTCAGACTGGGAAAACGCTTTGAATCTCTCTGCTTATGAACACAGCAGACCATTCATTTCTAACTGATTTCTTTAATGGGCAAGTAATCAGGTAAAAATGATACTTATTAAGCAGTGGCTGCTGATAAAGGCACAATGATCAGCTGTGTGTGCACCCTTTTTATGCCCTGGGTGGCAGGTTTTTTTTTTTTAATTGTGGCAAAACACGTGTAACATAAAATTGACCATCTTAGCCATTTTTAAGTGTACGGTTCAGTGGGATTAAATATATTCATGTTGCTGTGCAACCAGCACCACCATCCATCTCCAGAACTCTTGTCATCTTGTAAAACTGAAGCTCCGTACCCATTACATTCAGTAACTCCCCGTCCTCCCCTCACCCCCCTGGGCCCCAGAAACCACCCCTGTACTTTCTTTCTCTATGAATTTGACTCCTCTAGGTACCCCACGTAAATGGACTCGTACAGTTTTTGTCCTTTTATGACTCTTCGCTTAACGTTTTCAAAGTTCACTCATGTTGTAGCAAGTGTCAGAATTTCCTTTTTAAGGCTGCATAATGCTCCCCTGTATGTATATGTGTGTGTGTGTGTGTGTGTGTGTGTGTGTGTGTGTGTGTGTGTATATATGTATTACATTTTGTTTATCCATTCGTTTGTTAGGGACACTTGGGTTGATTCCACCTTTTGGTGATTGTGAACAGTGCTGCTGTGAACATGGGTGTACAGAAAATGTTTGCATCCCTGCTTTCATTTCCTTTGATTATATACTCAGAAGTGGTAATTCTGTTGCCTTTTTTGAGAAACCACCGTACTGTTTTCCACATTGGCTGCACCATTTTATATTCCCACCAGCAGTATGCAAGGATTCCAAGTTTTGTACGGCTTTATTGACACTTGTTATCTTCTGTTTTTTCGTTTTGTTTTTTTTTTTTTTTTGATAGTAGCCATCCTAGTGGGTGTGGGGTGAAGGATCTGGTTTCTTTTTAATCAATATGATGCTCCTTTTTCAAATTTTGTAAAATGTGGATGATGGGAGTACATAGTAGATGCTGCCGTACCCACGTCTGTGTGGGATTTTTCCAGACGCATGCCTCTGTTTTCATGCAACACTGATTTCTCTCATGATGTTGGGACTTTGTGAGATCTCGCGTCTTTTGGGTTATCAAGGGAAAATGATTAGTTTTGTGTGATTTAGGGCAGGAGTTGGCAAACTTTTTCTGTAAAGGGCCAGCTAAGTGAATATTTTAGGCTTTGTGGGCCATATACAGCAACCACTCAACTCTGTTATTATAGTGCAAGAGCAACAGTAAACAATATGCAAATGAATGAGCTTGATTGTATCCCAGTAAAACTTTATTTATAAAACTGGCCTAGGCTAGATTTGCCCTGGGACCTATAGAGTTTGCCAACCCCTATTTTAGGATATTCTGGTTTCTTAATGACCACGACGCATAGGATCTGAGAAGGGCTCATGAAGACCACAAGTCTAGCACCTACTAACCTGTTCTGGGAAAGGGTTTCAGGAGGCCTATGAACCTCTTTAAATTGTAGGCATTATTTTGTGTGTATGTGCATACTTTTTATTTCCTAGTGAGGGGGTTCATGGCCCTTTACCAAATTCTAAAGAGGCTCATAATCTGCGAGAAGTTCGGAACCCCTGAGTACAACCACTGTACAGAGAAGGAAGGCAGGGCCCGGAGAAGTGGCTAAGGGAACTGCCCAGGCGGGCCCTGAGAGAGCTGGTCCTCGAACCCCCGTCTCCTGTCTCTGAAGCCTGTGCTTTTTCCATTCCTGTGCTTTCTCTGATTCGCAGAGGATTTAACTGCATCAGCTTACTCTTTGACATACCAGATGTCCAAGAGATTGCCCTTTTTCTATGAGTTAGCTCATGGCTAAGGGGAAGAAGCTCAGAGTGGTTCTCAAGGACTCTTGGCTCTCCTGCTTCCTTCTTGGCGAAGATTTCGCTCAGACCTCCTATTAATTCACTCGACGTTTCCTTACTGAATAAAACTGGGTTTTATAAGGTCACGAATCCCTAATTTATTGGGTGGAGGGAGAGAAGTGCTAGCTAACGTTTGTGTTGATGTGTAGGCCTACCAGATGAACAAGTGCTCTGCGGGGGTGGCCAGAAAGGCAGCCGAGGAGGTGTCTCTCCAGACAGGTAAGGCACGGCTGCAAGGATGGCTCCTTTGAGAGTCGCAGCTATCATGCGCTGTCGTCATTGCGCTTTTCCCTTCCGTGACAAGTGGCCCACCAGCAACACTTCAGCTGCTGTTTCGTACCTGTGGGTAGGTGACTTCTTTGCAGTTTCATAATCAAGCCCTCTCCGGTCTCTCTGAATTGATTCTGTCTCCCTGGGTTTTGGGCTCGGGGTTTCCTCTACTGCGGGTTCCAGCTTCACTTTGTAGCTATAGCTACTTTTTCTTTTCATAGTTATAGCTTCTTCGCATGTTTACAGCTAAGGTGATTTTTCTCCTTTTGGAAGCACATTCAGGTGACAGTTGCCTGCTCTGGTTATGTCGATTAACATTAAGATATTTGATGTTCTCAAATATCTTTGAAGCTACCATCATCCTTGTGATTGGCTTCTGTAGGTGAAGAGCCATTGCCTTTTGAGCATATTCTGTGTCCTATCCCTAATGTCCTTGAAGGCTCTGTGCAGCACACACAGGAGTGTGGCATGAGACTCAGCCTTGCTGGAACGTAAAAAGCGGCCTCTTGAAATAACTACCCTCCTGGCTGGCTGCCATAACATGACTTGGGCGCCAGCTGGTGGGGAGGCTCTGAGGGAGGGAAAGGAATAGAAGAAATATATGGAGCCCCTTAAGATTCGGAAATGTAAAATTATTGCCAACAGGGGAAAATATAAAGCAAAATTGCTAGGAAGTGAGGCACAGCATACTAATGAAGAAAGACCGAAGCAATTTCTGGGAACTCTGCCTCTGGGAGATAGTGTTTAAATCCACGGATGTGCATAGACTGTTACCCCAACAGAGTCGTGGGTCAGAGAATGTGAAACCAGCGAAAGCAGGGAAAGATAAGGACATTTTTCTTATACGCACATTATTGTTCAGCTTTGGGCAAGGTAACCTGTTCAAAGGCTGGGTTATCAACTCGTTGGTAATCTTCACCACTTAAATTGTAAAGCGTAACCCAGGTTACTGAGTGGTTACCATCACCAAAGGTGATGAGCCGTGTACCCCCGGCTTCAGTTATGACATGTAGATGAACCTAACTTTTGAGGCTCTTTTAGAAGCACCTGGACTCTAGCCCGGAGGAAAGGTTATTAAAGAATTATTAAAAGAGTGCTTACAGTAAGATTTGACCAGTTTCATATTTTAATTTTAGGCTTTATAATTGTTAATCCTGATCTAATAGTCTCCCCCCAGTGAAGGGCCTGCAGCCCGATACTGGAGAGCATTTCAAGTTGAACACTACTGTGAGCAGCTTTTGTAGAATCTGTGTTAGGTTCAGGACCTTCAAGATTCCTTAAGAGTAAGGGGAGGTAATTTATCCAAACATGGCTGTGGAGACAAAAAAGAGTTAGTTACTGAAACGCTTTGAAGCCCGATAGGCGAGAATTCGGAGTCTTTTGGGTCGGCTTGGCAATCAGCTGTACACATCCCTGTGTTTCATAATTTTCCCAGTGGGGTCCGGGATAGCTCCCATCCTCGGATACACATTTGCAGTCACATCTGTGCGTTGTCTCACTGAGTGTGATAAAGACTATAAAGAGCCTCTTGTTGGTTCAGGAGAAGTCAAGTTTTCTTGTCAAATGAATTAAGAAAATAATCTGTGCTCTTGTATTTCCGAGTTGTGGATAAAGGATTATAGACCTATGTTCTAGGGGAAAATCTTATAGCCTATTGAGTCACAACAAAAAGGTCAAGCTCTTTAGAGATTTTTACATTTGTTTTTCTTTTCCCAAAGGAATTAAGAGGTTTGTGGCAGGAGCTCTGGGTCCAACTAATAAGACACTGTCTGTGTCCCCGTCTGTGGAGAGACCAGATTACAGGAACATTAGTGAGTATTGTAAATAATCTTTGACCTCCTGCAAGTACGTCTTTGTTTCAGTGATCTTAAAATCTGTAAAATGGGACCAATAATAGGCTCTTCCTCAGGGTTATTGTGACTTAATGGACATAAAGGGCTTATAACGGTCCCTGGAATGTAGTAAACATCTAAACAAAAAGATCTTGTTATTATTACTCTATTATTATTTCAAATGTACATGGTATTGTGATCATGCTTCTTTATCACCTGAGGAAAGAAAACTAATCAAGAGAAAGCTTTAAACTGAGAAGTTGAGCAAATATGGACACTAGGCCTTGGTCTATTATGGAATAACCCACTGGGCCCCCATTTTATGTCAGAAATCACTCCAAACTATATAAACATACTAGCATTGTTGACATTATAAACTAACGTATAGAAACATACTTACATTGAGATTTCATGAAAAAATCTAGATATCTAGGTCAATTTCTTAAGCATCAAGACAATGAAATACAAAAAGAATTAAACTTAGCTGAATAGTACTGATACTTTGTATGGTGAAGAATTTTGTGTAGATGACAAGTTCAGGCAAGTATGGTTTGTAGGTTTTTGGTTATAGAACTTTCCATGTGGTGATATCATAGTTCTTCACCAGGGGTTGCTCATACTGGGCTTATGCGTGGTCGATGCCCTCTTTGATCCAGGCATGACCATGAGGGGCTAAGTTTTCCTTTCTCTTGTGCTGTATACAGCAAGCATAAAGGTACTACTTGGGTTTTCCTATTGAATATCCAAGCCTTTGTCTTTTTTTCATTGGGAGGTAAATGGGGAGAGGGATGACCTCTCAAATGGAAATGGACAACTCAAGATGTTTCTAACAAAAATTGTACCCAGGAATGATTGAACACTTTGGTTTCAGACCGAAATTGACCTTCAAGGCAGGTTTTCTCTCGGGCAGGAGTGAAGTCCACAGGACTGTAGCCTTTTACCACAGCCAGTGTGAGAGAATGTGACTAGACCTGCCATCTTTCCAAGTCAGGGTGATGTGTTTCTCTACTTATTCCTCGCACTCATCCCTTAACTGGACTGACTAAAACCATTCCTGGGAAGAATGATGTACCTTGAAGGTGTCGAAAATAAGGTACAGGGCTCATTAAACCATGGACCTGCTCACTCACTCATTCTTGGCTCATACGTGGGATGTGGAGGTTGTGTGGTAAGTGTTTAGGAGTGACTGTGTTCTGTCTACAGGTTTCATTAACATCAATGCCCCATTTCTTTATTTGGTTTCTCACAAAAGGTGATGTCCTTAAATTAAGCATTAGAAACCAGCAATAGTTAGCTGACAGGTGCCAGGCCTGAACATAGCATGTCCTGATCATTGAGAGGATTTTTATGACTGGATGCGATTTATTTTTTGCAGCATTTGATGAGCTCGTTGAAGCATACAAAGAGCAGGCCAAAGGGCTTCTGGATGGTGGGGTTGATATCTTACTCATTGAAACTATTTTTGATACCGCTAATGCCAAGGTGAGTTAAGGGAGATGAAAGGGACAGCCGGGGTGGGGACTGTGATGAGTCCCCCAGTGGGGCGAGAAGCCATTGTCAAAGTTAAATAAAAGTCTTCTGTTCCATTCTATTTTTGAGCATTTCTAGTTGAGGCCAGTGGGATGAGAAAAACCTCAAAAGATTATCTTTTTAACTTTCAAAAGCATTTTTTTTAATTATGAAAGTAAATACACATATAGCTATTAATTAGGTGCACATATGCAGATGTAGTAAATATATATACATGGTTCTAAATTTAAAATGTACATAAATGTATGGAGTGAAAAGTAAATATCCTTCCTTCTCCTATTCCCTGGGCATCAAGGTCTTTCCTGGGACAGCTCTTACCGGCGTGGGGGTCCTGATAGAGATGCTACGCAGGTAGAGGAAAGTGTGACATTACATTCTTTCGATTATTGAGGGACAGGTTGTCCCCATGACGCGTCAAATTTATTTTGGAATGAGGAATGTGGTAGAGATCTAACTAGGTACTCTTTTTCTCTAAGGTTTACCTAGTTTTCTTAACACCATCTATTAAATATCCTACCATTTCCTAGTGATAGGAATCGTGTACCACCCTAAATTCAGAAGTGCATCTGGGTAGAATCTATTCCAGTCATCTGTCTGATGTCACACTCCTATCCTGCTATTTTCCGTAGCATTGCGATTAAAATACCTCTTGAATAACTGGTAGGCTTTCATTAACCTCCCTCACCCTCTGTTTTTCCCCCAGAATTTTCCTGGTTATTCTTCCTCATTTACTTTTCCATAAGATCTTTAGGATCAACTTGGCTAGTTCTTAAAAAAAAAAAAAAACAAAAAAACAACAACTCATATTGTTGATTTAATACCTTTCTATCCGAAAGAAACCCACCATCCCCATGAAAGGAAAACATTATAGACAGGTTGCATTCTGACTTCAGCAAATTATGAAAATGTGCACGTCTTGGAATCAGGAAATACAGTGATCAAAAGAAGGAGAAGATGTTCCCTGGAACTTAATGCATCACGGGCATGCACCGAGTTACTTAGCGTTAGTACCTGCACAGCCCATTCTGCGCTCACTCTAATTTGCACGGGAACAGCGTGTGCTGTTCATTTCTGTACCTCCCGTGTATCTGTGAGGATGTGGATGGTGGAGGCATTCTTATTCATCTATTTTTAATTTTGACTGGGAGAAGGAAGAAAGAGCATAGCTCTTGAGCTCCTCTTCGGAGAAAATATTAGTTTGTAGGTAAACTCTGAGCCAGCATCTGTTTTGTTTCAGTAGGTACTGTGTTCTCCTCGAGAAAGGGGTGTCAGTATCGTACCTTACAGAGAGGATGCGTGTCTGTCCCAGAGTGTGCAATGTTGATCACATCTAGAGAGGTTTTGGAAAAAGGAGCATTCTCATCAGCCAGTTAGACTGACCGGGGACACAGTCTCTCAGAAATAAAGATGTTCTTTTTCCCACTGACAGGCTGCCTTGTTTGCACTCCAAACACTTTTTGAAGAGGAATATCGCCCCCGGCCTATCTTTGTAAGTTCTAAAATTTGCATGATGATTTTTGTCTTTTATTATTAATACTGTCAACTCGAGGGTAGGGTTTTTGTTTTCCTGGCATAGGAGAACTAGCTGCAGTATCTTTAAGGAACCACCCACTTCAGCTTCCTCTGTTCACCTTCCTCCTACCGGCAGCTGTAAACCAGTAGCTGTCTTAGCTCTGGAAATGCAAAGAAGGTGAACCCAGAAGTGGCTGGTGGAAGGCAGGCTATTCCAAAGAAGCCTGGCTGAATTGGTCCCCTGAAGTCAAAGGCTTCGGGACTCCCTCTGATAGGGGCCCCAGGAGAGGTGGGCTTGCATGCTGACTGAAGTTCCCAGATTGGATGACACCAGCCTGAAAGTAGACAGACCCCCGGGAGAGTCCCAAGATTGCTTGGTGGGAAAAGACTAGAATCAAATCAAGGGGTGTTAGATGAACCAGGGGAAATAGCCAGGACAGCCTGAGGTCTCTGGTAAAGCCTTCTGCGATGGGACTGGATGTGTGAATTCTAAAGCTTTGTTGGTCATTGCTTTTGCCTCAGTGACTTTCCCTGTTTTCTGTGTTTATGGCTTCCTGACTCCTCCCCACAATCCCTTTGCCCGTGTCCTTTCTGACCATGATGAAAAGTGCTTTCTGTGGGAGAGTTCCACACTCCCCTTCCTCGTAAAAGAACAGTTTTCTGTTTTTATTTCATCTTTGTGTCCGTGTTCTTAATTTGAGCCTCTGTTGTTGACTGAGTTTACTTTGTTAATTCAGATTTCAGGGACAATTATTGATAAAAGTGGGCGAACTCTTTCCGGACAGACAGGAGAGGCATTTGTCATCAGTGTGTCTCACGCAGACCCACTCTGGTAAGTGATCATTCTTTCCTTGACCCCATTCCTTTTAGAGGGATCTTTTCTCATGGCAACAAAAATCACTCCTGCGTATTTCCACTGAACCACCCGCATGGGATGTTGGATTTCTGGGAAGTACATTCAGACTTTTCTTAAGGGTGTCAGAAGACCCCTGCCTGAATGAGTCAGTTTGAGGGGCTGGGCAAGTGCTCCTGCCCCTTGGATCAGGCACACGGTTGGCTGTTTGTAAGTGCACCCCTCACAATTTAAGGCTGTGCTTGGCTCAGTCGTAATGCTGCAAAAACAGTGCTTACGTTCCTAGGGCAGGGCTTTGCAAAGTGTTTTATCTCCATGCTTATGGAGCAAACAGAAGCAGTCCAGCTTGGAATAAGGTGGGAATTCTAAAGCTCAGATTTTTATCTTTAAAATTAACCTGGCTTTGGGGCGCCTGGGTGGCACAGTCAGTTAAGTGTCCGACTCTTGGTTTCTGCTCAAGTCCTGATGTCAGGGTCCTGGAATCAAGCCCCGCGTCAGGCTCCACACTCAGCAGGGAGTCTGCTTGAGATTCTCGCTTTCCCTCCCGTTTGTGCTCTTTAAAATAAATAAATCTTAAAAAAAAATTCACCTGGCTTTTACATTCTATTTTTCTTGTCAGAAATGTTTTAAATTACATACCATGAATGAAACGGAACCTCCAAGAGTATACACTGTTGTCATCTGTGCCTTTTCCACACATGTACTGATCTTCCTGCCTGAAAGCTGTGCCTGCCTCCCCCACCCCCCCAACACACACATACACACACACACACACACACACACACACACACACACACGGAGTCATGCTCTGCTGGATCCTGGCTCCTTCCTTCCTGGAAGCTGTGCCTATCCCCGCCCAACACACTCACACTCACACACACACACACACACAGAGTCATGCTCTGCCGGATCCTGGCTCCTTCCTTCCTGGAAGCTGTGCCTGTCCCCGCCCAGCACAGTCACGCACATAAACACACACACACACACACACACACACACACACACACACACACAGAGTCATGCTCTGCCGGATCCTGGCTCCTTCCTTCCTGGAAGCTGTGCCTGTCCCCTCCCAACACACTCACACTCACACTCACACACACACACACATACACACACACACACACACACACACACAGTCATACTCTGCCGGCTCCTTCCTTCCTGGAAGCTGTGCCTGTCCCCGCCCAACACACTCACACTCACACACACACACACACACACACACACACACACAGAGTCATGCTCTGCTGGATCCTGGCTCCTTCCTTCCTGGAAGCTGTGCCTGTCCCCACCCCGCACAGTCACGCATATAAACACACACACACACACACACACGCACACACACACACACACCTTGTTAGCTTTTAAGAATCCTCTCCAGGGTCTTTTCCAGGGAACTCTCCCTCTCTGACTAGCCCCGGTTGATGTCCTCAGAGCACTCTGTTTACTTTATTATAGTCTTTGCCGTAAAAATAATAACAATAGGCATTTATTGAGAGTTTGCTGATTTAAGTGCTTTATGTGACTGACTTCTTTTAATTCCAGCAACAACACCTTGAGCTGGGCCCTGCTGTTCATGTCCTCATTTTGATGAGAAGGGGACAGAGACGCTCGGAGGTTGTGACTTGCCCCGCGTGCAGTCAGTAGTGGGTCTGGCATAGGGGCATGCTCACAGCCAGGGGCTCTACCACTCTTCATCAGTTATTTGATGTTGTTTTTTTTCATGTTCTAATGTTTCTAATTTCACGACATGCCTTACAGTTGAGTTAGTGTGGTTGTGTGATTTCTTAAAAGCTGCTGTTAATTTAGAGTGCATTGTTATCCAGTTGACTGGGCCTGATAATTAAGAAAGTAACTGTATTGAACTGGACTGTGATTGACCCCTTAACAGCTTATGAGCTTTTCCAAAGCAATGTCTTCATCATCTTTATGTCTCTAGTGCTTAACAGAGTCCTTGGTGTGTAGGATGGCTACGGTAAATATTTAACAGGAAAACGGGGGATAGGAAAATGTAGGGGTCTCTGAGGACAAACCTTATCTAGTTTACTTTCGATTTTTTTTGTCTTTCCTCATATATTTTGAGCATTCCTCCTCTTATTCTCTTGCTCTCTTCCCCACCCCCTTTACTGAGTCTTAATTCATGATCTGGTTGGAACCCCTAGATGTGTAGATGAAACCCCCTGCATTGCCCCAAGTGTCATGTTGCTCTTTAGTCTGCTTGACTGTTCCCAGAGGACGTCCTTC
This sequence comes from Halichoerus grypus, assembly GCF_964656455.1. Classification (NCBI taxonomy): domain Eukaryota; kingdom Metazoa; phylum Chordata; class Mammalia; order Carnivora; family Phocidae; genus Halichoerus; species Halichoerus grypus. Next base: position 73,471,351 of record NC_135718.1, read on the forward strand.
GAGGATGTTCTCCCACTCCCTGCCTCACCGGTGGGAATCCAAGGATGATATTTTAATGGAGTTTCAAAAATTTATATTTCTGTTCCTTAAGCAAACATGCAATGAATTCTAACTTTTGACCCACTCAGTGGTTTCATTTTTTTTTTTTTTATTATTGTTATCCTGTAATTCTTTCTGTGTCTTCAACATTCATCTGTAGGCCATTCACAGAGAGAATATATTTGGTCTCTGATTTCTTAGGAATCTTACAGACCAAAGGGGCAGATAGGTGGATGGAAGGCAGCCCAGGAATTGGAGAATTGTATCAGGTCCTATTTATATTGTTCCAGGTTCAGAACTCTGAGTAGTGCCTACTGGTTTTCTTTCTAGTTCAGTACTAAGGGTCGATCTCAGTATAGAGGAGTCCTGTTAACAAATATATGATAATTTTAAAATAATGTGTATATGCACATATATGTATATATGTAAACAGATAGTATGTAACAAAGTGTGTAAGAAACTATCGCTTACTGATTTGTGATTCTCACAAACTGTACATATGTTCACAAAGTACAATGGGACAGAGCCTTTATATTATTATTATTATTATTATTATTATTAATTCATTGAACATTAATTGAAATCCTACTCTGTGCCTTGGAATACAGGCAAATGTGAAATAGTCCACACTAGGAGAAATACATAAGTAAATTAAAATATAAAATATCAACTGCTGTACAGAAGTATGAACACAAATCTGGCCGGACAGAGGACGGATTAATGGTGTCCTTGCAAGATTCAAGGATGGCTTTGTCGAGAAGGTGACACTTGAGCTGGTTTTTGAAGCATGAGTCAGAGTTCGCTAGGCAGAGGCAGATGGATGTGTCAGAATGAGCAAAGAGCAGGAGAAGGACTGCATTTTTCTGAAACGTTTTCGTATTACTGATGTTACTTTCACTTGACCCTCACTGCTGATTGGGCATTGTTTTCTCATGCCGCAAATGAGGACGTGAAGCCACCTTACTATTGAACCAGATGAGTTAGGATCAGAACGAAGTTTAGAAAAACTCTAGGATCCTTTCTAATGATAATGTGATGATTTAAAAAAAATTTAGTTTATTACCTGGTGTTGAGTGTGGATGACAGTAGCACAAGATTAAAAGAAAAAAAAAAAAAGAGTAAAAGCATTCCAAATGGAGACTGGTGCAACCGAACAGGTCTATTCAAGACTTGTAACTTAGCTGTGCAATCTTCTTTTTTTTCTTTAAATGGAGGTATAACTGCCTTAAAATATTATACTAGTTTCAGGTGTACAACATAGTGGTTTGACATTTGTGTACATTGCAAAATGATTGCCACAATAAATCTAGTTATCATCTGTCCGCATACAAAGTTAACACCGTATTACTGACTATATTCCCCATGATGTACATGACATCCCAGTGACTTACTCTTTTGTAACTGGCAGTTTGTGCTTCTTGATTTGCACCCATATTACCTCCATCCCCAGACTCCCTCTCCTCTGGCAGCTATCAGTCTGTTCTCTGTATCTGTGAGTCTGGGTTTCATTTTGTTCGTTTTGTTTTTTAAATTCTACTTGCAAGTCAAATCATGTGATGTTTGTCTTTCTCTGTCTGACTTATTTCACTTAGCATCATACCCTCATTGGCTATTGTAAGTAATGCTGCAATGAACATAGGGATACATGTATTTTTTTTGAATTAGTGTTTTTATTTTCTTTGGATAGATACCCAGTAGTGGAACTGCTGGGTCATATGGTATTTCTGTCTTTAATTTTTTGAGGAACCTTCCTGCTGTTTCCTATAGTGCCTGCACCAGTTTGCATTCCCACCAACAGTGCACAAGGGTTCCCTTTTCTCCACATCCTCCCCAGCATTTGTTGTTTCTTGTCGTTTTGATATTGGCCAATCTGACAGGTGTCAGGTGATCTCTCACTGGGGTTTGATTTGGATTTCCCTGATGATGAGTGATGTTGAGCATCTTTTCATGGGCCTGTTGAGTATCTTCTTTGGAAAAATATTCAGATCTTCTGTCCATTTCTTAATTGGATTTTTTTGTTATGGAGTTGCATGAGTTCTTAATATATTTGGGATATCAGCCCCTTATCAGATAGATGATTTGCATGTCATCCCTGCGCAGGGGCCCTGCTGATCTTCTCTGTATCATTCTGTTTTTAGTACATGTGCTGCCGAAGCGAGCACCAGATGTATGATTTGCAGATATCTTCTCCTATTCTGTAGGCTGCCTTTTAGTTTTGTTGATTGTTTTCTTTACTGTGCAGAAGCTTTTTAGTTTGATGTGGTCTCAATTGTTTATTTTCGTTTTTGTTTCCCTTGTCTTTGGAATCAGATCCCCCCCAAAAAAACATTACTAAGATGGATATCAGGGAGCTTGCTGCCTATGTTTTCTCTCGGGAGTTTTATGGTTTCCGTTCTTACATTCAAGTCTTTAATCCATTTTGAGTTTGTTTCTGTGTCTGGTGTAAGACAGGGATCCAGTTTCACTGTTTTACATGTGGCTGTCCAGTTTTCCCAGCACCATTTATTGAAGAGACTGTCCTTTCCCCAGTGCATATTCTTGCCTCTCTTATTGTAAATTAATTGACTGTATATGCATGGATTTATTTCTGGGCTCTCTTTTCTTCCATTGATCTGTGTGTCTGTTTTTAGGCCAATACCATACTATTTTGATGACTACAGCTTTGTAGTATGGTCTGAAATCCAGGCATGTGATATCTCCAGTTTTCTTTTTTTTCTCAGAATTATTTTGGCTTTGAGGGTCTTTTGTGGTTCCATATACATTTTAGAATTCGTTGTTCTAGTTCTATGAAAAATGCATTGGAATTTTGATATGGATTGTGCTGTAGATTGCTGTAGAATCTGTACATTGCTTTGGGTACTATGGACATTTTCACAGGATTCTTTTATTCCATGAGAATGGTTATCTTTCCATTTCTTTGTGTCATCTTCAGTTTTTTTCATCAGTGTCTTACAGTTTTCAGTATACTGGTTTTTCACCTCTTGGTTAAATTTATTCCTAGGTATTTTATTCTTTTTGATGCAATTGTATGGGATTGTTTTCTTAATTTCTCTTTCTGATAGTTTGCTATTAGTGTATAGACATGCAATGGATTTTTTTTGTATATGAATTTTGTGTCCTGCAACTTTACTGAATTCATTTATTAGTTGTAGCAATTTTTTTTAGTGGAGTCTTTAGGGTTTTCTATATAGTTCATATTATCTGCAAATAGTGTGTTTTACTTCTTTCTAATTAGAATGCCTTTTATTTCTTTTGGCCTAGTTGCTGTGGCTAGAACTTCTGATACCGTGTTGAATAAAGTGGAGAGAGTGGGCATCCTTTTCTTTTCTGGTTTTAGAAGAAAAGCTTTAGCTTTTCACTGTTGAGTATGATGTTAGCTGTAGGTTTGCCATATATGGTTTTTATAATCTTGAGGTATGTTCCCTCTATACTCTCTTTGTTGAGAGTTTTTAACATAAGTGGATGTTGAATTTCGGCAGATGCTTTTTCTACATCTTTTGAGATGATCGTGTGGTTTTTAAGGTTTCATTCTGCTCACACATTGGCTGACTTGCAGATGTTGGACCATTGTTGCATCCCTGGAATAAATCCCTCTTGATCATGGTATGATCCTTTTAATGTATTGTTGAATTTGGTTTGCTAATATTTTGTTGAGGATTTTTGCATCTGTGTTCATCAGGGATATTGGCCAGTAATTTTCTTTTTTGGGGCTGTCCTTGTCTGGTTTTGGTATCAGGGTAATACTGACCTCTTAAGGAGGTTTGGAAGCATTTCCTCCTCTTCAATTTTTTGAAAGAGTTTGAGAAGGATATGTATGACATTTTCTTTGAATGTTTTGGTAGAATTCACGAGTGAAGGCTTCTGGTCCTGGACTTTTGTTTTTTGGGAGGTTTTTTTTTTTTTTTTTTTTAAAGATTTTATTTATTTATCTGAGAGAGAGAGAATGAGAGAGACAGCACATGAGAGGGGGGAGGGTCAGAGGGAGAAGCAGACTCCCTGCCGAGCAGGGAGCCCGATGTGGGACTCGATCCAGGGACTCCAGGATCATGACCTGAGCCGAAGGCAGTCGCTCAACCAACTGAGCCACCCAGGCGCCCTTTTGGGAGGTTTTTGATTACTGCTTCAGGCTCCTTACTATTGAGATTTTCTATTTCTTTGTGATTCAGTCTTGGTAGGTTGTAAGTTTCTGGGAATTTCTCCACTTCTTGAAGTTTCAACTTGTTGGCATATAATTGTTCATAATAGCCTCTTATGATTCTTTTGTATTTCTGTGGTGTCGATTGTAACTTCTCTGCTTTCATTTCTGATTTTATTTATTTGAGGGTTCTCCTTTTTTCTCAGTGAGTTTAGCTGAAGGTTTGTCAGTTTTGTTTTATCTTTTCAAAGAATCAGCTCTGAGTTTCATTGATCTTTTCTATTTGTCTTTTTAGTCTGTATTTTATTTTTTTATTATATTTTTTAAAGATTTATTTGTTTTAGAGAGCGCACACACGCAGGGGGAGGGGCAGAGGGAGAGGGAGAGAGAGAAATAGAGAATCTCAAGCAGGCTCCAACTCCGGGCTGAATGCAGAGCCTGACGTGGGGCTCGATCTCACCACCCTGAGATCATGAACTGAGCCGAAACCAAGAGTTGGCTTCTTAACCGACTGAGCCACCCAGGTGCCCTATTTCATTTATTTTGACTCTGAACTTTATTATTCCCTTCCTTTTGCTAACTTTGGGCCTCATTTATTCTTATTCTAGTTCCTGTGGTGTAAAGTGAAATTGTTCATTTGAGATTTCTCTTGTTTCTTGAGGTTGACCTCTATTGCTCTGAACTTTCCCCTTAGAGAGTCACTTTTGCTGCCTCCCATAGATTTTTTTTTTTTTTAAAGATTTTATTTATTTATTTGAGAGAGAATGAGATAGAGAGAGAGCATGAGAGGGGGGAGGGTCAGAGGGAGAAGCAGACTCCCTGCTGAGCAGGGAGCCCAATGTGGGACTCGATCCTGGGACTCCAGGATCATGACCTGAGCCGAAGGGAGTCTGCTTAACTAACTGAGCCACCCAGGTGCCCCACCTCCCATAGATTTTGATGTGTCGTATTTCTATTTTCACTTGTCTCTAGGTATTTTTAAATTTCTCCTTTGATTTCTTCTATGACTCAGCAGTTGTTCAGTAACATGTTTAATCTCCACATATTTGTAGTTTTTCCAATTTTATTCCTGTAATTGATTTCTAGTTTTCTACCATTGTGGTTGGAAAAGATGCTTGGTATGATTTCTCTTTAATTTGAGACTTGTTTTGTGGCCTAACATGTGCTGTAGGGAATGTTCGGTGTACACTTGAGAAGAATGTGTATTCTGCTGCTTTTGGATGGAAGGTTCTGTATATCATTTAAGTCCGTTGGTCTAATGTGTCTTATTAAGGCCAGTGTTTCCTTATTGATTTTCTGTCTGGATGATCACGATTGATGGAAGTGGTGTACTAAAGTCCCCTGTTGGTGTGTTGCTGTCAGTTTCTCCCTTTAAGTCTGTTAATAATTGTTTATATGTTTTGTTGCTCCTACGTTAGGTGCATATATTTATTGTTGAATTTTAAGAATTTTTTATCTTTTGGTTACCACTTATTTTATCAAATATGTGTTTTGCAAATATTTTCTCCCAATCTGTGGCTCGTCTTCCCATGCTTTTAACAGCATAGTGTCTTTCACTGAGCAGAAGTTGTTGATATTAGTGAAGTCCAGCTTATCAGCTTTTTCATTCATTGATCCTCCTTTCAGTGTTTTATCTAAAAACTCATGGCCAAACTCATGGCCACCTAAGTCTTCTCCCGTGTTACCTTTTTTTTTTCTTCCAAGTTTTTATTTAAATTCCAGTTAGTTAACATACAGTATAATATTAGTTTCAGGCTACGTTATCTTTTTATGTATCTTTATATCTTTAATAGTTCTGCAGTTTATATTTAGGTCTGTGATCCATTTTGAGTTAATTTTTGTGAAAGGTGTAAGGTCTGTGTCTCATCGAATTTTTTCACATGTGAATGTCCATTTGTTCCAGCACTGTTTGCTGAAAAGGAAGTCCTTTGTCCGTTGGCTCGCCTTTGCTCCTTTATCAAAGATCAGTTGACTGTGTTTGTGTGTTTCTTTTTCTGGACTCTCTGTTTCATTCCATTGATCTATTTGTCTCTTCTTTCACCAATATCGTTGATTACTTTAGCTTTTAGTGTCAGTCCTTCAACTTTGTTCTTTTCCTTCAATATTGTATTAGCTACTCTGAGTTGTTTGCCTGTCCATATACATGTTAGAGTCATTTTGTTGATAGCTACAAAATACTTGGCTAGAATTTTTACTGGGTTTGTGTGAATGAATATATGTATATGTGTATATATATGTAAAATTGAGAAGAGCTGGCATCTTAATAATACTGAGTCTTCCTGTTCATGTCCATGGAATATCTTTTCACTACTTAGATTTGCTTTGATTTCTTTCTTCTGAGTCTTGTCATTTTGTAGTTTTCTTCATGTAGATCTTGTACATACTTTGTTAAAATTATACCCCACTATTTCATCTGTTTTGGTGCCGATGCAAATGGTATTGTGTTTTTAATTTCTAATTTCAATAGCTCATGGCTGGGATATAGGTAAACAATTGACTTTTGTATATTAACCTTGTATTTTGCAACCTTGCTATCAGTGCTTATTGGTTCCAAGAAATTTTTAGTTGATTCTTTGGGATTTTCTACATCCTATCTGTGAATAAAGATGGTTTTATGTCTTCCTTTCCAATCTGTATACCTTGTATTTTCCTTCTCTTTTTGCATTAGCCAGGACTTCCAGTATAATGTCAAGTAGGAGTTGAAAATGGACATTCTCTGTTTTGTTCCCAATCTTAGGGGAAAAGTGTCTAGTTTTACATCAAGTTATGATGTCAGCTATAGGTTTTTTTGTAGATGTTCTTTATCAAGTTGAGGAAGTTCCCCTCTATTCCTAGTTTGCTGAGAGTTTTTATCATGAATGGGTGTTATATTTGGTAAATAAACTTTTTATTTTGGGGTAATTTCAGATTTACAGAAAAGTTGCAAAGATAGTAGAGAGAATTTCCATATACTCTTCATCTAGTTTTCCCTAACGTTAGCGTCTTCCATAACTATGGTCCTTTTGTCAAAACTAAGAATAGTATTATTATTAATTAAATTCCAGCCTTTATTCAGGTTTCAAGTTTTTCCACAATTGCCCTTTTTTTCTGCCTCAGGATCTAATCTAGTGTATCACATTGCAGTTAGGAATCATAGTAAAAGAAAACAATTGAAATAGTCTAGTAGCTTCCTAGTTAATTTTTGAATTCCTGAGGGCCCCAGGGGCCCCACTGAGAGTGGTGTTGGAGGGGTTTCAGGCCCTCCACCCTGAAAACTTCAGTTAGGGCAGCTCTGCTTGGATCTGTTTCATTTGAGACAGTAAGTTTCATATGCAAAATGAAACTTGGTTTTATAGATAAACCAGTTTAATTTATAAGAGGACAAACTGTAAGGCCAAGGTTACCTTGCAAGTCAGTTACAGAGCAACGACTACTCAGTCTTGGTCTTCTGGACTCGCACAGTGGCTTCCATGTATCATTACTGTGCCTTCTCTTCTACCTCCATGATTTTCCTTTCTCTTTCTCATAAGTATTGCTTTCAGATCAGACGTGTGTTAGCACTGGTAGTTTGCTGGCATTTCTGTTTTTGGTATACCAGTAACCAAACTGTCAAATTCTTCAAGGAACTACCATAGGCAGGGTCCTTTAGCTGTAAGATCATCTGACATTGGAGACATGGACAGAAACATTCAGAGGGACTTCAATGAAATGGCTTTGACTATATCTGAATAAAGGTGCTAAAGCTAACGTGGAGATTTATTATCTGCTTGGTTTTAAATATAGTCCTTACTTTATTGTAATGTTTTATATACATAAACACCTTGCATACAAGATAATGCTCCTGATACCTTCTTTTTGTTTTTACAGCATTGGATTAAACTGTGCTCTGGGTGCAGCTGAAATGAGACCTTTTATTGAAACAATTGGAAAATGTACAACAGCCTATGTACTCTGTTATCCCAATGCAGGTGTGTATTTCTAGGGAGTTGCACATGGGGAAATCCAAATACACACGACGGGGTAGGTAGGGTTAAAAGAGTTTGGCCAAAAGAATTTGTTTTGCAGGTCTTGGTATGTAGTTGAAATTCAGTGGTCATTTTCTAAATGAAGAGTATTTGGGTCTAGACCACTGCTTGCCTCTAGACCTGAAGGAACAATTTGACTCAGCCTACAAGCTTCAGGATTGGACAGAACTTTGGGGGATGAAGTCTAGTTACAGAGCCTTGCTTTAGGTGACAGTGCTGGCCATGGGAACACAGCCAAAGAGATGAGTGCAAAGAAGAGGAGAAGGAGCCCTTCTCTCTGTTCTGTGTTAACAACCTTTGTCAGCTTTTTCCTTTCTAAAAGTTAGCACTGCTAGCTTACTATATATAGATATAGATACAGATATTTTTAGACCGTTCTAAAACTATTCAATTAGAAATTAGTAACCCATTCTGCATTAACCAGATTTCCTGGTGAATGTTTTTGAGTATTTGCTTAGCTCCTTAGGGCTAACAATCATTTTCCAGCTTTCTTTCTCCAAATATGTATATCTTAATGCTCACCAAATTTTATTTCCCCAGAAGGAGTAAGATAACTGGAAGGAGCTAATAAATAAAATAGGAAATTGGTTAATTCAATGCTAAAATTTTACTTGGGAAGATTTATTTGAACATTTGAACTTGGAAAAATTTATTTGAGAACTGGTTGTGTTTTGAGTTTGTTTTTAATTCATATCGCCAGGTGCTCATTAGTTCAAAGGGTATGTAGTAGTCCCCAACTTCTACCCACAAGCAGCTAGCTGACAAGATTGAGCTTCCTCTGTGGGAATGGGATGGGGTTGGAGAAATTCTGTCCCATATAGTAGTGACTTTTTTCTTTCAAATGGAAGAGAAATAGCCTATGTTTATTTGCCTCTGTGATTTTTTTGGGGGGCGGGGAGAGGTGTGGTATCTCTGCATTTACTATGTTCGATATTAAGAACTGTTATTTGTTTTTGCAAGTAATCACCATTTAATTATAAATATAAAATTTCCTAACTTTTAAACCTGCAGCCTCACAAACACTAGCCTATTTGTTAAGATGGTTTTCAGTAATGCTTGAAATGTGCTTTCTTAGGTCTTCCCAACACATTTGGTGACTACGACGAAACTCCGCATATGATGGCCACGCAACTAAAGGTTAAGGATGGTCTTTCATTTGGTTTTTTAAGAGTTGGAGTAATGGAAATCTTAGATTTAGAATATTTAGAAGTAGAATTTTCTCCTAAAGAAATCCCAGTGTCTATATAACAAAAGCTTACCCACTCTGAATTACGATGGTAGAGGCAGAGGGAGGGGCTCGCCAGCAGCATTTTTCTCCCCATCTGGCCCTGGGGCCGTTGGAAAATCCCCAGTCAGGCTGGACCCAGACTAATTGAAACTTCGCTGTCTTCTGCAGTCCTCTCATGTGGTGGCTTCCCTCCCCCGCTCCACCCCAACCAAACTGCTGGGTGGAGTAGGTATCCTCCTTGCTCCCTGTTGTCGCCTGCACACCTTATCACCCACACACCTCCCATCTTTGAATCCCAGGTCATGGGACCATACTGCCCACTAACCCCTGGGTCCCTTCCTCATTCCTTGAACTTTCAGCTTCTGGCTCACTAACATTCTCTCCTAAATGATTTCTGACTTGATTCTTGTGATTTCAGTTCCTTATCTAGTAGATGATCTTTCCAATACTCTGACTTCTCAGTTTCTTGACTTCCTGTCTCAGTTACTGTCTTTCGCTAACTAGCGTTTGGTTAAACTCTAGACCCACACTGCCCAGTATGTAGCCACTACCATGTGGTTATTGGAGAACTTGAAATGTGACTGAGGAACTGAATTTTTAGCGCGCACGCGCACATGAGCAGGAGGAAGAGCAGAGGGAGAGGGAGAAGTAGGCTCCCTGCTGAGCAGGGAGCCCGATATGGGACTCAGTCCCAGGACCCTGGGATCATGACCTGAGCTGAAGGCAGATGCTTAACCGACTGAGCCACCCAGGCACCCCTGAACTTTTAGTTCATTAAAATTTAAAATTAACTTAAATATAAAAACTGATGCTCACTTTATGTGTTATTTGTTACACTATCCAGCTCACAGTCATTCACCTCAGCATATGGGGAAAAAAAAAGTCTCTATTATGGCCAAGTAGGCAAATGATTATGTCATTGTACTTATAAATGGTGTAAAGGATTTCATAGCATCTGGACTATTTTCTGCTTTTAAACTTACATCCAGGGCGCGTGAAAGCTTTATATCTTGGATTAAGTATGTTTAACTCTCTTTACAATGAAAAATTCGTTATTCAGGAAACATAGATCTCCTGCTGAATTGGTGGAAGTGAGTTTAGAATTCAAATGGGCTCTGTGAAACTTTTTCTTTTCCGAAATGCAGGCCTTTGCTGTGGATGGCTTGGTCAATATAGTGGGTGGTTGCTGTGGTACGACACCAGATCATATCAGGTAGGAATCACTTCTAAATATGCTCTTTTGTCATGGGACCAATCATGTCCTCCACCCCCCACCATTCATGTGTTGAAGTTCCAGCCGCCCAGTTCCTTTGAATGTGACTGTATTTGGAGATAGGATCTTTAAAGAGATAATGAAGGTACGATGAGATCCTATGGGTGGACACTAATCCAGTGTAACTGGTGTCTTTGTGAGACAGACACACAGAGGAAGGGATTGAGTGACCACATAGGGGGAAGACGGCTGTCTCCAAGCCGGAGAGGCCTGAGAGGAGACTGGCCCTGTCCACACGCCTTCGTCTCAATTTCTAGCTTCCGGAACCTTGAGATATTGCTGCTCTTTGAGCTACTCAGCCTGTGGTATTTTATTTTGGCAGCCCTAGCAAACTGAGATGCCTTTATATTGTGAAAAATTCCAATAAAAGTAGAAAAATAATAAAATGAATTTCCATGTGCCTACCACAGAGTTTCGATAATTTTCTAGATTTTGCTATTCTTATTTTGTCTGTTTTCCAACTTTTTCCCCCTTAGAATATTGTGAAGCAAATTCCAGATATCATGATATTCTATCACTTAAATACCTAACTAGTATTCAGAAAATTAAGGAGGAACGGTTCATATATCTTGTGGGCAAGTACATGTGTCCATTAGTTGTCTCATGGAAGGGGAAGACAGTAAGACAACCAGGTACCTTAAGGTCATTGCATACTCCATGTTGTTGAGTGAGCGTGTGAAGCATGGTGGTGTGGAAGAAGAGCCTGGTGGAGTTTGTGTTCAAGTCCTTGCCATTTTGTGGCTGATAAGAGGAATAAGAAGTGGAATAAAATCCAGTTTCAGACTGTTTGTAATTTGTTTTTTCTCTCCCGTGACTGATGATCCTGTTTTGAGCCAGTCATCTCACTGTTCTGAGTCTGTTTTTGTGCACGCGATGTGTCCACCATCCTGAATTACCTAACAGTTCACTGCTTTTGTTGGCTTCTGTGATAGACTCTGTGAAGAGCCTATGGAATTTTTAAAATACCTTTTTTTTTTTTTTTAAGATTTTATTTATTTGACAGAGAGCGAGAGAGGGAACACAAGCAGGGGGAGTGGGAGAGGGAGCAGGGAGCCCGATGTGGGGCTCGATCCCGGGACCCTGGGATCATGACCTGAGCCGAAGGCAGACGCTTAATGACTGAGCCACCCGGGCACCCCTGAAATATCTTTTAAATAGTATCTAAAAGCTATCAATAGTTGAAGGTGGATCTCTTTTTGTTTTTATTTTTTTTATTTTATTTTTTTTTAAAGATTTTATTTATTTATTTGCAAGAGAGAGAATGAGAGACAGAGAGCACGAGAGGGAGGAGGGTCAGAGGGAGAAGCAGACTCCCCACTGAGCAGGGAGCCCGATGCGGGACTCGATCCCGGGACTCCAGGATCATGACCTGAGCCGAAGGCAGTCGCTTAACTGACTGAGCCACCCAGGCGCCCTCTTTTTGTTTTTAAATCTTTGGATCTCTTTTTGTTTTTAAGGTTATCGCCTCCTTTTTAAAAAAAGTTGTTTTAAAAATACCTGTGTGTTTGTGTTTCTGTGTCTGTGTATCGGCATGCAGGTATATGTATGTCTGTATCTACTTACCTACCTACCTGTGTGTGTGTGTGTGTGTGTGTGTGTGTGTGTGTGTGTGTGTTTGCTGCTTTTACTTTGGCATACCAATCTAGGGGGCAGCAGAGTGAGGAGTTCATACTGGCCCTGATAAATTTAGTGGAGTAGACAGATTTTTCCAGGTTGACCAAAGACATAATTTACCAGAGCCAATAAGGTTAAAAAGTGTATGCATAATCAAAGCAAATTTTGAAGACTAATCATCTTGGAGTTTTAGTGATTTATTACCATGGACCCTCCCTACTCTGTGCTTTCTGTGCTCGGGAAAAACTGACCTGAAACACGGGCCTCCACTCCTGGCCCCTCTCTTGTATGCTCCTCCTTCTTAATGCTGAAGCTTTTTTTTCTTTTAAACCACTAAGAAGCAAGCACCTATTTCATGGAGTAAAGGGCATCTATGGGTTTGGGAAAGAAAGGAGATTTGCTGTTTGCATTTGCGTAAACCATTACGTATCTCGGTTTCTATCTCTTGAGGGCAGAAACTGGTGCAGTCAGTACACAGCAGACTGGGAAAATACAGAAAAGTTAAAGTTGACACATTCATTTTCTGCATTGCTGAGAAAACTAAAAGGCATAACTGTTGCTGCACATTTGGAATTAGGTATATAATTATGTGCATAATTATGTTAGACTTAATTTCATAGCTGGGAATTAGTTTAATTAAATTTATTTTATTCCGAATTAATGGAGATAGTGTTTTCTCTTTTAACTCAGGGAGATTGCTAAAGCTGTGGAAAACTGTAAGCCTAGAGTTCCACCTGCCACTGTTTTTGAAGAGCATATGTTACTATCTGGTAAGTGATAAAGACATGATTTTTATCATTTCAGAAACCATTTGTGGGTTAATTTCGTGTTTATCCTAAGTGGTAGTGATGTGTGTGCCAAGCAACTTGTTTCTTAGGTCAGGGAAGCGTCCATATTTTTTCTTGCATTTAGATGAATTCTCGTGAAGATCAGGGGTGGGAAATGGGCAGAAGGCACAGGTGGTTTGCTCAGGTGGGGCCCTTGCTTGGGTTTAGAACTCACATGGCCCTGACTCTGTGAGGCACTGCTTTGAAAACATACTCTCGGCCACAGGCTAACTGTTGTAATCGTCAGACTTGCTCTTAGTTATTGAAAATTCCAAACTGTCAAGGCTCAGTGGTTTGTCACGACAGCAGCCTCTTCGTAGAAAATTGTGCTTGCTTCTACAACATGATTGTCGCCATCTGAGATTCACCACGTATTTAGGACTTTACAGAGAGGTGTGGTATTGACTGTTCTCTGGTGCTCGACAGTCCCATAAGGTGGGCAGCTTCCCTTTTTGAGAATGAGTGTTGATGTTCAAATAAGGAACGTTAATAAAAGTTTATCGTGCCATCCATTAGAAACATAACTTTAAATTTTATGTTTTCCCCATAATACTTCAATGATGTATTGTTAGGTAGTATTTCTCAGGAAAATAATTGTGTGTGCGTGTGTGTCTATATATATATATATATAGACACACACGCACACACACACAGATTCTTAGAGAACATGCAAATAGCGCACATGGGAAATTAGGCACCCTAATAATTTAGAATTTAGCATTTCTCTGAATTGAAATATTTTTGTTCCTTATGTTCCTCTAAGAAAATTGAAATAAAATACAAGGGAAAGTAAAAGGAACACCTACTTTTCTCAGTTGGAATATAACTTCATCGAATTCATCCCAGTGAGTGAGTGTGAAGTTGGGTTAAAAACCTTCTTCAGTCTTCCTTGTTTTCTTTTTGTTCTCCAGAAAACAGAGAGAGGTGTGGTAGGATAGTTTATTTCATCCTTAGATCTTAAAACTTGTTTGCTTCAGCCAAGGACTAGCAGTTTAAATAGTCAGCCTTTGCCACAATTGAAACAAGAAGAGAACCACTTAGATATGATTTTTATTTTAATTTATTTTTTTATTAAGATTTTATTTATTTGAGAGAGAGAGAGAGCACAAGCAGGGGGAGGGACAGAGGGAGAAGCAGGCTCCCCGCTGAGCAGGGAGCCCGACATGGGGCTCCATCCCAGGACCCCCGGGATCATGCCCTGAGCCCGAAGCAGATGCTTAACTGACTGAGCCACCCAGGCGCTGCTAGATATGATTTTTAAAGAAGAATTTAGATGTAAGAATAAAAGAATCCTCTTCTTCTGATTTGAATTTCATGTGCTATTTCTAAATTGCTTTAAAAATCACCTTCAATCCGATTTTAAAGAATGACATCAAACATACTCTTTCATGGATTACAAACTTAAGAAAAACGTAGTTTTTATATCAGATACTTCACATGTGTAACTGATGAGAAGCCCTCTGTATGCGGCGCTCATAGGGCGATGATGCAGGACCCCTTGAGCATTTACGCGTCGGCCCAGCTGTCTGCCTGTCCTGTGTGCCCCTGGGTCTGACTAAGGCCTGGGGCCACCTTGCGGCTCACTCGGAGGGTCACTCCCAGTGGGAAGAAATCATAGGACAAAACTGGGAAGGGATAGCTTCCCCAGTCCCTTAAACAGTCTGGAATACTTTTGTGATTGCTCATCTCATATTCCTTTTTTTCCTCTCCCTGATATTTTGTTCTTTCTCAACCAGTGCTTTGACGAAGGACACAAAAGCCATTTTCTTTTATTGACAACAACGGCTATGATTGCTGGTGCTAATTTTATGCTTATCAGTGTTCTCTAGTCTCATTTTTACAATAGTGCCATGAAATGTATGAAACAAGTATGAAAAACCATCCTTTTACGTCTCTCTTTTATACGATCAGAAGCTATGAAAGAAGTGTCCCTGGGCTTTGAACCCGCGGCTGGCTGTCCCTCCATCCTTCCTGTAACCACCCTGCAAGCCCCCCTCGCCTCACACTTTCAATAGAACAAGTAGAGCAAAAACAGTTAAGGGCTGTTTCTGTAGTGATACTTTACGCCTCATCTCGCTTTTTACCTCCGTGAATGTGTTCATAATTAGAAAGCTGGTATTTGCCTCTCAATTGGCCTGTAACAGGAGAGATACAAGGAGAGAGGTGCAGAGAGCCCCAGTTTTCCCAGCGTCAGCTCAGGAGTGGGGGGTGTGCCGCGGCAAATCCTGTCTCCCAGGGCTCAGCCTGGGTCCTTCCTTGTGATCCCATTCGTCCTTGCTGGTTATGGGTTCTTGGCCTCTGGATCAAAGACATAAGGTAAAGCTCTCAGCTCACAGCTGGTGTGATTACGAAAGCTTACTCCATCCGGCTTCAAGCTGATGTCTGGGTGGACAGCTGCAGAGTGATCCTTCTGATTCTAACTTCATGGCTTCCACCCCCCACTCTTGGTGAAATAGGGGTATGATGATAATGTTTCCTTGTTTCTCAGAGCTGGTATGAAGCAGTTCTTTAGAAACATTTTGCATCTCCACTCCTAAAATACTTCTTTTGGGAGTTCTGGGTGTCCATGTAGCTGTAACATGTAGCCTTTGTTGTGTTTAAATATCCCTGGGGGAGGAGGCCATGGTTCTAATCCCACATCAGGGATCCTGTCTAGTCCTGTGGGCTGTGCCGCGGAAGCTTCTTTCTCAATGAAAACATTTGTTTTCTGTCTGTCTCATGTCATCATATGAATTTTCAGAAAATTTTCAAAATGCTTCTCCTTTTAAGGTCTAGAGCCCTTCAGGATCGGACCGTACACCAACTTTGTTAACATTGGAGAGCGCTGTAACGTGGCAGGATCCAGGAAGTTTGCTAAACTCATCATGGCAGGAAACTATGAAGTGAGCATCTCATTAAGACCCTTGAGGCATCTGCCATGTTTTTGGCTAGACAGCATGTAAATGAGACAGCTCTGCCTTCGAGAGTGTTATTAGCAGAGCTTCTGGGGACCGTGAGGAGAACGGTCACATGTGTCTGCAGCAGGTGGGCAGGTGGGAGCCTGCGGCTTCGGGAGACTGAAGCTGCTGTTATTAATATTTGTCAAAAAGAACTGCCTCTGGGATCTGAAGTGGGGTGAGGTGGGAGGGATCCAGGTTCTGGCTGTTTCTATTAACTGTGAAGTAAGTTTAAGAATTTGAGAATACTCTTCATGTTGGCTTCTCACAAATCCTTCCAGGGAAAGGGGAAGCCAAGAGCCTTCCTAGTCACTTCCTCGTGACCACATCCAACAGCTGACTAGTGCAGTGGTCTTGATTCTGCTGGCTCTAGACTAAAATAAACAAGCACACATAAAAGAAGGAATAGGCCCCTGCCTTGGAGAGTCTACATGAAGGGTTAGCCATAGTATTTCTCAGCTTGGTCACTCTGTGGGTCTGCAAACTCTGATCCCCATAGAGCCTACCCTACACAGCCGGATAGATTTTTTTTTTTTCTTATTAAAATAGTAAGTTAAACATTGGAGGAATTTAGTCTGGGCTTTCGTGATGATTTATTTTATCATCAACTGTCACTTGGAGGTTTTGCAAGCTTTAGGAAATAGATTTTCCAGAAATCAGTATCAAAGCAGACTTCATTTTAATCACCAAGAAAGGAGCCATTTATCAGCCTTCATGGACTTATTAGTTACTGCTCCACGGTAGCACTCGGTGGCGCCCCTCTGTGGCACACCGACACGGCCTGCTTAGCTGCTTTGCTGGTTCCTGGCAGGTCCCGTCTGCCCTCTGCCCTGCATTCCTGCTGCTGCTGCCGTGAGCTCCTGTCACAGCCCTCCCCCAGATCAGAAGCTTTCACAGGGTCACATTTTGTGCAGATGGGAGAAAATCCAAACTCTTTAGGCCACCATTCATTTCGCTCACTTAGACACCAGACTGTCTTCCCATCCCGACCTGTCACCCGAACATTCCAGAAGGCTTGCTTCTGCACCCATGCCTTTTTTTTCTTGTTTGTTCCTCTCTGACGTCCTGATGACCCTTAGTAGTTACATAGCATTCTTCAGTTGGCCATGTTTCTATTTACTTTTTGATTCTTATGGCCATTCTGTGGTGTCCCTTTGAGCTGTCAGATTTGATAGATTTGATACTGAGGACAGAGGGCAACTTAGGAACATGAAAGCGGATCGGAGTAATAATATCTAGCCTTCAGTAGGGTCTTACTATGTGCCAGTCACGGTGCGAGGTGCTTTCCATCATTATTCACCGAATCCTCACAGACCCATGAGATAGGTTCTATTGTTACCCCCATTTTTCCCACGTACATCTGGGGGAAGGCAAACTACTCACCTGTTGTTCACAGCAAGTGAATGATAGACCCCAAGGCCACTCTGCTGTCCCTGCCTGCAGGACACAGGAGGAGGCAGTGGGATCTGTCAGGGGGCCGCTAGGGCTGACTCCTCATTTGATTCTACTTTTCCCTGAGTTAGCGATCCCTCAAGCCTTTGTGGTTTAACGGAAGGAGCACTGACCTTGAAAGAAGCTCCAGGGCTGATTTTTGCTCACCTTGTACAAATGACGTCATCGTAGTGAGCCCATTTGGGAGGGTTGGACCTCCAAGGTTTTACTCCGCGACTTTTCTGGACTAGAAAGGCCAGGTATTGGGATCTCTGCCTTCCAGCTCTTCCGATCTCTGGTCTCACCAGTTTGCTGGCTGTCTCCGTCTGCTTCCTGCAGTCTGTCTCCCAGGGGCCAGCTGAAGACTGTTCCTCTGAGGTGGCTTCCTCCATTTCAGTCCGCAGAGACTGGCCCTCTCCTGCTTTGCAGGCCGTCTCGCACTTGACTCACACCTCACATGGCAACACTGCTGGCTGTTTGTGTGACTATGTCATATGCCCCCAGCTAGATGTAAGCCCTCCAGGAACAGGGATTGGGACGCATGCTTTCCATTCTTTATAGTATTTCACACATTGCCGATACTGAAAAAACATTTTTTGATGTGCTGAATTTTATTGTGATCCTTTTCCTGTGTAACCTTGGGTCATTACGAATGGTCTTTCCTTGTGGCATATGCAAAAGGTCTCATGCCTGCTCTGTCACAACGATTGCTTAAAATTTCGATGTCGTTTTCTTAAGCTAAAGAAAAAATAAGACAACATCAGAAGCTACTATTGATTTTATCCTTATTTATTTTATTACATTACAAAGTGTACGATGAAGACCTAAAATAAACTCTGTTTTCTCAGTTAGTTAGAAAGCATTATGGAACGTGTATGTTTTGCTCAGCATTGTTCAAAGGAGAGCAGGAGAAACCTAAGACCTTTCCAGAGTTCCAAACACTTACACTCTATTTTGAGGAATAAGCTAATACTCATGAAATCCCAGGGAAACGATGATCTCATAGACCACGATGATGTAATGATCACAGTCGTTGCAGAAGTTACAGAGGCAGCAGGTCATTGTGGAATAAGCCGTGTTTCCCACCCAAAGTATGTTTTCTGGAGCACTGAGCCTACAAGATACTCCTTCAGTGGTCACAAGTTGGGAAATGCTGCGTATTCTGTTCTTGGATATTTACAGTGGGTGACAGTGTATTAAAGGATTTGAAGAGCCTTCCAGTATAAAAATCTGTTGGATTTTATTTAACTCCTATTTCATGTAACTCTTACCAACAGTCTGCAACACACTTTGCATGTCTTGGCAAACACTGAAGAGTCACAGAAGTTGTGGATGGTTTCTCTGAGGACTTTTTTGGAGGAGCTGGGGCTTGAGCTGGGTCCTAAACAGTATAGAAGGGAAGGGGATTGTATCCCAAGCAGAGGAGACAACGTGATCTGTGACCCTGAAGTGGAAACAGATGTGGTTGGGTGAAGGGAACCAGGAGGGGAAGAGTGGGGCCGGGTCACAGAGGGCCTTGAACGCCAGGCTGAGGGAGTTGAGCTTCTTTACGGCAGGAGGACAGAACCTTGGTGGATTCTGAGTCGTGAACTGACATGAGGGAGGAGATGTGGAGGAAAGGCCAGTCATCAGATTATGATGATGGATGGGAGGAGAGCAGGCCGGGACTTGGGGAGGCTGGTTCATCCAGTCTGATTTGAAAGGACTGCTGGGGTGGTAGGGATGACTTTTGTAGCCTTCTCTTGAGTCACCTTCTCCTAATGCTGCCTCCTCTGGCATTCTTCCTTCAGGAAGCACTGAGTGTTGCCAAAGTGCAGGTGGAAATGGGAGCGCAGGTGTTGGATATCAACATGGATGATGGCATGCTGGATGGTTCGAGTGCAATGACCAGATTTTGCAACTTCATTGCTTCCGAGCCCGACATCGCGAAGGTTGTACAAAATGAGGGGATTTACCTGCCCTCATCTGTCACTCATTTAACTTTGTCACTTGTCCCAGGGATCCGTCATCTCACGCCCTGGTGTTCTGTTTTCCTACAGTGAAAGTGAACGGTTTCTGTTTGTCACTTTCTTCCCTAATGGTAGTCTTTCGATATAAACCAGAGAGAGTTGTGACTTCAGCTCAGCTGTTTCCAAGGCTTCTGGAATTGCTCACAAGAATTGAGTTTCCTCTGATGTCTGGATGGACTAAGAACCTCCTTCCCACGTCTCTGAAGGACATTAGTTGCCTGTTCCTACCAAGACATTAGTTCTATTCTGAGCACAGGGTCACTCAGGCAGTTCTTCCTTATTGCAGGAGGAAGAGACCTTCTGGGGCTTATCAGAGTAAACAAAACTATAAAACAAGATTAAATCAAAATAGCATATGTCAGCTTTTACATTTGTTCTTTAAAAGATGAAAACTAATTTGTGTGTCCAGTTCTTTAAAACATTTTTTAGGTGGATCCTAAAATCTTTAAAGTTTTTACTTCATTTCTCTACCATTGAATTTGTGATGGAGAAGTGATTTGTGAAGTTCTTTTTTAAAGAAACTTCCTAGTGCTTTGAGAGACGGGGCTGTCAGTGTTTCGTTAGGCCTTCAGCCAGTGCTTAAGTCAGGCGTCTTGCGGTAAGCAGTGGATTACATTAACCCATCTTTCATTTGTGTCTTTAAACTCCTCAGTAAAAAGCCTCATCGCTCCTCTGGGAGTAAATATTTTGAGAATTTAAGGTACGGAGAAGGGGGAGCAGCTGTTCATCAGCTGAGGGGTGGGAAGGGGGCTCTGCTGGGAGTCGGAGACTCTTACGGTCCCAGGCAGGCCAACTGACCATTGACCCGAGTTTCCTTCCTCTGCCCTGAAGTGGGAGCAGTCATACGTGCTGTGTCTGACTCTCGAACCCTGAAGATAAAAGTGCCTTCACTGTGAACAGCCTTGTGTAACTTAAGACATTGTTAATTAATTACTGTTCTGATTGCTCCAGTAATTGTTCTTCCTTATCTTTCCTGGATTGGACCTCCTACCATAATTTATTTGAGACCAAATTATGAACAGCTGGAGTCAAGCATAAAAAGGTGCGACTAGCACATTTTCATCAGCGGAGTTGGGACACCAGACTCAGCCAGCACTTTAAAACATTGGCCTGGTATTGGCACTAGTACTTGACCACAAACCTGTCATTACCAGCGTGCTGGGAAAGGGTAGAATCGAGAATCCCTTGTTCCGTTGTGCTCTCTCTCCTTTGGAGGTATGGCCTGAGGAAGAGCCGATTGCCCTGGGAACCTTTCCGTGATTCTCCTGCCCCCCCCCATGCACAGGTGGGGTCTGGTGCCCCTGAAGCAGGCTTTCATGACAGCTATGCCCCTCTCCTGCCCTCACATCCCCCACACTTTATGTCGTTACTTGTTAAATCGTTTATCTTTATACAGCTCGGGGAAGCCAGGGAGCCACCGACTCTGTCATTGCCCCCAAGGCTAGCGTGCGGCCTAATGTGGTTGTCGCTTAATTATATACTTATTGAGTGACTTAAGCAAAGGAGCCTAGATCAGCTGCCCTGTTTCATTTCTGTGCTTGACTCTAGTCCTGCCTCGAAACCCTTACTTTCACCTTTCCCGGAACAGAGGCATGAATGCATGGAGACTAGTAAAATTGGCCCTGTTCTCATCTGTGCCTTCCAACTTTGTCCTTTCTCGTAGTTATATACATTTATTAAATATTACGTCTTTTCCTTTCTAAGAGTAAAATTTTGTTTGTCTTATCCAGTCAGGAACTTGATTTTCTAAAGGGAAGATTGGATGTGAATAACTTGGCTGGAGGGCTGTTCCCGAGGGTGTGAGGCCAAACCTTAATCCCAGAGTCAGATCAGGGATACCGGAATCCTGTTTGAGCTGTAGGCACTGGAAGGTGTAAACTGGGGATGAAGCAGATGAGCTGAGCTCTGTGATTTCATCCTGGTATTTAGCTGTGATCTTTGATGTGTGTAAATTTTGGACTCATGCATGGGGTCTCCTGTAGGACCGGAATCACTCCAAGTGTTATGGGCTTTAAAAGAACAAGTACATTAAAATCCTTTTTCTGCCACACTGTTATTGGTGTAGTGTTTCCCTACATACGAGGACTGGGAGCTGGCACTCGGAAGGGAATCTGTGGTGACCTGTGATTTTTCCCTGATTCTTCCTGCCCCTCTGATCTAGGTGCCCTTGTGCATCGACTCTTCCAATTTTGCCGTGATTGAAGCCGGCTTGAAGTGCTGCCAGGGCAAGTGCATTGTCAACAGCATTAGCCTGAAGGAGGGAGAGGATGACTTCTTGGCGAAGGCTAGAAAGATTAAGAAGTTTGGAGCTGCTGCGGTGGTCATGGCTTTTGATGAAGAAGGGCAGGTGAGTGATTTCTTTGGACCTCGCTCCATGGCATTCCCTGGGCGAGACAGAGCAGTGGAAGAGAACAGAGTCTGAAACAGCCGTCTAAACACCATAAATGTGTATGTGTACACATAGGCACACACACGTGCATCATACACATGTACAGACACTTGTATCCGTGTGTGTGTGAAAATTGGATGTGTAGTAGTCGTATTGATGGAGAAAGGAATTATTCAGTAAAAGCTATTAGACCTACTGGCTGTGCACTTGGGTGAAAATAAAGTACAGACCTATTTCCCACCATCTACTAAAATAAAGTCTGCGTTAATGAACGATCTAAACATATAAAGCAAAATTCTAAAGAGTGTATGGGCAAATCCTCACCTAAAGTTGGGAAGCCAGAAGGAAAATTAATAGAGCTATCCGCATGGGAATGTAACACTTTCTCTGGTGAAGGGCATGGTATTATCTGCAACATGAGTAGTAATAGCGGGTTAATAGCCCCAATATGCAGCGTTTCCGTAAATCAGAAAATAAAACACCCAAATCAACCCAAAAGAAGATAAAGGAAATGAATAAGCAGCTTATAGAAAAAAAAATGCAAATAGCCAATAAACCTATGAGAAGATACTATATGTTGTAATGATTAAAGATAGGAAAAAGGAAGCATTAATGAGATATTTGTTTCTTTTAGCAAAGAGAAAAAAAGTAAAAGATTGACACACGGCACCTCTCATAATGTCTCTGCTGTGGAGTCAGGGAGGGGCAATGGGAAACTTCAAACATAATGATAGTTCATCCGAGGGAGGGCGTGCAGTGATTATATTGTATTGTTGCTTTATTTTTTTTTAAAGATTTATTTATTTTAGAGAGAGAAAATATGAGTGGGGAGTGGGGCAGAGGGAGAGAATCCTCACTCAGACTCCCCACTGAGTGCAGAGCCCGACCGGCTGATCTCATGACCCTGAGATCATGACCTGAGCTGAAACCAAGAGTCGGATGCTCAACTGACTGAGCCACCCAGGCGCCCCTGTTGTTGCTATATACCTCACATGACTTTTACGACTATTTTTGTGTCTATTCAATATTTTTTAAAAAACAATGAAAAAAACTCCATTCCTTATGAATCAGCCCCCTCTTGGAATTTAATAATAAGCTGATATGTAAGGGTATGTGTTCACACTTATTGTGGCTCTGTGGTAGCGAAAAATGGGAAATACTCTGAAAGTTCTTCAGTAGTGGAATGCCTCGGTTCTTACTACATGCCACAAGGAATACTGTGTACCAGGTAAAAAGAATGAGGTGATGGGAGCCATGGAAACAATATATCGGAAAATGGGAAAAAAAACCAAACAGGTGACATGATTCTGGTTTTATTTAATAAAGAATTAATATGGGTGTATGTGTGTCTGTATAAGCAGAGAAAAAAATTGCTAGGTAACTGGAGGGTAGGGATGGTTTCAGATGGGGACATACTGACTTCTTTTATATAATTGACAAACGGTGGGATTATATGTTGTTTTTCCTTCTCTGCTTTGTGTATTTTTAGAATAAAATTATTTTTAACTAAAGGGTTATTGTATTTGTACAAAAGATGTATTTTCATCAGGAGAGAAATTCAAATAATTCAGAAGAGTGCAGAGGAGATCATTTTGATAATGAACGGGTATTGAACCTTTACTCTTACCAAGCAGGCACACCTCACGCGTTAAATCAGCTTTTCCTCCCAACGTATAAATGTTGGGTATATATGATTATTATTTTTGTATTCCATGCACTTGAGTCCCTGTTGTCACAAGTAGCATGTAGTAGTACTAGGATTTGAGCCGAGATCTGCTATCATTCAGCAGAGTGAAATGATAGTTGTTTCTTGATTTTTTAGTGGAATGAGTGTGGTCAGAGAATACCCTAATTCATTCAGTCCTTTACCCCTGTGCCCTGGTTTTCCTCATCTGTTCGTGGAAGTGGGGCTGCTAGGTCAAAGCGCATGCGCGTGCAGCATTTGGACACGCGCTGTTAACTCGTGCGTCTGCGAAGTTGTTACCCAGTCCTCTTCCACTGCTAGTTCCGTGTGGTGGGACCCTCTGACATAATTTTTATTTTTCCATCAGATGTCTATGAGGGTAGTTCCAGAGACAAATGGTTCTGTGTGGCTCTTTATGGAAAACAGAAGCCCGCAGCCCTCCAGACCCCCAGAGGCACCAGCTGTCAGCTTTCTTATCTGCTCCTTGTAGCATTTACCTCCTTATCTCCAAATCCCAGTTTCCGCTGTTATTCATTGCCTCTCTGTAGTGCCCACAGATTTGGCATTTTTACTCTCCTCTACCCCCTCCTTCCCACATCTTTCCTTTCTCCCCCCACCCTCCCAGTACAGTTAATTTTAGTTGTAACTATTTTCGGTGCTCACATCAGTAAGCAGTGCACAGGCTGAGACAGGGTGCAAGAGCTCCGGTCCTTTCCTGCACCCCGAGATCAGGAGTTTCTGTCTGCTTTGTTTCTTACAGATTATATGTTCAGAATACCCCTGGTTGTGTACACTTCCAATATCCAGTGTATCCGGGCACACTCAGTAGACGGTCATTTTGATTTCTTGAAGAATTCTCCCTCCCGGTCTCCTGACATGGTCTGGAAGGTCGTAGGCTGGCTGCCCAGCTGGCCCCTGAGCCACCATCCCAGGGATTCTTCTCGCCCCTCTCTCGGGCTTTTCCATCTCATAATGTCTGAGTTCTTGGCTTAATCTCTCATTTGGTGGAGTGCGTCCTCTGTCAGCTGCCTAGGAAAGAAAACATGGCAGTAAATATTTTTGAAGCCTTACATGTCTGAAAGTGGCCCTATTCTACTTTGACACTTCCGGGACAATTGTATGGGTATCGGAGTACAAGCTTAACATCATTTTGAATCGTTTTCCACACTGGTGCTCTTCTAACCCTTGGTTCTTTTTTGCAAAACCTATTTATCTTCCTGCTTTCTGGATGCTTCTTGGACCTTCTGTGTCCATGATGTTCTGAAATCGCTTGACGATGAGCCATCCGTTATGTTGGGCCCTCATTGGGCCCTTTCATTTGGAAAACTTGCAGCCACAGTTGTAGCAAGTTTTCTTGAATGGTTTTATCTTCTCTTTTGGCATGTGTGGCATTCAGATACTAGATGTTTTGAAAAGATTGCCTAATTTTCTTGTCCTTCCTGTTTTTTCAGCTCTAGCATTTTGCTCTGCCCAGTGTGAGATTTCTACCCTTATATTTATTCTCAAACCCACTGTTGAGTCTTTATCTCTTCTTTTTCTAGGAGCTCTTTGTTGTTGTTGTTGTTGTTGCTGTTATCTAAGTGTTCTTTTAAGAATTGATACGGAAATCTGTTATTGTTTGATGGAGGCAGATACCGGCCTTAATCCTTTCAAATCTATCTTGAGCACCTAGTGTGTGCCAGGCCCTGGGGAGACTGCAGGGAAAAACCTAGTCTCTGTCCTTGTGCAATTTATATTCTTAGAGGGCAAAGGGAGTAAGAAACAAAAACACAGATCACATACATCATCCAACATATATAGACATATGTGGATAAACTTGGGAATAATTTGTACATGGACGGGATTTAAAGCAGGGAGACTACTCTGTCACCAAAGGAATGACTGTCAAGCAGAGGTCCTAGGACCAAGTGCATCTTGGAGCTGCAGTGCTCAGGGCTGGGGAGAAGAGGAGACACCATCATCAGAAGAAGAATTTGAGGAGGAGCATCCTATTTGGTAGGAGAGGAACCAAAAGACAGGGTTCACTTGGAAGCCAAGAGAAGAACAAGCTTCAAGAAAGGCATGATGAGCTATTTTAAAAGAGCTGTGGTGGATTGAGTTGGATGAAACAAAGAATTTGTCATTGGATTTAGAAATGGGGTAGTTTATGATCTTGCTGTACTGTTTCTAAGGAAATGAAAGCCCGATTGGAGTGGGTTCAAGAGAGAATAAGGAGAATTGGAGGCAGCAGGTGTAAACAGCCTTTTTTTGAGGAGTTTTGCTGTAAAAGGGAACAGAGACATAGTGTGGAAACCAGACATGGATAGGAGGTTAAGGAAGGGTGTGTGTGTGTGTGTGTGTGTGTGTGAGTGAGAGAGAGAGAGAGAGAGAAGATGGGTGATGTGACAGTATGTGTCCGGATATCCGGAAGCTGATGATGCGAATGATCTGGTAGAGAGGGAAGAACTGATGCACCAGAGAAAGGGGGCATTTGCTGGGTCCGTGACCTTGTAAGTGGAGAGGGAGGGCAATCAGCGTGCTAGTGGAGGGGAAGCCTGGCTCACGCGGCGGGAGAGGAAGCCGAGTGTAAGAGTGCGGATCCAGAGGCACGCTGGGCGGTGTGCTGGTGGGAGTCTATAATTGCTTCTGTTTTCTCAGTGAAGGTAGGAAGCAAGGTCAGCTCTGAGAATGAGAATGAGAATGCAGTGTTGTGTGCTTTGCGTGTCTGTGGTGCTTAACCAGGAATGTGAGGCAGAAACATTCCTGTGGGGAAGGGTAGTCTCTATGGGTGCTTTTAAAAACCACGTACGTCCCTGGGCTCCACCCCTGGAGTTCCTGACTCATTGGGTCGGGGGTGAGAGCTGCCTTCAGTAATTTTTTCATTTTTTTTCAAATTTTAAGTTCCAGTATAGTTAACACAGTGTGACATTAATTTCAGGTGCACAGTATAGTGATTCAGCAGTTCTCTGCATCACCTGGTGCTCATCACGACCCCATCACCTGTTTCACTCATCCCCCCGCCCCCGCCCCTCAGGTGACCATCAGTTGATTCTCTAGTCAAGGGTCTGTTTTTTGGTTTGCCTCTCTCTTTTCTTCCTTTGCTCATTTGTTTTGTTTTTAAAATCTGGCTTCAGGAATTTTAAAGCCGCAGAGGTGATGTGTAACTCTGGTTGAAAACCACCAGCAGAGTGGATCTCAGTCCTCATAGCAACCACCTGGGGTAGCTGTCGTCCCATTTTACAGTGAGCCAAGGTCAGCTAGGACAAGCTGGAGCCAAGTTTGGATCCCTGCTCTGCCAGTCTGCAGACTGATGCATGTTTCCAAGCCCTGTGTAATCCCCATGCTTTATCTGTTAGCATTGCATAGTGTTTGATCCTGTCTGAGAACAAGCCTTCCCAATTTAGATCTGAATGTGACTACAAAGAAAAAGCAAGTGTAGGGCAAAAAATTTTTTAACTTGCTAGTTATGAAAGAATGCAAATTAGAGCAATATTAAGGTAGTGTTTTATCCATGCTAAGTTAGTAAAAGTAAACTTAAAAATGATCAAGATCTGTGCTGGTCCAGCAGTAGTAAACAGAAAGCCTTATTCATTCTAGAGCGTAGCACCAACTGAGATGGTCCTTTTGAAAAACACCATAATACCTGCCAAGGGACATAAAAATGTTCCTACCCTTTGAGCTAATGATCTCATTTCTGGGAAATTATCCCAATAAAAGAATTCAACAGCATAAGAACGCTATATATGCAAGGATTTTTCACTAGCTTTATTGAAGAAAAAAACAACCTAAATGCCTAACTGGAGAGAAATGCTAACTTAGATTACATCATTCTGCTGGAATATTATTCAGAGTATTCAGATAATAATTATGAAGATTATGGAGCAGGATGACAGTGCTTATAAAAATGTAAATAAAAAATGTAAAACTGAAAATTAGACACTGTATATGACTATGTAAAAACTACATTTGATAAAGATGAGCATAAAATGCTGTTAAGGGAAGTAATTACTAGAGTAAGGTGGTAGAACTAAAGATTCCTTTTAAATACTGCTTTTCCTATTACAAAGTAATTTTTCTATATGACTATAGACATAAATGCTCACTGAAGGATTGTGGTAAGCAGTTATAAAGAGCAAAACAAAAAATTCATGTATTTGCAAATCTCAGAAACCAACAATCCAGATATTTTGGTATAAAGCATGTCTTCTGTCGACAAGTTCTCGTCACGCTTTTGGGTGTAAAAGTCAGTTAACCAGAATCCGCTTTGTGTGCATGACATGGTTGCTTCTAAGGAGAATGCGGCTCTCTCAGATGGAAAACCACTGTTGCAACTGAACAGAGCAGAGGAACTCACACCTGCTTTTGTTGCAGTATCTGCCTGCGATTTCAGTTTACGTTTATGATTCATGTTACAATGAAGACTGCCAAGTCAAAGCCATCTGTGGCAGAGGGGACTGGCCCTGAAACTTCTGGAATAAAAGGCGAATAAGGAAGCATTTCTCTGTCTTCTGTTGATGTCAGTAGTTTTGATCACCTGTTTTTTTTTTAAGATTTTATTTATTTATTTCAGAGAGAGAGAGAGAGAACACGAGAGAGAGGAGGGGCAGAGGGAGAGGGAGGATTCCAAGCTGACTCTGTGCCGAGCGCAGAGCCCAATGCAGGGCTCACTCTCACAACCCTGAGATCATGACCTGAACCAAAATCAAGAGCCGGATGCTTAACTGACTGAGCCACCCAGGGGCCCCCGCCTGTTACTTTAACTCTAACAAAATACTAAACACCTTTATCATTGAAATTTCTATGGGAAAGTAACTTTATTCCTACTCACTTCTAGATTTAATTTTCCTTTTCTAATTGAAATGATTATTTTAAATGATAATTTTTGGTAAGGTCGGTTTCTTAGAAATATAATTATCACATGATAGAATGGGCTGTATCATTTTTGTTTGCACCTATGCAAACTATATAAAAGAAGAATCAGTATTCTGTAAATGCATCCATTATATTCAACACATTTTCCTATGTTAAACTGATGTGAAAAATAATTTTCCAGTTTATGGAGTAATAAAGCCCCATTGGGATAGTGATTAAAATTTAATTAACCCTAACCTAAAAATAGTGCTATTTTGACAATATTCAAAGTTGTCATTCAGGAGCATGGTATGTCTTTCCAGTTACTTTTAATCAAGTTTTATAGCTGTTCTTAAATAGGAAATCTCAAGAATGTTCCTAGGTATTTTGTGTTGCTTTGTTGTTGTTGTGATTGGCTTATTTTTCCTTTCGTAAATATTTTTCCTTTGGTAGTGATTTTTTGGATTTTTATTTGGTAACGGCCTCTTTATTGAATTTAGATAAATTGATACTGTTTTTCAGTTGTATTTTCCAGGAAAATACGCACCATGGTATTATAAATAGTTCTAGGAAACGGAAGTAATAGTTCTTAACATTCCCTTTATTTTTACCTCTCTGAAGGTAGTTGGCCCACACCTAGGAACTGATTCTCACATGTTCTCCTCTGACCTTCTGAAAATCCGACCTATATTTCTGCATTTTAAGTGCCTCCTTTTCAGTGGCTCTACAGAGGTCCCCACTCCCTGGCTAAGCTTACATGATTATTTCCATTCTTGGGCCTTTCCTTATAAGATGGACTATAGATCTTAAATTATTTTTTTAAGTTTATTTATTTATTTATTTAAGTATCTCTTCACCCAACGTGGGGCTCGAACTCACAACCCCAAGATCAAGAGCTGCATGCTCCTCTGACTGAGCCAGCCAGGCACCCCAAATCTTAAATTCTTAGTAAGAAAGAGACTTCTCTAGATTACCTTCAGAGGTGGGAGTTCATGGCAGGGATGTGAGGAATAGGGGGCCTCCAAGCACTCAGTCCTAAGACATCCACAGAGCCTGGGATGTTCATTGACTTCACAAGAGTAACAGCACAGCATATAGCTGGCGTCTCCCTCAGCTCAGGCCCTCTGGCTTCCCAGCACACACACCTGGCATTCTTGTTTGTGAAAGAGAAGATTGGAACCGGGTCGTGTGCCCCCTGTTAGGATATGGTGCTGCTTCACCTGGGCACTTCCGAGTAGGATTTTTCCAGCAAGCAGCCTCTGCCTGTGGTTTCTAGAAAAAAAGCCATGGGTGGGCATTGGATCACGATGATGACCAGGCAGATGAGTCTGGTTTCTGATTTCCTCATTTGCTTTGTCAGCAGTAGTCCCAGATGAGACCCTTTTCTCCTCCCTGGTGTTGGCACACTGTGGAGATCGCCTCTCAGTCTCGTTCCCTGTCTGACATCGGGTCTGTTTCCTGCTCAGTCCCGAGTCCCTGGCTTCCGGATTCCCTGCTGGAACATGAGCTGTGCTGGCGGGCACCACGTTCCAGGTTGGCCTTGCATTTCCAGTGACCCCAGCTCACTCTTCTACTCTGCTCTTCCGCCACAAGCAGGATCTCCCCCGTCTTCACCCCGTGCCTTCGCTTCTGACCTCGAGATGCTGCTTCTGCATCCCTAACTCCTGCCCACAGTGGACAGTCCACCCAGAAAATTTCTGAACTAAGCCGACGCCCTCAGTGGTTCTGAAAAGCCAGAGCGTTTGTCCTCATAAACTTTTTAAGTAAACATAAAACCTTTCTCTGGCTTTTTTCCTTCTGACTTGTCAGTGCCCTCCTGATGGTGGCACAGACGTCCCTTTCCATCACTGCTGTTGGGGACTTGGTGGCAGCAGGATGGGCCTCCTGCCGCATTCCGTGGCCCATGTGAAGCTCATTCCGCGGGGAACCTTTGACCTACCTCAGCAGTTGGTCTTGTTCCTTCCCTGTTCCTTGTCTGGCTGCATTCTTATAGATTCTAGGTATCTTCCACCTTTTCTATCTCTTCCTCTCAGCATCCACCTTGATGAGTCAATCAAAAATTGTTTTATCTCCTTTTTCCCCGAGAGTGATATTTTAGCAAAGCCTGACTGTTGGATTTCTTAACTAAATCTTCTACCTACTGATGGCTGTCTAGCTTTCTGAAGCTCAAGAGTAAACTGGGTAACTCATAAAATCATTAAAAGTATTTATTCCTTCTTGACCCCTAGATTTGTGGTATTGTCACTCAGGTTTTCTCATAGCTTGACTGGAGAAGATGGCGCCTCACCAACCCGGGACCCCATCCTGTCTGTATGTTAGAATCACTAGGGGCTCCTAAAAATACTGTTGCTTTAGGTCTCTTCTCAAGATCCTGATCTAACGGGTCTAGGGTGCAGTCCAGGTATTAGCACACGAATAAGAAGCCTCCAGCGATAATGTGCAACCAGAGTTGAGAGCCCTTGCAAATAGAGGAAGGTTCCCATTCCGTTCTTTCCTGGCCCTCTCTTCCGGGTCTCTTGGACCTCTCTTCCAGGTCTCCTGGACCTCTCTTCCAGGTCTGTGAGATCCTCAGGCATGACTGAGACTGACTGATGTGCGTATTTCATAACCCTGGCCGAGGAACACGACAAAGAAAACCTTGGCGAATCTAACGTGATATGACCTGCTCTTGGCAAAGGCCCGTACCCTGAAAGCCTGGTCATTCCGAAATTCTTTTGTTTATCCAGCAGATAGGAGTTGTCTGTTAAGGTGATAGGCACTCTGCTGGGTGCTACAGGAACAATTTGACAAGGCCCCATCCTTCTGGGGCTGATAGTTGGTGATTCTGTTCCGGCCCTATAAAAGGATTCCTGTCCTGGGAAGACCTTCCTCCTTGTTGCGTGTGTGGTGGCTGGACTTCCTGCTCCCCTGTGAGGAGCATACTTAGCCTGCCAGATAAGGCCAGGTGTCCTTTGTGGCTTGGAGAAATGAGCAGGACCTTGATTTCTTGACCTACCAACCAAACTAGGTTCTAAGAAGCTCTAGCTTCTAGCTTCGTAGCCCCAAACCCCTGTACCTTCTTTCTTAGGGAGCTTAGCTGGGCCATGAACCTGGAACCTCCAATTCTCATTTGGCTCGCTGGTAAAGGATGAACCAAAGTCTAAAACTAAAGGCTTCCCTGGGTGACCTGCTCCTGACTCCTTTCTTCTGGGCCCACATTTTGCTCTTAACCTTGTCACTCTCACTGAAGGAGTAAGTAAGTTGTTGAAGAAATTCAGTTAAGGAAGATGAGAGCTTGCCACCTTCCCTAAAGCCTGGAG
Organism: Halichoerus grypus; assembly: GCF_964656455.1. Lineage (NCBI taxonomy): Eukaryota > Metazoa > Chordata > Mammalia > Carnivora > Phocidae > Halichoerus > Halichoerus grypus. The sequence goes on from NC_135718.1 coordinate 73,503,049, forward strand.
CAGTGAGGCCACAGAGCCCACTCCTGTCTCCCTCTCCCAGGGCCCCTTGGTCTGCTTCGTCATGGGGGCCTTGAGGCAGCCAGAGGTGAAATCTAACCCCACCAGCTGCAGGAAGCAGGGAGACATTCGAGACTGAAGGGAATAGTTGAATGGATACCAAAGTAGGTAAGCTATTGAAAGCCTAGATGTAAGCGCGAGCTCTTTGTGTAATTAGACTACCATGTCTTTCTCTGGAAGGTGGGGCCTCCCTGAATACCCCGGAGCTACAACAGTGTCCCCACCCTCATCTGTGTGCTTGCCTGGAGAGCCCTCTCCAGAGGTCAGAATGTGTGTGATCAGGACCTGAGTCTTCACCATGCTTAGTGTCCGCATCTAGCCAAGGGCGCCCTGCCTCAATGTAGGCAGCTTGGAGACTCAACATGCGGTTCATTGGTGTTGGCCACTTTCCAGGAGCATTTTGCACATCTCTTCAGAATTGTATGTGACTTAGTATTTTGGAACCACTCTAGTGCTAGCAAGTGTTCAGCTTTTCTTCAGAGCGGATTTGATAAATTTTTTTTAAGATTATTTATTTATTTATTTGAGAGAGAGCAGAGCAAGGGAGAACAGGGGGAGGGGGGACGGGCAGGGGTAAAGGGAGAGGGAGAAGCAGACCCCCCACAAAGCAGGGAGCCCAATGCAGGATTCGATCCCAGGACCCTGGGATCATGATCTGAGCCAAAGGCAGACATTTAACCAACTGAGCCACCCAGGCACCCCAGACTTGATTTTTTTATATAAGAAATCACTCAGAATGTACTTTGTGGCATAAGCTCTGTGTTGAGGTTGTAAATTAGATGGGAAGAGAGTCTCCATGACAAAGTTTGGAAAGGCTTTGAGTAAAAGCAGCATACATTCATTCAGTGAACAGTATTGAGTACATACTCTGGGCAGGCACTGCTGTAGACTTGGGGGGTATAGCAAGATTGGCATTCTGGCTCAACAAGTTAATAATAAATAATAAAACAGATAAAGAAGTTGCCAAATAAATACAAGTTCTAGAAAGAGGTACCATAAAGAAGACAAAGGAAGCAGGCAAGATGGCGGAGGGGCTGGTTTGGAGCCGGTGAGTGAGGAAGGCCTTACTGGGAAGAGACTCGAGTGACGTGAGGCACACGGCCACGTCCTGGTGTGTCCTGAGCAGTGGCATCGATAAATGGAAAGGCCCTAAGGTAGGAGGAGCTGGGCAGGTTTCAGGACTGTCAGAGGAACTGAGGGGAGAGTAGAGTAGAGGAGGGGCAGTTGGTAGGAAATCAAACCAGAGATGTGGGCCCTGATTCTGAGGATGAGGGGAAGTGACTGGGAGTTCGAGTCTTTGCTGGAGTCACTCCTTTGCCTTCCAATGTCATTATTTTGAAGAGCAATACTAATTTATATTGATGGCTTAAGGCCCACATTAATTAGCCAGTGTTTGGGGGGTTGGGAAGAAGCTGGGGACATATCCTTGAATCTTTGTGGAATGTCAGAGCAGGAAGATCTCAGAAGCTTGTGGTAGTGTTGCCTGGATGATGCATTAAGGTACTGCGGGCAGTTCGGGACAGGAGGGATGCTTATTTTTTCATTGTTCCTTAGGAGCATTTGAATCTTTATCGCATGTGTGTATTTTGTATGAAGCCTGTTTATTAATCTACCATCTGTGTGTGTGTAAGATGTGATTTTCACAGAAGCAGCGTAGCTGTTGTACGGATGAAAACACAAAGTGACTTTAAACCATCTCCTCCTCTGAGATAATTTGATAAATGCTGAGAGGCTGCTTGGCATTTGGATTTCTATGAAATCCAAGCATTGATAGTTAAGTGCCTTTGAAAAGTAAAATGTGCTTCTGTTTTCATAGATAACACTTCATTTTTCTATTTTAAATTACATCTTTTGCTCCTTTCCCCAGGCGACAGAAACAGACACCAAAATCAGAGTGTGCATGCGGGCCTACCATCTACTTGTGAAAAAACTGGGCTTTAATCCAAATGACATCATCTTTGACCCTAACATCCTCACCATTGGTACCGGGATGGAAGAGCACAACTTGTATGCTGTTAATTTTATCCAGGCAACAAAAATCATTAAAGTAAGTATGGGTATTTTCTCTCTTCTACTCAGGACATCACTCAAATTTATGTCATGGCTCCAGTGAATAGTTTGAGCTAACATATCTGTTTATTGGCTGGGAATGTTGACGGTTTACTCTTAGGTAGTAAATTGGTTTTCTGAAACTTAGGGCCCTTTATTATTTTTCTTTGATGTGATGTTTTATGCTATGAAGTAGAATGTACATACTGGAGAAAATATATAAAAAATACAGGGTATAATAAATAATTAGGAAGCACATAATAGCTTTTACTTAGGTCATGAAACAGACCATGCCTAGCGCCCCTGTGACTCTCCCTTTCAGATTACACCCTCAACTTTTGAATTTTGTGATGCAGCCGTCATCCTGTTTTATGATACCACTTTGTTACTTTTCTTTATCATTTTATCGCTTATGTACAGTCTGAATTATCAATGGATTTTGTGTTTGCAGATTCACCTACTTGCTAAAGTTTATTTGTGACCCCAAAATCAATTCTCTTGGTGCTTTTGCAGTCATTCTGCAGAGAGGTGAACAATTCAAGTGGCCCAACCCACGTGTTCCCAGATGAGGTCCACAAACTCTGCTACTTGTTTCAGCTCTCATTCTGTAAACAAGTGTCCAATGCATGGTCTACGTAGTGCCATGTTTTTCACCATTTTGACCTTTCTCATGGTAATTTATTTCTCTGTCTAAATGGCCCCCAAGTATAGTGCTAAAGTGCTTTCTAATGTTCCTGGTTGCAGGAAGGCCGTGACAAGCCTTACGGAGAAAATGCTTGTGTTTAGATAAGCTTTGTTTAGACGTGAGTCGTTGAGAGCCAGTTGGCCACGAGCTCAGTGTTAGTGAATCAATAGTATTCATTAAACAAGATGTTTTTACACAGAAACACACATAAAACAGGTTTTTGTATTGATGAGTAGATGAAAATTGTGTGACCAGGGGTTCACGGAAGCATAACTCTACTTTTCCCCCGAGGAGCAGTGGTTCTCAATATTCCCGAATTCGTTGTTCACAGTGACTTTATACAACATAACTCCCGCAAATACCGAGAATCGGCTGTATAAACAATGCAGTTTAGTTTGGCCAATTTTTGAGCTTCATATAAATAGAGTCTTAAGATTCTTAGGCCTTTTTGGCTTACCCAAACTTACTTAAAAAAATTCATCTATGTTGTTGTAGCTTGGACTTTGTTCATTTTCATGAAGGTATAACATTTCATCGTGTAACTATTCCACAATTAACTGTTCTAGTGTTGATAGACATTTGGTTTGTTTCCCATTTTGGACAGTATGAGCAATGCTGCCGTGATCATTCTTGTATGTGTAACTTGAGTGCACATGTGTTTTTCTATAGCGTATACCCCAGAAGTGGGATGGTCGGGTCACAGCAGTAGGTACGGCGAGCTGTCTCCCTAAACACTCGAGCTGGTTTGCACTTTAGCTGACAGGGAGTAAGAGTTCCTGTTGTTCCCACATGCGTGCTGATGCTGGACATGGTCCTAAGGTGTGCTGGGAATCTCAGTTTCATTCTGTCCTGTTAGAATTAGTCAAGTTTATGGTGAATTAGGGAGTTGGTTCATTCAGGCTCCAGAAGCCTTTGAGTGAATGACAAAGTACTCTCTGTGTCTGTTACCGATTCAGGAAATATTTTATGGCACACTCACCAGGTACCGCGGCCTCATCAGGCCCACTGAGGAGACCTACAGAGATAAGGCAGAATTTTTTATTTTCTCTCAGGGATATTAGAGTCTAGTAGGAGAAACTCTATGAGGCAGTGCTTCCGCGATGCCATAATATGGCAAGTTTTGGTCTCTGTCTGACTACAAGAAGCTCTGAATTATGTCGAACTTCATGTTTTTTACTTTCCACTCTTACATATAAAGCTTGAGGGCTGTGATTCCTGCTTTTGGCAAAATAGGGAAATCTTTTCACATTTTAAAATTTTTGCCAGGAAACCCTACCTGGAGCCCGAGTAAGTGGAGGTCTTTCCAACTTGTCCTTCTCCTTCCGCGGAATGGAAGCCATTCGAGAAGCAATGCATGGGGTTTTCCTTTACCACGCAATCAAGGTATGGTAGAACACCTGTTTGCCCTTTGAAAGCAACTTAGGGCAGGGGTTTGTCCCCTTTGGCCCACAGACTGGCTCTGGCCTGCTTCCAGTCTCTGTGAATAACGTCCTGTTCGTGCTATATATGTTGTCCATGGCAGCTTTTCTGGGACGGTTGCAGAGCTGAGTAGCTGTGACAGAGACTGTGACCTCAAAATATTTTCTACAGAAAATGTTTGCTGACCCCTGATGTAGAGTATTCCCTGGAAATCCTCATTTTTTTCTTTTTCTTGCCCTTAGTTTGGTATGGACATGGGGATAGTGAATGCGGGAAGCCTCCCCGTATATGATGATATCCACAAGGAGCTTCTCCAGCTCTGTGAAGATCTCATCTGGAATAAAGACCCTGAAGCCACTGAGAAGCTCCTGCGCTATGCTCAGGTAGAGAGAAAAGTGTTCTGACGAGGGCTTTTCCTGCCTTCGAACTTGTCACCCACTTACAGTTATTTGACATCTGTTGTAGACCAGGAGCAGGCATCTAATCATGTCTTTGGGTCACTGAAGATTTCTACAGAGAGTCCCAGAGAAGCCATTTTAGTTAAGGGTCTAGGTTTCTTTAAATCTGTTTTAAATTGTAAAACTAATTTTGTCCCATACTGAAGTAACACATAGTTATTCTAGAAAATTTATAAAATATAGACAAGCAAAAGAAGGAAATAAAAATCACTCAGAACCCTGTCACCCAAAGTTAACCACTGTTGAGATGTTATGACCTTCCAGTCATGGTTTTGGTTTATTTTCGAAATGATTATGTCCTCACAGCTGTGTACACACACACACATACATACATGCACACTCACACACACGCACACACACACACACACAGTTTTACAAAAACAGACCTCTATTCTAGATGCTTTTTGGTAACCTATTTGTTTAGCAGTATATTGGGAACATCTTTCCATTTTACAAGATATTTTTCCACCTCATAATTTAAATTCGCTGTTTTGGCTTTTCTTGTGTGGCTGTGTTATTACTTGGTACTCATTGCAATGTGTTTACATTTGTTTATATCAGGATCTGGTCCATTTGTGGGAAGGTTCCGCAGTTTGAGGCTTGGGGTCTATACACATTTGATCTAAAGACATGAGAATATGATAATTAATCCAAAAATCGGTTTCTTGTTTCCCTCTTATTGTGTGCCAGGCAGTCGTAGGTACATTAAGCATCTATCATAGGTGCTGCTTCCTGGAATCCTGTTTAAGGAGAGATGACATCTTTACCTCAAAAAAAACTTTTTAATTTATTTCAGAAAGCAATGGCAAGGAAGACATTTTTCTCACAAAGTACGTGGGGAAAGTGGTAGAACGCTTTCATGGATGCTGTCCCGTTTGTTAATGTTTTCCGTGTTAAAATCTGAATATAACTCTGGCAGCAATGTTTACTTTTCCTCTTCCATTGCAGAGTGAGTACTAGAGTGTTCTGGAAGAAGGCTAGGATGGTTTAGGATTAACTGCATCCTTGATTTGTCAGCTTTATGGGTGGCAAGATTTAAATTTCTGAAATTGCCGTAGGCTCAGCAAAGCTGATGGAGATCAGACTGTGCCGGTGAGCACAGGACCCTCCTCCCAGTTCCTTAAAAACTTTGTTGATTTCTCTTGTGGACCCAGGACAGAATGTCTCAGGTCTTGATTATTGCAAATATAATCATGTTCTGCTTCTCAGCTCATTGCATAAGAAACAGTCTCTAGATTTTCCCCCCCATCTTTCCAGGGCTGTTTCTGCTCATCTAGACAAAGTACTTAGCCCCTGAGTGTGGAACACTACCCTGTTTTCTTCTTCACCTGTCTTCCACCCAGTGGAATAATAACTGAGACAGTGTTCTGTTGAAGGCCAAAAGGGCATCGCGGGTTCTATAAACATGAAGTTGCACTAAAGAGTTCTTAACCCACTCAAGGATGCGCTATTTCAATTTTTCCTCCACTCTGTCACGTAGGAAAGATCGGGCTCCTTCATTGAAAGACTATTCTCATTTAAGGTGTTGTTGACTTTGTATTTTATGTCAGTCATTCTTTTGGCTCTGTTTACTGTTAGCATTTGTTTACAAGTTTTTCTTTCTGCACGTTGTGCTGAGCTGTCAAGAGGTTTTGCCTCTGGGGCACGGCCAAACTGAGGGAAATCTTAATAGCAATTGCAAGAGTTTAATAATCCATCATATAAGAAATTTCCTCCCTCTTAATGTAACCACAAGGACTTATTACAAGCCATTGACCCCTCTGTCAAGTAGGCTGTCTACATTCAAGGTGACTTCTCTTACCATTAAGGGAATTAATAACCAAAACAGGTATACTTCATAAGTCCCAGGAGTTGCCAGCTCTGTAGCATTTCTCAGGATATACTGAGTGCAAATGGAGCATAAAAAGCAGTGAAATTAAGAGGCAAATAAGGGGCAAGGATCTTTTTTTTCTTTGCAAGAGAATGATTATCTCTTTTTGTTATTAAATGATGAAGTCTGTACCCAAGTTCCTGTGTGATATGTTATTGAAAAGGTGGAGGGGCGCCTGGGTGGCTCAGTTGGTTAAGCATCTGCCTTCGGCTCAGCTCATAATCTTGGGTCCTGGGATCGAGCCCCTCGTCGGGCTCCCTGCTCAGCGGAGAGTCTGCTTCTCCCTCTCCCTCTGCCCCTCTGCTTGCTTGTTCTCTCTCTTTCTCTCTCTCTCAAATAAAATCTTAAAAGGTGGAAAGAGTCTTTTTTCTGATCTTGCTAAGCTCTCTAATCCCACTTCGGGGGAGTTAATGGGTTTATTGAAAAATAATTACTTAAATTTGGCACAGGCTGACCTGTGGTAAGTAAATTATTTTTGGTAATGAAAAGTTCCAGGTATCATGGTACCATATGATTTCCATGGAGTTTCTTTCTTTCCTTTTTTTCCCATGGAGTTTCTTTATTAAGCGGTACCCTAATAGAGGTCATGACCCCTTTGGCCTGGAAGGATCTCTGCTCTGAATACAGTGGCTCCTGAATGACCTTGGGTTGTGAGAATATTTTTGATGCTTTTCTGGGAAAAAAGTTATTGGATCCTTGGTCTGGCCTTCATCTTCCTCATTGCCACTGGAGGTCATGTTCTTCTTTGTCTTCCTCTCAAGCAGTTTACTCCCCTTGATGCCTGTCCAGCTTTTTTGTTTGTCAGAAACAAAGCACAGATCCCATGGGGAGCCTCTGACTCGGGATCTACTCTAGAGTAGTAGTGACAGAGACACGGACAGCCAGATGGACATGACCGTTGGTCGGTTTGCTCGGTAATCTCGTGTTTGATGAGCATCCACAGCGTGGCAGGTGTGTGGTCCCACCTGTGCGGATTTTGCACTTAGATTGTGGAGAGGGTTCTCTCGAATAACGAGTTGGAAAGCAAGGTGGGCTCAGCATGCCATGTTGTACTCCTGAAATAGCAGCTTTCAAATGTGCCCTTTGTTTTAAGTTTTGATTTTCTGAAGCACAGTCATCAGGTGGGGTAGTTTTCATTCATTGCAGCCTCCGACACTCGGGTGAAATCTTCGTTGGCCTTCCCCGGATCGTCAGTAGCCACTGTTCATCGTCACATAGGTCCTGACCGCTCCCCGCCCCATGGCGCTGCGCACCGTGGGATCTTTCTGTGAACACGCCAGGTCCTTTCTCCAAGAGTGTTAGGAACCCTGTCCTGTTTTCACTCCTCAGACTCTGTCCCACCCGCAGGAATGGCCTGATGCCATGGCTAACAGAGCAAATGGTGCGTCACACGTATCAAGTGAGAGGATTGTGAGCTTCAGAAGGACTTCCTCTTCTCTTCTCTTTTTGGTTTTCTTTGGCAGTGCCACACAACTCTGGTTTGAGTTTTTCTCCTTCTTTATGGCCGAATAGTATTACCTTGTATGTGTCTATGCCACATTTTCTGTGTCTGTTCATCCACCCATGCACATTTAGGTTGCTTCTGTGCCTGGCTACTGGCAATAATGCTGCCAGTCATTCTTTTGGAGTCACCATCTTTAGTTTTTCCGGTAGGGGAGGAAGCCCTTGTGCCATCAGTCTTGCCGTTAGCACCCCAGCCCTGCGGTTCTGGGGGCTCTCCCTGGGTCCTTCCTTCCCTCTCTTCTAACGTGTTGTCCGTTACATAATGTCTTTATGCTTGTCTTCTTTCCTTCCTGTCACCACCGCTGTGGTCCAGGCCTTGATCACGGACTTTTAAAATCTCTTCCCCCTTCTGAGGTGCTTTTAAAAATACTGCTTTGCTGTTCTGCAGCTTCAGAATTTTTTTTTTAAAGATTTTATTTATTTATTTGACAGAGGGAGAGACAGCAAGAAAGGGAACACAAGCAGAGGGAGTGGGAGAGGGAGAAGCAGGCTTCCCACAGAGCAGGGAGCCCAATGCGGGGCTCAATCCCAGGACCCTTGGATCATGACCTGAGCTAAAGGCAGACGCCCAACGACTGAGCCACCCAGGCACCCCAGCAGCTTCAGAACTTTGAATTTGGTCCTGCTCTCACCACCTCCCCCCGCCCCAACTGCCTGGAAGGTTAAATCCAAACTCGATAGCATGGATTTCTGGTGCTCTGTGACTTGTCCTCTACTATCCTGCATAAACGTGGCTCCAGAAAATCTGGTTTTGTTCAGCATTAAATCACTCAGCTAATATTTACTGAGCTCTTGTTCTGTGCTGTGCACTTCACTGAGCATAGAGGATCTAACCAGTAAGAGAGATGGGCCCCTCCAGGGCCTACGGTTGAGTGAGGTGTACGAAAATGCGAGAGGCAGTTGTAACCCAGTCGGGTTGGTGCTGGGATAGGGCAAGTGCAGGAAGCTGTGAGAACGCACAGGAGGGCCCCTGATCCCAAAGGTAGAGGTGGTCCGGGCAGGCTTCCCAGGAGGCGCGGGTCAGGGCAGACATGAAAGCTAAATGGGACTTAGCCAGGCTGGGCTCTGGCGTTGGAGTGCAGGGCTGGTGGTCCCTGCCAGGGCGGGGAATTTGCGTCTAGCCGGGGACCGGCATGAGGGTAGGTGCTGAATAAATGTGTGTCACGCGAATGAATGTGGAGGCCCAGAGGTGAAAGAGATGACAGAGAGTGTGAGGAACTGAAATGTTTGGGGTAGCTGAGCTTGCTGGGCATGGCAGAAGATGAAGCAATCGGAGAAAGCCAGGTGGGGGCATTGCATGGCACAGAGAGCAGCCTTGAAAAGGAGTGCTTGGCATGGAAGCTACTCTATCCTGGGAGGAATGGGACACTTATGATGACTTTTGTCACATGGGGTGGTTTGATGAGATTTGCAGTTTGGGAAGGCCCCTCTGGTTACAGTGCAGAAGATACACTGTAGACTGGGGGGATTCTGGGCTGCAGAGACCAGCTAGTGGCTTGGACCATGAAAATGTGGAAACGGGGCAGGGAGGAGTTTAGAGGAGGTGTAGTCATTAGGACTCGGTGAGTGACTGAACGAGAGGAATGAATATTAAAGACTGTTCCGTAGATTTTTGGTTGGGGCGAGTGATGCCACCAGTTGATGTGGAGAAAACAGATAATAAGGTCATGCAGTTCACCTGATGGGCCATGATCGTGCCACTTTTTGTCCCTTTGCTGAATCCATCCATTTCTTCGAGGTCTCTCTCCACCCTGGTTTGTGATGATGACTCGTTGCTCAAAGTTCCCGGTCTAGTTTGTATCACGCAGTTGTCTGTATTATCTGCTCATTCAGACCCCGGCACATGCTTTCTCTGGTGGCTTGCCCTCTCTGCCTCCCCTAGGATGTGGCCAAGGCCTGGAGGGCGTAGGCCGTGTCCTGTGGCTCTTGGCATGCCCACCTCCTGGATGCTGACTCCACCCATCAGCTCTCTGCACATATTTGTGGGTAATGATGCTCCTTGTGGAGGGCTCTGGAGGCCCCTCACATGTGGGGAAGAGCTTCTCTTACTGCCCTGGAAATCCTGCGTTTGAAATTGTTACCTTGTAGGAAAGGAAGAATGGGGGCCTCACTGTGTCCTTCTGCTACAGGATTCAAATCCTGAAAGACCTCTCCTTATCTCTCCTTCCTGCAAACATTTATTGAGACCTTAATTCATGCTGGATACTCAGCTAAGCGCTGGTAGTATATGAGAAGAATGAGGCACAGTTTTTTGCTCCTACGTAGTTCAAGGAGGGCCTGTTATACTCATCTGTCTGTCCTAATTTCAACTCAGACTCATGGCAAAGGAGGGAAGAAAGTCATCCAGACTGATGAGTGGAGGAATGGCCCCATCGAAGAACGCCTGGAGTACGCCCTCGTGAAGGTGAGTTGTAGGAGCCTGGAGTGAGCGTGAACCGGACGGCTGGAGGGGAGAGTCCCTACACCAGCCCCGAGGGAGTGTGCCCCCCCCACCAACCACCTCCAGGACCGTTGGCTCAGTCTGGAGATATTTTTGGTTGTCACAGGAGGGGGTGGGAGGTGTTCCTCGCATCCAGTGGCCAGGGATGCTGTGGACATCCCATAGTGCACAGGATAGGCTCCACATGACAGTCGTTCAGCCCAGAATGTCCGTGGTGCCAAGGTTGAGAAACACTCTCCTAGACCAGATTGCTGTCTTTTGATCAACAGGCAAGTCTGGGCTCTTCTGCTGATAATTGGAATTTTTTTTTAAGATTTTATTTATTTATTTGTCAGAGTGAGAGAGAGCGAGCCCAATGAGGGGGAGTGGCAGAGGGAGAGGGAGAAGCAGACTCCCTGCTGAACAGGGAGGCTGATGCGGGACTCGATCCCAGGACTCTGGGATCATGACCTGAGCCAAAGGCAGACACTTAGCCGACTAAGCCACATAGGCATCCTGGTAATTGGAATTTTAGACAACATAATCTCTTGGCTTCATTGTCCTCATTGTGGTCTGGAGAATTTCAGGGTTTTTTTTGGCTCTCAAATTTAACTTTTAACTTCTTGAAGCTTTTGAGATTCGCATATTTGAAGTTGTGCAATCAGTCAGCCACATCCAAGGGACCTCAAACTGTGGACACGGAGGATTAGGGCTTGATCAGTGATGGCTGGAGAAGCCCGCGGAAGCTTCATGGATTTGAACTTCACCTCAGGGTCCTGCCCATTGTCATTCCTCCCCCAGCCCCAGAGCTTCATAGGGACAAAACATGCTGATTTCACAGGAGATCTTTAGTAATGGATACTCTGCTGAACCACTAGGATGCAAAGTGTATTTTATGATGAATTTGAACTTTACTTACTAGTATTTCTTCTCTCACTAGGAACTCACTTTTACTGAGTACTTACATTGTGTCAGTCCAGTCAGCTAAGCACTTTACATAGGGTATTTCATTTAATCCTCAAAATAACCGCCTGAGGCAGGTACTATATGACAATTTAATTTAGGAAACTGAGACTTGGTAAATTGCTAAGATTAGTGATAGGAGTCAGGATTTGAACCCATGCAATCTGATTCCAAAACCTGAACTCTTAAGCATTTCCATGATTCATTCTTTATTGGGTATTTGGACTTAAGCCAATTTTTAATGTGATTTTTTTCCCTAACTTTTTTTTTTTTTTTAATAGGGTATTGAAAAATATATTATTGAGGACACTGAGGAAGCCAGGTTAAACCAGGAAAAATATCCCCGGCCTCTGAATATAATCGAAGGGCCTCTGATGAACGGCATGAAAGTTGTCGGTGACCTTTTTGGAGCTGGAAAAATGTTTCTACCTCAGGTTGGCAAAAGATGGGGAAAGCGGAGGGGGGCTAGTTTTTACAACCGGAAGAAAAAGACTTTGTCTTTTAATAAATAGTAAGTTCGGGTATATTTCTCAGGTTTTGGTTTTGATAAGAGCTTGTGGACATTTGAGATCGGGTCATTCTTTCTCTAAATGTGTTCAAGAGTAGTGTCTGGAAGGTCCATCTTTAGGGTGAGGTGCAGGTTAGAGGTCAATGGAAACTGTTAGCATTCTGATCTCCATGTTTGGATCTGTGTCCCATCTCTTACTCCCAACACCCATCTGCTCTTCCCCCAAGTTACAATAAAACCCATGATGAATGTAAAGTTCATAGCATTCGCGTTTGATTTGCCAGCAAGTATTCATCTTTAAGGATGTGTATTTTGAACAAATCGTTCCCATTTAAAATAGTGATATACATTATGTTGTAACTTTCGAGAAAGCCAGAACTCTCATTTTGATTTATAGAAGCTGTTGACCATATCAGTGAACAAACTTGTGTTGAGCCATCACGGTTAGGGCTGCGAGGCATTACACAAAACTTAAAGGCCCTGTTTTTGTTTCTGTTTTTTTTATTACTCATTCTGTATTCAATTCATTGCCCATTTCCTTTATAACATTTACCCCCTTTTTTAAACAGCTTTATTGTTTTATAATTAACATACAACGAAGTGCACATATTTAGAGGATGCAGTTTGATGAGTTTTAACACATGCACCAGTGAAACTCTCGCCAACTTGAGCTAAGGAACGTTTCGTTGTCCTGTCCTCTTAATCTCCTCCAACCTGTGACAGTTCCTCGGTCTTGGTTCTTCATGGTGCTCACTTATTTTTCACTTAGCATTTTTGAGTAAACATTAGACATTTTGCAATGTAGTTTGAAAAATGTCTTGTATCCCTCCCCCAACTTCTTCCACTCATGTTAGCGTTTTTACTTGACCCTCGCGCAGTTAGCAGAACCCAGAAATTAACATCAACGTAATGCTGTTAAAGAAGGACCTCATTCAGATTTTACCAGTTTTTCCACTACTGTTTTCTTTTTATTCCAAGATCCCACACTGCTTTTTTATCCTACCTTCCTCAGTACAGTACAGTTATTATGTAGACTGTTCCTCAGTTTGAGTTTGTCTGATGTTTGCTCATTCTTCGGCAAGAATAAGAGCGTTGCTGTGCCCCTCACAGTGGATCTTATCAGGAATTCCAGAATGTTGCTGGGTCTCATTAATGGTTATAAGAACTCTGCTCATTTGGTTAATGGTGTCTGCTAGGTTTCCTGCACTGTGAATTTACTTGTAGGGAGAAACTTGGAGACTGAACAAATATCCTGTTTCCCATCATACTTCCACCCATGAATTTTAGGATACATTGATGAATTTTGTAAAAGGCCGTGTTCTTGCTTAAGCATGAGCCTTAATTATAAGTGAATTGTAATGCTGGGGATCGAGAAGAGAAGGCTGAGAAAGGGCTCATGCTGGAAAAGGATGCCTAGAACCTGGAGAAGTGATAGACAGCCTTCTAGGCTGAGGAAAAAATACCGTGCAGAAGTTTGGAAGACAGAAATCACAGCATGCGGGTCCTAGCCTTGTTTTCCTTCTGCTATGCCTTGTTCATCGTTTTTCCCCACAAGGAACTTGTTCCTTATCCTGTCTGCTGTCAAAAGTGGACTCCAGTGGTCAAAGCTTGCATTCTTGATTTAGGCTGAAATTCACAAGTGGCCATCAGCAACCATTCAGGATCAGGTAAAGACGCCTGACTCCATGTGTTTTTCCTAGGTTATAAAGTCAGCTCGAGTCATGAAGAAGGCTGTTGGCCACCTTATTCCCTTCATGGAAAAAGAAAGAGAAGAAAATAAAATGCATGCTGGCATAGAAGAAGAAGAGGCAAGTCATTTTGTCCAGGCCACTGAGCCCTGTGAGCAATTGGCCTCAAAGACTTACTGGGGTGGGGTAGGGACCATGGGGCTTGGCTGTGCTTCTCATTGAAGATAAAATGGAGCAACGATCTCTTTGACCCAGTCTCAGAATACCCTGGGCTTTTCTTTTGAGTGTGGCTTTGTGAATTTTTAATATGAACGTAGTTTTTCAGATAAAGCCCATGATTTCAAATCAAAACCAGTTCATTCATTCATCTGCTGACCATTTAACAGAGCTCCTACTATGTGCCCAGCACGGTGCTCCACACTGTAGCTACAGAGCTTGGTCCCTGCCCTTGAGGTAACTGAATGATGTTTGGCTTTGGAAAACCTCTTCACTGATCGTCTCTGTACCCTGGTAACGTTCCGGCACTGCTTCTGGATCCAGTTTAACTCCTGTTGGCTGCACCACCAGAGTAAATCATTAAGCTTTGACCTTGTTTAGTGCCCTGTGAAGCTCAGCCGGCTTTGGCCTGTGGGATTCTGAATTCTTATATTGATGTGAGTTTGTCAATGGCTCTGACAGATGTAGAATCCCACTTGCCTTGCATGCCCTTTTCTTTTCTCTTTTTAAAAAATGATTTATTCATTCATTTAGTTACGTATTTGGGAGAAGGGGTGCCCACAGTGCATAGCACGATGGTATTAAAGAAACAAAATATAATGAAATGCCCCTGCAGTGGGCCGTTGAGATGGTGATTCGGGTTCCGATGGGCCGTATGCACTCTCCAACTTCTCCCTCTGGTCCCTCCTTCTCCCTTACTGCTCACAATAAATATTCGTCAGACAGCGTTTTTGGAGTTAAGGATATGTTCTTCAGCTATGGGACTGTTTTGTAGTTGACCTTAACCTATTCTTTGAGGTGACGGAACCCCCGGTTGAAGCTTCTTGGGCTGACCAACGAGGCAGGCCTCCTTTAGACAGCTGGGGCTTACAGCTTTCTACTGGCAGAGCACGTGATGTGGGTTCTAGGTCTGCTTTTGAGGTTGCCTTGGTTTTGTGAAAGTGCTTTCTGTGGCAACACCTGTCTGGCTCTAGGGAATTAGGTGATCTGCTCTAAGTGAGCACAGCAATGCTCAGCTGCGTGGCTTACTCCCCAGGATCCTTACCAGGGCACCATTGTGTTGGCTACCGTGAAGGGCGATGTGCACGACATAGGCAAGAACATAGTTGGCGTGGTCCTTGGCTGCAATAATTTCAGGTAAGTTAAGACTCACCTCTTTCAACCCCTTTCTTATTTAAAAATAAAAGCATTAACAGGATGATTCCTTATTGGTCAGGAGGGGGAGGGTATGGCCATGGACATTGTAGATGATTTTTCATTTCTGTTTCCTGACTCTGTTTTGTACATTCTCTACATTGAATACACCTTTTCAAATGAAGTAAGTTAGTAATTAATCTGTGATCTGTGTGGTAAGGACAAAAAGAACAGGAAAAGCTATTCCAGCAGGGTCAGAACAACCAAGAGGCTTCTTGAGAATCGACCTTGGGCCTAGGCTCTAATAACTAGAACACTGGGCTCCTGCCCACAGCCAGTGGCATGGGGCATATGCTGTTTCTCTTCTCCATAAATTGCCATGTTTTAGAACTGAGATCTTATAAGACTTTGGCTAAATGGGGTGTTGTAAGAAGGCTGTGACTGTACAATTCTCTCTTTCCTCTGCTTAGAACAGGACCATGCATCCCTCTTGGAAACAATGAAGCTAGATTTTGAAATGTTGTATAGAAGTAAAATCTCTGGCTGACATATCTCATTAGAGTGAATATTCAGCCCTCAGTTATTTCCGTGTGAGAGCTGATGACCGTAAGTGTACATTTTGCCCAGATTTCAACATATTCTTTATGATCAGAAGCCTAATATAACTAATGCCTTCTCTGGTCCATGTCCAACCACCAGTCCCTTTGAGTCATGGACTTCTTTCCAATGTGCCGTTTTCTCTGCGAAGTAGAGAGCCCCTCACAGGTGTCTCCTGCTGTCCCGTGACAATTCCCCGTTGATCCCCTCCCTCTCTCATCTTGGTTAACCATCTCTGCCTTCCAGGCAATTCAGTGCAACCAGGAAGCACTCAGGGAGGCTCCAGATGGAGGAGCCGCGTCAGGATGGCACCTTTCTGCCTCTGTCTTCACTGGTGTTTCTGTTTGCTGCCTACTCACTGTCAGAACACTTAGCACTTCCTTCTTGTCCTTGGAAATGAATATTGTTCTTGGAATGCATTCATTATTTTTTAAATGATAAATATATTGGAGATACTGCGGAGGTGGTTGTAATGAGATTTCCCCAGTAGAATAAGTATTTGGATAAGGTGTTTGCTTCCTGAAATCTATAAGACATCTCCACTCTTGTTTCAGCTTTTCAAGTCCCATGTTGTTGGCTTCTGTTGGCATTCATCGTAATTAGTTAAAATTGAATTCAGCTCGTAAATGTTTATAGATCATCTCCTATACACCACACATTGTACTAGTGACACCAGATACGGTTTAGTTGGCGTTTCTCAAGAATTCAAGGAATTTATTGTTTACTAAATAGCCAGGTTACATAGTCAACCGTGATCATGGAACAGAAACTGTTGAAAAAAGCAGTTTGTAGGTAAACTTCCTAAAGCAATTCTTGAGATATAATTGTCAAGTGTTTATAATTTTTTATTTTGAAAAATGGATAAGTAGCCAAGAGAGTCACACTAGGAATGTTTTTTCCTCCAGTAGAGACATTGTAAGAGGCCAGGGAGAACTGTGGCATTTCTCCAGGGTGCTCCTAGTGCGGAATGTCAGCATTTGTGAAAGCCTGTTTATTAAACCCAAGGCTTTCCTCCAGCACATCTAGTCCTTTGTCTTGTGCATTGAAAGTCTGCTTATCTTTGCTCATAAGTCTAACTGGAGGAATATCTTCTCCAGTGAAACTGTAATTATTCCTTTTATAAAAATATAAGTGAATGTGCAAACATTTTCTATCCCGTCAGACACCCTTTTGGGTCTTGTGTCTCTTAACACGTGGCCCCCTGGTCAGTTTAATTTTATGGCGTCAGCTAGTAGACAAGTGCCCCGAAAATCTACCTTATGTAGTTAAACGTGTACTTTTGCTGAGCATCAGGTTTCTAGGCTGGATTTGGGGTGAACTACCCAGCTAGTGAGTAAGTCTAACAAACCATCTGGTACCAAATCCTAATACAACTTTCTAGTTCCTGGCTGTTTGTCATTGATGCAGAAAATCTAATAAAATGGAAAGAACTTCCTTCTTTGTGAAGGAAAAGGAAGTAAAGGGGACTAAAGACGATAGTCCTGTCTAGACAGAGAACATTTTTATGGGGATGACGCATTAGATTCTATGTTATAATAGAATGTATAAATTTGAGAATTTGAATAGACCTCAGGGATGTATCCACTGAGAGTCTACTAATACCTAACATTAGTTTACCACTTCACAAATTAGATAGTGCTTTCATAGCACTGATTTTTTTCTGTCTTCTTTTCCTGATGTTTTTCTTTTCCTTTCTTTTCTTTCATCCTTCCTTTCTTTTTATGGTTTTGATCCTGCTCTGCCTGCTTCAATTACTGTCTTTCTCACTTTCTCACAAGGAAACAGGCTTCGAGAGGTTAAGCGGTTTCTTCATGGTCACACAGCCAGCAAGAGGCAGGCTATATGCCCAGGGCTTCTGGTTCCAAAAGTCAGGACCCTGTGCTCTGTCAGTTTATCTTCCAGTATTGATTCTAGTTATAAAGTTAAACAACTTTAACTGTACTGTTTAATGTTGATATTCTAGTTAAATTCCTCTTACGTAATTTGATTTTTGATCAGATAGTACATGAAAATGGATTTTAGATATACTCCTTACTAATTATTACATAGAAAATGTGGATTTTTCCCACTTAACAGGTAATGCACACTGTTTAATTATGTAAGAAAAAGTAGGATATGTCAAAAGAAAATTTAAAATTAGATATCCTATATCTAGTACTTTAAAAATATGGATCTGGAGAAATGTAATAACAGAGGCCTGTTTATATTTTAACCAGTGCTTGCTAATCTACCTGTGGAGTATAAGTAAAAATTAAGCAGCAAAGAGTTATGAATGAACAGAATAATGGTAGGGTGTTCAACTATACTAAGTCAAGGGCACACTAATCCACCCTGTCCTGACCACACATGCTCACTTGATGATTATTCATAGGCTTTCAACCTGATGTGTGTATATGAGTATGTGTGTGTATGGGTGTGTGTGTTACATGGTTTTTCAGCTTAACTGAGATATAATTGACCTGTAACATTTTGTAAGTTTAAGGTGTACAACGTATTGATTTGATACGGTTCCATATTGCAATATGATTACCACCATAGTGTTAGCTAACACCACCATCCCTTCACATAATTATCATTTCTTTTTTGTGGTGAGAACATTTTCTCCGCGTCTTGGCCAACACTTGTTACCACTTGTCTTTTTGAAAACAGCCATTTTAACAGGTTTGAGGTGATATCTCATTATGGGTTTGATTGGCATTTCCCTGATGCTTAGTGATGCTGAGCATCTTCTCATATACATGTTGGTCTTTTATAGGTCTTCTTTGGAAAAATAGCTATTCAGTTTGTCTGCTCAACTTATTATATTTGAAAGGGAGACTTTCCAGAATTTATTTTTTTTTAAAAGGAGAAATTGAAACAGACCCTCTTAGCTCCGCTTAACCTCAGATTGGAAACGGGCCACGGGGACTGCAGAGTAGTAGGGTACTGCCATCTGGTGGTAGCACCTGTGAATTGCAAGATCAGAAAGGAAATTCTGTCTTTGTTCAGTTCACTTCTGGAGACTGCAGCAGATAGGAGGCACCCTGAATGAATGCAGATGCATGGCTCTGAGTTTCCTTTTTTAATTCTTCCAGAGAGTACAAGGGACTTTATCTATTACAGTACTTTTTAAATTGTATGTATTCTTAGGTAGTATTGGATGCCTTTGCTAAAGCAGCGAGTGCAGCTTACATTTTTTTCTGAATTAGAAGCCCAAATTATTGCTTGCGTTTACAGCTGTTATAAGCACTTTAGAAAGATGATTTTAAAATCACCATTTTCCCATAACATTAATTTTTTTTTTTTAAGATTTTATTCATTTATTTGACAGAGAGATACACAGCAAGAGACGGAACACAAACAGGGGGATTGGGAGAGGGAGAAGCAGGCCTCCCGCTGAGCAGGGAGCCCAATGCGGGGCTCGATCCCAGGACCCTGGGATCATGACCCGAGCCGAAGGCAGACACTTAACGACTGAGCCACCCAGGCGCCCCCGTAACATTAATTTTTATTCTCTTTAATCTCTCACGTGGCATAATACAAGACTGTGTATAAGAAGAGGCCTGTGGACATGGGGCATAGAGCTCCAGGTGGAGAAGGGAAACCAAGGGAAAACATGGGGGAATGGAGAATGGAGGTGTGGGGGAAACAGGACATGGCGGTGAAGATGAGGGACAACGGCAAGGGGGCGGTGGGAAGTAGGGCGGGAGCTGCGGAAGGCAGGGCTGGGTTTGTAACCCACCCCTCCCCTCCAGGCTTCAGGTCCTTCCTTCAGCTGAAGTTCCCCAGGGCCACCTGGTTCCTCATTCTGGACCTTTAGTGCTCGTCTCTTCCTGGCCTGCCCTCTTTTTTCCTTCATCTAGCTGATACCTACTTTTTCTTTGAAAATTCAGCTGAGGTATCGCCCTCCTGGGATGCTTCAAGTTCCATTTGGATAACTAAAGAAATGTCAAATTTAGGGGGTGCCTGGGTGGCTCAGTCGACTGAGTGTCCAACTCTTGACTTCGGCTCAGGTCATAGTCTCAGGGTCATGAGATCAAGCCCCACATTGGGCTCTGTCTGCACTGGGCGGGGAGCCTGCTTAAAATTCTCTCCCTCTGCCACCCCCCCCCATCCTCAATTGCTCTCTCTCTTAAAAAAGAAAGAAAGAAAGAAATCTCAAACTTAGTATTTTGAAAATTGAACTAGTTGTGGCCCTTAAGATGCCCCCTCCTCCCCCTGACCTCTCTGCCTCCAGTTTCCTCTCCCCCATTCTGTTCAGTCACAAGGTCTCCTTACTGTCCTCAAACCAAGCAAGCATGCAAAGATGTTCCTGAAAGACACATTGCTTAAAACAAGAAAAAGACATGAGAGCAAGTTGATTCTTACTATCATACTGGCGATTTTTAGTTGAATTTTAAAAATACATATACAATGTTGAATACAGTCAGCTTTGAAATGTATGCCTTTTTGTCTTGATTTAAAGACAATATACTAATTAATTGAATTTAAATTAAAAAAATAAAGGCAGTATACTATTTTGCTTAGTTTTATATGCAACAGTCTATATTTAGTCATAGTTTAGCAAAAAATCCAATTACCAGACTTTTTCAATATGCTAAAAAAAAAAAAAGGGTGGTGTCCTCTGACTCTTGTTATACCCTGTGGCACCACAGCATTAAAATCTGCAGCATTTCCTCTACCAGGTTAGTGCTAACACCCTGAGTATAGTTATTATTGATTCGAAATTGTCTTGGTTTTTTACTGAGGAGTCTGTATGTGCTAGTTTATTTTTTAAAAAATTTTTAAGTGATATGGGAGCAAGCTGAAAAGTCAGTATAAAACGTATATAGCAAGAAGCAAACTCCTTCCTGCCCGGCATCCACTGTCACCAGATGATACTGTGTCAAGTAGTAGTTCGTAGCACTGATTTTTTTTTTTTTTTTATCTAAAATTATTTTGCGCCTGGGTGGCTCAGTCGTTAAGCGTCTGCCTTCGGCTCAGGTCATGGTCCCAGGGTCCTGGGATCGAGCCCTGCATCGGGCTCCCTGCTCAGCGGGAAGCCTGCTTCTCCCTCTTCCTCTCCCCCGCTTGTGTTCCTGCTCTCGCTGTCTCTCTCTCTCTGTCAAATAAATAAAATCTTTAAAAAAGAAAAAAAAATATTTTGCCTATTTTAATGACATTGTAAAAGAAGTGAAAGTGCATGCTGTGAAATGCATACTCATGATAAACTTAAATTGTAAAAATGACTGGCATGGTGGGTCCTTTCTCCATCTTGACGATGAGGGGAATGGGAAATTGTTACTGAATGATCCAAGTTTATATTTGGGATGATGACAGGGCATTGAAAATAGTGGTGATGGTTGCACAACATTGGGACTGACTGTAATTTGCGCCTCTGGGTAAACTTATTGGGTAACAGGGCAAACGATATTTTACATATTTTACCAGAGCTTAAAAAAAAAAATAATGCCACATGACAAAAATGATTGAATCGTATTTTTTGAATGGGTGAATTTTATGCTGTGTGAATTCTGTATCAATAAAGCTGCTTTAAAAATCTTAGCATAGCACCTGGCATATGTGGTAAGTACTTCATAAGTGGTCATTGTAGTTGTGATGATTGTCGGTGCTTAGTGAGCATGTCCCTGTGACTCCAGTTGACATTAGAGGAGTGTTTGGTGGCTGAGTAAAAATGTTCATCTCGGCTTTGTCTCTGATGGGTTCTCATTAATTTCTTCACATCTCCTTTCTGTCCCCCAGAGTTATTGATTTAGGAGTCATGACTCCCTGCGACAAGATCCTGAAAGCTGCTCTTGACCACAAAGCAGGTACGGTCCACCTGTGCTTCTGGGCTTTCCACTGGATGTCCTCACCAGCAGGGTGTGTCTGTCGGTAACCGGTGACGCCCCAGCCCGCGTGGGACCAGTGGGGCACTCAGGCAATTAGGGGCCAGTTCCTGCGTGGGGGGCTTTCACTGTCGTTTATAGTGGGGTTTGATTGGTGAATAGGGACCGGTGAAACTCCTCCCAGCTGGGAAGATGGGGAATGGGAACAGGATTATTACAGGGTCGTATCAGATTTTTCTCTGTGTATCATCGTTTTTATGTTTCTTGAGACACTGTGATGCATTTAAGTCTGGGAAATCCTAAACAGTGCATTTTATTTGCATGGCTTCCCCAAACTGTGGCAAGCACATTATTGCAACTTGAAGCTACAAATCGTATTTACTACCAAAAGCAAACAAATAAATTGAAACTCCCCAGAAAAGATGTCTTAGAATTAGAAGTTGGGAATTCATTTAAGGTCTTCTGGTCTTTATTACAAAGGTTTTAAAATGAGTCTTGCGTACTTTTCTGTGTTTTCTCTCATCTTCCTCCTCACTGTCCTTTTTTCCTTTTTGAAATAATAGATATAATTGGCCTATCAGGACTCATCACTCCTTCCCTGGATGAAATGATTTTTGTTGCCAAAGAAATGGAGAGATTGGCGATAAAGATTCCACTGTTGATTGGAGGAGCAACCACATCGAGGTAAGTCATGCTAATGAACTTTTTGCTTTCCTTTAAATTCATCTAAATGCCAGTGTTTAAAAACAGTGATAAAACCTGTGGGGTTTGGGGGGGGGGGTTTGTTTGTTGGTTTGGTTTTTTATGCTTAGTGCGGTGGCTCCTTCTGTGTAAGCCCATGAGCCTCCAGCCTTCCTGGACAAGAGCCAGCGTGCTGTTGGAGCGTGGTCTAGGAAGCTCCTTTGTGATCTCCCCACCCTGTGCCTTTTTTTGGATTCCTTTGGCTTGTCAATTGTCTTTTCCTTAATCCCCTCACCTCCCATTCAGTTCCTGAGATTTCTGATAAACACTCCTCTTGAAATCAAACCAAGTGGAGAAAGGTGTATCTTTTGGTACAAAGATGTTGCTTGAACTTTAGCCCATTCTCTGTTTGGAAGCAGGTGTCTGATTGAGTAATTACAGGTTCCCTTGAAGAAACTCCAGCTTTGTAATAGTTGAGGCTGGAGGCCAAGCTAGCAAGAATGAACCAAAGGATCACCTTGGGAAGTTGTTTTTGAAAGGGGGAACCTTTTGAGAAACTTTCAGTTAAGCAATTTAAGGAGGAGAAAGTTATAAGTTGGTCCCATGACATTATTCATTTTGTCAGATTTTTCCTGGGGTTGTGATCATAATGATATTTGGTGAGAAATATGTTAATTTATGGGTACTGTTAGACTTTTTCTGACATGTTCCTTATGCCCCGTGTTATTTACTTTGGCAGGGAATAATGCCCAGGTGGAACATTGAACTTGATGATCCTACTAGCACGCAGTTTATTTTTTTTCTAATACAAGAATACAATAGAGTCCAAAGATATTCCAAAGTTCCTTTCACACTAGAAACAACTGTACATTAAGCCAGTCGTATTAACCAAGTTTTCCAGAGAAACAGAATCAATAGGATGTATATGTATATATTTACTTTATGTATGTTATATATGTTACTCTATATTATATTCTTAATATATACTATATATTATGTATACAGAGAGGTTTATTTTAAGGAGTTGGACCATGCCATTTTTGGGTCTGGTAAGACTGAAATCTGCAGGGAAGGTCAGCAGGCTGGAGACCAGGCAGGAGCTGATATTGCAGTCTTGGTTCCAAAGGCTGTCTGGAGGCAGGATTCCTTCTTCCTTGGGGCACCTCAGTCTCTTCTCTTAAGGTCTTCAACTGATTTGACAAGGCCCACCCACACTAGGAAGAGTAATCTGCTTCACCCAGAGTCTACTGATTTAAATGTTAAATCACATCTAAAAAAATACCTTCACAGAAACATCTAGACTGGTGTATGACCAAAACCTAGATCCCATGGTGTGGCCAAATGGACACATAAAATGAACCATCATACCATTTATAATCTGAGAGCATCATTTTCACAAGTAGTAACAGTGTTATGTGTCATTTATTCACTAACTGCTTTTCATACTTGAAGGACTCCATAATGTGGCCATTGCTGCTCACCTTAGAAAACTGGGTTTGTTTTTCCACCCAGGACTTACCCACTAGGATATGGGGCAGATTATTCTCTAGGGATCTGACCACCCATCAAGAACTGGGGTTTCAGTGAGCAGGGTCTTGGGTAACTGATGATTTTAATGTGAATATTCATCAGCTTAGTAAAGAGAATGATCAGAATTTACAGACTGTTGTGAGGATGAAATGCCTTTTAAGATCACGGTTATAAAACAGAATAAATAGATGTGATGTTGGTTTCCAAATAAACCATTTTTTAAGGCAGGACACCACACTGAGAAGTTCAACGTCAGGAAACCACGTATTGCTCTTATGCAAATTGGAACATTATAAATGGTCCATTCTGTTATATCTCTTACCAAGTAAGGGCCACCAGATTAAAGAGGATTTTAAAAAAACATTCGGAAGCGACATAACTAGCTTCCCAAGATATACCATATGCAAAATTAGCCACGCGTGCCTCCTAACAGTTAGAACCTGGCATATCAAGTTAGAAGCAGGTCAGAAGTTACCCACTGTCTCTCCGTGCTCCTGCAAAACTTCTGTTCTCTTCGTCTGGGAATTGGTGACGTGATCCTCCCCGAAGGTGGAAATCTAGGTCCTATGACCTCACAAAGTTCCTTCAGCTCTCCAGTGCTCTTTTTCTGTATGAACTCCGCCTTTTTTCATGCTGTTCTCTTCATGCCTCTTACAGTTTCTGGGAAAATAATTGGAAAATAAAAGCCAGTCGCCAGTTACACGTTCTCTTCTCCATTGTTCTGCTAGAACAGCCCTTGCAGGATAGATTCCTTAGATTCTAAGAACCTCGGCGTAAAACTCCCCGACTCTGACTCCGTTCTAAAGTAGTGACAGTGGGTGAAGCCTCACTCAGTCTTGCTTAATCCAGCCCTCTTCTTTAAGGCAGCCCTTTTCCTGAAATACAACGGTCATACAGAAAAGTACACAAGTCAGAGATCTACAACTCGATGAATTTTTACAAAACTGAACCCCCTACGTAAGCACCTCTAGATAAAGAAATAGAACGTTATTGGCACTTTGGGCGCTTGGCTGGTCCCCCACCTAGTCATCCTTTACAACAAAATGACCACTGTGCTGTCTCCCATCACCGTAGGTTGGGTTTGCCTGCATTTCAGCTTCATAGACGTGGAATCCCGTTGCATGTGTTCTTCTATGTCCCACTTATTTTGTGCACCGTTCTGCCTGTGAGGCCCAAACTGGTGGTTATAGTAGTTGTTTTTCCACCATGGTGTATATAATATTCCATTGTATAATTGTGTACTATACTGTGGTTTAGTTATCCAGGCTACTGTTGGTGGACGTTGGGTTTTTCCAGTTTGGGGCTATTGGGCAGAATGCCGCTGTGTTCGTATTTCTGCCCTGAAGCAAACTTGCTGGGTCCTGTGCATACGATCATTGGCATTAGATGTCGCTGGATAGTTTTCCAAAGTGATTGTATTAATTTACACTCCCACCAGCAACTATGAGAGTTCAGTTACTCCACACCCTTTTCAGTTTTATCCATTTCAGTACATATGTTAATAGTATCTTGGTATGGTTTTCACTTGTCTTTCTTGCTGACTAATGATGTTGACTACCTTTTCATGTATATGTTGACCGTTTGGGTTTGCTTTCTAAGTCTGTTTTTTTTTTTTTAATTCGGTATTCTGCCTTTTTTCTTACCGATTGGTATGCATTCTTTATTTATATTGGATGCAAGCCCTTTGTTAGAAATATATGGCAAATAGATTCTTCCATTATGGCTTGCCTTTTGCTGTCTTAGTTGTATTTTTGGATAACAAAGTTTTTAATCTTCAGGAAGTCTGATTTATCAGTCTCTTCCTTTACGGTTAGTGCTTTTTGCATCTCTCTAAGAACGCCCTCTACTCCTGGGAGAGTCAGCTTTGCTAGAAGGCAAGGAGAATTGGGATATCTCAGAAGCCCTCTGGGAGCTCTTACTCTTACCTCCTGCAGACCTGTTGAGAGAGCAGCCATGTTCCATTTTTTGCCTTTGTGAACTGTTATTTGAGCAGATGGCAGCTCAGGATTTCCAAGTTGTCATGAAAGAAGATGAGGGGCTGTACCATGTCCATGGCTTTTCCAGATCTCAGTGGCCCGTGGTGGCATGATGGAATTAGAACCCTATTCCCAGGACACTCGCAATGAGCCTTACGGCTGACTGATGGATCCCGGGACGAGTTGAAAGGGCTCTACAGACTTGGGGTCATGTGTGCATGGAAACATGCCTGGAGTTCCCTTTTTAACCTGTAGCTCTGAGAGGATAGAAAACTGAATATTCTTCTGTCCGTAATGCATATTGTTTTGTATCACAAGCTAGAAATGACTTGCATGGAAATCTGGCCCTGTTAGCTGCACAGCTTCTCAAAGGCACAAGTCTGGTAGTTAGCACTCAATTTTTAAATGGTTCAAAACCCATAACTTCACAGTGTCTTTTTCAGTTATTTTTTTGTGAATAGTGGAGAATTCAGAAGGAAGTCACATTGCTCGAAGAGAGAGGTCATTTCCCGAGTTTTTGTTTTTGTTTTTTTTTTAAAGATTTTATTTATTTATTTGACAGAGAGAGACACAGTGAGAGAGGGAACACAAGCAGGGGGAGTGGGAGAGGGAGAAGCAGTCTTCCCGCGGAGCAGGGAGCCCGATGTGGGGCTCGATCCTGGGACTCCAGGATCATGACCTGAGCCGAAGGCAGATGCTTAATGACTGAGCCACCCAGACGCCCCATGTTTTTGTTTTTTTTATGAATTGTTAGGAGGTAAGATGCTGAATCGCATAACTAGCATTGTTTTCCTCGTGGCGTTGGTTACGGGGAAGCTTGGAGCTCAGGTGCGGGGGGAGGATTTCACGGACCCGACTTCTGCATCTGACCCCACTGCTGATTGCCTCCCATCTTCATTTCCCTTGATTCTCATTTTTCTCATCAAATTCTAAGGGTTTTTTTGGTCATGCTGCATTTATGTAAAACGTTTTAATTCTGGAAGGATAAGGCATTAAAAAAAATTCTTGAATTAACTTGTTCTTTTTCAGAGTTTTTAAAAAGACCTTCTGAAGTTAACACTGTCCTGCCTGTTGGGCAACCGTGGGGGGTGACTCACTGAATCTCCAGCATTGCTGAGGGACTCAGCAGAGACAGAGCTGAGATTCAGCCTCAGGGCCCAGCCCTGTGCTGTTGGTCTGTAGGAGGGGAGGAGAGATTCCAGTGTTTTCCATCTTTTCAGGCTTTGGAAAGAAGTCTGCTTCCCGCTGGAGACAGATGCGTAAATGGAAGCTTAGAAGAAAGTAGACTCAATGTCATACTATTTTATAAGGAAACCAGTAGTGCTCTTGATGGCTGAGCCAGCTCAAATTTCATGGCTGTGCTCCTTTAGCTTTGTTGTGTGTGTGTGTGTGTGTGTGTGTGTGTGTGTGCGCGCGCGCGCGCTGGAAAACAGCACTTTGCTTTTATTTGTTGTTGCTGGTTTTAAATAGTGGGATCCATCCATTTCTTCCCGGTGCCCTTGTCCAGAAGATCATCAATGAGAGAATGGCCAGAATTGCACTGGGAATCCTTGGATGCTTAATGAATATTGATTGTGTTGACTTTAAGATTTAAAACTGCGCTGGTTCCCTTTAAGAGAAGTAGCCAAGTCACATCAGGCCTAATGTTTCCCGGAGGAACTTCATGCAGAATATATATTGAGGGCTATCTGCGTTTTCGAAGAGCTGACCACCTGAGGAAGAGGAAGAAAGCGTAGTCTCACTTGTGTTCTCTTGAGAAGCCAGAAACAGTTTCTTCTTTAAAACTATTCCCACTGTTTGAAAATCTTCTGCCTTGTAGAATACCAGGGATACTTTCAAATCTTTGTGCACACAGTTAGCACCAACAGCACACCCTGGGACGGCCGTGGAGGTGTTGGGTCTGACTCCCTCTGCCGCTGTACGCCCCAACCCCCCGGTCCAGCAGAGCCTCCTGTGCCCAGCACCTTGGGCCTGCACGTCTGTTGTAGAGCTCGGTGCCTGTGACTTTGGGCTTTAGTCCTCTGCTTCCTGTCCGTGTGTGGAGAGACCTGTACAAAGGGGACAGGTGAGGGGTGCCTGGGGGGCTCAGTCATTGAGCGTCTGCCTTTGGCTCAGGTCATGATCCCAGGGTCCTGGGATCGAGCCCCGCGTTGGGCTCCCTGCTCCGTGGGAAGTCTGCTTCTCCCTCTCCCACCCCCCCTGCTTGTGTTCCCTCTCTCGCTGTCTCTCTCTCTCTCTCTGTCAAATAAATAAATAAAATCTTAAAAAAAAAGGGGGACAGGTGAAATGTCAGGCTCTTGTCTGTCTTCTTGGGAATGAACTTTTAGTCATCCCTGAGAAGCCTATTAAAAACACACTCACCCATATATTGTGCCTTTAATATTCTCCTGGTTGTTAAAAATTACCTCAGTAATCCACGCTTATTATTAGAACATGTCAAACCCTTCAGAGGAATGGAAAGTAAAATTTAGTCTCTCCCTTCCCGCCTTCCATTCCACCTCCAACCTCCATGTAACCAGGGCTGACATCTGATGTGTGTCTCTCTGTTTTTTTCTAAATACACATACAAGGTTGGCAGGTGAGGGCAGGTTCAGGGCGGTAGTACTTGTTTATTTAAAAAGCAGAGTTGTATTAAACAGACTGTTCTGTTACTTTGGTTTTCTCCCCACGTAGTAGCTTATTCTGGACATCTTTCCACAGGAAAATGCATGTTAGTTGAGGGGGAAGAATAGGAAAGCATCTGACCCCGGGAAGAGTGCTGCTACCTTAGGGAGACAAGATAGGGCGAGCAAAGACCGGGAAGGACAGCCCGTCCTGGGGGAGCCACAGCAGCCGCCCTTTTAAATGCGCTTGTGGCAAAGTGCACACTCGGGTCCCACTTTCAGGGCCCTGGTGTAACCACTGTCGGGGAGGGTGTGTGACTGGGTCTCACTTTAGCCGCTGCAGAGCCTGTGCTATGAGATTCAGTGATCAGAGGGCAGCTTGCTGCGCACTTCAGTGAATTAGGCCCCTCCAAGGGTTAAAGGGTGTTTCTTCCTCACTGCTCCTGTTTCCCAGTCTGGCAGTAGGGGTTTGGGGCTGAATGTTGTTGCCACTTTTGCCTCTCTGTGTTACTTCGTGTCAAATTTATTCAGGGTCTGAGGTTCCTTACTGCAAGTCCGAGGTGGGCTTTTCGAAGACTGCGTCCTGAGCTAGCGTGTGCGTCCTCTACCTGGTGCCTGGTGCCCCAGGGGCCCTGGCTGCTCTCCCAGCCCATTTGGAGGA
Organism: Halichoerus grypus; assembly: GCF_964656455.1. Lineage (NCBI taxonomy): Eukaryota > Metazoa > Chordata > Mammalia > Carnivora > Phocidae > Halichoerus > Halichoerus grypus. The sequence goes on from NC_135718.1 coordinate 73,531,873, forward strand.
AGGAACTCAGCCTGACTTTTGTGGCAGCAAAGCGCAATTGCCCGGGCTGCTTAGCTCCCTCAGTTCAGACAGGCTGCTAATGAGTGCAAGGTCATGGTCGCATCCCTGTTGGCAGAGAGCTGAGGACAGTCTTCTGCATTTTGTCACAGATTTTTGTTTTTGTAGCGCGAGCCGACAAATCCACGTCTTCTCCCCTCGGTTTCCCCATCTTATGGGGTGGGGGAGAGGAGGAAGTCCCCTTGTTTTACAAGGGAAATGTGAAGTTCAATATTTGAAGTACCTTACAATCTTTCCTTGGAAAGCACTCTGTAGAAACACATTATCTCTAATGGTTCCAAACACGTGTCGTGGAGGAACTGTCAGCCCTGATGGATGTGTTTTTCTTCCCGACCCCTCTTTTTAGAACCCACACGGCGGTTAAAATAGCTCCAAGATACAGTGCGCCTGTAATCCACGTCCTGGACGCATCCAAGAGTGTGGTGGTGGTAAGTGTGGGGCCTTGCGTTCCTTCAGATGTGTTGTAAGGAGAAGAGAAGATGCAGAGTTCAGGGTATTTCCCAAGATCTTCTTTTATTTTTGTCCAAGTCTACTAAAAAAAAATGTGGAAGAAGAGCCTACAGCTTGTCACAGTGTCACTGCGGGGGTCTGCATTGCTGGAAGGGGGTGCCAGGTGACGTGTCCTGTGCTTTCGAAGACCGCGTCCTGAGCTAGCAGTGGAACGCTGGTCTGAGCAACAGAGACATGGTACCAAGACACTCGTGACCTTGACACCAACCCAGAGGGAGAGAGGTTTCAGCCATTTACATGCATTTACAAATATGAATATATACTGTCTTAACTCCACACCAGAGCTAAAAGGAATGTGGAATTTTAAAAAATGACCTGTGTCCAGATAAAAAGACCCTTAACCCGGAATGGGCCTGTTGACCCTACCCAAAGAGAGAAAAACATTCTCTAGATGTTCAAAACCCAGAATAATAGATGCTTTTTCTCAGTAAATGTAATAAACAACATACCTGAGTGTGTTTTTGTGCTTCTCTCCATCAGTGAAGCCCAGTATCCTCTCTTGTTGTTACGTGTTTCATTTGTTTCATTGTATAATAGGAAATAATAGCTGGAGAGAATCTGAGGGACCATGTGGTCCCGTGGTTTCCAGGTTTGTTTTAGCCACAGAAACCTTGTCTGCAAGTACAGCACAGTATGGATAAGAGCAGCCCCTTCCATCCTTCATCCCGCACCTAGTTCTCGAAAGAGCACAATTTTAAAAACCGCTAATGTAGTGCAGCCTTCTGATTTGCAGGCGAGGAGAGTTACCGAGGGGCTCTGATGATTCGTGAGACTGCCCAGTGACATCACATGGCCTGAACTCGGGTGACCACATGTCCTAAGCCATTTTCCAAAGGCATCCTTCCAGATCTGTGAATTCATTTATATTGAAGTTGAACAATAATGGCTAACATTACTGGAAATTGATAGGGTGCCAGACACTGTGCTAAGTGCTTTCCGTGGATTTTTTTTTTTAAACCCCCATGAAGCAGATACTTTCATTATCCCCATTTGAGAGATGAGGACACAGGAATGGAGAGGTTGAAGCCACACGTCCGTCAAGCGGCAGGTGTGGGGTGTGAAGGCAGGTGGTCTTAACTCTATGCCTCGTTAAACTTGCTTCCATTAATATTTAAATGATCCTCCTTTATTCAAAAGGATACAATTAAATCAGACTGGAATCATAAAGTTGCAGTTTTTTATTTGCCATTGATGTAGACTAATGTGTAAATAAACTACATTTCTACAATTTCAGAACAGTTTTTTGTATCTTATATTTGGATTGTGCTTCATATGTCGAGCTTATATCGAGTTCACGATTGAGTAACCATTGGGCCTATTTTTAAGGCTTGTTGCTATTTTCAAATGCTAATAAATGACTGAACATTTCCCGTTTGGAGACGAGGCTGTTGGCCCTCTTTAAGTCCATGGTGGTAGCGTTGCCCCCACAGGTAGGGGGATGACTCTGGGTGGGAAGGAACTGGCCTCTGGATTCTATTTTGAGGGCACTCCGTCACCGTCTTGAAGAGTAATGCAGCAGGGGCCGAGCCGAAAGCCCGAAGATGAGGCGTGGGTACTGGTGCTCTTGCCGGTCGGTCCAGCTGGACAGCCGGCAGTGGTTAGCTCTTCTCAGATACAAAGAGATGGCCCCCTTCTGAAATTACTCAGACATAAGTGCGATGATAAGTCATTTGGGTCATTGCTGGTGACTTCTCAGGAGTCAGTGGTACAATTCATTTAGGCTGATTGTCGATTCAGAGTCTTTTGATCCGACCCCAGTGAGCATGGCCCAGGCCCGTGCTCTGGACCACTGGCTCCAGCATCTGAAAGATTCCGAAATGTGGCAACTATGGGATCGTTGGAGCTTTAGACCTCAGGATGCCCCTGCTGTCTTTCCTTTCTTTTTAAATAAAAAACGAGGTGCTGATATTTAGTTCTTTCTAAATTATAAACTGTATTTTCAACTTCTCCCCTCTCACTGTGCTATTGCTGTTATGAAAAATGAAGAATAAAAGCATAAAACACGTGTGAATGGTTGGCCTGAAAACCCACGACGAGCTCTGATTTGTGGTGGAAAGATCACAAAGATAAGCCCGTATAATGGGCCATGAGCAAGTCAGACTGGGCAGGGAGGGGCTTGTCACTCTGGCTCTGGGAGCTGGGGCCCCCAGGGTATGGACAGTGCCAGCAAACTGGTGTGCCCTGTCTACCCAATGGGAGCTGTGTCAGAGTCCTGTTAAAAGTCCTTTGGATGTTTAGAAAAATCAGGATTTTGCTTTCTCAGGGTCTAAAATCTCACAGAATGCAGAATTTTAAACAATTATTTTAAACAATATTTAAAAACACCGATTCCATGTGCATTGGTGGGCTCAACAGCAGGCATCTCCTTCCTGTCTCCATTTAGCTCTGCTGGCTTTCCTAAGCGAGGACCCCATTGAGTTAAGGTGGATGAAAGGCTGGGAGGTACTTTGTGGTGTGAATACTATTCAGGAGTCTATTTTCAGGCTTGTCACAGTGGTCTTTTCTGATTAGGTTCCTTAAAGTGATTTGGCTTTATACTAACTCTCAGGGGATTGGATTGCTGTTAGAGATACTTAGAAAATTCATGTAGAATTAAAGGCATTTCAAGCCAGTGGGCACCTCAGCCATTGTCCAGCCTAACTTGGTCAGTTTCACATAATGATACTGACCTTCCAGGCCCTTGTGTTGGAAGATCCAGCTGGAGGCTGAGAGATGAGATGGGGCAGCGCAGGGTTTTGAGCTGATGGTGATCAGCAGCCATTTCCTCTTTCTGGATAATTGTATTTTGAGCTTTGGTGGTGGCTATTCTCCCATTACCTTGATAATCCCAGTCATAAACAGATTTAGCTGATCCTAGTTTTAGAATTGACTGAGTCGCCTCACATTTCTCAGATGATGGGTTTCCTTTCTTTCCTTAGCACAAGCTCGTAGTTGACCGTGAAGATCAGCCTCATTCCTTCAGCAGACATTTAGTGAGGAGGCACCTTGTACGTGCCAGGTAAAGAGCTAGAAACCAGGGACATGAAGGCAGTTAAGGTGCAGTCCTGCCCTCCAAGGGCTTGTCCTCTAGTGAGCCAAGTGGATACAGAGATACTAAAAGCCTGTGGGAAATGCAATGAGGGAGAGAGGCACCGAGTACCTTTGAAACATAGAAGATCAGTACCTGACCAATGTGTTGTGTGGGTCCCTGGGACCACCCTCAGTTTCAGTGATTTGCTAGAAGGACTCAAAGAACTCAGAAATACCGTTATACTCACAATCACGCTGTATTGCAGTGAAAGAATACAGATTAAAATCGGTAGAGGCAAAAGATACAAAAGGTGGAATCCAAGAAAGGCCAGGCACCAGCTTCCAGGTGTCTTCCCCCGTGGAGTCCTACGGACAGTGCTTAATCCTTCCGAGAGTGAGGCGGGACACCACGGGCAGTGCATTGCCGACCAGGGTAGCTCAGCCAAGCCTTGGTATCCAGGGCTTCTCCTGGGAGTCAGTCCCGTAGGAATGGAATGCTTTAAGCACCTGACTCGCCTTAGTTACTCCAGAGTCAGACAGATACAACATAAGCCAGGTCTCCCCCAAAATCACATTGTTAGCGTAAACTATGCAGGGTGGCCCAGGGCTCCAGGTGGACGAAGACTCTTATCAGGCAGGATATCGCAAGGGCTTAGAGCTTATCTCTCAGGATCCATCAAGAGCCAGGCGTTTCTCTGGAATGTGTGAGAGTTGGACATCCTAGGTCTATGGAGGTAGCCCTCGGCTGCACACCCTGGCAGGAATTAGCGAAGCTGGCGAAGGGAGAGGGAATGACGTGAACGAGGGAAAGCTCCCTGAAGGAGGCGTCACTAGAACTGACCAGTGTTGCTCCTGTTTTGTTTGTCTCCTTTTGCTCCTCTGTGGTTCTTGAATTTCGATCTTGCATTTTCAGTGCTCGCAACTATTAGATGAGAATCTAAAGGATGAATATTTTGAGGAGATCATGGAAGAATATGAAGATATTAGACAGGACCATTATGAGTCTCTCAAGGTAAGTGACAAAAACAGGTCCCTGATGGTTGGGCATTAAAACGATCCTGCATTTTTGAATGTGACTTTATTGTTTTATGGAGGGCAAAGGTTTAGGATCATTTTAGAGAAGCCCTGTTTTCTAGTTCAAATCGGAATTCTCTGGTGTCTGAGTTCCCAGTAATTTGGGGTTATACTAAAATTAATTTCATTTATTCCACCAAACATTTATTGGGTACACAGTAGGTGTTAGGTGCTGTGCCCGAGAGCAGAGTTATGAGAACGAATGAAACATACCCAGCAGGAGAACAGGAACTGAAACAGTGTGTGGACATGATTCCCCCGTTTCCCCCGGATCCTTGTTCTTGAAATAATGGAAGAAAATGAAGACATCAGACAGGACCATTGCAGCCTCTCTCCCTACTGCCTAGCGCAGGCTGCAGAGCGGTGTTAAAGGAACTGTCCCTCTCTATATAAGCTTCAGGGAATCCTTGGGCAACAGACGTAATCACTCGTTAGAAGTCGCTGGGATATTTCTTCCCGGTTCATCTGCCTGTTGGACCTTGTCCGTGGTGGGGGGCACTTTGGGGGTGGTTAGGCGAGCGAAAGGAGATGACAGACGGCATGAAGAGAACAGGTGTTTCTGAGGTGTTGACTAGCCCAAGATTCTGTGGTTGGCTTTCCGCCTCTCCTCAGGTCTGCCCACAGTTGACAGTTTCCTAGCTCTGCCTTCTGGTCCTAGGGCCGGTTGACGGCAGGCTGGTTAGCCCTGGCCTTGGATGTTCTAAAAGGACAGGCGGGATGCCGCTCCATTGCCGGGCTTACTGCAGGGTTGAGGGATCTACATATCAACATTTAATGGGTATTTACCGAATCTTTACTCTCTATTGTTCTGGTGCTAACATGGAGCCATATATGGGTGGAAAAGGAAGAGCTTCTTATGATATGAATTTTCATTAATAAAAGCATTTGTGTTTGTTTTGTTTTGTTTTGTTTTTACACAAGTCACATACTAGCTTTGGGGACATACTTCCATAGTAGCAGCTGGAGAGAGAAGAGTCTCCGACTAAAATAACTTTTCTTTTGTTCATAGGAGAGAAGATACTTAACCTTAAGTCAAGCTAGAAAAAACGGTTTCCGTATTGACTGGCTGTCGGAGCCCCCTCCAGGTCTGTCTGGCTGTCGGTTAGAGAAAGGCTGCGTGTGATAGTGAGGGCTGGAGAGGTGTTTGCATGTACTTGGCTACAGAATCAAATGTGCAGCTAGAGACTCTTACTTGTGTCTAATAATAGTGATGAAGCACAGTGATGGTTTAAAAGAAAAGGAAATAGGTACCATTTACGGAGGACCAGACTGACCGCACTCTGTAGTGAATGTGCTGTTGTCCCCACTCACATGTGAAGACCCTGAGTTTCGGGTGAGAACACGAAAGGTTACTGGGATTCTCTCTCTGGTCTGTCTTCTGACCCCACACTCTTTCCTCTGTGTGGGGCTCGAGGGGCCCCCGCAACTTGACATAAGTTCTGGAGACCTGCCTGGGTGGCCTGGGTCGCGGGGCAGGCCCAAGTGTAGACATGGAGTGCTTGAGATTGAAGATGCCCTCACCCTGAACAGACCTTTAGAACATTCCAGCAAAGCAAGAGCTCCTATTTCTTGTGCACTCTTTCCCGTTCTCTCTCTGAATGCTTCCCTCTATTTCTTTTGTTTTTTCTTTTTTTTCCTTTCTTATTTCCAGCCATCTCTATTGCCTTATGGAGTTGTTCATGAGGGAATAAAATATGGAAGATGTTTTGACACGCTTAGAAGGGCATGAGGTACAAATGCAGAACTGAGACAGGGTGAACAGGGGTTGTATTACTTGAATCCATATTTCCAAGGTAATGCCTCAAATCCACTCTCCTGCTCACAACATCAGTGTTATGCATATGATCGGCAGAGTGGAGAGCATTAAATTGGAAATGTAGGTGCACTTGGTTCTACTTTCAGTCCTGCTGAGTTCAGTGTGGGTGAGTAGGAGGAATGCCACATTGGGAGTCAGGAGGTCGGGTTCTACTCCCAGTTTGGCTCCTCGCTCTGAATCACTGAACGACCTTGAGCGTCTCATTTCCATGGTTGACAGTTTCTAATGTGTAAAAAGGAGTTACCCTATGGAAGATTGTGAGGATAAAAGAAGATAAGCTTTTGAAAAATGTAAATCACTGGATAGTCCAACTACTATTTTCCCTTTACCTTTCACTATGAAATTAGAAAAACATCACAGGGAAAGTCCCATTTTAGCCCAAATATCCAGCACGATTCAGCGGAGACAGTCCTCTGAAGGCAGCAGTGGGGATACTTTTCGAATGGCCCTCTGTCCCCAGGGTGGGGCTGCTGTGGGGCTCTGCACCTGTTACTTCAGAAGGGCAGAGGCCCTGACGTATAGCCCGCAGAGATGTTTCTGAGGACAACCCAGTCTTCTAGTAGTCGCAGGAAGTCACTAAAGGGAAAAAGAGGAGCTCTTCTCTCAAGGTCCTTGGTGGTAAAATTCCAGAATAGCATCCTTCAGTGACTACAAGGCAAGAGGGAGCTTTCATCCAGAGGAAATCTAGTTTCTTCTTAATGGTCAAACACATCAACACAATTTAATGTTATGAAGAAGAGATTGTTCTGAATAGTAAAAAGATGACCAGCAACAAATGAGATAGAGCTACCGTGAGCATGTATGAAAAGATAGAGATTTCCAGGCAGAAGTAAGAAGCAGCGCCTACTCTCCCCATACTTTTCTCCCTCTCACGTCTACCTCTGACTATCTGGTGACACAAAAATACTCCGGAGGCTCCGGTGTTATCCCACAGCACCTGAGATGAGTAGGAGAACGTAAGTTCTCTGATCCCTATTTACAGAGCAGGGAACTGAGGACACGGAGGCCAGGAAGCTGGTGGGGTGGTCGTGGCATCTGACCCTGGCCCGACCCTGCCCCAGGCTTGGGGGGAGAGGGTGCAGTATTGTCACTCCTGGTGTCCCAGAGGGCCCCGCAGCACCATCTGTCTCCAAATTCTTTGTCATTAATTCACTTATGGTCTATTTTAGACTCGCAGGGAGGTGTAAAGAACAATATGTTGAACACCCGTATATACCTGCTAGCCACCTAAGAAATAACCTGTAGGGGCACCTGGGTGGCTCAGTTGGTTAAGCGTCTGCCTTAGGCTCAGGTCATGATGCTAGGGTCCTGGGATCGGGTCTCGTGTTGGGCTCCCTACTTAGCGGGGAGCCTGCTTTTCCCTCTTCCTCTGCCTGCCGCCCCCCTGCTTGTGCTCTCTCTCTCTCTCTGACAAATAAAATCTTTAAGAAAAAAAAAAAGAACCTGGTGCCCATTTAAAAAAAAAACAAAAACAAAGCAGAACATACGTAGTGGAAGTCGCCCTAGCGCCCCTCCCTCCCCTGCAGGATCCTGAATTTGATGCCTTCTTTCCGTGCATTTCCTTATGTTTTGCCTGCGTACGTATATAGCAGTGGGCAGTAGAGATGATTGATTCAGGTTTCTAACGTTTTTCTAAGTGGCTTCCTGCGTGTGCCTTTCTACAGTGGCATTTATTGTAGTATTGTCTTCATTTGTGCAAGTGAAGAGAAACCCAAGTCTCTTCTCTTGGACCGAAGGGCTGAGGGAAGAATTTCCAAGGGCGGTGTAGACAGTCAGCCCCTCGGGAAGAGTGATTTGATTTAAATTCGCTGCGGAGTTACTCCTTCTCCATGATCATTTAAAGTTCCACTCTTTGTAAAACAAGTCCAACAGGCAACAGGAGGGAGGGAGAGGGGGAGCCCCAGAGCAGGGAAGAGCCTGCCAGGAGTGTCTGGTGCAGGCGGCTCAGCCCCAGGCCCTGGCATTGGCCTTGACATGGGGGCTTCTTTTTACAGTGAAGCCCACGTTTCTTGGGACTCGGGTCTTCGAAGACTATGACCTGAGGAAGCTGGTGGCCTACATCGACTGGAAGCCCTTCTTCGATGTCTGGCAGCTCCGGGGCAAGTACCCGAATCGAAGCTTTCCCAAGATATTTAAGGACAAAACTGTAGGTTAGTTCAGTACGCCCTTCTTCCTTTCTGCTCTGCTATTCGAGACGTAGTGTCTGGACTTTGAAGAGGAGAAAGGGTGGCGAGCAGAGGGTTTGGAGTCTGCCAGATAGAGTTTATTGCTATAATCGTTCACCTATTCAGCTCTTCTGTGGTTTTTAAACTGCTAGATCGGTCCTTATTTATGGGATAATTGGGTATTTTGTTGGTCTGTTCTTTGATAAATGCTTATCGACGTCAGTTACGAGGCAGGCTCTGTGTCAGGCGCCGGGGATAAACAGAAGGTAACAGGGGTAACCCCTGCCCTCCAGTGCAGGGCTCACAGCTGGTGCGGCCGCCAACGATGGGCAGTTCCTGCATGGCCCTCCAAACTCCTGCCTCGGGGCTGAGTCCAGGGCGTTCGTGAACACACAATGACGAGACAGACCTGGGGGAGGTAGTATGTGAAGTACTTTTTGAAGATGAAATGGGAGGGACTGGGATTGGGGATATGAGATGTTCCTGGAGAAAAGGATGTCCCCGGCAGAGGAGACAGGATGGGAAGGCACAGTCACATGTGCCCACTGGGGGAAATGCCAGGAGCCCATTGTGCCGGGATCACTGGTGGGGGGAGGGGGTGAGAAGCTGGAGATGTGGGTGAGCTGGTAAACCGCTGGCCCCACTTCTCAGGCCCAGCCCCACCCCCAGAATCTACCCCCAGAGGCATGGGATCACAATGCCAAGCCTCTAGAGGATTAGGAGAGAGCCAGAGGAGAGCAAGGTGGAGGGGTGTTCTGCTAGGAGGTTGGGGTGAGGGTCAAGGGGAGCCAGGTGCCCATTGTGCAGGGACAACCACCCAAGTGCAGTGCTGGAGCCCCTGCAGAGGGGCTGGGCCCACACTTCCCTCCTCCACCTGGTCCACGGCCCCAGAGGCCACTGTGAGGTCACTGGAGTGATGGGTGCACGAGGAAGCTCGGTGATGGAAGGATCTGGCCGGCTTCGTTTCACTCGCTGTCTGAGACTGCGTTGGGGAGCCCCAGATTGGGCTCTCTCTGCCTCTTACTGAACAGAGGCATTTAGGGGCACTGCAGTCAGCCCGAACCACTAACCCTCAGCCGCTGATAGGCACCAGTGAAGTATTTGGGGGGATAAAAGGGAGATGGGAGAGGCTGGCTGAGGAGGGGGAGTGGCTTTAAAAAGAAGTATTTTTTGCTGGCTATCACTGGCATTTTTAAGTGAATTCTGACTATGTTTTCCTAATAGGTGAAGAGGCCAAAAAGGTCTATGACGATGCCCAGGACATGCTGGAAGTGCTGATCAGTGAGAAGAAGCTCCAAGCCAGGGGCGTGGTGGGGTTCTGGCCGGCGCAGAGCGTGGAAGACGACATCCACCTGTACGCGGAGGACGCAGCGCCCCAGGCTGCGGAGCCCATAGCCACCTTCCACGGGCTAAGGCAGCAGGTATGGGGAACCGCGGTGCTAAAAAAAAAATCATAAATAGGAATTAAGCAAGCCTGAGCTGTGTATACATGATACACCTCACCCCAAATGACCACTCATAGGCCCAAGGCCGAGGCATTCGGGAGGACAGTGGACAGAAGGAGCCGGTGTGGGTTGAGAGGCTGGCCCCTTGGCACCAGCAGGAGAGGGGTGTTGGATGTGGTGCTGGACAGGCTGCCGGGACACACTGTTGCTGCCTCAGTGGTCACACACAGACGGACGTTTCCTTGATCAAAAACATCGGTTTGCGTGCATGCATACTATTAAAACAGGCCGGTGGCTCCCTTTCTCAAAGGGAAGACAGGCGGAAGCACACATTTGCTGAATGTCTGTGACATGCCAGGTGCTTAGGCGGGTGCTGGATGGACCGTCTTAATTCATTTCCACGCTGCCTTGTAGACAGTTTATGTTTCCATTCTACAGGGGGAGGGGGATGAGGGCCGATGGAGATGGTGCTAAGTCCACAGCTTTAGAGGGGAGAGCCCAGCTCGTCCACACGCGGTGGCTTCCCTCAGTGTGGCAAGAACTGGCATTTCTCAACACGGTTGCCTCTCCTGTGTCCCCACCCGGAAGAATGCAGATACCACGTGCGTGTCCCTGTGGCCGCGATGAAAGTTGTCCTCATCCAGAGTTGGAGCCAGAACTCACCAGAGCCATTAACAGAGGGTTGCAGTAAATCATCTTGCAAAGTTCCACTACCATTGTCAGTCATTCAGAAGCGATAGTATTGCTTTTAATCATAACCACCACGTAATTCATAATGACAGATAGTTTCACCGTAACAGCATCTGAAGGGATTTTTTTTTTTTTTTAAAGATTTTATTTTTATTTAGTAGGGCGAGTGAGAGGAAGCATAAGCATTGGGAGTGGCAGGCAGAGGGAGAAGCAGGCTCCTCGCTGAGCAGGCAGCCTGATGTGGGACTCGATCCCAGGACCCTGAGATCATGACCTGAGCCAAAGGCAGACGCTTAACCGACTGAGCCACCCAGGCGTCCCGAAGGGATTCTTAAACTTGGGACACTGATACCGTAATAAGATCGGGGAGGGCAGCTGCATCACTCCTGTCTGCACCCAGGCTCCGACACCACAGAACAGAAGGCCGCCGGTTGTAATGTTACGGTCCCGCCCCTCCTCACTAGCCAACTGGTGACTTTTCTTCTGCAGGTGTAATTCGGGTCACAAACCTCTGCCCTAGCCCAGTTTACGTCCAACACCATTCGTGACCGGGCAGGCTGTGGCAGACCGTGTTAGGGCATTTAACAGCAGGCCTTCTCGATTTGCACGTATGACACGTTCAGATAGCTCTTGCTGAGGAGGTGCTCTCTTCCAGTGCTCCGGAAGATGATTCTGGCTACAGCCACTTACTGCTGTGGGAGGCTTCTGTCTCAGACTGTAGTGGCCGTCTCTTCCGCGCTGTGAAGGGGCTCTGTGACCTGTCTCTGCTTGTGGTGCTGGGAAGCTCTGTGTCTGCCTCTGGCTTTTGTTAGTGAAGAATGGTTGATGGACAGAGTACATCATTTGATAATGTCCCCCGCATCGTGGTCCCTGCACTCTGTGACATTTCTGCGGGCCATTACCAAACACCTTCTGGCCATTTAACCATTTTCTGCCCAGTGTTGGTTAGGCTATGCTTGTTTCTAGAGCCAGCAAGCAAATAATAGCTCTGAAGCCTCTGGCTTGCTGCTCACCGATTAATTGATCAGTCTTACGTGCTGTACAGCGGTCAAGAGCATGGGTTGTGGTATCAGACCCCCGGACCTAGCACCGTCTGACACTGGGCTTGCTGATCAAGCTCTGTCTGCCTCAGGTTTCCCGTCTGTGAAATGGGGCTGATGGTATCACTTCCTTACGTCACACGGTCGTTGACAGCGTGACATTAGCGAGTTCCTGTACAGCAGCAAGAGTAGCGCCTGACGTACAGCGAGCACTCGGTGAACACTAGTTACTAGCTCTTTATCTTCTCAGCAAGTGTTTGTTGATTGTGAGATATGTATACGACCTTATTTGTCTGCTTGGTGGCAGGGGGGAGTCCATCACCATTTGGGCATGAGAAATGGGCAAGGGCGGGCACCTGGCCCTGAGGAGAGACTCCCGAAGCTGGGCTGCCGAATTCTGGGTTTGGTGTCAGGCCGGCCCAGGGGCGGCCTCGCGGTCTCCTGAGCCACCACTGTGGCGGGCAGCACGGGGCTCTGGGCTGCTGACCAGAGGTTTGCTGAACTGTGTCTGTTGATGCTAAGTAGAGGCTTAGGCATTTGTGGATCCCTTTTGGATGTAACTTCTGGATTTAATGTTGATCTTGAATTGAAAACACTTTTGGGGGAAATTTGTTTTATATGAATGTTTAGGGTTCCAGTTCCCAGCACAGTGCCTGGAGGCATGCAATAAATGTGGCAAGGAGCAAATTCAGTGGTTTCTTGACTGTCTGTCATGTCATGTCATGTATTTTTTTAGAATCTTCTTTCACTTGTTGATTCCACAAATATTTATCGAATACTCGCTACGTATCAGGCCCTCTTCTAAGTACTGGGGCTGTAACAGGGAACAAAACGGACATCGCTCTGTGAAGCTTAGATCCGTCTGAAGAGACGAGGTTGCTGTCTGTTGCGCGTCGCCCCCACGTCCGTGCTGACGGTCCGTCTGTGCGTCTGTTGGGTTTGAAGGCCGAGAAGGACCCTGCCAGCGCGGACCCGTACCAGTGCCTCTCGGACTTCATTGCTCCACTGCATTCCGGCGTCCGTGACTACCTGGGTCTGTTCGCCGTCGCCTGCTTCGGGGTGGAGGAGCTGAGCAAGGCCTATGAGCAGGAGTGCGACGACTATAGCAGCATCATGGTCAAGGCTCTGGGAGACCGGCTGGCTGAGGTAGAGCGGCGGCGCTGGGGACAGACCGGGTGGGGAGTGCGTGACGGCGCCGGGTGCTAAGCAGCCCTTAGCATCCATGTCCTGCCGTTTTGTTTTCACCGAGTCAGATGAGGCTGGCCTTAGCATCACGTGCAATTTTAAAAAATCGGCTCTTCTCGAATTGCTCTCATACATCATCTTTTGGGCAAAGGAATGCCTCTAGCGATGCCATAGTTTGTAGCCGTCCTTAGAACCGCGACCTCTTTGCTGTAGTTCTGATGTCTCCCTTTGCTTGTTGTGTGACGTTTTTCTGAGGAGCCTGAAAAATTCAGGACAAATTAATACACCGGGGCTCCTTGTTCTCGTGTTGCGATCCTCTGTAGATTCATCTTCCTGTACGTGGCCGGGGTCCCCTCTGCTTCCCCTGAGGCTGGCAGGGGAGGAACTGGCAGCTGTAGTGGTCCCCGCTTCTCCTCGTGGCCACTGTCAGGGAAGTGTTTCAGCTCAAGGCCCTCGAATCCTCAGATCACTGAAGAGGATACGTCAGAGCCCAGGCTGAGGCCAAAACTGGGCAGAGAGCAGCTGATGAAGCGACAAGCGAGCTGAGAATCCAGTCGGCCCCTCTTGCCCAGTTCCTCCCGCCTGTGGTGCAGGCAAGGGCGGGGGTTGCCCCGGTCGGCTTTGATTGGGGGAGCGGGGCGGGGGGCGCCGGTGCAGGGGGCTCCTGCCTCTGCCCACACGCACGCCTTGCTCCCCGCTGCAGGCCTTTGCAGAGGAGCTCCACGAGCGGGTCCGCAGGGAGCTGTGGGCCTACTGCAGGTGCGAAGAGCTGGACGTCGCCGACCTGCGGCGGCTGCGCTACGAGGGCATCCGGCCGGCGCCCGGCTACCCCAGCCAGCCTGACCACAGCGAGAAGCTCACCATGTGGAAGCTCGCCGACGTGGAGCGGTGCACGGGTGCGTGCGGGGAGTGGGTGGCACCCTCCTTCCCCATGCGGGTCACGGGCCTGCTCCAGTCACACACAGCAGTGCACACGTGGCCACCCGTGTCAACACGTGGGAACGCTCGGAATGAATCCCCACCTTCCTCCCATCTAGCTCTTGATCCCACTGTTTTACATCTACATTATTGAATAGTCGTCTCACACCCCTCGCTTTTAGATGGATCAATTCCCATTACTTTCTCTTAGGCTGTAACGGATGAGAATTTAGCTTTTCATAGTGCCCGCCCATCTCCCGCCCTGATTTCCTGCTACAGGGCTCTCACTGCCTCTAATCTCACCGTTAGCGACCTTCAAAGCCTTCAGTGACGTAGTTCCCGTCAGATCCTCCTCCTCTGGACGCTGCCCCCGCCCCTCAGCTTTTCCCCTTTATTAACACAACTAACAGTGTCAGTGGAATGAATCAGAAGCGTGCCATCAGTGCCGATCAGGTGAAAGGGACTTGGGTTCAGGTGAGGGACTGAGGCTTTTGGACACTGGCAGGAATGGCGTGGACTCCCAGAACCGTAAGATATGGGTTCGAGTCCTTCCCTGCCGTGAGCTACCTGGTGATCTCCGGCAAAGTGTTGAAGCTTTGTGCTGCTGTGTTCCTTGTCCATAAGATGAGAGGCTTAGACGGGACAGCCCGGTGCTCCCTCTGTGTCCTGTGGGCTCATTCTCAGGGCCCGACTGTTGTCATCCCAAGAGGCAGGAGCCTGGGGGTCCAGATGGTGCCTTCCTCCCAGGGCTGGCACTCCTTCTCTGAGAGGCCCAGGTTTAGGACCAAGTGGAGGCCTCTGTCCCTGAGATTGGAGGAATGGCGGGGGGTGGGGGGGTACAGACGGTCTTTTCAAGGTCTGTCCCCCTGGGTTAGAGGAGATCGGCCTGAATTTCATGCTGTGTCATGTGTCCACTTAGAAGGCATGAGCTCACTTTCATTCACCTGTTCCTTCCTAAACAAGAGCTTATTGGGTGCTGCCAACCGCCAGGCCCTATGCTAGGCACTGGAGAAATCAGCATTTTCTCCCCCCCCACCCCCACCCCCCGCCCCCGTGTTGCTCTCTGCAGGCATTAGGTTAACGGAATCCCTAGCAATGGCACCTGCTTCAGCAGTATCCGGCCTTTACTTCTCCAATTTGAAGTCCAAATACTTTGCAGTGGGGAAGATTTCCAAGGATCAGGTAAGTTAGCCGTTTCTTTGTGTATGGCTTCCCTAGATGCCTGTCTTGTCTTAAATGGAACTGAAGAACCTGTTTTATTTTACATGTGAATGAGAATAAAAAGGGAGGGAAAGCGTGACGAAATTTACCCTCAGTTAATGTCTTAATTTGATATCAGCTCGTTACCCCGATGCTCGCCCTCCCATTTGCACACCTACACCCCCAGCACTCACACACTCTAGCCAGCATCTTGGCACCGGAAACTTACTGCATGTTGTTTTCTGCCCAGAGAATAAGGCGACTTGGTGAACAGATAAATATCCATCTCCATCTAACTCAGTAGATTGCTATTACAAGAAATGGAAGGCATTTCGGGTTTCCCAGCAAATCCTGTGGGAACCTCACTTCAGAAAGTCGTATCATTTTGGTTTGATATGCCGCTTCTAATCTTTTGCAGATTGAGGATTATGCTCTTCGGAAGAACATGTCTGTGGCTGAGGTTGAGAAATGGCTGGGACCCATTTTGGGATACGACACAGAGTAACTTGTTTATTTATTTATTTTTTAAATCCTTTTCTCTGCTTGAGGATCCTCAAGGAAATAGAGTCCAGAGTGCCTTTAAAATGAACAGCAGTAGTAGCAACGTAAAAGCCCGGCCGCCTCGCTCTGCTCCAGGCTTCGGAAGACTGTTTGGTGGAAACTTGTAGAGGAGCAGGGCCTTCCTGTGTCCTTGGGAAGCAAGCAGCTCCTTTCCGGGGGACCTTGAACGAAGAGCAGCAAGCACAGCTCTGGTGGTTTTCCTGGTCCCCGCGGACGGGACAAGCTGGAGTTAGAGGTCTTTTGCCTTTCAAAGCAAGTCAGCTTGCTTTCTTTTTTTTTTTTTTTCCATTTTTACCTTGTGTCTAGGAGGCCACTTATTATTTTTTTTTTTTTTCTGTTGCTCTCTTAGAAAAAGGCCCGAGACTTAGCTGAGTAGAGAAATGTATAGAAAAACGTGACCCCGTGGCAAAATCACCCTGTGCGAAATGGGGCATTTTAGTCTAAAACGGTTGCAACAGCACTCTGACAGGGAAGAAAGTACAACTCTGCTGTCCCTCTGGAAGACCTCATTTTCATTTTCTGAAGTCCTGATTACATGGGTGTGGAAGTCCCTTTGGCAGAAGGTCCGCTCTCACCGCTGACTGCTTAGAAATGCTCAGGCTGTTTGCCCTAGGGTGGTCAGACACAGGGGTGTTCTCCTAGCTTTTATGTCCTCTTCTAGTTTCATATTCTCTGCCCTGAGGGCGAAGAAGGAGGTGGGGTGAGGAAGTGGCTGCTCAGGGTAGTTAGCATCTTGTCGCTGTTTTCTGGAGTTGAGCAGGCTCTTGGCTGAGCCGCGGTGTCCTGTGCAGGATTGGACCGACGAGCAGCGAGATTGCACTCAGTTCCCCCATTTCTGTGCCGACCCGACTGCAGACTCCTGCAGTGTAGGACAGCACATTGACGTGTTCTCAGTTATTTTGGGAGAAATGGCTAAGAACATGGACTTCGACGTCAGACATACTGGATTCACATTTCACCTTTGCCGCGGGCTGTGCAACGCGGGCAGATTGCTTCCACTCTCCAGCACTGTCTTCTCATCTGTACAATGGGGACACCAGTTCCTCTGTCATGGGCCTGAGGGGTGGATAAATGAGGTGACGCACGTAGGGCACGGAGCAGGGCATCTGACACACAGTAGCTTCTGTGGGGCTCAGTGGGTAGCGCCTCCAGCTCAGCACACGGTTAGTCTTCCTGGGAAGGGAATAGATTAACAGGCGAAAAGATACCAGGGGATCGCAGGTGATAAAGACTGGACCGCCTGCACGAGGTGCCCTTTCTGGGATTAGAGCCCCATTTACACTATGACTGGGACAGGGAAGCTGCCTTCATGTCCCATGAACCGTTAGGACTCATGTTCTGTGTGACAGCCCTCTCCCTCGGCTCTCGTGATTTAAGCCTTGCTTCCCAAAGCAGTTCTAGCAAATGTACATTCAAGTGCATCGGAGGCGAAAGGAAAAAATCTTCAGAGAAGGAGAACCCTCCACATCTGCAGTGTATCCACGTGGACTTACAGAGGAACGGACCTTTCAGCCACCGCTTGCCCTCGAAGCAAACACAGCCTTGTGCTTCTTGAGGTACAGTCGGTCTGTACGTGAGTGAGAACGGGACTCAGTTTCCCGAGACACTTAGTCAGGAGACTTATCTTCTGTTCTGTAACAGGTGTGTTATTCTTGGTACCTTCTTCTGTCAGAAAGAGTAACCTCCTCCGAATATTTCACTGTGTTTCGTCAGAATTAGAGTTGCTAAGAGTCTCCTGATTTCATTAAGTATTTACCATCTCTTCCCTCAGCTGGTTATGTGACAGAATGGCTTCCTTAAATGTACTGTTCATCTCATCCCTCGAGGGATGCCTTTTTTTCCAAAGACAGAAACAGTTCGTGGAAGTTCGAGCCCCTATATATTCATGGAAGAATATAAAGTGCCAGTTGAAGCCCCCTCCCTTGTTTATGTCACACACTTGGAAGGCAGGTAGGTGGCCGTTCTGAATGTGGGGTCCCTTCTGTGTCAGTCCCTGTCCATGCAGAACCTCTTCTGGTCGTCACCGTCTGTGGCTGTCATTTGAACCCACTCATAGTCATCATTTTCACTGAAGATCCCACATTATTTTTCCCTCTAAAGAGGCGCTTGTCTGGCATCTTCCTCTCTCTGCTGCTTGCTCTGCTGTCCACACTGAGGAGTCTGGTTGGTGGGATGGTGGGGAGATCAGGTGTATGACAACCCATTTCTCCTTTGAGATATTCTCCTATGTCCTCGCTGCACTCACAGCTGAACTCATGTAAGAATAGTCCGCTTTCTTTCTGTTTCTCTCCGGCACGCCCTCAGCAGATACTGACTGACTGCTGTGTGCCCCCCACCTGCTCCCCCTTTCTCTCTTTAACCCAGTGAGGTTAGGTTTTTACCTGCCTCTTCTGGCATCAGTGACCCCTCAGAGGTTAGACCCAGTGGCCTTCCCGGAGATTTGTCATCTGCGTGGGCCTGGACAATGCAGACCCACTTCTTCAAAACTCTCCTTTCCCTGCTTCCCCCTTGGCATCACTCTCTGCTTATCCTTCTGTGTTTCTGATCATTTCTCAGCCATTTTCATAGTTTTTTTTCCTTCCCCTGCCCATTTAAATCCGGTGTCCTCAAGGGCCTGGCATTAGTGACCTCCTTGGCATGTGTAGTTCCAGTGGGTGATCTCACTGAGTCAGTATCCCCATCTAAGCTCTGTCCTGAAGAGCACAGGGTACATCCAACAGCCCCTTCCAGGCAGACAGACAGACACCTCAGTGTGTCTCATCTCATTCCTCTCCAATTGTGAAATTCAGTCATGAAGAATGGTGCCACCACTCCAACATGAAACCTCACACTTAGCCTATATCATCTTTGGCTTAGACTATTGCAGGTATCTGAAAAAGTCAGCACATGAAAGACACACTTAGCCTATTTTAGTCAGGATGGCGGCAGAGATATTTTGGGAAGGCAATGCTTAGATGAAGGCCTGACTTGGGATGTGAGGGATGAAGATGAAGAAACAAGGTAGGAACAAGCTGTCTTTGTTCATGAACAGGAGTATGAAGGGTTGGAAAGGTATCACATCTTCCCGAATTGATCTGTAGGTTCAGTGCCATTTCCAACAGAAATTATAGTAGAGGCTGTGTTCAATATGACAAGCAGATATTTAAATTTATATGGAAAAGCAAAGGACCAAGAATGGCTGAGTGCTACCAAATGTGAAGAAGAGGTTATGAGGTAGTAGGTTTCGTTGTATGTGGTGCAGAGGTGGGCATTCCGAGCAGTGCCTTGAAATGAGGAGCCTGAAATTAAGGAAGCCATTCTGTCACATAACCTGTGCATGTTGTTGACCTTGACAACATGGCGGAGGTGGCTTGGTGCATCCAGGAGGACAGGCAGGGTGACTCCACATGGGGTGCTGCAACAATGCTTATCTGAAGGGAAAAGGTGAAATTTGGTTTCTGCCTCACGTGTTATCCAACCATCAATTCCAAATATATTAAGGTCTTAAATACAAAAAATATATATTTCAATGTTTGCGTGGACAAGCCCAAGGGCAGGAAAGAATCCCTGGAGACATAAAGCACTAACCACAAAAAGAAAAGATGATTAAATCAACTGTTTTTTTTTTTAAGATTGATGTTAAACTAATAAACAATTTAAAGTAGCGAAAAGACAAACCATGACTTGAGATATTTGTATTACACTTGACTGACAAAGGATTGGTAGGCAGAATAGATAGAGGGTTCCTATTTAATAAAAAAAGAAACTCGGCAGAATTAGACTTGAAAAGGCATTTCCCAGAAGAGGAAATACACATGGCTTATAAAAAGTGTTCCACAGCCTCGGAGATCAGAAATATGAATTAAGACCACAACGAGATCCCATTTTACATCCATATTTTGCAGAAGTTAAGGAGCCTGATGATACGGGGTGCCGAAGAAGCTCTGTGAGAACTCTCAGGGTGCGGGCACGTGACCAGGCATCTCTGCTTCAGAAAACCATGCTACCTCCCAAAGTTGAACTCTTGCATGCGTTAGGATCTGGCTTACGACTCGGACTCCCCCTCGGGTATCCAACAAACTTGCACACATGTGCCTGGAGGTGTGGGCAAGAATGTTCATAGCAACATCTTCGTGATAGTCAAGAACCGAAACACCCAAAATGTCCATCTGTCTGTAGGGGGATGGGTAAATAAATTAGGTATATTCATACTAAGGGGTTATTATTCAGTAGTGGAGATGAATGAACTGCAGCTGTACAGGACAATAAGAATGAATATCAGGAAATAAGAAGAACAAAAGCAGACCCCAGGAGATCATGGGCTATGATGCTATTTTTATGGAGCTCAAAAACAAGCAAAACCAAAGAATATGTTGTCTAACCACATGTATCCGGTAAAACTATGTTGTAAAAAAAGAAGTAACAATGATAAACCAAAATTGAGCAGAGGAATTAACCCTGAGAGGGGGAACCTGAGCGGATCGCAGAGGGACACCTAGGTGGATGCAGGTCATTAGTAATATTCTAGTTCTCGGGTTGTATGGTAGGTTTATGGCTGTTTGTTACATTATTCTTTATTAACAGAGTTTTGTATGTATTAAATGTTGTATTTAATGCATGTATCAAGTCTATTTTAAATAAAGACAGAATAAGCAAAAATCTGGGATGGTGACTTTGCATATAATGTTGTGTATGTGTCAGATAGATTTTTTTCAGAAAGGAAGGACGTGTCGGCCAGAGTGAACAGCAGTGCAAAGGCGGGGGCAGAGGGGTACTTTGCGTGGGCTTTGGTGAATGAGTGCACACAGTGCCGTTTGCTGCAGCACAGGATGTAGGAGGGGAGAAGAGATGAGTTTGGGACAAGGTTGACATGACTGAATACGGGCAGTCGGATACGTGACTTTGGAATTTAGGAAGACTGTCTGGCCTTAGGATTGGGAGGCTTCGGTGTGGAGATGGAGGTCAGGCCACAAGCGTGGACAGGACAGCTTGTGGAGGATGTGAGGAGGAGGGAGCCCAAGACAGAACTGGATTCCAGGAACGGGGTGGGAGGGCAGCCCTCTGGGAGAGTCCACATCCGGAGGTCCAGGAGAGAGGGTGCAGCTGTGGCATAATCAGGGGCTGTGGGGACACATTGGTGGACTGCGGCGGGTTGAAGATTGAATGGGAGGTGAGAAAGCTGTTATTTAAAGAACATTGGGTGTTGGGTTTGATTAGTTTGTTACAGATTTTGGATACTAACCCCTTTATCAGATATGTTATTTGCAAATACCTTCTCCCATTCCAAAGATTGCCTTTTAATTTTGTTGATTGTTTCCTTCGCTGTGCGGAAGCTTTTAATTTTGCTGTAGTCCCAAAAGTTTGTTTTTGCTTTTGTTTCCCTTACCTCAGGAGACATAACCCTTAGTAAGAAGTTGCTATGACCAATGTCAGAGAGGTTGCAGCCTGTGTTCTCCTCTACGATTTTGATGGATTCCCGTCTCACATTGAGGTCTTTCACCCATTTTGAATTTATCTTTGTGTATAGTGTGAGAAAGTGGTCCAGTTTCATTCTTTTGCATGTTGCTCTCCTGTTTTCTCAACACCATTTTTTGAAACTCAGCACCCAAAAAACAAATAATCCAGTTAAAAAATGGGCAGAAGACAGGAATAGACATTTTTCCAAAGAAGACATCCAGATGGCCAACAGACACATGCAAAGATGTTCAACGTCACTCATCATCAGGGAAATACAAATCAAAAACCACAGTGAGACACAATGAGACACAAATCAGTGAGACACAACCACAATGAGACACAAATCAAAACCTAACACCTGTCACAATGGCTAAAATTAACACAGGAAACAACAGATGTTGGTGAGGATGCAGAGAAAGGGGAACCTTCTTACACTCTTGGTGGGAATGCAAGCTGGTGCAGCCACTCTGGAAAACAGTATGGAGGTTCCTCAAAAAGTTGAAAATAGAGCTATCCTATGATCCCGCAAGTGCACTGCTAGGTATTTACCCAAAGGGTACAAAAGTACTGATTTGAAGGGGTACCTGCACCCCAATATTTATAGCAGCTTTATCAACAAGAGCCAAATTATGGAAAGAGCCCAAATGTCCATCGATAAGTGAATAGGTAAAGATGTGGTATATATATATATACAATGGGATATTACCCAACCATCAGAAAGAATGAAATCTTGCCATTTGCAATGATGTGGATGGAGCTAGAGTGTATTATGCTAAGCAAAATAAGTCAGTCAGAGAAAGATAAATACCATATGATTTCACTCATATGTGGAATTTAAGAAAGGAAAGGGTGAACATGGCAGGGAGAGAGGCAACCAAGAAACAGACTTTTAACTATAGAGAACAAACTGAGGGTTGCTGGAGGGGAGGGTGTTGGGGGGATGGGTTGAATGGTTGATGGCTATTAAGGAGGGCACTTGCTGTGATGAACACTGGGTGTTGTATGTAAGTGGTGACTCACTAAATTCTACTGAGACTAATGTACACTATATGTTAACTAACTAGAATCTAAATAAAAACTTGAAACAAATAAACAGAAATAACATTGGAGTGGTAGGTAGAATGGAGAGAGTATTTTAAGATAGAAAAGGAGTTTTATGCCAAGGGGAAATATAAGAGGGTTACAGATAATGCAAAAGTAAAAAATATATATATATTTTTCACCTAAGTCCAGAGAGACTGGACTTCCATCTACCAGTCCCCCACATTTTAAACCTGGGAGTTGTCCCTACCCTCCCTTTTTCTGAAACATCACATCCAGTTGGGGGCCATACTCTGACCATTTTACGCACTAAATACGTCTCTCTCTCCTACCCTGCCTAGGCTTAGATTCTCATTTCTCCTCTGGCCTCAGTCCGCTGGGTGGGTTTTCTGGCTCCTACAGCTGTTACTAGTGAGCTCTCTGAACCTTCATGGCCACCTCTATCCTGCTGCCCAGATCAGTATGCCCGTCTTGCCTAGGATCTGTCCAAGGTCTTTACACACTTGTGAAGCTTTCCACGTTCTCCCTATGCGTGCTCTGAGGGAGGTACCTGCTCACCTTGTCTCCTCCCCCCTGACATAACCCCACCCCAACTCTACCCACGGGCTTCAGGAAACCTTCCCAACAACCCTCCAGTCCCCAAAAAGCTATGTGACCCCTCTTCCTGCCTGGCAATAGAACCGTGCATATTTCCCACCGCTCCCATGGTGACAGAATAATCTATTTCCCCATTAGACTGGGATTCTTAAGGACAGGTTTGAAACCTTGTTCATCTTTGTATTAACATGCTTAAAATAGAGCTCGGTTCCTGATAGGTGCTCAATAAAGGTTGGCTTGAGTAAGATGAGCAGGTTCTCTCGGGGACAGTGGTTTATAGGGAGAGCATTCTGTGAAGCTCCATGAGGGCAGGGCCAAAGCTCGCAGACTAGGCTCAGAACCCCCAGAGCCTAGCCCACCAGCTGCCATGTAACTCACTACATAAAGTGTTTTCTAAGTGAGCGGGAGTAGAACCATGATGATTTTCTCTTGCTCAGAAGGAGACTGGGACATAAATAAACCCTAGCACCCTAAACACCCATCTTCAGGATTTCATATTAGAAGAAACAGCCCTGTCCATATTCTCTATACTGCCCCATGAAGACAGCACATTGACAGTCCTGCAGAAAAGCTACCTCACTTCATAGCTCACTTGCTACAGATCATCTGGATGTATGGTCAGATTATAGGACACAGAGTATTTTTTTTAAGATTTTACTTATTTATTTATTTATTTATTTATTTATTTTTTTATTTTTTTAAAGATTTTATTTATTTATTTGAGAGAGAGAGAATGAGAGACAGAGAGCATGAGAGGGAGGAGGGTCAGAGGGAGAAGCAGACTCCCTGCCGAGCAGGGAGCCCGATGCGGGACTCGATCCCGGAACTCCAGGATCATGACCTGAGCCGAAGGCAGTTGCTTAACCAACTGAGCCACCCAGGCGCCCCAAGATTTTATTTATTTTTGAGAGAGAGCACAAGCAGGGGGAGGAGCAGAGGGAGAGGGAGAAGCAGACTCCCCGCTGAGCAAGGAGCCTGATGCGGGACTGGATCACAGGACCCTGGGATCATGACCTGAGCCAAGGGCAGACGCTTAACCAACTGAGCCACGCAGGCCTCCTGAGGACACAGAGTATGTTTTAATTCCATATGTGTATGTGAAAACACACTAGTACATGCAGTGAAAATGTCTGGAAGGGTACACAAATTCTGGGGAATGGGACTGGGGGACTAGGGGTGAGGGACTCATGGTTGGGGCATGGCTCGTTCTTTTCTGCACTGCTTCAGAGTTCTACAACAAGCATCTATTGCTGTACTTTAAAAAAAGATTAGCTTGGCAACAAACTCAGCTTGAAATAGATGCTATTTTGAATAATCTGAGTGAAAAGTTAGGATTTAAATCAATTAAGCCCCAAACTTGGTCCCATTTCTCAACACGTGGAGTATCTAATTCCACTTACATTCTCCCTTTTTCAAATGTGATTTTCAAGGCTATCTTTTGCCTCATCCTTTGCTTTTAAGTATTAATATAGCCTTTTGGAGACTCACAAAACAAGTGATTTCTGTAATTGTTGCCTAGAAAAGGATTGGATTAAATGATTTTTGAGAACCTTAAAATTAGATATCGCACGAAATGGAAGAAACAAAAAGCAGACAGACTGATGAGTGATGTTTCTCACAGCCTCTGCCTTCCATAATGGGTTATGTATGGCAGCCTGCAGCCTATGAAGGTCGTGGCTGCTGAGAAAGGAACTCTGAACTTTTTGTAATCCTGTTTGTTCTTTTACCCAGAGAGAAAGAAGAGAGAAAAGTGACATTTCCTCCCAAGTGCTCTGAAGGATTTCAATGCTTACCTGTGTTCAATCATGTGGCATTGTTTATCCTATTATAGAAAAGAAGAGCCATTTATTTTGTGCATGTCTTCAGTAAAACCTTGTGAAATCCAGCTGTCCTGGTGGATAGTGCTAAATATCACTAATTAAAAACATTTTTACCTGATGTGATAGATTGCTTTTTAATTCTGTTGAAATGAGCACATCAAGAAAATGCAAAGAATTTCAGTGAAAAACATCTGAGTGTCAAAAGTGCTTCGTTATTTTTTAAAGATTGCAACTCTTTTGAGAAAAGGCAGCAGTTAGCTCCAAGACATTTTTCAGTGGCTTGTCTTATATAAAGCCTTCTGTTCAGTCATCTGCTTGCTCTTGCATTGCTCTGGGCAGGTTATAACGTACCTGCTTTAAAACTGTTCAGGAAGTTGTGCAGAAAAGCCAAATTAGAGCTTGGTCACTAGCAGAGCCAATGTTGGTCCCTGGTTTGCAGAATCCTATTTCCCTCCAACGTGCCTTCAAATTAATTAAATTTTGAATAAAATTAAGCATCAAATATCAGTGAGTGAATATATTCCTTGTTCCCCCACCCTCAAATCAGTGAGTTATGATAAAAGGAAGGAGATGGGTACAGTTATAAGTTTTTGGGTGCATCTCAGCTTGACATAGGGATGAGTTTGGGTACAGTTCTTTTTTATAATTAGAAAAGTGGGGGTGTCTGGCTGGCTCAGTCGGTTGAGCATCTGCCTGTGGCTCAGGTCATGATCTCAGGGTCCTGGGATCGAGTCCCGCATCAGGCTCCCTGCTCAATGGGGAGTCTGCTTCTCCCTCTGCCTCTCCCCTGCTCATGCTGTCTCTCTCTCAAATAAATAATCTTTTTTAAAAATTAGAAAAATGGTCAATAAACAAAATAATTTAAAAACCTCTTCATGTTTCACACTGTGTGCCTTCTTACCCACCAGACCAGATGAGCCAAGAGAAGAGCCCTATGAAACTTCTCTGTCTACCATAATTGACCATCGTGAAGAAAATGGGCAAAGACAAACCTTTACCAGAAAGTTGGAGGCAAGGAGGCATGGCATCTATTCTATTTGATGAGGTATTCAAGGAAGGAGAGCATTTGCAATAGGTAATGCCAGAACCGAAAATTTAGAAATTCTGTCAGGCATGTAGACAGAATTTAAATATTTGTTGGATGGATGAAATCATACTAGAGGCTCAAACACCAAGAAACCAGCTAGGAAGGGAGAGAAGTAAGAGAAAGATAAATACTATATGATCTCACTTGTATGTAGAATCTGAAAAAAACCTGAACTTGTAAAAACAGTAGAATGGTGGTTCAGGAACAGTAGAATGGTGGGTGGGCCTGGGGAGATGTTGTTTAAGGGTGTAAGCTTACAACTAGTAGACAAATAAGTTATGGAGACTTAATACACAGCATAGTGATTATAGTCAACAACACTGTATTATAAACTTCTAAGTTGCTAAGAGACCACGTTGTAACTGTTCTCACATAAAAAAGAAATGATATGTGACATGGTAAAGGTACTAGCTAAGCTCCTGTAATCATCATATTGTAATATATAAATGTATCAAACCAACACATTGTGGGTCTTAAGCTTACACAATGTTATATGTCAGTTATATTTCAATAATAATAATAGTAATAATAAAAACAGCTAGGACTCCCTAGGGCTTTTCCAGGCACATTCAGAGATTTGCTGCACCTGTTCAATGCAAAGAAACAATTGAGCCGAAACCAATCTGAAGCATCGGTCAGTGGCCTTTCCAAAACCTACTCCTCCGTGATTACTGATATTCAGAACGATGAGTCACAAGTATTGCAGTATCCCGCAGTGCCTTCTGAATCATCAAAGACTCGTTAAAATTCAGGATAACTCCAGCATGCAGTACATTTTCCCGTGCGAATTACTATATTTGAAGGCTGGCCACCCAACAAGTATGAGAAGCATGATCCCTCTCCCTTAACCAGAATACAGACTAAGAAGAATTCTTCCTTCCCCCATCATGTCAGCTACCAGAGTATCTTCTGCCATTATCACTGTGTGGCCAAAGCCCCCAGCCTGACGGTGTTTAAACCAGACCAAGCGATGCTGAAGGGCAGGGGGTTCATCAGGGTGAGTGTGAAGATGCAGACAGAATGCAGTTACAGGATGAGGGAGTGTGTCGTGATAAGGATGTCAGCACATACCCTGGGAGCTTTAGGGACTGGTACATGGCGGGGTTGAGTCATTTAGTGCCATTGGCACCGAGGGGGAAGGAAGATGCTAATTTTGGATGGTTTGTATCCGATTAGCAGAAGTATCTGACTTTAGAAAGCAGACTAATTATTGGGTTTTGTTTAGTGACGACTTTACTGGGTTTGGATGCCACCTGTAAATTTTTACTCATAAAGTGTGCAGGGTCCGAGGGGTTGTGGAAAGTTGAGATTTCTGGATGATGGGAAGTGAGGGTAAATTTTTCAAAGGGTCTGGTAATGTAAGTAGCAAACATTTGTGGGCATATTTGGGAGGGGGCAGGAGGGACTTTACCCAAATATTTTCTTACCAGCATTAGAGGGATAAAGCCTGCCTTTCATAGGGAAAAAGATGTGTGTACGCCGTTGCCAATGGCTTTGGTATTATGAATACAGTAATTTCTCTTACTCCTTTCGGGTAGAAATCTGAAAAACTTTTATTATTTTGTAGATTTGGTTGGTACCTTGTGATCAGGGCCCTGAGATTTGCAGCCATAGAGGAAAAACCGTTGACATCTACTTTTTTCTTTTGTCATGAGCTCAAACAGGGCTCATGATATGAAATGCTGGCTGGGAAAGTTACCTCTCTTTTGCTCTGGCTGAGATCCCCAAGAGGGGGAATGCATGCCGTAAGATGACATTTGTGCATTCATTCATATTCATTCAATTCATTCATTTCAGTGCTCATTCATTGATTATTTATTGGGCTGGGTCCCGTTCTAGGGCTGGGTATGCAAGGATAGCAAGTGAGTCAGATTCTCTGGGCTCAGGGAGAGTAATATTCTCTGCAGAGTTTCTAGCCAGCTGACTCTCTCCAGTACCTTGTGTCATTCAAGCCTTAAACCCAGCCTCCACTGCAGATTTAAAAGCAGAGGAGGCATCCCTCCCCTCTCTTGGCCTCGGGGGGGGATGGGCCTGGAGGAATGTTGCACCACCCATGTAGATTTCAGGCCTCCTTCCCAAGATGCTTCTGAGTGCAACACCGGCGGTTAGGACACGTTGACCTTTTGCTTTGTCCCCTCACTAGCCCCAATTTGAGACTTCACCAGGTAAGCTCGGTTGCCTTTCTTCTTGCTTAACCCAGGTTGAAACCAGTGTGCTATGTAGTACCATCAAACACTGGTATAGTCCCGTAACAGACCTCTTTCTGAATGTTAATCTCCTTGCTCTGCCAGAATCAGGTGCAGTGGGTGTGCGCGCGCATGTGTGCACCGCACGTGTGTGCGCAAGCGGCCCCAGCCTGTATCTTAGCAGGAGAGGTCTGCGATCAGCCATGAGCAGAAACACGGCTCTGCGTCGCTTCGTGAACACAGATGCGAGAGCAGCTGTCAAGCTTCCCTCCGCCTTATCTCACCCTGGCCTCTGGGGGACAAAAGTGCCCAGAAATCTCCCCCTGCAGATTAACAAACTGTGCTTCCGACGAGTATTTACTGATAAACATCTGCCTTCCAGAGAGAAACCATTTATTTAACAAACTGCTCTTTAGAGATTTATCGATGCAGCTTGCCTTCCTGCCATTGCTCTAAATCATGATTCCCTCTTTTTTTCCTCCTAATGTCTTTCCTAAAAATTTGCTTTTGGAGCCTTGGTACACGAGGAGATAGGAGTTTGATGGTAACATAAATTTTAAAAAGCCCCCACCTTACCTTACAACATCTTTTCTGTTGTCAGTAAGGATATTTATGGTGAGCAAAACCTCTAGAACCCTGGTTTATCGCATTAAACCAGTCTGCCCTCAAGTGCCTAGTAAAGATAAATGGCCTTAACCAGTCAATACCCTTCTATGATGAACGCCAGCCTCACGGCTCCCTCAGTTTGTAAGTCTTAGCCCTTCATCTGTCACTTGCGCGAGGCTCTCTTGAGATTACGTATGGCTTTGTAACTCTATTTACATCATAGGCTATAATGTATTAGCTCCCAAATTAGACTGTAGGGCATTTAAAAGAGCAAAAACTATCTCTTCTGCTTTCTTTGTATGTTTTGAAACTTTGAAGGAGCAGATACTTAGGCATTTGCTAATGAAGAATCCGACCTAAGGTGACCAGTTGTGTGAGGGGACTTGGGTCAGACTGTTTATCTTCTCAGGTGTGTGATCAGCCATAGTCTCCTGTGTTGCTTCACAGATGCCCCCCGCCCCCCACTCATGCCTCCAGCAGTTACTAGCTTGGCTGCCTTTGGTCAAGTTACATGGCTTCTGTAAGCTGCAGTTTCTCCACCTATAGAAAGACCATTATGCTAGTGTAAGAACTTGAACGTGGTACTCTACAGAAAGCGCCCAGCTACATGGTATGTGCTGGAAGGCTGGCTTGTGCAAGCACACCCTGAATGCCCATTAATCACTATCTTGGGAAAGTAGAGATCCCATTCTCCCTCTGTATTCCCTCAAGCAGAGTATGTGGAAGAGCATGTGGTTCAGCGTTCAAGGTCAAGGGCTCCAGGGGTGGTCAACCTGAAGCATCTCCTTTGTAATGAAGAGCGTCTGGATGGCAAGCCTTGATCGCCTTGGAACGCTTGCTGTTTAAGGAGGGAGAAGCTATAGATAGTTGCTGGACTAGTTGTTACACCATAAAAGCTTGCTGCTTGTAGATCCCAGAGCAGATGCTTTGTCCATTAGGCTGCTCCTAGACTCCCTGTATATCAGTTCCCCCAGTACACCTATGTCTTGATCGCGGTCTTGTCTTCGTTCTCTCTGGACCATCACCCACCTTTGGCTGAGAGTCCGCTGGGATGTGGCTGCACACTTGGCATGGTGCTTTGCTTAAAAAAAATCACTAACTGAAGGATGGTAGTGAAGATCCTTGGGAGATATTTAATTTTCTATTTCACCATGCTACCAAAATAATGAATGCAACACCACATCAAATATACCTCATTTATAGACAACGTGTATAAATCTAATTATGAATGCTAGTGGCACAAGAGTTTAGGGACAAGAGACCTAACTGTGGCGAGACTGGAAAATTTCCAGAAGGAGCCATAAATATTACAGATGAGCCAACTGGGTGCAAACCAAGGCCATGCTGGGAATTAAGAGCTCGGTTTTATGAAATGACTTCTAACTGTAGCATCACATTTTTTTTTTTTAATTAACCTTTCTCTATATAGGAAATTCATTTTAATTTTGACTGGATTCATTCCTGAACAAAGTCATAAGTGGGTAACTTATTTTGGTTCTACATTATAGACAACGTTCCTGTTAGAGGATTGACGACTACAGATAGATTACTGTGGTCATCAGGAGAGTTATACAAGATTTAGTTAAATCCATCCCACACCTGGAAAAGCACCCCCAATACACTGAGCTATATTTGCATTTTAAGTAGTATTTTTTTATTATAAAACTTGTTTATTGCAAAAAGCTTATAAACTATATAAAAGTATATAGAGGAAAACAATTCATGATTCTAGAATACACATTTAGCTACTATTAATATTTCATGACCTTTCCTTCTGTTACCTTTCCTTCTTTCTTTCCATCCATATGTGAGTAGGCTGAATAATGGCCCCCAAATATAGCCATGTCTTAATCCCCAGAACCTATGAATATTACTTTCTATGGCAAAAGGATGACTGTTACCTTCTGTGATGAAAGATGGCCTTAAATTAAGAATCTTGAAATGGGGAGATTATTCTGGATAATCCAATGGGGCCTAAATGCAGTTACAGGAGTCCTTAGAAGAGAGAAGCAAGGGGAGATTTACACAGAAGAAGAAGACAAAGTCACCATTAAAGCAAGATGCCACTGGCTTTGAAGAGGGAGGAGAGGGCCATGAGCCAAAGAATGCAGGCAGCTTCTAGAAGCTGCAAAAGCAAGGAAATGGATTCTCCCTTAGAGCCTTCTGGAAAGAGCCCAGCATTGCTGACACCTTGATTTTGGCCCAGCGATGTGGATTTCTGATTTCCAACCCCCAGAACTGTAAGAGACTGTAACTGTAAACATCAGATTTATGGTAATTTGTTATAGCAGTGATAGGAAATGAATATACCATGAATCTTGCCAGTTTTTATACCTACTAACTCATTTACCACATGATGTCTTTCTTTATATGACTTATATGTTACTAGATACATATATACATAATTATATGTACAATATGTATATGTACATTATTAACATGTATCATATATTTTATACATATTGTATATATTCGCGTATATATTTATTGTGATAAAATATACCATTTAAGTGTATAGTTCTGTGGCATTAAGTCCATTCACATTGTGCAACCATCAGCACCACCCATCTCTAGAACTTTTTCATCTTCCCCAACTGAAACTCTGTCCTCATTAAACACTAAGTCCCTATTTTCTCTCCTCCCACTCCCAGCCCTTGGTAACCATGATTCCACTTTCTGTGTTTATGAATTTGACTCCTCTAGGGACCTCATATATTTGGAACTATATGGTATTTATCCTTTTGTGATGGGCTTATTTCACCGAGCGTAATGTCTTCAAGATTCATTCGTTTGGTAGCAGGTGTCAGAATTCCCTTCCTTTTTAAGGCTGAATAATATTCCATTGTATGGATGTCCCACATTCTGTTTATCCATTCATTTGTTGACAGACACTTGGATTGCTTCCACATTTTGGCCATTTTGCGTAAAGTTGCTAACAACATGGTTGTACAAATACCTACTGACATCCCTGCTTTCATTTCTTTTGGGGTGTATACCCAGAAATGGAATTGCTGGATCATATGGTAATTCAATGTCTGATTTTTTGAGGAATTGCCATACTGCTTTCCACAGCGCCTGTATCATTTTACATTATAATCAGCAGAGCACAAGAACTTCAGTTTCTCCACATCTTTGCCAACATTTACTATTTTCTTACTTTTTTTGTAACAGCCATCCTAGTGGTGGTTTATACATGTATATTTTCATATTACCTTTTTTCCACTCAGTTTTGTATCAAAGTCTTTAAAGATTTTGTTTTAAAGGCTATATAACAGTCTATTCTAGGGATGCCTGGGTGGCTCAATTGGTTAAGCATCCGACTCTTGATTTCAGCTCAGGTCAGGATCTCAGGGTCATGAGATTGAGCCCCGCGTTGGGCTCTGTGCTGGGCGTGGAGCCTGCTTGAGATTCTCTCTCTGTCCCCCCCAAACTCACTCTCTCTCACTCTCTCTCAAAAACAAAACAAAACCCCTATTCTAAATATGTTCTATAATTTATGTAACTATTCCTCCTTGTGGAACATTAGGCTGTTTCTAATTTTTTGTCATTGTAGATTACAAAAGTGTGAACATAATTGAGCACTAAACCTTTGTTCACATCTCTGAGAATGTCCTAAGAATGATTTACTCCAAGGAACATTACATTGAAAACTGTTGGTGTGTTTAACAAAATTATGTTCCAAAAGGATGTTCTGCTCAGCAGATGATGAGAGTGCTGAGTAGCACATTTTAAAATATATTTTTTCAGGTGCAGAGTATTTCTAGAATACAGATCAGAATACCTGTGAACTTGAAGACTCATACTGGCATAATCCACTTGTTTATTTGAGGGCAGAAGGCTCATTTTTCAATGTTGGAATGTTGAATTTAAAGACAATTAGACTTGGTTTTTCCCTTAGATTCTCAAGAGAGAGAAGTTCCATACGAAAAAAAGGCATATTTCTGAAGAAAAAAAATATATATATAATTTGCAAGCAGTTCATAAGACCTGCGCTCTGGTCTGGCTCAGCCACTAAAAAACCATGTGACTTTGGCAAGTCATTAAAATGTCTGGGTTTCAGATGGTTCAGTTATGTATGAGTGGGTTAAATCCTCACATTTTCTTAAGTATCATATAATTATGGGTTGTGTGCTCACGTTTGGTGGAGTTTTATCTGCTGGACTCCTGTAGGCTTGAGTAAAGGTGTGTCCCTCTAGATAGTTCTTTCTTTCAGGTATACCAGGGGTATTATCAGCCTGAGATGGCTTTTTTATGTGAATCTTTCAGTGTAGAAACCCTACACAGGGGCACCTGGGTGGCTCAGTCATTAAGCGTCTGCCTTCGGCTCAGGTCATGATCCCAGGGTTCTGGGATCGAGCCCCACATCGGGCTCCCTGCTCGGCAGGAAGCCTGCTTCTCCCTCTCCCACTCCCCCTGCTTGTGTTCCCTCTCTCGCTGTCTCTCTCTCTGTCAAATAAATAAATAAAATCTTTAAAAAAAAAGAAAGAAAAAGAAAACCGTACACAAAGGTAGTACAAATGTGAACTGCAAACACAGGAGATAAAAGGTCCACGGATAAGACTCTCAGAGTAGTATTGATTTTAAAGACAATTAGACTCAAAGCACAGGATGAAACCAGAAAGCTATCTTGTTACATCACTGCTGATGGGTGATATTCTTAATTCACAGTTTTACTGAAGATGTCAGTCTTGAGGGTCCTGACTCTTGTTGAGAACTTCTTTTTTTTTTTTTTTTAAGATTTTAAAAATTTATTTGAGAGAGAGAGAGAGAGCATGAGCAGGGTGAGGGGCAGAGGGAGAGGCAGACTCCCCACTGAGCAGGGAGCCTGATGTGGGGCTTGATCTCAGGGCTCCAGGATCATGACCTGAGCTGAAGGCAGATGCTTAACCGACTGAGCCACCCAGGTGCCCCTTGTTAAGAATGTCTGCTCCATTTTCCTACCATGGATCCAAGGCTATTTTTTTGGTCCTTACATGGCTATTAAAATGATAGCTTCTTGGCCATAGAGGGGCCAAGGATAGGCTTCCCAAGTGTGCCCTTTTGGCATATTGATGATTTTAAATTAAGAGTTACTTAAGAAACAATGCAAAAGAGGATTCTGAACCCCCCTTTTCTCCAGAAAGCAGGAAATAAATCTCCCATGTAAAAGGTACTTTTCCCTCATACCAGAAGGTATAAAGATATCCTTATTACTAGAGATAGAGAATTCAGAGTGGAGACGGCTGTATAAACAACTCTTGTTACTTTACTTACTACCCCAGCCCTGTTTAGAATTTCTTACTAATTAAATCTCCTGAATGTAAGTTTTGTCTTGTCAATTCTTCACAGATTTATTGTCTATCTGTCTAAAAGGTAGAAAAACTGCCTGCCTCAGCCATTTCTTTAGGTGTCAGTTTTATCATTGGGTTGCCATGCACACTTAATTAAATTGGGTTTTTTCCCCTGTTAATAGGTCTCATGCCATTTTTTTTTTTTTAAAGATTTTATTTATTTGAGAGAGAGAGAATGAGAGAGAGTATGAAAGGAAGGAGGGTCAGAGGGAGAAGCAGACTCCCTGCTGAGCAGGGAGCCTGATGCGGGCCTCGATCCTGGGACTCTAGGATCACGACCTGAGCTGAAGGCAGTCGCTTAACCAATTGAGCCACCCAGGCGCCCTCTCATGCCAATTTAATTCTTAGACCAGCTGGAACAACTTTGAAGAGTAGATAAAAAGTTTTCCTCCCCAACAGTTGTTAAGTCCAGCAAAATTCATGAGGGCTATCTGAACTTCTGCTTTTTTATTTTGTTTCTGGATTTGCCCTTACGGATTTCCCTTACTTTCTTGCATGTTTTGTTATGTATTTAAAAGGATGTTTACTATATTTTCATTTCCAGGTGGGAAATTTCTCAGTTATCATGATCTGTCATATTGCCAGAAATGGAAGTCAGCTGTCTAAACTCTATGTGGTATTAACCACTCTCTCCCATTTTGCTAATTTGGATATTTATCTTATTTCATCTTCATGAATTGGGTCTTCTGAATCCATGATGTGTTGGAACTGTCCTGACTCAGTTCTCTTGGAAGCATCTTGGTAAGAGATGGCATAAATGAACTAAAAGAGCTGAGAGCTAAGGACTTGAACTTTGGTACCTAAGTGCAGTGGCTGAACCTAGCATGAAGAGATGCAGTTGTCTTCCCTCAAACATTTCAGTGTGTGCCACGATATAGGCCATCAAGGTCACTTTTATTTGCTGTGCTAAGCAAGCAAGTATGCTATATTGTGAAGGAACAAAGAGCAGCATTGTGTGTCAGCAAAGTCCAGTCAGTGGTGAACTAAGGAGACTCTAGTTCTCTCTGTGCCTGGCACTGGAGGAGGTCTCACTGCACTTTGGATTGGATATACCCCTGGTTTTCTTAGACACTGGAATAGACGCACCTCAAGAACATAAAAAGGTGATCTGCTAGTAGGCCTACAGATTATCAAGCCAGTAATTGGAAAAATAAAAGATAAGTGATTAGGTTTCTACCTAGATTAGGTGGAGTAGTTCACACTAGCTAAACTTTTTCTCTTCCACTGATTTTCTCATTTAAAAAAAATGTTAAAACTTTCTATTATGGAAAATTTCAAACTTAAACAAAAGTAGAGTGAATAGTATAGTGAACACATTGTCATGACTGCCCAGTGTTACAGGCTGATTTGCGTTCCCTCCAAATTCATATGTTGAAGACCTAACCCTCAGTACCTCAGAACGTGAATGTATTTGGAGAAAGGGCCTTTAAAGAGGTAATTAAACTAAAATGAAATCATATATGTGGGCTTTAATCCAGCATGACTGGTGTCCTTGTAAGAAGAGGAGATTAGGATATATATGCTCACAGTGGAAAGACCATGTGAGGGCATGGTGGGAAGGCAGCCATCTGCAAGCCAAGGAGAGAGGCCTCAGAAGAAACAAAACATGCCAATACCTTGATCTCAGACTTCCAGCCTCCAGAACTGTGAAGAAATAAATTTCTGTTGTTTAAGTCACTCAGTCTGTGTTATTTCATTATGGCAGCCCTAGCAAACAGTTATGCTCAGCTTTAGCAATTGTTAAAACATGGCCAATCGTTCTTCATCTAAATCCCTCTGACTCCCTATTGTAGCAAATCCCAGACATTATTTTGTCTGTAAATTTTTTAGTATGTACCTCTAAAAGGACTTTTTTCCCCATAAAAATACGACTACAATACCACTTTGATGCCTAAAACTTAACAATACTTTAATATCTAGTCAGTGTTTACATTTTCCTGATTATGTCTTGCTATTTATTTTCTTATGGTTTGTTTGTTGAATTGGGATACAGATAAGGCCCATGTATTGCGATTGACTTATGACTCTTAAATCTCTTTAAGTCTGTAGGTTCTCCTTCCATTTCTTGTGTGTGTTTATGTGTTTAATTGTAATTTTCTTTGAAGAAAGTAAGTTGTTTGTCTTGTAGATTTTCCTTGGTCTAGATTTGGTCTGGGTCCCCATACTGCTGTTTAATGTGTTCCTCTGTCCCTTATGTTTCATGTAAATTGGCAGAATACCTGTGTATTCAAAGTTTTTGTTTGTTGTTTTAGTTTTGCCCAACTACTGCATGGGTGGTGTTGGGAATGTCCATCAGGAGGGATATCATATCTGGAATGTCTCTTTTTGTGATGTTACCTGCTATTGATGATCATTGCCTGGATCTGTTAATTCATTAGGAGCTGCAAAATGGTGATATTCTCATTCTGCCAGCCCTTCATTTTTTAGCTCAAGTACTTACATAAATAGAAACTTGTTCTCTTCAATTATTTGGTTACAGTGCAGATAATACAGCAAAAATTGATGCTTGATTCTTTTCCCTATTTATACTCAAAATAATGTTTCCATCCTCCAAAGTTGACCAGTGAGGCTTATTTGATGACACTATGAGCTAACTCATAGATATTAACATATTTGAAGTGTTTACCTCCTCTTCATTTATTGTTTTATTTTGATGCTCAAATTTTCCTACCTTTGACCAGTGTGGTATTACTCAGATTCACTCCTGAGTCCCTGTGCTGTAAGTATAGTGATCTTTAATAGTGTCCTTGCTCTTGGTGTGATCCAGACTTATCTTTTACATTTCCTTTCCCTTAGAATCAGCCATTTCTGTAAAATTCCTTGTCCTTTTAATGAGAAATAGTATTTCAAAACTACAGTCTTAGCTCAGGGGTGCTGATTACTACTGTGTTGATACATTGGTTCTTGTTTTATTCAGTGGAAAGAGCAGGGAAATGTGATTTTTTAAAAGTTTTTCCATTGAAATACAACTATATACAGAAAAATGCACAAATCACCAGTGAGCAGCTTAGAGAACTTTTACAAATGTCAACCCCAGTGTAACCATCATTCAAATCAAGACACAGTACATTGCCAGCATCTGAGGAGCCTCCCTTTTGTTCCTTCCCAGTTACTATCACTCCCAGATGTAGGTAGACATTCCAAGTTCTATCACCACAGATTGTTTTTTGTACATTATATAAATAGAATCCTATTATATGGACTCTTAGGTCTTGCATTTTTTACTTAGCATTATATTTCTGAGATTATAGCATGTTGTGTATCATAGTAGTCTTTAATTTTTCATTGATGTATTCTGTTGTTTGAATATACTACTATTTATTTTTTCTACTATTGGTAGACATTTGGGTTTCCAGTTTTTACTGTTACAGTGAAGCATCTATGAACATTCTTGTGCCTATTTTTTGGTGTACATGCAAACTCATTTACATTGGGTATATTCCCAAGAGTAGTTATAGGGTGTTTTCAGCTTTAGCAGATGGTTCCAAAAACATTTTTCAAAGTAGTTGTACCAGTTTACAGCCCCACTAGTAGTTTATGAGTTCCAGTTACTCCATTTAGTAGTCATTTTGGGTTATTGGGTATACCCCCTGCCAAGATCTGCATCTTTCTTTGCCCAGGGGCTTTCTCTGAAGGCTGGAGCCTAGGCTCTGCCCATGCAGATGGCATACTGGAAAATACTCTTAAGGTTACTGCTTACAGGAGGCGCTCTCAACCAATAATTGACAGGAGTTGGTACATAAACCCTTAGTTCCCTCACTCCGTAAGGAGGATAACTCTTAAGGCAAGTGTTCTACAGCGTCACTCAGAGTTCCCATGGGATTAAGCTTCAATTACCCCCGCTGCTAATTTGCTTGATAAAGCATAATTTATTTTCTGCCTGTCATTCCCTATCTCCCTTCTGCACTTCTCTACCTTGGGATCACATCCCAAATAAATTACCTGCACGTGAAAATTTGTCTCAGCATCAGCCTTTGGGGGAACTCAAATCTTAATCTTTTTTTTTTTTTTTTAAGATTTTATTTATGGGGCGCCTGGGTGGCTCAGTTGGTTAAGCGACTGCCTTCGGCTCAGGTCATGATCCTGGAGTCCCAGGATCGAGTCCCGCATCGGGCTCCCTGCTCTGCGGGGAGTCTGCTCCTCCCTCTGACCCTCCCCCCTCTCATGTGCTCTCTCTCTCATTCTCTCTCTCTCAAATAAATAAATAAAAAATCTTTAAAAAAAAAAAAAGATTTTATTTATGTATTTGACAGAGAGAGAGAGAGAGAAAGTCTGCGAGAGAGGGAACACAAGCAGGGGGAGTGGGAGAGGGAGAAGCAGGCTTCCCGCCGAACAGGGAGCCCAATAAGGGGCTCGATCCCAGAACCCTGGGATCATGACCTGAGCTGAAGGCAGACGCTTAATGGCTGAGCCACCCAGGTGCCCTGGGGGAACTCAAATCTGATGTCCCACATTCTTGCTACACTTATGCTGCCAGGCCTTTAACATTTTAGCCATTTTGTGTATGATGATAAGTCACACTGTGACTTCAATTTGCTTTTCCCTTATGACCATTGCTGTTGAGAACCTTTTCGTATTTATTTAATGATTTTCTTTAAGATCGTTTCCTCAACACGCATAAGTAAAATTGTTCTTTAGCTTTCTTCTTACAGCAATCTTTATCAGAATGTTGTACCACTGTTATTCTTGCTTCATAAAGCAAATTTGGTTTTTGTTCCATAATTGTCTAATTGGGAATACCTGACCTTTGAAGGCTTGGTGGAAGTCCCCTGAGAACCCATCTAAGTTTGGTTTGTTTGTTTACTTTGTGTGTTCGCATGTGTGTGTATGCTAACAACCATTTTATTTTTTCTGTGGCAGGTAGTCTGTTAAGACTTTCTGTATCTACTGAGATCAATTTTTTAAAACTGTACCTTAAAAAATTATTCTTTTCATCTAGGTTTTAAAATTATTTGTAGAGAGTTGTGCAAAGCAGTCTCATAGGTTTTTCCTCACCTTTCTCTTTGTTGGTTATTCCCATTTGTCATAGATACTTCTGTATATTTATGCTTTATTACTTTTTGTCTTAATTAGGCTGGTTATTGTTTTGCCTCTTTTGTTGAATCAGCTTTTTAATTTGTTTTTTCTGTTATTTCTGTTGTTTTCTGTTTTCTGAATCATTACTTTTTTGTTTGTAGATTTCTTCTGTCCTCTGCTTTGTTTTTCTTCCTTTTTTACTTTGGTGTTTAATTCATCTTATTTTAAAATATTTATTGGTGTGACATTTAATGCTCTGATAACTGCCTTAGTTTTATCCCACAGTTTCTGATATATACTGTTCTCTTAATTGTTATTTTTTAAAGAATTTGCAATTTAATTTTGTTTCACCTTTTACCCAAAAGTTAATAGCATTTTTTGCTTGTGACCTAAACTCTGATTAATGTTCTTGACTATTCCATGAACACTTGAAATGGATGTGTGTCCTTTATTATTAGAGTTCAGAGTTTGATATAGTTCTATAAAATCTATCTTATTGATTGTATTGTTTATGTCTTCTATAGTTTTACTAGTTTTTAAATCCATTTTATTGGTCTTGGAGTGATAGAAGTAATTAAATTCTATTATTGTATTTTTGTCATTTTCTACTTGCATCTCTTTTCTGAAAATTGTTGTTAGATATTTTGTGCATTAAACTAATAGTCATTGTATCTTACTATTAATCAGTAGTTTTCAAGATAATGTGGTACTGTCATAACTATAAACACACAGATCAATGGAATAGAATTGAGAGTTTAGAAATAAACCCTAACACTTGCAGTTAGTTCATTTTCAACAAGGGTGCTGAGACAATTCAGTGGGGGGAAGAATAGTCTCTTTAAGACCTGATACTGGGACAACTGGATATCCCCAAGCAAAAGAGTGAAGTTGAACCCCTACCTCACTCCATATACAAAAATTAAGTCAAGATGTATCAAAAGACTGTTTTTTTAAAGACCATGTGAAAGTGTTAGAAGGAAACAGGCATAAATCCTGTTAATGATTTATGTCTAATGGATTAGATAATGGTTACTTAGACATGACATCAAAGAACAAGCACAAAAGGAAAAAAAAAACCAAATGAATTCAGCAAAACAAGCATTTACAACTTTTCTGCCTTAAAGGAGGTATCTTTCAAGAGAATGAAAAGACAATTCACAGAATGGGAATTTTTTTTTTTTTTTTTTTTGCAAATCATAGATCTGATAAGTGAGTTGCATGTACAATATGGAAAGACAATTACAACTCAGTAATAAAAAAAAAACTCAATTTAAAAGTTGGCAAAATATTTGAGTAGACAGTTCTCCAAAGAAGATATACAAATGGACAATAAGTACATAAAAAGATGCTCAACATCATTAGCCATCAGAGAAATGCAAATCAAAAGCATAATGAAATGCTACTTCATGGGGCGCCTGGGTGGCTTAGTCGGTTAAGCGTCTGACTTTTGATTTTGGCTCAGGTCATGATCTCAGGGTCATGAGATCAAGCCCTATGTCGGGCTCTGAGTTCTGTGGAGTATCTGCTTTGGGATTCTCCCTCTCCCTCGCCCCCGCCACCCCCACCCACTCACTCTCGTGCTCTCTCTCTCAAATCTTAAAAAAAAAAAAGAAAAAAAAGAAATGCTACTTCATATCTACTAGGATGGCTATGCTCAAAAAGACAGATAACATGAGACTGAAACTATAAAATTCCTAGAAGAAAGCATGGAAGAAAATCGTGACATTGGTCTTGCTAATGATTTCTTGGAAATGACACCAAAAACAGGGGCAATAAAAGCAAAACTAGACAAGTGGGACTATATCAAACTAAAAAGCTTCTGCACAGGAAAGGAAACAACCAACAAAATGAAAAGGCAACCTACAGAATGGGAGAAAATATTTGCAAACCATGTATCTGATAAATGGTTAATTTCCAAAATATATAAGAAACACCTAAAACTCAATAGCAAAAAAAAAACAAAACCCTTTTTTAAAAATGGGCAAAGGACTTGAGTAAACATTTCTCCAAAGAAATTGAAGCATGCTATTGTAAGCTTTCTATGTTATTTGTGAAGTGATATACTATCACTTGAAGGTAGACTGTGATAAAATGTGTACTATAAACCCTAAAATCAGCACTAAACACAACAAGGAGTTATAGCTAATAAGACAACAGAGGAGATAACATTGAATAATAAAAAACCCTCAATCAAAAAAAGGCATAAAAAGAGTAAAAAGAACAAAGAACAGATGGAACGTACAGAAAACAATAGCTATATGAAGATTTAAATCAAACTGTAACAGTAATCACATTATATGTAAATTGTCTAAATATCCAATTCTAATGTAGAGATTTTATCAGATTTGATAAAACAGCAATACCCAACTACATGCTGCCAACAAGAAACCCACTGTAAATGTAAAGAAGTAATTCAGTTAAAAAAAAAAGACAACTCAGTTGAACAAAACAAAACAAACCTACGCAACCACCATTGCCATCTTTTAAGAATCTCCTCATAATCTTATTTTTAAATCTTTTTTTTTTTTTAAGATTTTATTTATTTGACAGAGACACAGCGAGAGAGGGAACACAAGCAGGGGGAGTGGGAGAGGGAGAAGCAGGCTTCCCGCTGAGCGGGGAGCCTGATGTGGGGCTCGATCCCAGGACCCTGGGATCAGGACCTGAGCTGAAGGCAGACGCTTAACGACTGAGCCACCCAGGCGCCCCTAAATCTTGTACTATATGCCTCTTTACAAATCTTTTCTCAAATGAGGCAAGATATAAATGTTAAAATATTTATGACTGATACTTCGGATGAAATATATAGCCTTAAATGCTTACTTTAAAAAGGAAGAAAGGGATGCCTGTGTGGCTCAGTCAGTTAGGCAGCTGACTTCTGGTTTCAGCTCCAGTCGTGATCCTCAGGGTCGTGAGACTGAGCCCAGTGTCGGGCTCCATGCTTAGCGCAGTCTGCTTGGGACTCCCTCTCCTTCTGCCCCTCCCCCTTTCCCCTGTGCGCACACACACACTCTCTCTCTCTCTCTCAAACAAATAAATCTTTAAATGCTGAAGTTCTTCCTGCCTTAGAAAAAAATAAAAAGAAAGGTTGTCAATATAAAGAAATTGAGGAAGATAAAACAATAGAATACATCCAAAGAATGTGGAGAGAGAATATTAAAAATAAGAGCAGAAATCAATAGTAATTTTAAAAAATACCCTAGAAATCATCAATAAAGCCAAAATTTTGTCCTCAAAAGACTCTAATAAAATCATTTCATCTCTGGTGAGATTAATGGAGTAAAAATAGTAATATTGAGAGTGGCAAAAATGATATTAATACAGATCCAAGCAAAATTCAAAACAAAATAAGGAATATTACGAACAGGTTTATGCTGATAAATTTGGAAGT
Organism: Halichoerus grypus; assembly: GCF_964656455.1. Classification (NCBI taxonomy): domain Eukaryota; kingdom Metazoa; phylum Chordata; class Mammalia; order Carnivora; family Phocidae; genus Halichoerus; species Halichoerus grypus. The sequence goes on from NC_135718.1 coordinate 73,574,053, forward strand.
TTAGACAGACCAGACAAGTTCATAGAAAAATATGACATACTGAATTCATCTTAAAACAGAGACAGAAAGCCGAATGGCCCAATATCTGCAAGGGAAGGAAATCGAAATAATAGTTTAAAATTTTCACACAAAGAAAACTCCAAAATCAGAGAATGTTTACAGGCAAATTCCAACAAATTTTCAAAGGACAAATAATTCTAATCTTAGAGATACTCTTCTAGAGAATAATAAAACATCAAATACTCCCCAGTTGTTTCTATGACCCTAGCTTAATCTTGATGGCAAAAGCAGACATTCTGTTGAGCAGAAGAACCCAGGCATAGACGAACACATAGTTTGATGATTCCATTTATATGACATTCAAGAATAGGCTGAAGTAATCTTCGGTGATAGGCTTGAGAGCAGTGGTGTCTGGGGTGCTGGGATTGACTGGAAGAGGGCACGAGGGCAATTTCTTGGATAATACAAATGTTCTTTATGTCTCCGTTGGAGCAATGATTCTTTATATCCTGGTTGGAGTATGGGTTTATCAAACCTCAGTGAATTGTACATCTAAGACATCTGCATTGCACTTCATGCAAATTTTACCCCAAGGGGAAATAAATTTAACAAATATTGAACTCTACTTAGTAGGCTTGCTTTTTGCAGTTGTCTGGGCTAACAATTCCTTTTCTTTTTAAAGATTTTATTTATTTATTTGAGAGAGAGAAGGGGCAGAGGGAGGGGGAGAAGCGGACTCCCCACTGTGCAGGGGGCCTAACGTCAGGCTTGATCCCAGGACTCCGGGGTCATGACCTGAGCCAAAGGCAGATGCTTTACCAACTAAGCCACCCAGGTGCCCTGGGCTAACAATTCTAAAACTACTTCTATTTATTTATTTGACAGAGAGAGACACAGTGAGAGAGGGAACAGAAGCAGGGGGGAGTGGGACAGGGAGAAGCAGGCTTCCTGCAGAGCAGGGAGCCCAATGCGGGGCTCGATCCCAGGACCCTGGGATCATGACCTGAGCCGAAGGCAGGCGCTTAACGACTGAGCCACCCAGGCGCGCCTAAAACTACTTCTATTCAGAGCAAAGGAAGCCAACAAAATGAAAAGGCAACAAACAGAATGGGAAAAAATATTTGCAAGCCACCTATTTGATAGGGGGTAAACATCCAAAGTATACAAGGAATTCATACACCTCACTGGCAAAAAACGAAATAACCCAATTTTTAAAAATGGGCACCAAATCTGAATAGACAAATTTCCAAAGAAAACATACAGATATTCAAGAGGTACATGAAAAACTGGTCAATAACACTAACCATCAGGGAAATGCAGATCAAAGCCACAGTGAGATATCTCCTCAGACCTGTTAGGATATCTATTAGCAAAGAGATAAGAGATTGCAAGCGGTGAGATTGCTAGGTGAAATAAGCCAGACAGAGAAAGACAAATTCTGTATGGTATCACTTATATGTAGAATCTTAAAAAAAAAAAAAAAATCAAACTCCTAGAAACAGGGATACAAACTTTCAGTTACAACACGAATAAGGTCTGAGGATCTAATCTACAACATGGTGACTATAGTTGATAATAGTGTATTACGTAATTGAAATTTGCTAAGAGACTAGAACTTAACAGTTCTCACCCCCCCAAAAAAGGCAAATATGTGAGATGACAGATGTGTTAATTAACACCATGGTGGGAATTTTTGACAGTGTATATGTCTATCAAATGATCATGTGTACACTTTTAATGTATCACAGTTTTATCTATTATACCTCAATAAAGCTGAAAGAAAACTACTTTTATTAATAAAAGGCATGTTTCTCCCTGCTGGAGAAAGCAGTCACAAATATGGAAAGAAGGAAAGTCCATTGCCAAAGCCAGCACTCTGGTATCTCTTTTCTAATCTGAATTTTAAAAAATATCCCAGGAGTGCCTGGGTGGCTCAGTTGGTTAAGCGTCTGTCTTCGGGTCAGGTCATGATCCCAGAGTCCTGGGATCAAGCCCCAGGTCAGGCTCCTTGCTCAGCGGGGAGCCTGCTTCTCTGTCTCCCCCCTGCTCATGCTCGCTCTCACTCTCTCTCTCAAATAAATAAATAAAATATTAAAAAATAAAAATAAAAAAATATCCCAGAATGTAACTTGATAGTTACAGGTTTTGGATATGTATTGATCGGAGTTTAGGATTATTCTAAGACCACATTTCAGATATCTAATAGATTTTGCTTTGCTTTGGAGTTTCCAAAGGAAATTCCTTTTAAAAATGATTTCCTGTAAAAAAAAAAAATCTTTCTTGCAAAAAGATACAGTGGTTTTTAAAAATGGAGTTGACCCTTGAACGATGGGTTTGAACCTCACGGGTCCACTTTAATACCTAGATTTTTCAGTAAATACAGTACAATCCTATAAATGTATTTCCTCTTCCTTATGATTTTCTTAATAACATTATCTTTTCTCTAGCTCACTTTATGTAAGAATACAGTGTATAATACACAAAATATGTGTTCATTGACTGTGTATGTATCGGTAAGGCTTCTGGTCGAGAGTACGCTATTGATAAAGTTTTTCAGGGAGTCAGAAGTTCTATGCACAGGCGCAGGAGTCCTGCAACCCTAACCTCTGCATTGTCCAAGGGTTGACTACATATGTGCAGGACACGAGGAATTTCCTCTCAAAAATCAGCATCGTCCTTGGTGAAGCCTGAATTGTCTGGTGTTTCTACTTTAAGCCTCTTAGCTGCATTTCTGTTCCTGTAGAGCAAAAGCAGAGTCCAGAAAAGCAACTTATCCTTCTTTTGTAGGAACTTCTTTATCTGGCAGAAAATGGTCACTTATCAAACCTGCATCAGAAGGCTACTTCTCAACTCTCAGTCAATATGATCAACATTAAGCATCCATCAAATGAAGGATTGCGAGCAATAACCTTAAAAAATCCGGCTAGGCAACTAGTTATTGATTCTGTGTTCAGCCTGATGGATGAATGTGTGAAGGCAACAGGTGATTGCAGAAAGCACAGATCTGGCTGCCTGCCAACTTCTGGCAGGACCTCTGGCCAGAAAAGCACCGTTTTTGGCTTTACCAGAAACATGGTGCCCTCATCAAGATCGATCAGGATTCGATCCTAGCTGGGGTCTGCTCTTCCTTGCCTTTCCTTGGGATTTGCAGAAAAGCCCAGAGAACAATTTACAATCAAACTTAATTACCTTTTAGCCTGGCTGGTTGTATGATTGAGACTATCTGGGGGATGAAATTTGTGATTTATACCAAGAAGAAAAAAATCAGTGTGTTACTAGAATGAAGGCACTTGTAGGAAGGGCTTAATTTATTTTGGAGATTAAATTCATTTCAGGAACTTTAGAAGCATTGATTCATATTAAGGTAATAAATGTGCTAATTACAGTTTAATCGTTTCGCCTCATTAAGCCACGACCACAAGACCTCTCATTAGTCATACCACCTTAGTGGGTGAGAATGATTTTAGGTGTTGTCCAAGGACTCCCAGAGTCAGCTGCATATGTCTGAGCTGCCCTTGAACAGAATCAGAAAATAAGTGATCTTTCTGGCAGCATCCTTCTCCCAAAGCCCACTCCTACAGGCGTTCAATGCCCTTAAGTTTTCTGCCTTAACACCTCTGAAAGCTTTCCCTGACCAATTACCTTAAGAAGGATCAGTTGTGAACTGTGCTTTATTAAGGCACTTGTAACTTGTACGTGGCACTTGCAATAATTTACTTAGGACTCTCTCCCTACCAGACTGTAACTTTTAGTCAATGCATTTTTATTGAATAAATTAATGTATATTTGATGAAACTTACAAAAAAAGACGAATTCTATTTTGCCAACTTGAAAGTAATTAAAACTTAACTAGATGGTCAGCTCCTGGGAGACAAAGAGTAGGTCTTATTTAAGTTGCATCCTGAAGGACCACACAATATCTGGCACAGAATTGTTGCTTAATAAATAATAATGGAAAATAATGGTGATGATCTCTTAAACTCAGAGGTGCAAGCACTAGTGGGAGAATTCTGACCTTGGATGAGAGCCGACTTGGATGGACATCTTTCCAGGTGCCCCTTGGGGTCACATGTCTCCTTCTGGGACCCCCAAAGGGGAAAATACCTGTGTGAACAACTCCCTTTGACTCATACCCACCAGAACCCCAGCAAACATCTGCCTGGCATTGGTGAGTTGGCTGTCGCTGGATGTGTTCATGGAGAATCTGGGATGTGTCAAAGTTGGGGGGCCGGATTCCCTTCATTGGGAGGATTGCATGATCCCCAAGGTTCTGTGGACCATGAACTTACTCCAGCATTCACAGAGTGACAACAGTGAACTGTCATTACTCTCTAACCAGGGCTCAGCATTACCAAGGAAGCAACGAGAATGTTTTCCAATACCAGTGTGAAATGCTTTGTCGCAGCTAGCTGGGATGCTCAAGCACATAAATCATTCCTGTCTTAATTAGTCAGTGTCTCCTGAACACCTTGAAAATGGAAAGAGCCATATAACGGAAGTTATATAACAAACCTCCAGCTGCAGCCCATCCCTTGAAAATCCTTGTAGTAACTCTGTTCTGATGATCCATCGTCCCTGTCCCAGAAATTGTGAACAAACGGATTAAGGTGAACAATTAACAAGAAAACCTTTCAGAACCTCTCCTCCTGCTAGAGGATGTAATTTGGCTGAGTGTTGTATATTTATTTGAATTGATTGAAAGAGGGAAAAAGAAAATCATCTGGCACCATGCAAATCAGCCACTGAAGTGTCGAGAGGGTGTGATATTTTTACAAAACAGTCCAGCTGGTTTACACTGTTGGTTTAGGAAAAAAAAAAAAATCCTTTCATCTTCATTCCTAAGTTAAAGTTTTGTTTTGGAAGTGGAAGGAAGCTTCATGACTCGCTCTTGTTTCCGGCTAACACTGACATGAGTGATAACGGTAAATCGAGAGACTTGTGTCTTGTGGGTGGAGGAAAGAGAGTTTGATGATGAGTGGTCCCACTTCTTCCCCCATGGTCCCCAAATTCTGTGCTATTGAAGCATTTTGTGTATATGTTGTAGAATGTAAACTCACAAAATGACTTGGTACTATGAGGAAAAATATAATATCCATCCCAGTTTAAAAATTTAGTCTGATCTGATCATTTAGTTGTGCCCAGCTTCTATTGACTAAAAATACTCAGTCTCTCAGATGGTTTCTCTCACTTTTCCTCTCTGAGATGGTATATGGAGTGGAGTGAGGCTTCCACACGTCTTGCGTGGTGGGGAGTTGTTGGGATGCTTAGCAGGGCTCTGATCTTTGGAGGTGACGTCTCTTGTCCGTTGGAAGCTACTCACCTTGCTGGGGCTTCAGCTGAAGGCTCTGTCTGCCTAGGGCCCAGACGGGACCCTATCCTTTCTGAAGCTCAGCTGTGACTCCCACTGGGCTGGGCCCCCACGGTAGCCCTTCAGAGCCACCACATCCCTGCTACTATGACCTCCTCTGGTCAGCTCCCACCCTGCAGACTTGGTCAATCACTGGGGGTCTTGTATATTGAAGGGGAGCAAAACATAAACCCCAAAATATGCCTCTTTGGTATAAGGACTATCTTGAGTTGGTTATTATTTTTAAGAAACAGCAGACGTAGGAAAAATCTCTGAAAAATGGAGTAAAAGTTACTGTTTTGTGAGGGACATTTATAACATTTATAAGGGAAATCTCCATTTGAAAGGTTGTCTTTCTCTATCAGGAAGAAGAGAATAGCTAAGTCTCTGGACACTCTTATCAATGGAGAAGGTACTTAAATCTGTGTAACAACCATACCCTTGTTCACCGTGCTTTTCCTGGTCACCTCCCATAACTGGCCTTCCTCTTACCCTAACACCTTCTTTTGTCTCCAACTGGAGACGGTATTAAGGTGGTGGCTTGGGCCATTTTGGGGAGTTACTCAGGTATACATGTTATTAAACTTCTGTTTGTTTTTCTCCTGTAATCTGCCTTTTTATTTGGGGAGCCGAGGCAGTGATGGTGTCATAGCCTAGAACCTAGAAGGGTAGAGGGAAAATTCTTTTTCCTCCCCTACAGCATACCCCACTTGAACTGAGGAAAGCCCACTCAAGATGTGCCCAAAGCCTGCTCACCTGACTATCCTCTGTGGCCACGTTTACCTTTCCATGGCAGGATCCTGGTTTGGTACAGGGAAGCCTGTTACTGTGGTCTTCTTCCAGACCCCCAAATGGGAGGGTAAGACACACCTTTCCTCCTCTTCCTACAGCTCCTCAGAGTGGAGAGGAGGGGTCTTCCTCTCATCTTCCCTTGGTCACTATATTAGTTTGCCTGGGCTGCCATAACAAAAGTACCACAAACTGGTGGCCTAAAGAACAGAAATGTCTTGTCTCTCAGTTTTGGGGGCTGGAGTCTGAGATCAAGGTGTCAGCAGGCTTGGTTCCTTCTGAGGGCAGTGAGGGAAGACTCTGTCCCAGAACTCTCTTCTTGGCCTGTCGATGACCATCTTTATGTTCATATGGCATTCTGCCCGTATAGCTCTCTGTGTCCAAGTTTCCCCTTTTTATAAGGATGCCAGTCATGTTGAATTAGGGTCCATCCTAATGACTCCAATTTAACTTAATTACCACTGCAAAGCCCTTATCTTCAAATAAGGTCACATTCTGAGGAACTAGGGGTTTAGGACTTCAACATATGTATTTGAGACGGGAGGCAATTCAACTCATACAGTCACATTCTGCTTCTACCGTAGAGGAACTCAGGTCATGGAGTTATCTCTACGATGTGGTTGTCGTGGGCCAGTGGGTTACCACTTCTTCATTATATGGATGACTGTATGACCCGAGTCATCCAGGCTTGATAGTTAATATGCCAACGGAGGAGAGAAAGATGTTTAATCTTTTATTAAAGCTGCAGCCTTATTGCAAGACTATTATTGACTTTGTAGTTAATCCTACTTTACATGTCAAAAGCTGAATATTAATTGTATTTATCTTTATACTTTTTCTGTGACATGTTTAATCTTCCCCATAAACATCCCCTCCTCCCAATTTGTGCCTGCCCCTAGGAAAATGGATGCTCTGGACCAACTAGGAAGAAGGTCATGCAATGAGAAAGGTAAAAAATCAAATATTCCTAGGTTTTAAAATATTATCCCCATTACAATAAATTGATGGATGAAGCCAGTAACCTTTGGAAGGAAGACACTTTCTTGCTCTCTCATTTGCCAAGCTGATTTTTAATCAAGTATTTATTGAAACCCATGGATCTTGATTTACCATAATACTGACTGAAGAGAGAATATGGTGTCAGTTTGGAGAGAAATAGATATGAAATCAGAAAACGATAAAATGTAATTCAGGGGAGGAATTGATTCTGGAAGCTAAAGAAGTAAGTTCAATTTAAGACAAAATGTTTAACACAGATTAAAGATGAGGTGGTTGTTAAGTCCTGATCCATTGTCTCTTCTGCCTCCCCCTCCTTCTTTGAGTCTCTTCTCCCCGCCCCTTCTTTCTAATTTTCCTTCTGCAGAGCCTGTCTGCAGCCCTACAACTGAGGACGGAACAATTGGTACTTAGATTAACAGCATGTGAGCTGAAAGGGCTTTTATGCATTGGAGTTAACTAAAATTTGTGTTGTTTTTCATTTCCATTTTTATTTAAAAGGTATTATTACACCAAAAGGGAACGCCTGGCTGGCTTAGTCGGTGGAGCTGATCTCAGGGTTGTAAGTTCGAGCCCCTTGTTGGGTGTGGAGATCACTTAAAAATAAAATCTTAAAAAAATATTGCACCATCAAAAGAAAACTTTTGCTCCTATTATTATCCCTTTTATTCCGACTTTACTACAACGAATTTCATTTTTCTGTAACATGCTCTTGGCAGACCCATATACATAAATATTTCCGTGAAATTGTAAGCTCGGGCCACATACCAGATCTATCTTCTGATTCATTGTCACAAATCTTTCCCATGTGACAACATAATTGACATCATAATCACTTTCAGTGTTTGCATACTGTCACAACACACTGATTTCTCCTAATTTACTTCACCATTTTTCTTTGTGGCACAATTTGATAGTATCTAGTTCTGCATTGTAATGACAAGAACAATCCTTGAACATCTTGGCTTTTCCCACCCAGGCTGAACTGGTGGTGTAGGGCATGTTCCTTGCAGTGGGATTCCGGGGTCAATGTTATAAACACTTCCATGGCTTCCGATAATTAATCTAATTGGAAAATGAATGCTGAGTTTTCCAAAGAAACTGTCATACAGATAAAATTGTACCATGTTGCTGGTTTTGAAATTGAAGACGAGCTATTCTGAATTACACTCGTACTATATAAATCTATGCTTCTGAGTACATGTATGCCAAATTTGTCAGTCTTCTGATGAATAGTGTGTTCTTAGCTTCAGAGAGCTACAGGATTATGCCTGAGGGCAGGATTTCTGCGCCACCTCTGCTCCCTTTCAGTCCCGGGGACATTCTCAGCCTGCCGGAAACACTGATAAATGCATCTAGCTGGATTCTGCCTGCGTGCGGCGGAGCATGGGAGGAGAGGTGGTGTCGCTAGTGTACTAATGTCTTTTTCCAGAATATTTCTGTAGGCGGAAGGAGTAGGTAGTGTTGTCGAGGCCTGAGAAACAGGACCCAGCTGCTTCTCAGAGCTCTCTGAGGAGACGGGAGGTTTCCTTGTGGGCTGCTGTCGGCTCTTTCAGATGAAGCCACAGTTTAAATACCTCACTAATGGAGTTCTCTGGAGGAGCAGAGGTTTGGTTTTTCTCGCTACAGCCTGCTGCCAACTCCCAGATACTTTCAATAGCTGGCAGGGCTGCCAACAAACGTGTCCAGAGATGGATTTGAAAGAGAAGGAAGGTAGAAATGGCTCTTCCTTGCCTTCTTCCCTCCCTCGCTCCCTTCCTTCCTTCACTTTATATTTTATCTTTCTCTTTTTCTTAAGCATTTGAAAACTCAGAACAGTTTTCTTTACGGGAAGAGCCAAGTCTGTGCTGCACACTTTAGAGTAAGACATGTCGTTCTACAAGGGGCAGTGGGAAAGTTCCAGCTTCCAGGCCCCTCCCCAGAGCTGGATGCTGGCAGCTCCCCTCTCTCTCCCAGCCTTTACCCAGCTAAGATTAACCTGACCTGGAAGCCAGCATGGAGCCAGCGAATGATGAAGGCAGGAGCTTGGACTCATGGTATGATACCTGCTTTCTAATTAGCTGTGGAAGGAGAATGCTGTTGTTCATCTTGAAGTGATAGGTAATGAGGCTGGGCTTGGCTCTGTTAAAGAAGCAACACTGTCTTATTCTGGAAGTGGTTCCAGGTTGGATGTGGATGGCCATATCCCCTGTGTAGACTATAAGCCATATTGAAGTAGGCTTAGAACAGTGCACATAGGAAGTGCTTGATAACAATGAGGCACAATGGAATTCCGTTCAACAATAGGAATAACAAACTAGTAAGACATGCTGCCACATGGAGAAACCTCCAAAACATTATGCTAAGAGAAAAAAAAAATCCAGACAGGAAAGACCAGATTTCCAAAAAAAGGAAAAAATAGAGATAAAAAGCCTATCAGTGATGACCTCAGGCTGGGATGGGAAGATCGAATACAAATGGTCACAACAATGCTTTTTCAGGTGATGGAAGTGTTCTAGAACTGGATGGTGGTGATGTTGCACAACTCTGAACATTTATTAAAAATAATGGTAGTAGTATCTGAAAAGATATATGCATCCTGATGTTTACTGCAGCATTATGTACAATAGCTAAGATATGGAAGCAGCCCAAGTGTCCACCAACTGATGAATGGATAAAGAAGATGTGGTATATATACACAATGGAATATTACTCAGCCATGAAAAAGAATGAAATCTTGCCATTTGCAATGACATGGATGGATCTAGAGCATGTAACACTAAGTGAAATAAGCCAGACAGAGAAAGGCAGATGCTGTATGATTTCACCTATATGTGGAATCTAAAAGCCAAAACAAATGAACAAACAAACAGAGCAAAACAGACTCTGGAATACAAAGAACAAAATGGGTGGTGGCCAGAGGGGAAGTGGAGAGGGAACTGGGAGAAAATGAACTTCCAGTTATAAAATAATTAAGTAACAGGAGTTAAAAGTACAGCATACAGAAAATAGTCAATAATAGAATAACGTTGTATGGTGACAGATGGTCACTATGCTTACTGTGTTGAGCACTGCATAATGTATAGGCTTGTTGAATCACCATATCATATACCTAAAACTAATATATAACATTGTATGTCAACTACACTTCAATAATAAATTTTTTAAAATTGTAGCATACCATTATAATGAGTGTATTTTTATGGAATCTAAATTACACATCAATAAAACTATCACAAAAACTTAAAAAAAAAAAGCAAACTTAAAATTCTTGAACGAAAGAGGTGTCACATCCATAAAGCTGTGGATCCTGAAGTGAGAACACGTGACTTTGAAGAAAGGCTATTTGGATACCTTGAAAACAGAAGGCACACGTTTGCAAAAGCAACATCTTTTTCTTTGGCAACACTGGAAGTCAGAACATGAGGGAGGAGTATCTACAAAGTGCCCAGGGGAAGAATGTGAACTGTAATTCTTTATCTGGTCAAATAATTACTTAAGAGTGGGAGTGAAATAAAGACATTTTAAGTCATCTAAGGTCTTTGGAAGGTTATCACCCATAGGTTTTGCCTGGAAAATGACCAGAGGTTGTATTCCAGTTAGCAGCTATGAAAGTCTGGCAGCAAGAAGTATTATACAAGGTGTAATAGTGAGGAAAAGTAAGTAAAATGTACTTTTGTTTAAAAAACATCCTTCTATCGGAAATATCGACCTCAATTTGCAGATAATACCGACGTAGTGTGTAGAGATGAATGACGTGTGCACATCTGCGTGAGGGAGATAAAAAGTGTGTTAAGGATCCTGGGAGATCCTTATGCTGGGGGAGCCAGTTGAACCACATGGAATTACCATCTTCTGTAAATAAGAAATGACCTAATATTGGCAATATTCACATAATATTCACATGGTTCAACCAAATCCGTACTTATTTACTCTATAAAAGTATCCATGAAAAGAGTAGAAATGGAATAGATGTTCAAATCAATAGAGGGAGAAAAGGGGTGTTTCACAGATAAGGAAGCAGGGATGTTGAGGCTGCCTTGGGTTGGAGCCCTGGCCTGGCTGACGCCAGGACCCACAATTTCACTGGAGCTACTCCTCAGGTGCCAGATGCCCACCCTAGTGGTCCAGGCTGGTTGCTGCAAGTTCCTTCCTTCCCACCAGAAATGTATGCAGAGTCCAGATTGAGAAGCCGATACGCGTTCTAGCCTCTAGAAGTATCTGGGTGCCGTGGCCTAGCCAAGTCCATGCATAAAATGAACCCTCACCTCATGGTTGGGGCCTGCTCGACTGGGGAGAGGACAGCGGGAGACTCCGCACAGTCCTTGTGACTCTAGGCCTGCAGCTAGTGGGAGGATGAGATTCTATGCTTCCGAGTCCCGTGGGGGGGCCCCGACATGAATACACAGGGTACCTGCCTCTGCCCCCCACCGCCTCCCTCCCTGCCTTTTCTGAAATAACACCGTAAATGTCCTCTAACCCTGTCGGTCTTAGGAGGTAGTTTGGTGGTGTGTAAAGTCCATAGGATTTGGAGGCAGGCAGACCTGGCTTTCAATCCAGGCTCCACCAGTTAGCAATCATTAAATGGTCTTAAGCAACCAAACCTCTCAAAGAATCACATTCTTGAAAATAAATCGAGAGGTTCTAGTGAGGTAACGTGGGTGGGCCCTGGCACATGATAGCAATCAGCAAATACTGGTTCCTCTACTCATGTGTAAGGCAAGAATAGGGGCGCTCTCGGGACCCAAGGGGGGGGTACATGAACATTATTTGGCTGTTTCAAAGCAAAAGATAACAAATGGAATTGTTAACTCAGGTGACAAAAAATACTGGTCTTTGGGGATGAATACAGTTTCTTTGGATGCTTTGCAATGGTCTGTGTTTCCATGGGATGTGTATACTGGACAGCAGAGAGAATGAATGGAGACCACCAGGTTTATAGACGAGCTTTGCCCATAACTGGCAGTGTGGCCTCAACTAAGCCACTCTTTGGGGGGACCTCTGTAAAGAGAGGGGGTTGGGCCTCGGTCTTAACTTCCTTTTCAGCTGTAATGTTCCATGATTCTACATGCTAATGTTTGTGTGCAACAAGGTGTGCCATTTTATACTTGGCATCAAGCTGTGTTTAGGAAAGTTACAACGTGATGTGACTCAGCCATAGGACTGCATAGCTTACAGCAGGGATGTCAATCGTTCCTGAGAGCAGATGCCTGGTTTTTAATGAATTTTGCCTCTTAGTGCTCTTTTCTTGTGTATTGGTGCCCCCTCTGCTCCCTAACTTCTTTTAGTCTGTACATAATCAGAGCCTAGATTCTATTGACACAAGGCATGCATTTTGAATTCCTCAGAAATTAATTTTTCAGCTTATTTGGAACTTCTGAAGGTTACAACATTTTTTTGCGGGGGGGATCTTGCAGAATCATTTTGCTCCCTCCCCAAAAATCTTTTCAATTTTTAATTTGAAATCACAAATTCAGCACTATGAAATGGAGGGTGTTTTTCTCCAAGAGAGGAATACCATGCACCTTGTCTTATTTTGTAAGAGTTTAAAATTCATGGGAATTTGTTTGAGAGGTCTCTGGTTCTAAAGTAGCCAGGACTCAGCCTCACCCTCCTGTGGTTTGGGCAGGCTCCATCTGGCAGTTCCAGGTTGGGACAGGCTGTCTGAGAGAAGGATGTGCCATGGTTCGAGGGAGCCACTCTTTCCCTACATTACTTCTGCTCACATGCTATGCTTCAGAGAGACAATCCCCAGGCCACAGAGTGATGAACGTGGACACTTAAATCCATGGGCAAATGAGGTGTAGACTCACAGTTGCATCTCTTTCTTCTTCTCTTCCATCTCCATTCTCTCTAGAAAAAAGAAACAAAAAACATTGAACTAGTATTCGGAACATCTGACTTCTAGTTTGTACCCTGCTTTCTAACTGAGTGGCCTTGAGGATGTCACTCAACTTCTTTAGACATTGGTTTCCTTATGTGCGAATGAGAGCAAGGGACTGATCTGAGAACAGCAAATACACTACCCGCATGTGCCCAATAACCCAACTCATGCGAGGAGCAGGCATCGCTAATGAATGATAGCACTGCTATAGCTACGTGGTGATGAATTGATCAGCACAGAAGAGCGCATCTATTTGTCGTCCTTGCGTGGGATGATGTGTAAGGTCTTTGAAGGCAGTTTGTTTGAAATGTCAAAGTGGAATCGGTTGTCAGTGGGCCAGACTTTCATCTACCTAGATTTAGGAAAGTCCCACTGGAAGAAAGGGGGATAGCTAAAATGACCTTAAAATTCCCCAACGTATCTATGATCCTGTAGCGATTGAACTCAACTAAGCCAATATCTATTAAACATCTACTGTGATCAAAACTCTCTGCTAGGTGGCAGTGAAATGCAAAGATAAATGACAGTCCCTGGTCTTGAGAGACTAAAAATCGACTAGAGGAAGCAGATAGAATGGAAAGGCAGGACCGTCTGAGCATGAATAGCACTCTAAGCAATACATGGGAAATGATGTCTTCCCCTGTTCTGAAGGCTTTAAATACAAAATCTTATTTAGTCCTCTCCACAGCTCAATAATGTTGGCTCTATAATGGTTGGTGGGATAAATCATAAGGTACATGCAGTGGGTGATGAGGTTGGAGGCACCACTCCTGTAGGACTGAGAAGATCCATGATTGGCTGATGTTATTTAAGGGTGATAATTCAGGCATTAAGATGGTGAGAGCAGGTAGGAAAGGAGGCTATAGAGTTTGTCTGGGTCAGAGGAAAGGAGGAGACCCCAAACAAAGTGTCTATGGGACTAAGGGAATGATACAGGCTTATAGGGGGAGCCAGTGAGTGTGGGTGGACAAGCTGAAGACTGCTGTTTGTGGTCTGGGTGATGGGGAAGATCACACACAAACACGCACACACACACACACACTTCTCTGTCCTGGTCTGACACTGTTCTCAAAATCATTCAATGACTAACTGAAATATGCCTTAGGGCAATGAGATCTGACTCCACAATGTAGTGGCTCATCAGATTTACTAAATAGAAATGGATCCAACCTAATATGACCCTCCAGTTATTGAGTTATGGAAGCAGATAGCATGTAAAGGTAGGTAGATACATATGGAAAGAAAGCAAGAGGGTCATGCCAACCAGGTATCCCATCTAGAAGGTGCAGACCTTTGCCTCTGATCCCAGAGTTGTTGACCTCAAACAGCTCATTTCCAGAGTGTTTGGGGAAAGATTCTATCTGAACACACAGTTGAGGCCAAGAAGCAGTGACACGGTGCAGGGATAAAGGGGATGTGAGACTTGGTCAGAATCTACATCAGGAGCAGAGAAAAACTATGGGCTCAGCAGCCCCAGCCAAGTCACCACGCCGAAGTCTGGGTGCTTGTCATGAGAAACCACAACCAGGGCCCAGGATCAGGTTCATCACTGGGACTGGCTTCCTCTGAACACCAGCCTGCCGAGGTGGTCAGATGGGTGTGACATGGACAGGAAGTTCCTGCGCCCTTACTTCCCAGCTCTGTGACTTTGGCATCATTCAAGCCCTGCGAACCTCGATTTCTTCATCTGTAACACGGGGATATATTAAGGATCATTCCTCAGAGGTGGCGCAGTTAGCACGTAGTTAGTGCTCAGTAAACATGGGCTATGGTCATCTTACCGTTAGACTCATTTGCAAGTCTGTGTCCACAGAGATTGTGTGCTTTAGATCTCAGATAATTTCAGGTAGAATCTTTATCCATTAGATTTTGGTTTCTTTGCAGTAGATTCTGGCAGGAATCTTAGAAGTCATTTACTCTCACCTCCAGAAATAATTCCGAGTATAATATATAATATATGTGTTTCCATTTGTATTTCTTACACAAAAGCAAAAGCCTCCACACTAGGAGTCGGTGCGTGACACATGGAGAAATCAAGCAAACAGCAAGTCCCAACCAAGCCGCAGGTGGACAGTTTTCAAAGTGGCTGCTCATGCCAAGGTGGGTGGTTGTGGTAAGCATGGGAGGCTTGGTGGGGCAGCCTTTCCAGTAACATTCAGGCGACTGTTTATTACCAGGGAGATCTAGGGCAGGAGAGGGAGAGGGAGCGGGTAGGAGCGGTGGAGAGAAGGAGAGATCTTTTACTCCCCTAGCAGAAACAGGTTTGCAGTACAGACATTGAAGATGAGCCATGCCTTCTTCCATTCTGGGATTTTGACAAAAATGTGGTGCTGTACAGTGGCAGAGCAGGGCACATCTAGCCAGAGCTATGGAGATCATGGTGAGGAAAAGTCTAGATTTAGCTTGAAGACCTTCCCCTGGTAGTGAGGCTCTGTTTGCTGGGCTTTCCCTGCTGCTGGCTGTTCTAATGTAGCTCTCCGAGCAGGTTCAGCTCCTTCGCCCTTGGGAGGCAGAGGGGACATGGGGAGGGGAAGTCCTCGCTCAGCAGATGCCTCCGGGCCACAGGGAGGGAGAACAGCGGCTTTCCTCCTCCCTCCTTCCCTTCCTCCGTATCTGCTGGAATAGTTGTAGCTACCAGTTTCCAGCCCATTTCCCAGCTGGGCGGGGATCCAGCCCCTCAGCCCAGCCTGGGGGGTTGGGTCCCTGAACTCCTCGGCCAGGTTTTGCCCGTTGCTTCTCTACAGGGTCTGAGCCCTGCTCCCAGCGGTCCTTGCAGCAGTTTGGACAGAACTTTCTGGCTTCTGACCCTTGTTCTTCTGTGGCACCGAGACTCCCTTGGCCACTCACCATGCCTCTTCCCAAACCCGTGGTAGGGCAGGTCTGGGTGTCATCAGCGGCCCGGGTGTGATTTTAGTTTAGCTACTGCCCTTGGATTCGGTAACGGCAGCTGGCTGCCCCGCTTGACAAAGGGGCCCCCTGTGTTCAGGTTAGTGCCTTCCACTCCATTTTGAAGGATCTTTGGAATAAGTCCTTGTGTGTGCCTTGGATTAATCCAGACCTGGCTTTTGCAAAAAATAAAGTGGGGTCATATTGGTTCAATCGGCAGATGTTCTGCTCCTAGATAAGGCTCTCCCTCAGGTGTGGCGAGGGCTTCAAAGGGGACCAAGACACAGTTCTGACCCCAAAGGGGGTCTCAGTTGTGGGAGAGGTTGCAGTATAAAATTGGGGGGTCGGGGTTGGTTTGGCCCTTTGTTCCTGGGAAAGTCCAGCTCGCACCGGCTGGAGGAAGCTGCATTGTGGCGGAGAGAGTGAGGTACACAGGGTTGACCACAGCAAACTTGGGAAGCCAGAGACATTGTCTTTAGTCCGTCTCAATGGAATTGGGTTTGAGTCCAGGCTCTGTAGGTGACCCTGAGCAATTCACCCATCTTTTCTGAGATTCTGGTCCTTCCTTCACAAAATGGAGAATGTATCTCCCTTACACAGTTGTCAGGATAAAATGCGGAATGTGAAAGCACTTTGGAACCATATAATCCTACATAAGTAGCAGATATAAGTGGTATAATGACCTTCCTCCTTCCTGTTCCCGAGCTCTTTCTCCCAATCCATCACACCATTCTTCCCACATGCTCAGCTCCCATAATTCTTTGGGAATTTTCTCCAGACGTTTCCCTTCTTGGGAAGAACCTATTCCTCATTCCAATCCAAACCTCCACTAATTGACAAAGAGCAGAGGCTTGGATAAACTAATTTACATTAAGGTGTGTATGAGTCTGCTAGAGTTGCCATAACAAAATACTGCAGACCGGACGGCTTAAACAACAGCACCTTATTTTTTCTCAGTTCTAGAGGCTGGAAGTCCAAGATCAAGGTGCTGGCGGGGTTGGTTTCCTCTGAGGCCCCTCCTTCTCCTTGGTGTGCAGATGGCGGCCCTCCCAGTCTTTTCTCTGTGCTTACACACCCCTGGCATCTCTTTGTGTGTCCAAATGTCCTCTTCTCATGAGGATGCCAGTCGGATTGGATTAGGACCCACCATAAGATGTCATTGAACCTTAATTACTTCTTTAAAGGTCCATTGTCTAAACATGGCCACATTTTGGGCCTCTATGGGTTAGAGCTTCAATGTAAGACTTTTGGAAAACACAGTGCAGCCCATAGCAAAGAGTTAAGGATCGACGATCTCCTCCTTCTAAAGTTGCTTGCATTGGTGGCGAGGATGCTGAAGGAGGAATCGTAGAGGAAAGGAGGGCTGGATACAGGATGGTAGATTCTAGCATCTCAGGACCAGTTGGGTGTGGGGGGGCGGATTTTTGGCTGGGGATTTTCTTGGCACCCTTCACAGACCAACATAGAGGCAGCCACCTGCTCTGCCCATGACACACGGCTGGCGCTGGGTAGATGGACTGCATTTCATTTTCTTCCTGGATTCCAAAGAAATAAGCCACTCTCACCTCCCTGCCCCTAAGGAACACCAGTATTTTTTAAATAGTTCCTTGGACAGCAGCTGTTTCAGCCCTGCCTGGAGAATTGAGCCACCAGCCTTGCCCACTGTTGAGTACTACAGGGAGAGGCATTATGTGAGTCTGAGAAAGGAAGAACTCCGAAGTGTTCAGCAGAAGGGCACAGCCCTGAACCGGCCGCCGCTTCTCCCAGTCGGGGAGCCAGCCCTGCTCCAGCTGCAGCCAGCAGTGGAGATAAATTACCTGCTGTGGTTTGGGGGGGGGAAGCAAGAGAGAAAGGGGATTTTTTTTTTTTTTAGCTTTTTGTAAAAAGAACCCAGCTCTTGCCTTGGGTCACTCAGAGACTCAGTGCTAGAATCTGGCTACATTGTTGGCAGAAAACAGCCAACCGAGCCCAGCAGCGACCAGCGTCCTTCAGAGAGGACGTCAGGACTCCACCTGTCCCCTGGAGAGATGGGGCTTCTCCAAATGATATTTCCGACTCATCCTTCTGTGACTGGGATGGACAGAAACTTCCATTATCACTCTGCTTGAAGAAAATGTGGTGTGTGTGTGTGCGCGTGCACGCACACGCACACACAAACACCTTCACCGCTGCAGCCTTTGAATTCAGAGATCTGTCAGAGCTTTTAGAAACAAAATACTCAACAAATGAAAAATAATTTTACTTTGTGAATCAGGAGGGATTTCCTTATCCCTTGTTAATCTGAGAGGAAGGACCTTTCATATCTAAACACGCACACACACACACTTGCAGCTGATTTTGTGCATTAAAAACAATAGGTGAAATATTTTGCTCCAGCCTCTCTGTCCTTGTTCGCAGGAAATGAGGCTCACCACATCCAGGCCATCATCATAAGCACTGCTTTCTTCTTAGTTTTCATACAGCTCTCGAGCTATAATCCAAAGCCTGTTGTTTGTTTACATTTGCAGCCTGCAAACAGCCTGCTAGGGAATGGCCCAGAATCCGTAAGGAACTGCAGGCTTTGCCAGTGGGAGTCACCTGGTGAATTCTGCGGTCAGACAAGACCTGGGGAAGCTTCTCCATCTGTCTGCAGTGGGAATCAGAGCTCCCGGGGCAGAATGATGGAAGTTCAGAGAAGGCTGGGGGCCTCTTGTTTTCTTTCTCCATCTTTGGGTCTCTCCTTTATCTCTATTTTTTTCTGGCCTAGCTTCCAGTTTGCATATTTTCTTTTGTGTTCTATCTAATCTGATATTAAACCCATCCAGTGTGGTCTTCATTTCAGTCATGGTATTTTTCCACACCAGAATTTCCATTTGGTTCATCTTTTACAATTTTTAACAGAAATTTCCAGTTATCCATCGAAATCCTTCACCCTTTTATTTCTTAAACATGTTTGTCATGGTTATTTTGAAGTTTGTGTCTGCTTTATTATCTGGACCTGCTGTCTGGGGTCTGTTTCTATTGTCTATTTTTGTCTTCATTCTTGGTCATGTTTTATCTTCTCCATGCCTAATTATGTCTTAATGAGTGCCGGATACTGTATACGAGCATCTGCAGAGATCATTTGAGGCTTTTGATGCTGTGATAGTCTTCCAGAGAGGATGCACTTTTGCTTCTGGCAGGCATCTAGGCTACGAACACTCACAATTCCAGATTGCCTTAATTCAATCAAGGATTTAGATTATTTGAAATTGAGCTTCAGACCCTGAGAGGGCTGGTCTGTTGGTTCACACTTATTTCTAAGGCAAATGATAGCCTCGGATATTTTCCTGGGCTTCCCTCCTCTGCTGTTTCTGAAACCCATGGTGTCTCTGTCTCTCTCTGTCTCTCTTTTTATTTGAAGTATAGTTGACACACAATTTGAAGTATAGCACACACAGTTCAGGTATACAACATAGTGATTTGACAATTCTGTAGGTTATGCTCTGCTCATTACAAGTGAAGCCACCATCTGTCACCATACCACACCATTACAATATCATCGACCATATTCCTTATGCTTGCACCTTTTATTCCCATGATTTATTCATTCCATAACTGGAAGCCTGTATCTCCCACTCCTCTTCACCCATTTCACCCAACGCGCACCCCCCCCACCGCCACTCTTCCCTCAGGCAACCATCAGCTGCTTCTCTGTATTTCTAGGTCTGATTCTGCTTTTTGTTTGTTTTTCATTTGGTTCGTTTTTTAGATTCCACATATAAATGGCATGATGAAACCCATAGTCTCTTGCTGTGTGGAGAACTCTGCTCAGTTTTTCAGGCTTTCGGCCTCCACGTTCAGAATTTGCATACGCCTCTGAGGACAAGTTCTCTCAGGCGCCAGGCTCACCCCTGGGCCTTCTTTCTTTCTTAGAACTGCAATTCCTTGCTGCTTTCATAGCTCTCTGGTGCCTCCAAACAGATGTTGTTACAGCTACACCAGTCTTCTAGCTGTTCTCGGGGGGAGAACCACTTCCAGAAGTGGAAAATTCGGGAAGT
Source organism: Halichoerus grypus (assembly GCF_964656455.1). Taxonomy (NCBI): domain Eukaryota; kingdom Metazoa; phylum Chordata; class Mammalia; order Carnivora; family Phocidae; genus Halichoerus; species Halichoerus grypus. The sequence continues at coordinate 73,593,953 of NC_135718.1, forward strand.
GACACTAGGATGGAGACCTGAGTGCAAAAGAGCTGGCATCGTCAGGATCTGGGGAAGAGTGCCAAGGCCGGGAGGTATATCAAGAACAATCATTTGTGGTGAGTGAAAAGCGTGGCTGTGTTCAAGGAGCAGATAGGCCACTGTGGGTGGGGATTGGTGAGCGAGGAGGAGAACGGTATGGCAAGAGGCCAGCCAGGTAGCAGGGGCCAGATCGTGTGGGTGCTGGAGGCCGCAGAAAGCAATGTAGGTCTTCCCTTAAGGAAGATTCAGAGGGATGTGGACACAGTGCATATGTTTGTGGCATCAGCTGCTGCCATCGTGGCACTGTCGTTACTGTAGGATGGCTCATAGAGGGTGTTCAGTTCACAGGAACTTGAAATAAATGACCTGAAGGTCCTACTTGTAGACCTGAAAACTAACCAAAAGTCCTAAGTTTTTGGTTTATCCATAACCCACACAGTTTCCCTACATGAGAGCATGTGGCTATGGAGAGCAAATAGGAACAAACTTGGCAATGCCATTCACTGGCACTGGGGCTCTGCTGGGGCTCCAGGAAAATGGCCGGTTGACTGGATGCTTTCCCCCTCCTCTGTTTTCTTTTCCTTCTTCCTCCTTCCTTCTCTCCTTTACCATTGCTTTCAGGCCATCCAGTGAGCCAGCCAAAGTCCCCACAATGTCTAGGCCTTCCAGAAAGCTCAAGCCAAGCCTCCCATTCCCTGAGCTTTATGACTCCATTTACTTATGGATCTCTGCCTTGGAGGGTAATAAATACGCATTGAATAAACGTGTGACTGAGTGTCTAGGCAAAGTAATTCACAAAAAGGTCTGCTATATTTGACTCTCTCTGGAGAGAAATGTGTTTACCTAACTGAATGTATTATCCCTAGGTGACGTCTCAGAGCTAATTTTGAGCAGAATTTCAAAGTAGTTTTCTTTTCTCAGGAAGCCTTCCAGGGAATAGAAGGCCTGGTCTCACCACAAAACCCTGATAAGTGACCTCAGGTCCTCTCTCACCATTTGGAAGTGGCTCAGCACAGTCAAGAAACTCAGGGAACAGAGGTTACTGCTTCTGGGGACACGCTTTGGTGTGGGAAGGTAGGTATTAAGACATTCAAAACTGGAGATCATGTCTCCATGAATTCAAGGGACTCACACATCTTGTTCCGTTCATAGGAACTTGAAATCAATGAAATCAAAGTCCTACTTACAGATCGAAGACCTTATCCAGGGCTGATCTTCTTCTCTGTGCTTGAGGATCTTAATTTCATACAGTCATATGATTGGTTTGAATGTTGGAATGAATAGCTGCAGGGTCATTCCCCCAAGAGAGATCTCTGAAAGAGTGAGAAAAAAAAAAAGGAGAAGGAAAATATCTTTCTCTATATTAACATTTTCTCTAATGGCATCTTCTCATACTGTGTCCTTCAGGCACATGTCATCCGTAGTGAAGATTTTCTGGGCTTGTGAATGTGTCTTGGGCAGTAAATCAATCCATTCCATTTAAGGGGTACAGCATGCCTGGTCATGCTCAGTTTGGTGTTTCTTACCTCCTCTCTCTGGCTGATGACGTGCCCTTGATACAGCTGTGTGTGCAATCTACTGTCCTTTCTGGAAGTACTAGTTCATTCGCAATCCGGAGCCCTTCGTAGAAGACATGTCCCCTTGTTTTGTTGTGTCCTGTGACACGTTCGATGAGCTAAGCAGCATTCTGATCATGTCATACCAGGAAGGTGGCTCAATACTGAACTCTTTGACAAGAGAATTCAGGGGCAGAAATCTTCAAGAACAACAGCTCTGGGCCCCAGAAATGGTGCTGTTTTCCTGCCCCATAGCTTCAACTCAGGCAGTTAGGATCACCAATGGCAGTGGAACAGAGGGCCCTCCTGGGAACATTCGTAAATCTGATTCTAGAATAAATAGAGTCATTGCACAGGAAGTGCCTGCAAACAAACGTCTTGCATCCATGAGGATGAGGCTCTGTTTCCCGCCTGACCTGCTTCATTGGCACAGGGCCCATCCATCTGAGCAGAGTTAGGTAAGAAGCATCTCATGGGAAAGAAGTGAGCAATGAGAGACGTGAAGTGATTTACTCGAGATCACAAATCAGTGCCAGATTTTCCTGAGAGAACCTAACTTCCTGTTCCCCAAACTCAAGATATGGAAGCCTGCTGTCAGCCAGCCTGAAGGGTCCAAGGGGCCGAGTATTGATTCACCGACGCACTCAATGATTTTTTGGGGAGGGGGTACTGGCATTTCTCATAGCTGCCGACAAGCTGATGTGGCCCCACTCTCACAGAACCTTCATTCGGGAGGGAGAGACAGACAATAAATAACAGACAAACAAACAACATTGTGATCAATACTATGATGGAACCACACAGGCTGAGGCTCGGGAGTTTCCGAGAGTGGTCAGGGAGGTGCCTCTGAGGAGGGGACGTTCAGGATGCCAAGATCAAAGGAAGAGCTGGAGCCAGCCAAGCCCAGGTGGCAGGACGTGGGGGTGCAAAGTGGGGGAACAGTTTGACATGTTTCAGAAACTATCACAGTATCACTAGCCTGGCAGTGTGATGAGCAAAGGGCAGAGTAGCAAAAGATGATGAGAGACAAGGGAGCTGCCAGGCTGGGCTGGACTCTCTCATAGGTTAGGGACTTGAACTTTTCTCTGAGCCCCGAGGGCAGCTAGCAAAGCTTTCCAAGCAGGAATGGCCACAGTTTGATTGTACTTTTAAAGGATCAGTCTGGATATATATGGAAAACTTAGACTTTGAGGGACCAGAGTGGCAACAGGAACTTACTGCATCACCAGGAGATGATGGGGGCGTGGACCAGGTGGTGGCCATGGGGTGGCAGGAGTGGGCGGAGTCTCGTTATATTTTGGGTGTAGAATTGGCAGGACATACAAATGGTGGGATGTTGGGGTGGGCAGAATGAGAGGACGGAGGAGCCCAGGGTGTTACCTAGATTCTTGGCTTCAGCAACTAGCTGAGTTGAGAGAGAGAGCAGAACCCACCCTCAGCAAGGTGCCTCTCTCGTGGTGGGGAAGACGAGGGGAAGAACAGGTTTGCAGGATAGGAAAGCAGAGTTCTGCTTTGCACATTCTCTCCAAATGCAGAGGTAAAGCAAGCTGTTGAATATATACATCTGGCACTGAGAGGCGTTGTCAGGGTTGAAGATAAGAATTTGCGAGTCATCAAGATATAGGCGGTATTTAAGGACATTGGAATAAATTAGACTACCAGGGAAGAAAATGTAGCTAGAAAGCAGATGTGAAGCTCTTCCGAGTTTAACTGTCTTATGGGGAAGAGAAGCCCACGGGGTGACTATGCAGGTATATTTGTTTCTTGTCGCACCACAACCAATACCACAGACGCGGTGGAAAGGCATCTATGCAATGGGAGAAAAAATTTGCAAACCGCAAACCCAGTCAGGGGTTAATGTTCCAAATATACAAGGACTCATACAACTCAATAGCAAAAAACCCAAACAATCCAATTAAAAAAAGAACAGAGGAACTGAATAGACATTTTTCCAAAGAAAACATACAAAAAGTGGCCAACAGGTCTGGGCAAAGATGTTCAACATCAGTAATCACCAGGGAAACATAGATCAAAACCACAATGAGGTGATCACCTTATACCTGTGGGCATGATTGTCATAAAAAGACAGGAGGTAGGGGCGCCTGGGTGGCTCAGTTGGTTAGGTGTCTGACTCTCAATTTTGGCTCAGGTCATGATCTCGGGGTCATGAGATCAAGCCCTGTGTCGGGCTTTGCACTGGGCGTGGAGTCTGCTTGAGATTCTCTCTCTCTCTCTGCCCCTTCCCTCTCTGCTCACTCTCTCTCTCTCAAAAGAAAGAAAGAAAAAAGAAAAACAAAAGACAGGCGATAATAAGTGTTGGCGAGGGTGTGTACTAAAGGGAACCCTGTACACTTTTGGGTGGGAATGTGAATTGGTGCAGCCATTGTGGAAAACAGTATGGAGGATCCTCAAAAAATTAAAAATAGAATGACCCTAGGATCCAGCACTGGGACAAGCCATGTGAAAATGTGACTATGCCAGGTCGAGGGAACCTGCAGGACAGAGGCTCTGAGGTTTGAGGAACAGTAAGAAGGCCAGTAGAAACAAGAGGAGTTAGAAAGAGGGAGAGAATGAGGAGATAAGATAAAAAAGAGAGGTGAACCAGATCATACAGGACCCAGGAGGCCATGATAAGGATTTACCCAGGGTGCGATGTGAATTCCATGGGGGGTTTGAGCAGTAAAATAACAACTTTTGATTTTTAAATGAAATTTTGAAATAATTTCAGGTTAATAGAGGAGTTGTGAGGGCAGTAAGGAGAATTCCTGTATACTCTCTGCTGGTGTCCAGGCCAGCCTTCCCCTCACGTTGGGGTAATCAAGAGGCACACAGGTGATGCTGTGGAATTAGGACACGGTGACCCAAGGGATAGTTTAGTGGAGGACCCCACTATGTACAGGTCAGGATTTGTAGGTAGAGAACCAAACTACCTATCTCCCACTGATTTTCAGTTTGCCCAAATTTCCAACAGGAAGGGGCACATCTCTCAGCAGCATCTACCCCACCTGCTGTACTCAGGGGCCTTTGTTGTCAGGACTCTCTTCCTACAGCCCCAAGACACCAAGGTTTCAGAAAAGGAGAAGTTTCTTATCATGAATCGTCAGGATTCTCTGGTTCGTGGCACCTTGTAAGAGGTGTTATTCTACTGTGCACTTTTTCTCTTCTGTGTCCAGTGACTCCCTGAGATGCTGAATACCCTTCCTTCCTTCCTTCCTTCCTTCCTTCCTTCCTTCCTTCCTTCCATCCAACCTTTCTTCCCTCCCTCCTTCCTTCCTTCCTGGGATTCACACACTCAGTGGGATTCTCTCTGCCATCTGCCATTGTGGGTGAGCAGGAGCGAGTGCCCAGCCACTCAGTTGCCCGCCTAGCTGCCTCACCTTGCTGGCGAACAGGGCCCACCACGGCACACTGGTGGGAAGAGGTCACGGTGACAATAGGAAGAATTTCATTTTCTAGTATCATCCCCCATCTCACTGCTAAGATCAGTGGCCTAGTTTGCTTTCCTGGCTTTTGTCAATCACAAACATTTAGGGCTCTCTCCTCCTTCTTTCTGGTAGAAGAGGGGGAGGCCATGAAAGCTGGGAGAAGGACACCCTGTGTGCCACAAATATAAAAACATAGGCTAAGGGAGGCTAAGGGAGCTGCAAGATGTTCCAAAGTCTCTGAGCAAAGGTTTCAGGAAGCTGGTGGGAGGGAGATAGGGGGCGTCTGGGGAGAGAGAAGGGGCTGAGAACCATGCCAGAATCCTGGCACCAGGGAAGAAGGGGCCAATTGGGAAGGGACAGCTGAGGAGCTCCAAAGGACAGGGATGTCTAACACTCCACTCTAAATTATCTGCTGAACTGGCTTACAATGTAAACCCTTGCCCTAACCCCTAGAATCCTCCGCAAAATCTACCATGTCAATGTGTCAATGGTGTTGGTTGCAAACCAAGGAAAGGGGGTGCTTTTGCTCTCTGCTTCCTCTGTAAAGTTCTCCACCTTCAATTTTCCTGGTCCCGAGAAAGAGAAGGAAGCTGGGTGCCTTGATATGTATCATGCCCTCCATTCTCTCACTCCCATGGAAATTCATCCCATATTAATTTTAAGAGCTTTACGCTTATAGAAGGAAACCATTGCAGTTCAGGTTGTCATTATTTTTTATATCACTTGGTAAGGGAAGAGTTAAAGCTTTGTCAATGAGTATAAAATCAGCAAGTTTTTTGTTCTCAGAGTAAGATCCACTGAAGAGCCCCAGGAAGGGAGAAGGGCTTTGACATTAGTGATGATTTTCTGTTGTGAAAAAGCCAGTTAGATGGGAGAAGTGTGGGGGAGGAGGCAGCCCCTTGGTTCAAAAGAATGAAAGTGAGAAAGGGATTTTGAGCTGAGTTTAATGATGCTGCTGCAAAAGTTGGCTTTAGGTCTAGGCTAACCTGACATTTCAAGAAAAAATATCTGAGACGAGATTCAGCAGCACAGTAGGTGTAGGTGGTACTAGATTCAGTGGGGGCCCCACTACTAGGGAGATCAAAGACAGACTGCAGAAAACTGGGATGTTTGGTGGTCAGTGGCCAGTAAATACCAAGAGAGGAGAAAACCACAAAAGCGAATCTGATTGTAAATTCTGTATGGGATGCATTAATGCTTAAAATGTCACTGTGGAGGGGTGTGGGCCCCTGTGGTGGTGATAAATTAGTAAGTTAGGAAGGTTTGCACACACTTTGCATCACAGCTCAAGCACCTAAACTCCTAGAACTTTCTCTAGACCATATTGGATTAGAGAGAAAAGTGCTAGTGGGATTATTTTGAAACTTTGGAGCTCAAATGAGATGAAGGTGCCCTCCTGATATGTATGCCCCCAGTGGCTCAGCAGAAAAGCCTTACTTACCCTGGGGTGCCAGGTGGCACTGTTGGTTAAGCATCCGTCTGACTCTTGCTTTGAGATTTTCAGTCTGCTTTTGTATTATTGAAATGCAACACTGCCCCAGAGCATATAGTTCTTTCCAAAGGTAGGGCACAGAGACCTCTCAAGGAGGCTCCTGACTCGGTGTTCAGTACCCTGTTATCTCAGATCTCTTCCAGGCAAGAACACTCTACTCTGTTCCCACACTCAGTCTCAAAGACCTTTCTGCAGACCCTAGATATGTTCATTGCAAGCCCAGTCTCCGTCCTCCACCCAGTTTACTCCCCTGAAAGAACAGACTCCCAAACAGATTAACTGTTGTCTGGCCACAGAGGCACAACCTAGAGCCCTTGTGGGGGTTACTGGTGTCAACCAAGAAAGATGTGAGCTAGGAAGTGACAGAAAAGGGTGGGTTATGGAAAGACTAAAAGACATAGCAATGGTATGCTGGCCTGTGGGTCCTTGAAGGTGTGGAACACAAGCCAGCATGGATAGCAATTGCTTAGGATGGATGGATGATGGATGGATGGGTGGATGGATGGATGGTAATGATGGCAGGAAGCTCATAATGATCATAGTAATCATAATTACAGCACCCACCACATGTGGACTTTTAATTATTACTTTACACTATGCTAAGCACTTTACAGGCATGTTCTCAGTTCATCATCAAAACTTCCCATTTTACAGAAGAGAAAACTAAGACTCAGCAAGACTGGGTAATTTAGTCAAGGTCCCCCAGTTAATAAGGCAGAACCAGGCTTGCCACTTAGGTCTGTATAATTCCATAGACTATACTTCTTGGCTCAGGATAAAGAAGACTGCTTTCCTGTGAAAGCTATTGATTTGTTTAGAACATATAACTGACCAATCCAGAGCTTATTGTCTTGATGGACTCTAAGAACCTAGGAAGACCTGTAATGATGTGATACGGACACAATTCATCCACTATCCCCACCGAAGCTCTGAGCTTATTGCTTTTACATCCTGAGAGTTCAAGCTCCTGTGGGCAAACCATCAAATATCCCAAATCCCCGAAGAAAGAAGAAACCCATGCCTGCAGAGCTTCTAGAAAATGCTTTGGCTCTGCAAGCATCCCTTTCCCTATCAGTAAGAGAGTATGAAAATCCTCTTATGGAAGAATAAAATAATACTGCTAAGACTAATACTAATAGAGAAATACATTTATTGGGAAATTACTCACTAGTGTCCTATGGCTGAGGTTCTGGAATATACTAGAACATTTTGTGGTTTTGTCTCTAACTCTGCCTCTGACCTGTTCCTGTAAAAGATCATGTGTCAGAGCTGAGCTTTGAGCTCCTATTTTAGCTTTAGTTGTTAGAAAATGCTTCTATTAAAGAGTAATGGGAGGAGTGAGCCTTTAAAAAATGGAAATTAAGGGGTGCCAGGGTGGCTCAGTTGGTTAGGCATACGACTCTTGATTTCTGCTCAGGTCATGATCTCAGGGTCATGAGATCAAGCCCCACTTCAGGCTCTGTGCTGGGCATGTTGCCTGCTTAAAATTCTCTCTCTTCAATGGGCAGAAGACATTTTTGCAAATAAGACATACAAATGGCCAACAGACACATGAAAAGGTGCTCAACATCACTTGGCATCAGGGAAATACAAATCAAAACCTCAATGAGATACCACCTTACACCAGTCAGAATGGCTAAAATTAACAAGTCAGGAAATGACAGATGTTGGCGAGGATGTGGAGAAAGGGGAACCCTCCTACACTGTTGGTGGGAATGCAAGCTGGTGCAGCCACTCTGGAAAACAGTATGGAGGTTCCTCAAAAAGTTGAAAATAGAGCTATCCTATGATCCCGCAAGTGCACTACTAGGTAGTGGAGAGAATCTTTTTTTTTTTTTGTCTTTTATGCATGCACTTTAACGACTGAGCCACCCAGGCGCCCCAATATGCATGCACTTTAATTCACATAAATGTTGTGTTTTATTTTCTTAATGTTTTTTTATTAACATATAATGTATTATTTGTTTCAGGGGTTCAGGTCTGTGATTCAGCAGTCTTACACAATTCACAGTGCTCACCATAGCACATACCCTCCCCAGTGTCCATCACCCAGCCATCCCATCCCTCCCACACTCATCCTATATTTCTTCAGAGCACGCCTCTCTTCTGGGCCTAGAACATAGCCTGGCACACCGTGCTCAATACAATCTTGTTGACTAAATAAATGAATGAATGAATAATTAACATATTCACTCTTAATGCTAAACTGGATCCAGGTTGTGCTTATGTTTTCTTCTGAGAAATACCAGTGTGTAATCATCCTACCATAGAAAACAGAGAAATGAAGCAATTACTGATTTTCCACTCCCAGGGACAACTTTTACTTAAATGACCTAGAAAATTGGGATCAAACTATATTTTGACCCAAATAGAACAAGAACGCTTCAAATTACTTCCTCATTTTGTCAGTGATGGCCACGCCCTAGTTTGCTAAGATAAATTAGATTTTCACCCAATGCAGTCATGGATCACTGGCCTAACTAATGATAAGCAAATGAAGTTTCCACTTTATTTCTTTTTAAAATGAGTCCAACTTACCAATTTTTTAGATTTGACTATGATTTACATTTATAGTTCTTCAGGTACTCCAAACAGACAACTGTTTATGTGCACCAGATTCTTTCAACAGAGAGCTTTTGTTTTAGGGCTGAAATAATCCTATTTATACACTCTACACTTGGTCTAAATATCAAAAGAGCTCCTAGTCATTGCTTATTTGTTGTATATGTGACCCAAGGTCTGCCTTTTCCCTAATTTGAAGGTATTTTTCTCAATTGTATTTAAAAAGAAGAGGTTTGTCTCATGTCCCACCTGAGTCACCTCCTTAGTGGTCATTTTTAAAAAAAGATTTTATTTATTTGAGAGAGAGAGAGCACATGAGCAGGGGGAGGGGCAGAGGGAGAGAGAATCCTGAGCTGACTCTGCACTGAGCCCAGAGCCCGATGTGAGGCTCTGTCTCAGGACCCTGAGATTAGGACCTGAGGTGAAACCAAGAGTCAGATGCTCAACTGACTGAGCCACCCAGGCAGCCCCTTAGTGGCTATTTCTTTCCACTTCATGCTCTATTCCTTTAATTCAAGATAAAAATAAAATATAAAATATTTTTTAAAAATGAACTGGAGGGACATTTTATGTTCACGGATAGGAAGACAGTATTGTTAAGATGTCAGTTCTTCTCCCTTGATTCCATGCAATTTTAATCAAAATCCCAGCAAGTTCTTTTGCGGATTGACAAATTGATTCTACCATTTATGTGAAAAGGGAGAAGACCCAGAACAACCAACACACTCCTGAAAACAGAGACAAAACGGAAGGCTGACTTCTGCATGTCAAGATATACTATAAAGCCACAGTAATTCAGATAGTGTGGTACTGGTGAAGGAATAGACCATTAGATTAGTGGAAGGGAGAGAGAGCCCAGAAATAGACCCGCACAAATGTAGTCAACTTATCTTTGACATAGGAGCAAGGCCAAACAATGGAGAAAAGATATTCTTTTCAATAAACGGTGCTGGAACAAATGCATGACCATATGCAGAAGCACACACACACACACACACACACACACACCAAAGAACAAAAGTCTAGACACAGACCATACAACTTCCATACAAATTAACTCAGAATACATCTTGGACCTAAATACAAAATGCAAAACTAAGGAAGTTCAAGAAGAAAACACAGGAAAAAAATCTAGTGACCTTGGGTTTGGTGATGAGTTTTTGGATACACCAAAAACACGATGCACAGAAGAAAAAAGTTGATAAGCTGGACTCTATTCAAATTCAAAAGAATTTTCTGTAAAAGCTACTGCTAAGGGAATGAAAAGAGAAGACCCAGGGTGGGAGAAAATACTTGCAAAAATGACTAGTATCCAAAATATACAAAGAAATCCTAAAACTCAATAAGAAAACAAAGAACCCAACTGAAAAAAACTGGGCAAAATATCTGGACACCTCACCAAAGAAGATCCACAGATGGCAAATAAGCATATGAAAAGCTGCTCAACATTATTCGTCATTAGGGAATTGCAAATTAAAACAAGATACTATCCCACACTTACTAAAATGGCCAAATTCCAAAAAGCTGACAATACCAAATACTGAAGTCTTTCTTAATGTGTATTTAGAATATATTGTTTCTGAGAATAATTGTATATCTATCCTTGCAAGAGATGAGAGAGAGGATATTTGCACCACAAAAAAATACCCAATAAGATTACTCAAGAATAAGAGAGAATTCCTACATATCAATAGGAAAAAGAAAACAACCCAATATAGAAAAATGAGCAAAAAAACATAAAAATGTATTTTATCTAAGACAAACCACATATGGCCGATAAATACATAAAAAGATGGTAAAAGCCTCGGGGGATTGTACAGCATGTGCACAAGTAGACCCTATTTTATACCCATATGATTATAAAAGTTAAATCTGACAATGCTAAATATTAGCAATAAAATGGTCATTGGGATCTCCTCTATATTGCCAGTAGGAAAATAATGTAGTGACCATTTTGTAAAATAATTTGGCATTATCATGTCTATTGCAATACCTACATATTTGCAATTCCACTTCTAGGTAAATACTCAAGAGAATCTTTAGCACTTGTGCATTAAGATACATGCAAGACTTTTCATGAAGACATTGAAAACAGCCCGATGTCCTTTGACAAGAAAATAGATAAATTGTGGCATATCCACACAATGGACTACCAAACCACAGTGAAAATAGATTAGCGCCAGCCACATGAGACAACTTGGATGGATCTTTTTTTTTTTTTAAATGATTAAAGTACATTTATTTTTTTATTTTTTTTTAAGATTTTATTTATTTATTTGAGAGAGAGAGAATGAAAGAGAGAGCATGAGAGGGGTGAGGGTCAGAGGGAGAAGCAGACTCCCTGCCGAGCAGGGAGCCCGATGCGGGACTCGATCCCAGGACTCCAGGATCATGACCTGAGCCGAAGGCAGTCACTTAACCAACTGAGCCACCCAGGCGCCCAACTTGGATGGATCTTAACGGCACTTAAGCTGCTACATGTCTGGAGGATGTTGTTTATCGAGGGGACATGATTCTGGAAAAGATACAAAGTGCACTTGCTGATATTGCGCAGTCACAACTGAAGACAAGGAGTGGTACCCATAGCCAGTCTCTTCCAGACTCAGTACCGGTATATACCATGTGGCTGAGAAAACTATTTCAGTGCCATTAAGAATTCTGCATCAAATTTAGATGTAAGCCTTACCAACAGTTACAGAAACATTAAGCACTATGACACACATTACCTTTTTAGCTATTTTTTAATAGTCTTCTATTTTCACTCTTGATAAGTAAGCCTCTAAAATTACGATTGAACCAGCTTTAAACCATCATTATACCATCATTTTTTATTATCGAAATGAAATTATTGAGGCAGATGTTGCATTAATGGTTATAATTAAACAGATACACTTTAAAATTCAAAAAAAACATATGGGGTAAAACACACACAAAGAGGAAAAAGGGGGTAAGAACGATAAACACAAAATCCAAGGTGTTAACTTGCTGCAGGAAGCAGGCGGGGAAGTAGATGAGCACATAGGTGGGTGCATGTCACTGGGAAATTTTTAAGTCTCGGGTGAGGTTGGCTTAGCTGTGTTTGTTATGTAATAAAAATAAATCATGAAAGGAAGAGGGGTTATGTAAGGACCAGTGATGATTATGCGTCATGAACCAAGGATTGCACTTGGTAAAGTTCCATGCACTTAAGGTGCAAAACTAGGGGTGCCTGCGTGGCTCAGCTGGTTAAGTGCCAGGCTCTTGATCTTGGCTCAGGTCTTGATCTCAGGGCTGTGAGTTCAAGCCCCGAGTTGGGCTCCACGCTGGGTGTGGAGCCTAATTAGAAATAAACAAACAAACAAAACCTAAACAAAAAGCTAAGGTGATAACTTCTATGGTAATAAAGGCAAACTATCCAGCCTAATTATGGGAGTAAGAGCCGCATTTGGGGAAAGCCAGATAGAGGGTAGGTGGCAGTACTCCAGGGGGAAGGTCTTTCTCCTCCTCACAGTTTCTCCTCAAGCCCCAGAATCCCACGTTTACCCCGCACCCAGGGCCATGCCCACACCACCCCGTTCTCTGTCCTAGCCTCCCTGTGTCCGGGGTGGGGGGTAGACCTGCCAGCCCATTGCTAGTCCCCAGTGCCCACTGTTCCCCTCGTCACATAGTTTTCATATTTTATTTCCACTCCTAAATTCATATATGGTTTTGCTTTTGCCTCAGAGATGTACTCATTACTGTAATTTTAAGAGTGAACCACAATAAAGCAGAGTGAGTGGAAGCAGAGGACGAGGAATCAGGCATGCCCACCACGATGTGCTCAATCCAACCACTGCATCACCCCCAGGCATGTCCCCTTTGTGCCTTTCAGAGAATAACTGGTTTTCATAGCAAATCGCACAAAACAAGGAATCTGGAGATTGGCGGTTCCAGAAGGTGTCGATGCACTGGTTCAACCAAGTCGGGACCCTGGATCAGCACCCGAGCTGCTCTTGGCTTTCCCTTGCTGCGGTGCTAGAGGGCAGCTGTCGTGCCCAGGGCCAGTGGCACCAAGCACCAGCACTCACGCGGCAACACCAAGCAGAGAGAAAGGGGAGGCTTTCTCCTCACGTGCCTTTCTCCTTATGTGAGGGAGGGCTGTCTTTCCCGCAGGGCCAGCCACCCCTCACTGCTTTGCTTTCCTGCAGGGGTCACGGTCTGCATCAGATCACATGCTTACTTCAAAGCAGCAAAGAGGGCATGGAATTTCCGTGACCCCTGTATATCAGTCATGACCTGTGCCTGTGCACCAGCCACAGAGCTACCTGCCACCTGAGCACAACTGGGGTTCAGCGAGTAAGGACCGAGTAGGAAGGTCAACAGGGCGTCTGCCACCCCACTGGTCTCTCGTGTACCTCATGGTCGGTACTGCAGGGTAACAACAATGCTCTACATCGCGTAACACTTCACAGTTTGCAAAGTGTTCACATACATTGTTTCACTGATTCTCACCAGGAGCTGGAGAAACAGGAGAGCTGTTATTCTCTCTCTTTCACAGAGAGGGGGACCGAGGATTGTAGGTGGTAAGTGAATCACTCATGATCTCGCAGCTTCTAGAAATAGAACAAGGGCTTCCATCACTAGCGTCCAGGGTCTTCTACTGTCCCCTCAACGGGCACATGGCAGGGTAACTGGCAATGCCTGGATGTGGCTGGACTGTAAGTTCTGTGTGAATTTCCTCTAGGAGCCGATGTCCCACGTGCTCCCAACAGATGTAGTGCGCTGGGTGCTGTCTGGGCATGGGGTAACTGCAGAGAAGGAGTGGGTGGGGAAACAAAATTTTTACACAGACACATCTTGTGCAAAGTAAGCGATGCTGGAGCAGAGGATGAGGTCCCGCAACCAAGGAGCAGATGTGTGAAGGCTGCCTTCAACCCACGTGGCAGCCAAGAGCTCCAAGAGGCGTCCCTGCACTCCAACTTGCTGTCAGCGTCAGCTCCTAGATGGGATCCAGCTCCTAGCCTCCTCTTAGTGATTTAAACCAAAGATAGAGGTGATGGCTTTCAGGAAGCGCTTGGGAACATGCACAGAGGACAAGAAAAGCATCTGGTTACTCTTTTAAAAGCAAGGACGGAAAGCAGCGAGATCTCCCAGGGGTCTGGCTCTGCCCCTAGGAGGCAGGTGGAAGTTTCTCTGACAAAGCACGCTCAGTCATGGCGAGAGACTGTCTCTGCTGGAAGAGTAATTTGGAAATACATATCAAGAAGTATAAGAACGTTAAGTCCACTTAAACCATGGACAACCCACATGAGACCTTCATATTAAGGAAATAACTGAAGGGGAGGGAAAAAGCCGTAGATATGATGATGGCTGGTATTTTGTTATACATATATTTTTATACATAGGTGAGTGGAAAGTTGAAAGCAAACACTCGACGGCAGGAAATAACCATGCGATCTACTCAATGGAACCCAAGTAGCCGTTAAAAAGTACAATTGTGAAGATCAGATGTATTCAAAAATAGGTGTTGGATGCCTCCAGTATGATGGACGCTGAAACAGTGAGCCGAGCCCACCAAGTTCCTGCTGGTGCTAGTTTGTACTCTGGTGTGCATGGCCCAGACGGACAGATGCAGTAGGGAAAGAATGAGGGTTCAGAATTCAGTGGAAAAGGCAGACTGTAAATACAATCCCTTTCTGTGCAATGCATGTACAAATCCCATAAACAAGGACTGGAAGGCAACAAGGAAAAGTTACACAGCTGATGGGATGATGTGATTATGAACAAGTTCTTTCCTTTATTGTTTCCATGCTTTTAATGCAGCGTTGCAAAAAAAAAAAAAAAAAAAACGGGGACAGAAATGATCTGATATTTTTAGCAATTACTCCCAGAAGAAGTGGGTTTATCCAATTGTGTAGAAGTCAAAGGCAAACTATAATAAAAACATTTGAGGAAGGAAGGAAGGAAAGGAAAAGGAGGGGAGGAGGAATAGCGAGGAGGAACAGGGCAGAGGAGGGGGGAGAGAGAAGAGCAGATGTACTGTTTGTATTTGTTTTTGGCTTTAGAAAGACCCCCTTATGTTCATGCTTGTCTCTCGAGGTCCCAGGCCCATGACAATGAGGTGAAAGATCTAAGATGTCCTTCTGACTTAAATTCTAATTTGTTTGGGCAAACAAGAACCTTTATACTGTCCCCCCTGTAGTGGACTAGTGAAATCCAATAAAGGTACGTTCTCTGAACAACGGCAAAACCAGCAAGTACTTGGTGACTACCTGTAGCCAAATTTGGTCACTACCTTGAAATTGCAAGTTTGATTCTAAATATTGGAAACTGTGCTTTCACGAATGTCAGTTGCCTACGTCCCAGCCACCCAGCCCGCTAGACACAGAGGACTTCGGGAAGACTTTGCTGTTGGTATTGGGTGACTGTGATGTGTATTTTTTTCCAAATATCTTTTTTTTTTCTTGTTTTCTAGATCTGACAGTCGTCTGTTCCAGGTTTCAGGCATTTGGGGTCATGAAGGAATCCAGAGGACTTTGCGTACAGAAGCCCTTTTTGACTGCTCAGTTTCTCCCATCTGCTCCTTGTGTTCTGGCTACTTAGAATCCCACCTGCTGCTCCACTTGCTATGTCATTTGTCTTGGGGTCCTGCCCTGAGCTCCTTCATGCCATTGCCCTGCACTGCAGAACAGATGCTGGTTCAGAGCAGGCTGCATTTCCGTGAGCTGCAAGATGGTCCTCGCAGGTGTCTGGTGCATGAATTTTCAGCTTGCCAAATGCTTCGAGACAGGAAGCTAAAAATATACGTGTGCGTGTGTAGATGCGACTCTTCTTTGTGATTATGAGCAGCGAAGAAAAAGTGACAAGGGAATATATGCTGTGGATGGTTCCTGCGCCCTTACCATCATCAAATAACATTTAGTAAGCTTCTTCTGATGGCTGGTGTTAAGGGCAACCACTGTCATTGCTGGATAAATGCTGTCATCCACTAACATCCCAGTTGACACGCTGCAACAAGAATCATCATGAGAAAGAAAGGAAAGGAATGTTCTACTAGATTTACCAAATCAATGACAAATGGACAAGCATCTGCTTTTGCAGCTGGAAGACCACTACAGAACAGGCTGAGCAGATTTCCAACGGGATAGGCTAAGGAGCAGATTTTTCTAGGCATTGTTTCTGCTGCTTACTCTTTACCACTTCCCAAAGAGCACTGGAGGTTATTTCACAAAGGTGAGTGATATTCTGGGGGGAGACAGATGGCAGTAAAGAAGACAGAGATCCTTAGTTATAGAACTGGCTCTTCCAACCCAAAGAATTTCCTTGGGAAAATTAATTTAGTCCAAATGTGGAAAATCTGGATTTGCGTCATCTAAAAATTGAGAGGGCTGGACCACTTGGCAGCTAGCCTGTTTTAACAATGCCATGCCATGCCAATTTATGGAATTCCAGAGAGCCTTTTGGTCTGACACTGGCTTTCAGGCTGGAATATTCATGCCTGGTGTGCTGTATTCTGTGGTGAAAAGTCATACTATAAGACTGTGTTGAGCATTATTTGCCAGAAAGTGGTCTCTGGCTTTGTTCTTATGAGAAGTCAAGAGCAGTGAATTGTATTCTGTAGTCCCAGCACTAAGCTTTCTCAGACTTTGATCATGGAGAGGACTCTGGATCTCACTCGCACTCGCACTCTTTCTAGAGAACTGTTCCTTCAGAATTACTGCAGATCTCATAATATTCAATAGCCTTATAGTAGTTATCATCCCTATGGGAACCTGTTATACCATCACACCCCTTTTCGTCCATGAAGCTCTCCCATGCTGTGGCTTTCTGATGCTTTCCCCCTCCTATTATGCTACTTATTCTGGGCCACTCTTTTGCTGTCTCTATGGGTCCCTTTGTGTTCTCCTATCTTCAGAAGCAGACATATCTCAGACTTCTGCCCTTGGCCTTCTTCTCTCCTTTCTCTGTTGTCTCTGTAGGTGAGATTATCCACTCCTACAACTTCAGCTGTTATTTTTGTGTATTTCTTTTCCACAACCCATCTGTACCTCTGACCACTTTGTGGAATTCTCAGTTTCTAGCCGCTTGCTAACCATTTCACCCCGATGTCCTGCCAAAGTGTTGAAGTCAACATATTCAAAATGGACCTCATCAATGTCCCCAAATCAGTCTTGCTTCCATACCAGTAATGCCCAGGTTATTAAGTTTCCAAATTCGAGAGGCATCCATCAGTTACCCTTGATGCCTCCCTTCCCCTCAGGCCCCCATCCAATTGAGCCTCTACAGTGTCTTGGCAAGCCTCTCAACTTCTGGACCTTCTACATACCCACTTAGCTGTATACCTGCAGCTGTCATCCTTCTTTCTCATGCCCATAAATGGAAAGCTTTATTCTTCCTGTGGCTAGTTTCTGTAAAGCTGCTCTAGATTCTATCCCATCAGCTTCTTCAGGGACCCCTCTCCATCCCTTCCTCCATCTGTTTTCTTCTCTCTTCTGTCTTCAAACTTTTATCAGTATTGTAACATCCTTCAAGTTGATGAAAAAAGTTGTCTATACTCTCTCTTTATCAACATCTTCCTCCCATTAATTTTTTCTTAATTGAAATATAATTCACATACCATAAAATTCGCCTGTTTAAAGTGTACAATTCAGTGGTTTTTAGTACATTCACAAGGTTGTGCAACCATCATCCCTGTCTAATTCCAAAACATTTTCATCAACCCAGAAAGAAGCCATGAACCCTCCAGTAGTCACTCCCTTCTTTCTTTTCCCCAGCTCCTGGCAAACACTCAGCTGCTTTCTGTCTCTATCAATTTGCCCATTCTAGACATTTCCATATAAATGTGTTGATACAATCTGTGGTCTTTGTGAGTGGCTTCTTCTACTTAACGTAATGTTGTCAAGGCTCATCCCTATCGTAGCATCCCTCTATGTAGCAATAGAATGAAGTTCAGGACTTCATTTCTATTTTATGGATGAATAATATTCCCTTGCATGGATATACCACATCTTGTTTATCCATGTGTTTGTTGATGGACATTTGGATTGTTTCCATCTTTTCATTAATATGAATGATACTACTATAAATATTTTTCCGAACACTTGTTTTCAATTCTTTTATATATATACCTAAAACAGGAGTAGAATTGCTGAGTCTGTGTTCAACTTTCTGAGAAACTTCCAACTATTTACCAAACCGGCTGTACCATTTTACATTCCTACCATCAATCCTGAGAGCTCCAATTTCTCTACGTTCTGCCAAAACTTGTTAGTGTCTTTTTAATTCTAGCCATCCTAGGGGGTGTGAAGTGGTATCTTATTGGGGTTTTGATTTGCATTTGCATTTCCCTAATGACTAATGATGTTCAGTATGTTTTCATGTGATTATTGGCTTTTTAAATATCTTCTTTGGGGTAATGTCTATTCAAATTGTTTATCCATTTTTCCCGTTAACTTTTTTTTTAAAGTAAAATCTGTTTTATTTTTCTGTTGGTTTTTCCTTTGTATTGAGACATAATTGACATTTAACATTATATTAACTTCAAGTATACAATGAAATGATTTTGTTATTTGCATATATAATGAAATGATTACCATGATAAGTCTAGTTAACATCCATTACCACACATAGTTACAATTTTTTGTCTTATGATGAGAACTTTTAAGATCTACTGTCTTAAGAACTCTCAAATATACAACACATTATTAACCATGCATTATATCCCTAATATTTATACCTGTTTTATTCTGGATTATTTTTAAAAATATAAATTCAGGTTTACTGATTTTCGTCCCTCTGCTCTGTCTAATAAACCCATCAAAAATTATTCATATCTGATATTGTGCTTTCCATTTCTGGCATTTCTGTTTGACTTTTTAAAAATAGTGTCTGTCTCTCTGCTTAAGTTCATGCATTAGTCCATCTTTTTTACTAGATTCTGTAACATATAATTCACAGTTATTTTCCAGTCCTTGTCTAAGAGTTACAACAACTGGATCATCTCTGAATCTGATTCTATTTATTGCTTTGTCTCTTGACCACATGGGTTGTGTTTTCTTTTGCTTTTCTATGTGTCTTGTAATTTGTTACTGAATGATGGGCATCATTCATAGAACAGTAGAAACTTAGGTAAGCAGTATTTACATCTGGAAATAGAAACTCTATTTCATTTGTTAGGGTATATGTGTGTGTGTGTGTGGTGGTGGTGATGGTGGTGGGAATGAGTCAATCTAGTTGAGCAAAGTTCGAGTTTTCTTGCTGTTTGTTATCCTCAGTGCACCATGGCTTCATATTCCTTCAGGGTTGGGCTGCCAGTGGGTTTTTCTCAGTGTTCTCACTCCACTTTCAGCTTTCAGCCATCTTTGTACATCTAAGCAGACAGGTTCTCCATACCCTTTCCTCTTCTCCATTGGTAAACTGCTATTGTTGATTACTTAGTGCTGAATTTATTAGGAAGGGATAGGGAGGTTCTCATGGTCCTATTGGTCTAGCTTCAGTTTTAGGCAGGACTTGTGTGCCTCAGGTGTGAGCTTTCCTAGAATTCCTATCTCTCTTTCCATCACAGGCAAACTTTGCCTTGTATCTATAGAAAGTCTTGGGCAGGAGAGAGCTTCCTGCCTCTCTCTCACAATAGCAAGATGCCTGCTATGTATTGGTGCAGGATCCCAGGGTCAGTGAAGTTTTCCCGCCCCTCCTCTAGGGACAGATGATTGATGATTCTATCCTTTCTCCAGACACAGTAAATCTTTGGCTCATTCCTAGGGCAAGAAGGAGAGTTTTTACCTCTCCCCTAGAAGCAGAACAGGTTTCATTTCTCTTCCTCAGCAGCCTTAGGGAAAGAAAGATTTGCTGCTGCTTTCCATGGCTTAAGGTTTTTGACTCATGTGTGAAGAACATCTGGGGAAGCAGATGATGTTTTGTGCCTGGCCCCAAAGGCAGCATTCACTTCCCACACATCTGTGTCAATGAGAGGAGCTCTTTCAGGTCCCCTGACCTGCCACCTCCAATCTTTCTTGTGAGCACCAAGTAGAGGTTCATGGAAAAGTCTTGGGGTGAATGAAAAATTTCTGTGTGACTGGGGCTCCCAGTTCTAAACTGATGGGCTAGCCACACGTGGCCTTTAGGAATTGGTTCACTTTTTAGCTGATTTCATCTTACTCACTTCTACCACAGCCTCTTTTTCCTCCCATGTTCTTCCAATGGTGAAAGAGTTACTATATCCCATTGTCCTTGGAGGGGCTTGTCACTCTTTGGAATTCAGCTCCCTTGATTGCCCTGAAACCACAGCTTTCTGCTGGATTCAAGACAAGTTAGGATTCTGTGGACTATCCTGCTTTTTCTCATTGTTAGGACAGGAGCAACATTCTCCTGGAGCTCTGCACAATATAGGTGAGAGAAGGACTCCCAGACTCATCTCCTTTTGCTTTCTCCTCTTTACATCTCTTTGCCTCTTCTCCAAGCCTTATTTAAGCAGAACATTCTGTGATGTTGACTCAAGGCCTTGCCATTTCCTCTGCCAAGAATGTCTTGCTCTATCATTACCTTTTGCTTTTATTTTTGTTGTTGCTTTATTCCATTTTTTTTTTTACAATACAGTTTAAAAGCAAATATTTTAAAAGGCTTGCTAATGAAGGCAACACCTCCTGCTACTTCTCTCTCCTTTGAGCCCCTTTCCCAGAAGACAACATGTTAAACATGCTAAACTTTTGGATGGTTATTTCTAGATTTTTTAGCTTTAGATAATTTCAATTTATAGTCCATTATGGAAAATGAATATTTGTCTCTCTTTCATCTTTTCCCCCATTGCAAACATCCACCTATTTGACCCCCCTCCACCAACTTCCAAAAATATTTGCTTATATCATAATTTTGGTAAGATCAATATTTAGAGTTTACTTTAATATGACCTTTTAAACACTGTCCAGAGCTGAGCCACGAAGTAAACTGTAATTATTTTAACTTTCCTGAAAAATATTTTTCTTCCTCTAAAGCAGGGTGTTCTTTGCTTATTTGCTTAGTTTCTATCACTAATCCAATACTAATCATTAATTCAACCCCAAACTCTGTGTTAGTGTCTCAGTTTCTTCTCAATACACTTAGATGCAGCAGGTATTCTATTAATTTCATCTTCCTGATGTGGCTCAGTCTGGACTGACTGGCTGTGTTGTATGCCTGGTGCCTTGGTGGTCTTGCTTGAATCTTGCCTCTCTATCAGTTAACCTGTTGAGTTCCCTGTTTCCTGTGCCTTTTTTGTTGTTGTTGTTGTTTATTTCATTGTTTTGATGGAGAATATACTCAAATAGCTTCCGCAGGTAATTATAATTTCTAAGGTTTTTGTCATGTAGATTTATAAGGCTTTTCACATCTAAATCTGCCTTTATCTTGTTATCAGAGTAATCATTTGATTGGATGTAGTGCTCTACATTGGCAGTAATGCTCCTTTCAAAACTTTGAAACATTTTGACATTGTCCTTTGTTTCTGGTGCCATTTTGACTTCAGCTTTATTGTTTGTCTTTGGTATTCTGAAATTTTATGACATTATCCTGGGCACTTCCTGGGCCCTTTCAAATGGAAACTCATGTCATTTGGTTCTAAGAAATTATATTATTTTGTTGATAATTTTTTCCTTATCTCTCTTCTCTCTGAATTACTATTTGGGTGTTAGACCTCCTACATTGGTACTTCAAATTTCTTATCATTTCTCTCCTATAATTCATCTCTCTTTCTGTTTCATTTTCCAAGAGAATGCCTCAGTTTTATTTTTCATTGCTTCTGCTTAATTTCTCATTTTTGCTCTCATGTTTTTCTTTTTTTTAATCCAATTAATTAACATATAATGTATTATTAGTTTAGAGGTAGAGGTCAGTGATTCATCAGTCTTATATAATACCCAGTGCTCATTATATCATGTGCCCTTAATGTCCATCACCCAGTTACCCCATCCTACCACACCCCTCCCTTCCAGCAACCCTTAGTTTGTTTCCTAAGATTAAGAGTCTCTTATGGTTTGTCTTCCTCTCTGATTTCATCTTGGTTTATGTTTTCCTCTCTTCCCCTATGATTCTCTGTTTTGTTTCTTAAATTCCACATATGAGTGAGATCATATGATAATTGTCTTTCTCTGATTTAAATAAATTTCTCTTGGCACAATACCCTCTAGTTCCATCCACGTCATTGCAAATGGCAAGATTTCATGTTTTTGATGGCTGAGTAGTATTCCATTGTGTGTGTGTGTGTGTGTGTGTGTGTGTGTGTTGTGTGTGTGTGTGTGTGTGTGTGTATGTGTGTATACCACATCTTCTTTATCCATTCATCTGTCGATGGACATCTGGGTTCTTGTGGACATTGCTGCTATAAACATTGGGTGCAGGTGCCCCTTCAGATCACTACATTTGTATCTTTGGGGTGGATAACTAATAGTGCAATTGCTGAGTCCTGGGGTAGCTCTATTTTCAACTTTTTGAGGAACCTCCATACTGTTTTCCAGAGTGACTGCACCAGCTTGCATTCCCACCAACAGTGTAAGAGGGTACCCCTGTCTCCGCATCCTCACCAACATCTGTCATTACCTGACTTCTAATGTTAGCCATTCTGACTGGTGTGAGGTGGTATCTCGTTGTGGTCTTGATTTGTATTTCCCTGATACCCAGTGATGTTGAGCCTTTTTTCATGTGTCTGTTGACCATTTGTATGTCTTCTTTGGAGAAATGTCTGTTCATGTCTTCTGCCCATTTCTTGATTGGATTATTGTTCTTTGGGTGTTGAGTTTGATAAGGTCTTTATAGATTTTGGGTACTAGCTCTTTATCTGATAAGACATTTGCAAATATCTTCTCCCATTCTGTTGGTTGTCTTTTGGTTTTGTCGACTCTTTCCTTTGCTGTGTAGAAGCTTTTTATCGTGATGAAGTCTCAATAGTTCATTTTTGCCTTTGTTCCCCTTTCCTTTGGAGGTGTGTCTAGCAAGAAGTTGCTGCGGCCGAGGTCATAGAGGTTGCTGCCTGTGTTCTTCTCTAGGATGTTGATGGATTCCACTTTCACACTTAGGTCTTTCATCCATTTTGAGTCTGTATTTGTGTATGGTGTAAGGAAATGGTCCAGTTTCATTCTTCTGCATGTGGCTGTCCAATTTTCCCAGCACCATTTGTTTAAGAGACTGTCCTTTTTACATTGGATCTTCTTTCCTGCTTTGCCGAAGATTAGTTGACCATAGAGTTGAGGGTCCATTTCTGGGCTCTATATTCAGTTCCATTGATTTATGTGTCTGTTTTTGTGCCAGTACCATACTGTCTTGATGATTACAGCTTTATAATAGAGCTTGAAGTCTGGAATTGTGATGCCACCAATTTTGGTTTTCTTTTTCAACATTCCTCTGGCTATTCGGGGTCTTTTCAGGTCCCATATAAATTTTAGGATTATTTGTTCCAGCTCTGTGAAAAAAGTTGATGGTATTTAGGTAGGGATTGCATTGAATGTATAGATTGTTCTAGGTAGCATAGATATCTTAACAATATTTGTTCTTCTAATTCCTGAGCATGAAATGTTTTTCCATTTCTTTGTGCGTTGCTGGTTATGGGTCTGCTCAGGTTTTCTATTTCTTCCTTTTTCAAAAGGGTTTCATAGTTTATACATCTCTAGAAATGTATCCATTTCTTCCAGATTGCCTAATTTGTTGGCATATAGTTGCTCATAATATGTTCTAATAATTGTTTGTATTTCTTTGGTGTTGGTTGTGATCTCTCCTCTTTCATTCATGCTTCTATTTATTTGGGTCCTTTCTCTTGTCTTTTTGAAAGTTTGGCCAGGGGTTTATTGATTTTATTAACTTTTTTCAAAGAACCAGCTCTTAGTTTCATTGATCTGTTCTACTGTTCTTTTGGTTTCTAGTTCATTGATTTATGCTCTAATTTTTATGATTCTCTTATTCTGCTGGGGTTAAGCTTTATTTGATGTTCTTTCTCCAGCTCCTTTAGGTGTAAGCCTAGGTTGTATATTTGAGACCTTGTTTCTTGAGAAAGGCTTATATTGCTATATACTTCCCTCTTAGTACCACCTTTGCTGCATCCCAAAGGTTTTGAACAGTTGTGTTTTCATTTTCATTTGTTCTCCTGATGTTTTAAAATTCTTTCATTTCCTGGTTGACCCATTCATTCTTCAGTAGGATGCTCTTTAGCCTCCATGTATTTGAGTTCTTTCCAACTTTCCTCTTGTGATTGAGTTCAAGTTTCAAAGCACTGTGGTCTGAAAATATGCAGGCAGTGATCTTAATCTTTTGGTACTGTTTGAGACCTGATTTGTGACCCAGAATGTGATCTATTCTGGAGAATGTTCCATGTGCACTCAAGAAGAATGTGTATTCTGTTGCTTTGGGATGGAATGCTCTGAATATATTGGTGAAGTCCATCTGGTCCAGTGTGTCATTCAAAGCCCTTGTTTCCTTGTTGATCTTCTGCTTAGATGATCTGTCCATTGCAGTGAGTGGGGTGTTAAAGTCTCCTACTATTATTGTATTATTATCAATGTGTTTCTTTAATTTTGTTACTAATTGGTGTATACAATTGGCTGCTCCCATGTTAGGGGCATAAATATTTACACTTGTTAGATCTTGTTGGTTAGACCCTTTAATTATGATATAGTGTCCTTCCTCATCTTTTATTACCATTTTTGGTTTAAAATCTAATTTGTCTGATATAAGGATTGCTACCCTAGCTTTCTTTTGATGTCCATTAGCATGATAAATGGTTTTCCACCTCCTCACTTTCAATCTGGAGGTGTCTTTGGGTCTAAAATGAGTCTCTTGCAGACAGCATATCGATGGGTCTTGCTTTTTTATCCAATCTGATACTCTTGTGTCTTTATTGAGGTACTTAGCCCATTTACATTCAGAGTAACTATTGAAAGATATGAATTTAGTGCCATTGTATTACCTGTAAAGTCACTGTTTCTGTATATTGTCTCTGTTCCTTTCTGGTCTATGTTACTTTTGGGCTCTCTCTTTGCTTAAAAGATCCCCTTTAATATTTCTTGCAGGGCTGGTTTAGTTATCACAAATTCTTTTAGTTTCTATTTGTCCTGGAAGCTTTTTATCACTCCTTCTATTTTGAATGACAGCTTAGCTGGATAAAGTATTCTTGGCTGCATATTTTCCTCATTTAGCACCCTGAATGTATCACGCCAGTCTTTTCTGGCCTGCCAGGTCTCTGTGGATAGGTCTGCTGCCAGTCTAATGTTTCTACCCTTGTAGGTTATGGACCACCTCCCCCAAGCTGCTTTCAAGATTTTCTCTTTGTCTCTGACATTTGCAAGTTTCATTATTATATGTTAAGGTGTTGACCTATTTTTATTGATTTTGAGGGGGTCATGTTTTTAATTTCCAAGAGTTTTTTTAATTCTCTGCATATTCTTTTTTGAAAAAGCATCTTGTTTTTGTTTTGTGGAAGTAATATCTTCTCTCTCTGGTGATATTAAAGAAAATTGTTGAATTTTCTTTTTATATAGACTTTGTTTCTTTCAAGTTCTTTTTTTACTATTTTAAAAAACATTTTTGGATTCTTGCACCTATCTTAGGGGCTTTTCTCAAATGTTTGGTGATGCTTAGTTGTCTGCTCATATTTTAGAGTACTATATTAAGAGGACATTGGAAGCTCTGAGTTTTTGATGGGGCTTGTGAGACTGTAGGGAATGGAGCTGGGTGTTGCATTGGAAAACTCTGTCAGTAGTGTTAATTCTTCTTTCAGAGCTACTCAGGCTCCCAAAGTATCTTCCAATATCACACCTCCCAGCATGCTAGGAGCTGAGTTGGGGAAGGAGGCTATGGATCTGGGCATCTGTAAAATAAATGTTCACTTAATCCCCTTGCTTTCAGTATGGCACTCTCACCCCCAGCTGGCCTGCAATCACTAGAGTAGAGACCCTTTTCAGAATAAGCCTCTAGTCTCTCACTGGGATGGGAAGGGGCATCCACCCATTTGTATGGCAAGAGTTAGGGAATGGATGGATCTTCTTTGTAAACAATTTAGCACCATTCTACTTGGTCTTGCTTCTCTGTCAGTCAACCTGTTGTAATCCCTGTGTCCCATGCCAGTCTTTTTCTTTTTTGGTTTATTTCATTGTTTTGATGGAAAATAGAGTCATAATATTTATGCCTCCCCCCACTCCCACCACCACACATACTTGTCTTCCAGAGGTAACCAGTTCTGCCAGTTCCTGAGCCTTTGGCCTTTCTCTGATGTAAAGTAGATTGAGTTTTGGCTTTCCCCAATACTGGTTTAGGATTCAGTTTTCTTGGGTCTTCCAGTTAGTTATCACTTCCAATAGCTTGCCAACCATCTGTTTTTTCCCCATTGTCTTATTTTCATGAGAATTTTTGCCTTTAAAACATTTTTCTTTACTTTCATTTGAGATGGGAACAAAAGTAAGTGTATAGGTCCAAGCTGCCATCTTTATGCAGAAGGCTCCAGCCACCTGTTTTTACTTGGGTAACTTCCATTAGTCCTCCCCTTGAGCCTTCTCTGGTTCTTCTCTTTCATCCCTTCTCTGCCATTCCGGGTCACGTGCTTCCAGAATTCTTCCTATGTGCTTCCATGACATCACAGTGCTCTCTGCAGATAGCTCCTTCATTCATCCACTTGGTAAATATTTATTGAGCACCTACTATGGGCCCATGAGGACACTAGGGCTACAGCAATGAATAAAGTACACAGCTGTCATGGAGCTTGCATTCTAGAGGATGAAGCAAACAAATATGCAGGTAAACATACAAACAACCATGACAATTTCAAGTAATGATAAGTGTTATGAAGAAAATAAAACAAGGTAACGAATAAAGAGACTGGGGTGGGAATGGTAGGACCCTTTTATAAGGGGTCTAAGACATCTTTTCTGAGGTGGTTAACTCACTCTCAATTTGAGAGAATGCAAAGTAATCAGGGTCTTCAGAGCCGAGGGGTAAACAGATACTGGAGAGAAGGGTTTGAAGATATGGAGGAATGTTTTGATGACAGAACACAGTTTCCTTCCAAAGGTCCAGTGGGAGGGTTTGGGTGGGGGAGAAGAACTGAGGACCAGCTTATGTGAGGGAGGTATGAGTAATGCAGCAACAGGAGTTGGGTGATGCTGAACTGGAGGTTTGAGCTTCTTGTGGTGTCTGAAGTAAGCGGGGGGAAAGGCCTGAAGGTGAGGCAGACATCCGCACTACACCCCAATGTATTTGGCCATTATAAGTTCTTTCTTGTAGGAGGAGCAAGCTCCCCAGGGCCCCAGAGCAGACAGGTGTTCTGGGGTCACCAACTCCACTGGAGTCCTCAGTGGGAACTCTCAGGGAGCAGAGATGTCTCCGGACCGAGCATATGGAGCCACACCAGCTTCCTTGAGGTGCTCTGATGAATGTGTGTGTGGGAGCACAGAGGAGGGAGGTGGGTACTCATTATTCATTATAATTGGTGATAAGGTCTTTGCTAGGCAGAGGTTTGGGTAGAATATTATAAAAATTCCAGATGCTGAGAAAGCAATCTGTGATCCTTGGTGTCCTTCTGTCCTCCGTGGTTGTTTTTCTGGCCTGGTCAAGTCAGTCACGCTAGTGAGATGTTCTCTTGCCCAACTTCCTTGAATGGAGGCACAGAGAGCTGTTGGTGTCAGGTGCACCCGGCCAGCTGCTCCTGTGGATGTCACCCTGCTCTATGTCCCTTGTCACCCTTCCCCTCCCCTGCTGCTTGCTGACAGGACTGTGCTCACAAGTTTTGGCAAAGCCAACAACGACAGAATAGCTTCTTGTCACTCTGCTGTTGAGGTAACACGTATGCAGGGTGGCCTTTTGTCTCCTTCTTGGCTGTGGCCCTTTTGATAGATTGGTGTCCTCATTTCCCCCACGAATCTGAGGGTCACTGACATTCTGTGTCACTCAGTGATTTCACATGCCATGAGAAGGGGGATGGGGTCAGGCATGCTATATTTTCTCTTATGTTGGGGTTGCCCTTTTACCCCCAGAGCACTTTGTGGAAGGATGGGCTTTTCCCCAGACTCACAGCTGGGGAAGAAAGGAAGAAAACACTACCAGTTAAATAAAAAGGCTCAAAAACTCCACCAATACAACACCAAGAGTGAACCCTAAGGTAAACTGTGGATTCTGGGCAATAATGATGTGTCAACATAGGTTCATTAATTGTAACACGTACCACTCCAGTGGGGATATTCCTAATGGGAGAGGCCGTGTGTATGTGGGGACAGGGAGTGTATAGGAACTCTGTCCTTCCCTTTCCATTGTTTTGTGAACCTAAACTGCTCTAAAAAGATAAAGTCTTAAAAAATAAAAGCACTGTAAATTCCCAATGCAGGATTTAAAAAAAATGGTTTAAATTATAGGACTAAATAAGGTTATCTGACTCTGTGCCTAGAAAATGAGACTGGCTCGGAAGAGCTTTGTTATTATTACCTCATTTGCAAGCCAAGTAGCCTGGGCAGGTCGTGGATGTGCCTTGCCGCCCAGAATGCGTGGGGACTGTTGGTTTAGTGCAGGCTGAGGCTCACTGGCTCTGGTTCCTCCCAGGCTCTCCCCAGACACCAGATGGACCCTGAGCAGGATTCCAGTTCTTGTCATGTCTGTCGCTACTCCCAAGGCATAGAGGAAACCAGTGTGCCCAGCGGTCCAGGCAGGGTGAAGGCAGTGGGTGAATCTGGGTGTGCTTCTTTCTCTCTCTCCATTCCCACTTGGGGGGGGTTCCTTTTGAGAGCAAGGAAGTTGGGGTTCCTCTGCAACATGTCACCCCTTGACCTGTCTCCCCATTACTTTGTGAGGCCAATGGGACTCCTGATTGTGACTTGTGTCAGCAAAGCCTGTTCAGAGACGAGTCTGAACCAAGACCCTGCCACCAAAATTTGGCTAAATCTCCAAAATTCTGGGCATCCGTTTTCCTCTCTGTCCAGTTGGGGGGAGCTTCCAGGGCCTTGCAGCTCCGAATATTCTATAGTTCTACTGGCTCTCTGGCTGTCCATGGGTAATGCACACTTCTGTTTTGCCCTTTGCTGGCAGGAGCTGGGACTTGTATTGATTTGGTTTGGCCTGAGGAGAGAGGAAGCCCGGGCACTCATATTCTCCTCATTAATATTTCATATTCCATGAGCAGCTATTCCTCTCCCACTAGGAGAGGCTGAGCCGCGGACCCTCGGATGCTTTTTAGCATCAGATATAAGCAGAGCTCCCTCACCTACTGGTCACTGAATCCCAGTGGTGTTGGGGGGGCGGTGGTGGTGGGGAACACAACGCCTTCCCTTCTGTCTTCTTAGAGATACTGTGGCTGAGAGGAACCGGGGAAGGAGACAGAGAGACAGGGGAGATGGCAGGGCGGGGTGGGTGGGGGGCGAGAGCGGGAGAGTGGGGGCGGGGTATGGCTTGAATAATTAAATCGAAGCTGCCTTCCCCAGGATGTAGCCACTCCTGCCCTCCCTGGGCCCAGAAGTTGGTGGTCATTTCCCAGCCAAGAGTCGCTGGAGCCCAGGGGGGCCCAGTGGCTTCCTCCAAGTAATAAATGGCACGGTTGCAACTTGAATTCCTATTGGTTCCCTTCCCTGAGGCAGAACTGGCTTCTGTCACAAGGGTATGTTTTGACCTTTCCAAATCATCAGTGAAGATAGTAATGTGTGTCACTGTTTGCTGCCAGAGGACTGTGTCTTTCTTTGCAGGGAAGTCCTGTGAATCATGTTGCAGAGGGCTATGGAGACCTGGTTGGCATGGGGCGCACCTGCATTGGTGACCACAACCTTCTTCACACTTTCTTAAAGCATACATCGCAGTGGTGGGGATTGTTCGTGCTGAACTCCCCCCACCCCCTGGATTCTGAAAGCTCTAAAGAGAGGAAGTCTGCCTTCTTTGTCTGGTCCCCGGGATCTCGTCCTGAGCCAGGCAAACAGATGTCCATCAAATAGTTGTCCAGTGGGTGGGAAATAAATATGACCCTGGCTTGTAGCTTCCCTGGGAGTCCCAGGCTCTGGCATTTACATTGAATGGTTACAGTTTATGGAAGCTGATTCTGTAAACTGTGGCATCTGAGCGCAGGAAAAGGGGGTCAGCCGAATTAAAGCCCTTCAGTGTATTAAACGCCCTGGCTTCATTTCCAGGCTTTTTGATGTAGCTGGGAAAATCCACATTGAATTTCAGAATGATCTCTTTAGAGAGCATCTAGTACAATTCCCTCATTTACTTGAACAAGGAGGTTTGGAGAAAATAAATTTACCAAGCTCTCCATTGGTAAGCACCCCTACTAACTGCCCATGAGTAATCCTGTTTTGTCATCCTATACTCTTTTGACCATATCACCCCGACTCCCTGTTTATTCACTTCTTCTAAGAATAGAAATTGCGTGGAATTTTAAAGAACAGAAATTGGAAAACTGGCATAGTAAATGAGTAGTAAGGAGAATGTTTAGGTGGCTTGCTTCAGAATGCAGATACTCATCTTTGTGTCGTTCATTGGCTATCCACCAAGGACTTGTAGATATATTTGTCTGGATAGGACAAAGGAGACATAGGTCTATATCCTAGTATCTCCTCCTTTCTTTCTCTTATGCTTAAGGTTTCCTGGTGAGTTTTTGTTTGTTTGCTTTATTAGGTTTGCTATGTCCTTTTTGAAACATAGAACGTAAACTGATCCTATCTCTCTTTTCTCCATTCATGCCCTGGCTACGCCTCCATTCCCGGGTGAGTGAAGACTGGCTCTGGAGCTACCTTCTTTTTTATTTTATTTTATTTTATTTTATTTTATTTTATTTTATTTTATTTATTTATTTGAGAGAGAGAGCACAAGCAGGGGGAAGGGGCAGAGGGAGAGGGAGAAGCAGACTCCCTGCTCAGCAGGGAGCCTGATGCGGGGCTCGATCCAAGGACCCAGGGCTCATGACCTGAGCTGAAGGCAGATGCTTAACTGACTGAGCCACCCGGGCGCCCCTGGACCTACATTTTGGTGGCTTCCCTGCTTCCTCTGACTGCTGGTGAGGACACTGAGGAGGAGGAAGAGGAGAGTAAAGATGAGGAAGATGACAAGGAGAGGAAAGACAAGAAAACCGACGACCATCCATGTCAGCAAATGAGCAGGCCAGGCTGTCATTGTGGTGACTGTGGATGGAGCCCTCTGGAGGTGTGTGTGCAGTAATGACAGCCACATTCTATGGGCAGCCCTGAAGTGAATAATTCTGCAACATAGGACATTTTGTCCCAGTAAAGGACAGGACAGTGGGCTACCTTCCACAGAGATCCACCGACGTGCCCCCCTTTTCCTCTTTCTGTGAAGGACTGGGGAAGCTTCAGCCTGGCGCCGTGTCTGGAGACAGCACCCTCAAAGGAGCTACACAGTTCCTTTTGGTTCGGGCATTCAGAGTCCACGAGAATTTGACCGATGAGCCCTCTGCGGGGGGGGTTTTAGGGAGCCAGCTCTGCCATGATGACTGAGGCCAGGATGAAAGCTGATACTGAATCCTTTCCCTTATTAACGCTTTAATCCCCACCACACCCCTCCTTCACAAACAAGGAAACTGAGGCAATGTGCACACAGTTGGCAAATCTGATGGGGTGCTCTTCCTATCACAGCCATTTGCTGGGGCACAGGCCTGGCCCCCGCATGGAAAGGGGGTTCTTGTGGCTGCCATCTGGCAGACTTCACACCCCCATTCTTTCCCTCGCCAGCTAGACATGGCCTGCTCACTAGCGCCTCTCATGATTCCTCCTCAAAGCCTTGCTCTTTCCGCCGGCCGCATCGTTCATCGTTTCAGCAACCCGGGATATGTAGGAGGTTGGAGGCGTTTCCTTTGGGAAGGGACTGAGGCTCCTTAATCCCATAGAGCCATAGTGCTGTGCTGGCCTATTGACAGGGATGCTATCATCTAGGAACGCCTGGGCCGATATTACTCATAGCGAGCCCCCGCAGACATGCCCCGACCAGAGCCGATGTGGGGGTTGGACCAGCCCTGTGGTTCTTATTTTGGTTGCAGGATGCACTTCAGCAAGAACTATCAGGAAACTTTGAGGAACAAGATGTATTACTCACAGGTCCTGCAGGGTACATGGTACAGCAAGGTCTAAGTAGAGAGAGAGGATGGACCTGGATTTCTGCCTTTATTAAGGTCTGAGGGTAGGGTGTCTAGTAGAGTTTCTTGAGTTCACTCTTTACTGGCTCATTTAAGGCATAAGAGTGGGAATTGGGGCAACTGGCGGGAGAAGCGGGGTCACTCAAACTGTCATTATGTCGCTTACCCAGGACTTTCTGAGAGGGAATTTCCTGGGTTGGGGTGGCCTGATTCCTTCTCTGGCTAAACATTTTGCTAAGAGCTGTGTCTTATGGCTGGTGATGTGCTCATTGGAGATGGATGTCTTTGCAGGGAACGTCTTGGCAATCAGAAGCCTAATGTCGGGCACCTACATTACAATCATAAAGCTTAATGTCACGTGCTTACACTGCATGTATTTTCATCAAATATTTTTGATCAAATATAAAAATATTCAGAGTTGTGTTCCACAAGAGTCCCAACACGCAGGCAGCATGTAAGGTGGATTTTTTTTTTTGCCAATGTAGAAAGTAGAAGGGAGAGAGGGGCTTGGGTGGGGGAGGTGGGGGCTGGGTGATCTCCTGCCTGTCCTTCTGTGCTGCTCTCTCTCCCAGGGACAGCCTGAGCTCCAGAGGGGAACCTCCCACTCTCCTCCAGGCAGAACTGCATAGAAGAGCCTCCCGCCCACCACGGACCCTCGAGTTGGAGGAAGAAACTCGTTTTTTAGCCAAACTGGATGATCGGTCTTAGTTTCTACTTTATCTAATCTCTCGATAGTTTCTAAATGTTCCTTTCTCTTTTGCAGCCCTGAAATGACATGCCATTCTTTAAGGAATGTCAAATCGAACTGGTGCACAATGGACTATTTCTTATCATTCTGATACACATAAGCTCTTAGGTGTAATTTTATGGCTGTGCTTTCTGACCAGATATTAGTAATAGTCTGAACTGAAAAGCATAAAAGAGAGTTGTTGCCATTGAGATGCTAAATATGCATAAGCACATTTTTAGAGTCTAGTGATTTTTTTCAGGCTTTTGGGAAGTCTGGCTTGTTGTTTTCTAATTGCAACATAACTGAAGAATAGGTCTGAAATTATGGAAGCATGCCTCAAATAACGCTGTGTTTATTTCATCCTCATTTTTAATGCCATTAATACAACTTATCATAGAGATTCTAATTTATATTACAATTGAGTTTCCAGCAACTGAACACAATCTCTAGTCTTCTTTTTAGTTCGGATCTTTGTTTCATGTCTTCTTTAATATAAATACCAGTGCTAGAAAAGAAAACACAATGCACAGTATTTCACACACAGGATGCTTGTTAGCTTAGCTCTGAAGAGCCAGTAAATAGCATGTCGTCCAATGCACAGTTCTGTCCCAGCTCTATTTTCTTTTTAAGACTTATTTGAGAGAGGGAGAGAAGGAAAGGGTGTGCACACTAGTGCATGCATGAGTGAGGGAGGGGCAGAGGAAGAGGGAGGGAGAGAATCTTAAGCCGACACCTCACTGATCGGGGAGCCCCACTTGGGGCTCGATCACAGGACCCTGAGATCATGACCTGACCCGAGATCAGAACCTGAGCCAAAATCAAGAGTGGGCCTCTCCACTGACTGAGCCACCCAGGTACCCCCCTAGCTCTATTTTTTAAAATGCCTTTTTATTTAAGAATAAAAAGGTATCCAGTGAATATTTGTTGAGTGATTAAATAAATGAATGAGTGGATGAATTCAGTGATGCTGATATATAATATTGGGTAAGTGACTTAATTATGAAGCATATTTTTAAGCATCTGTCCATCCCCCCTCACTAGGATGAAGCTGGACTTTTTTTTTTTTTTTTTTTTTAAAGATTTTATTTATTTATTAGAGAGAGGGAGACAGCGAGAGAGGGAACACAAGCAGGGGGAGTGGGAGAGGGAGAAGCAGGCTTCCCGCCAAGCAGGGAGCCCGATGCAGGGCTCGATCCCAGGACCCTGGGACCATGACCTGAGCCGAAGGCAGACGCTTAATGACTGAGCCACCAAGGCGCCCCTGAAGCCGGACTTTTGTCTGCTTTGTTCATAGGTATATCCCAAGCACCGAGGACCGTGTCTGGCACACAGAGGCACTCAGTAAATATTTCTTGAACAATTAGTGCATCCGAGACTATAGCCGCAGGCTACTCCCTCATCTCAGCCAGATGGTTCTCAAATGTTTATCTTTGGTCACAAAGGGAAGTGGGAGAACAACTTCAGATGTGTTCAAGGATCGGAGCAGGTTGCTCTGCTGTTCCTGGTCCTGTTACACAAATGTCATCTGCCCACAGGAGCCTCGCTCCAAATGCCTAGAAGGCAGCTGCAGACATCAGTCTGTGTTTATTTCTTTTTAGGAACTCTTCTTCGCTTTACAGTTTCTCACCTGTGATTTTTCACTTTTTGAGTCCTCAAAACAATCACTTCTGGTGACCGCAGGGACTCCAACAGATACTAGTACACCCATGTTCATAACAGCGTTATTCCCAGGCATCCACCGATGGATGAACGGATAAACAGCGGGATCCAGGGTGGTACACATCCGTACACTGAACACTATTCAGCCTTGAAAAAGAAGGGAGGGGCGCCTGGGTGGCTCAGTCTGTTAAGCGTCTGCCTTCGGCGTGGGTCCTGGGATCGAGCCCTGAGTCAGGCTCCGTGCTCAGCGGAGACTGCTTCTCTCTCTGCCTCTCCCCCTGCTCATGCTCGCTCTCTCACTCTCTCTCTCAAATAAATAATATCTTAAAAAAAACAGGGCGCCTGGGTGGCTCAGATGGTTAAGCGTCTGCCTTCGGCTCAGGTCATGATCTCAGAGTCCTGGAATCAAGTCCCGCATCGGGCTCCCTGCTAGGCGGGGAGCCTGCTTCTCCCTCTGCCTCTGCCTCTCTCTCTCTCTCTCTCTGACTCTCATGAATAAATAAATAAAACATTTAAAAACAACAACAACAACAACAACAAAACACAAAGGAAGGGAATTCTGACAATGCTACAATATGGATGAACCCTGAAAACATAATGAGGAGTGAAATAAGCCAGTCACAAAAGCATAAAATATTGTATGAATCTACTTTTAAGTCGTCAAATTCATACAGAAGAAAGCAGCATGGTGGTTTCCCATGTACTGGGAGTTTGGTCCATGATCCCAGAGGAGCCCAGTTTTCCAGCCGTCCCCACCAAAGGTCGGAAGCCGTCCTGGGCTCCCCGCTAAGGGAGTTCCGCTGAGAGACCACGTGGACCAGGAGAATTGCCTGGTGAGCGCTTCCTGAATTCCTGACCCACGTGACTGTGAGGTACTGTAGGAAAATGGTGGTTGTATTAAGCCACGAGGTGTGGGCAATTATATTGCAGTAGATAACAGCTTTGCCACTCAGGATGGTTTTGGTTTTGGAGATTATCTGCTGTTGTTTTAGCTAATGAGGGGCACTTAACGAGGGAGATTGTCCTGCAAAGCTGCCCGGAGTCTTTAAAAATGTCTGTGTGGCTACATTTCGTCCAGCCAAGCCAAGTGAGCACCATTGCTGTTACCCGGGTGATTTGGAAAACCCCACGCTTTCTGCTGCTACTGTCCATGCCTTTGAGGTGACCACAGCCTACCGATGCTGGACTGCACCTTTGCTGGTGGAGACCTGAGCAAGAAAATGAATGGAACTGAAAAAACAAAATAAACGGAATAAAATTCCTATTGTATCTTAAAAAAAAAAAATTAAGCCCTTGAACTGTTCTTTTGTTGTTCCTGTTGTTTTGTTTTTAATCAGAGTAGGAGTGGTGAGAGTGGGCACCCTTGTCTCATTCCTGATCTTAGAGGGGAAGCTTTTAATCCTCCATTGACTATGATGTTAACGGTAGCTTTGTCATATATATGCCTTTATCATATTGAGATATGCTCCTTCTATGCCCAAATTGTTGAGAGTTTTTATCGTGAAAGGATATTGAATTTTGTCAAATGATTTTTCTGCATCCTTTGAGTTGATCATATGATTTTTGTCTTTCATTCTATTAATCACCTTTGTTGATTTCCCTATGTCCAATCATCATTGCTTCCCAGGGAGAAATCCCACTTGATCATAGCGAGTGACCCTTTGAATGTGTTGTTGAATTCAGTTTGCTAGTATTTTGTTGAGAATATTCTCATTTATGATATTGGCCCATAGTTTTCTTTCTTGAAGTGTCCTTGTCTAGCTTTGGTATCAAGGTAATGCTGACCTCGTAAGGTGAATTGAGGAGTGTTCCTTCCTTTCCAGTTTTTGGAAAGAGTTTGAGAAGAATTAGTGTTAATTCTTCTTTAAATGTTTGGTAGAATTCATCTGTGAAGCCATCTGATCCCGGACTTTTCTTTGTTGGGAAGTTCTTCATAACTGACTCAATCTCCTACTTGTTATTGGTCTGTTCAGATTTTGTATTTCTTCATAATTCAGTCTTGGTAGGTTCTATGTTTCTAGATATTTATCCATTTTTTTCTAGATTCTCCAATCTGTTGGCATATAATTTTCCTAAGTCTCTTATAATACTTTGTACTTTTGTGGTATCAGTTGTAATGTCTTTTCTTTCATTTGTAATTTTGAGTCCCCCTTTTTTTCTTAGTAAGTCTAGCTAAAGGTTCATAAATTTTGTTTTAAAAAAACCATCGTTTAGTTTTGTTGATCTTGTCAATTGTTTTTCTGTTCTCTATTTCATTAATTTCTGCTCTAACCTCCTCCCCTCTAACTTTGCACTTAGTTTGTTCTTGTTTTTCTAGTTCCTTGAGTTGTAAAGTTAGGTGGTTTATCTGATTTTTTTTCTTAATGTAAACATTTATTGCTATATACCTCCTCCTTAGCATTGTCTTTTCTGCATCTCATAAGTTTTGGTATGCTATGTTTCCATTTTTGTTTCAGTATCTTTTTTTCTCTCATCTTTGACCCGTTACTTATTCAGAAGTGTGTTGTTTAATCTCCACATATTTGTGAACTTTCCAGTCTTTCTCCTATTATTGATTTCTAGTGTCATACCATTGTGGTCAGAAAAGGTACTTGGTATGATTTCAATATTTTTAAATTTGCTGACTGTTTTTGTAACCTAACATATGAATGCATGTATGAATGTAGTCTATGAATGAAAGTAACCTAATTTTCTTCTATCCTGGAGAATGTTTCATGTGCCCTTAAGATGAATGTGTATTCTGTTACTGTTAATGGAACGTTCTGTATATGTCTGTCTGGTCCATTTAGTCTAAAGTGTAGTTCAAGTCCAGTGTTTCCTTATTGGTTTTCTGTTTGGATAATCTATATATTGTTAAAAGTGGGGGATATCAAAGCCCCTGCTAATTGTCGTATTGTTGTCTATTTTACTCTTCAGGTCTGTTAGTATTAGTTTAATATAAGTAGGTGCTCTGATGTTGGTTTCACATATTTTTATAATTTTTATAGCCTCTTGATGAATTGACCCCTTTATCATCACAATTACCTTGTCTCTTATTACAGTTTTTGACTTAAAGTCAATTTTGTTTAATAGAAGGATAGCTACCTCTCTTCTCTTTTGGTTTCCATTTGCATGGACTATCTCTTTCCATCTTTTCTCTTTGAGCCTATGTGTGTCCTTGAAGTTGAAGTGTGCCTCTTGTAGGCAGCATATAGTTGGGTCTTGTGTGTGTTTGTGTGTGTGTGTTTTCTCTTTGTTGTTTTTTAAAAAATCTACTCAGCCACTCTGTGCCTTTTTTTTTTTAAATAAAATTTTTTAAAAGATTTTTATTTATTTATCTGAGAGAGAGACAGAAAGAAAGAGCATGATTGGGGAGGAGAGGGAGAAGCAGGCTCCCCACTTATCAGGGAGCCCGATGTGGGGCTTGATCCCAGGACCCCCGGGATCATGACCTGAGCCGAAGGCAGACACTTAACGGACTGAGCAACACAAGCACCCTTCACTCTGTGCCTTTGGATTAGAGAATTTCATCCATGTATACTTAGAGTAATTATTGATAGGTAAAGACTTAGTATTGCCATCTTGTTAATTGTTTTGTAGTTCTTTTGTTCCTTTCTTCCTCTTTTTCTGTCTTCCTTTGTGAATTGATGATTTTCCTGTAGTGGTAGACTTTGATTCCTCTCTCTATCTTGTGTGTATCTACTACAGGTTTTTGTTTTGTGGTTACCCTGTGGTTGACTTGAAACATAGATATAACAGTCTGTTTTAAGCTGATAACATCTTAACTTTGATCACATACAAAAACTCTTTTTACTCCCTCACCTCCACACTCTGTTTTTCATATCAAAATTTATATCTTTTTGTATTGTGTATCCATTAGCAAATTATTGTAGTTATAGTTTTTTTTTGTTTCAGATGCACAATGTAATGATTTGATATTTGTAGATATTGCAAAATGATCACCACAATAACTCTAGTCAACACCCATCACCATACATAGTTAATTTTTTCCCCCTTGTAATGAAAGTTCCCCTCTCCTAGCTATTTTGGAATATGCAATATGGTATTATTAACTATAGTCACTCTGCTGTACATTAATTTGTACTCCCCCCCCTTTACCCATTTGCCCACCTGGGGGGTCAGGGCAAACAGCAAGAGCTGAGGCCAACTGTGGGCACCCTGGCAACTTTGGGGACCCTCGATGTTGGTGTGAACTACCATGTGTGCTGGTTCTCACCATGGGTGCAAGGCAATGGAAGCCAGTGTCAGGAGTCAGGCTGGGGGCATGCAGGTGCACAGCTGGAGGGACTGTCTGCAGGTAAGCCTACTGGTACAGGCCAGCGACAGGAGATAGGGCCAGATCCAGGCCCACAAGCAGCTGCAGGGGCCCTGGCTGTTGGTATGCCCTCCTGTGACTGAAGGCTCTCCCCATGGGTGTACACATGGCAGTGGAGGCCAGGGTTGGGCGTCACTGGGATCCTCCATCACTTCCATTGTGTGGCTGCTATTACTAGTCCCTGCTTTTCTTCCTTGTTCCTAGCCAACTCTCTACATCTGAGCTTTGCTTGTCTGGGTGAGGTGAAATCAAAGCAGGACTTTTGAGCTGTGACCCGAAAAGCTGGGGAAGCTAGTCAATCACCCCATCCCCCTTTCCTGGTGAGGGAAATTCTTTCTAGCTAGAGAATGCCATCTCAGTGTCCAGCAATGCTGGCTTTGGGGAGGGGATGATGCAGGCAAAAGGAGGCTGTCTTCTCTTCCTGTATGGTTATTCTTGTGTGGTTATTCTTTTTGTTCCATTGTGTTGCTGAAGTTTCTTAAGTGGACTCCAGAGCTGTCTCAGAATTGTTTTCACTCATGGGTAGCTGTCAAATTGTTGATCCTGGCTAGGGGCCAGAGGCTGGGGACTCCAATTGCATCATCTTGGTGATATCACTCTCCCCCATCCACTCTTGAAGTTTGGAGCCTCGACGGAAGGAGCTCCCCTACTGGCATCCCCATTGCATTTCCCTAATGCAAGTTCTGGATGGTAGATTCCTCCACTCTGATTTTTCTTTTAACTATTAAATATTCCATACATGTACCATATTCTAGATTTGTCAAAAATTCTGCTTCCTTGATAGCTAACTTTTCCCATTTTTGTTCTATTTTGGGTTTTATTCCATGTGTATCTTTTATTCCCCTTTAAGTGAATGGAATCTCGAAAGAAAAGAGCAGTACTCATGTATGTTCCATTTGTTCACCGTCTTGAACTCAGAACAAGGAGTTCACTTTTGAATGTTGTTTTAGTTTAACTCAGGGATCAGCATATTAGAGTTGTTTATTCTGGGTTTTGGGTATCCAGTCAGCATTATTCAGGTCCCCACCGAGGAGAAGTTGAAAAGGTTCATAGAAGCAGAAAACAATCAGTAACCATAGATTATAATTATTGTACTATTAAGGTAGTGTTGCAGATAGGAAGGAAATAACTATTTTAATAGAATACATATACCTATGTACACCACACACCTTTGAGTCTATATATAAATAAGCAGGTGATATGTACATTTGCTTATTGCTAGCTTCTAGCATGTAAGTTTATGGAGGCAGGGATTTTTGTCTGTTTTGTTCATTATTCTATCCCCAGTGCCTGTTACAAATTAGGTGATCAGTCAACACTGATCAAGTAAATGAATGAGTAAACTTCACACACACACACGGCCATTGCTGCTTCTGGCTTGTTGCCAAAAATTATTAAATGTATAGAAACTCAAATCTATTAGACCATTTAGCTCTTGATAGGCTTTCCTTCTTCTGGCCAAACCATTACTGTGCACTGTTGTAAATGGTATTTCTGCTCATTCTTTGGAAGGTTGTCTTCATTTCGAGACTATTTTATCATCCAAGTTAATTCTCCTTTTCTACACTGTGTGCATACTTTCAAATTTATGAGCAGGTTGGAAGGTAAATTTTAAGGACATTAATGACTGTGTTTTGAGTATATAAAGTAGAAAAGCACTGAAATTTCCTTGTACAGTCTTTAATGCTTTAGAATCCTCATGGCAATTTAACAATTATTATTTAAGCAGAATACAGAAAGTTAGGTAGATATTTTGGATGTATTGTAATGCAGTAATTATGGGTGTTGGTAATACCAGTTTGTATGCCGCACCCATTATTTGTTAAACATTTTATAATTAATTATGTTCGTTCCCTTTAGGTCATTCCTCTAAGGCATATATGTGACTAATCCTTGTAACATTCTTGGGAGCTAAATATTGTGGCTTGAAGGCAACAAATGTCTCAGATATTAACCGATTTGCCACTAAAGGGAAAGGCTAAACATTCAGGAAGATGGGAGATTATGGTACAAATATTATGAGTTGCTCTGAAAATGCCTGAAATTCTGCCCAGTCCATTTTGTCCAGCAACCATGCTGCATCTTTTCTGTGACTTTAGCTTTTCTTTCAAGACAAGGTGGAGCTAGGTTTTTTTTCTTCCCCCCTCAGGCCAGTGAGTCCCAGCCTCCTTGAGGACAGGGCGCCCATACTTGGTTTTAAACTCCACGGAGGCTG
The DNA here is from genome assembly GCF_964656455.1 of Halichoerus grypus. Lineage (NCBI taxonomy): Eukaryota > Metazoa > Chordata > Mammalia > Carnivora > Phocidae > Halichoerus > Halichoerus grypus. The sequence goes on from NC_135718.1 coordinate 73,634,957, forward strand.
GGCACTTCCTGAACGCCAAGAGAAAAGAGGGAAAGGTGGAAGTGAGCTCCATCCTTAAATTCCTACTTTAGCCAAAGGGGCTTCTAAGGGCTTAAGCAAAGAGCAAAAAATAAAACTTAATTGGAAATGATATGGGGGGGCAAGAGTTGGATGAGCAGGAAGGAGTTGGGGGTGCCACTGACCTCTTTAGTTTCCTTATAGCTTTATAGCATCTTACCTCTACATCTTCTTACTCCTTCCCCCCATCACCTCCCTCTTTATAGGCTCCACATCAGCAACAGGAAAGGGAAAGCCAGGCGAGACTGCTGGTGAGGGTTGAGACACCAAAATAGGGGAGGTAGGAGGGGAGGGCTTGCTTCTTACTCCAACTATTCAGTTTCTTCTCCCTCTGCTCCCTTTACTGGTCCATTTCATTTTTCCACACTGCCAGTCTTTGCAAGTACAGCCACAGAGGCTCTTTCTTTTTCAAGTTTATTTATTTATTTTTTAGTAATCCCTACACCCAACATGGGGCACGAACTCGACCCCAAGATCAAGAGTCACATGCTCTACTGATGGAGCCAGCCAGGCATCCCACCACAGAGACTCATTAATACGGCATTAAAAAACTAGTTACTAAAAAAAATGTTACTGAACATCAATTTGTCTGTGCAAACCGGGTATATAAGATAAAGGGGGTGCTCAGTCTCTAACTACTTGAGGACGATGGGCAAAAAAAGTGGAAATGCCACGGGGCTGCACTGACATCCAGCATCCATCACGTGGCAATCCTGGTCCTGCTGGTAAACAGCAGAATTCGACAGAACAACTTGACCTAGCCAGTCAGGGCGAGAGAAGCCCTTTTGAAATTAGGAACCCAAGGCAAAGAGATTAAACTGCAGCTAGAACATGCTCTATACAAAGTAACTGTGGCCTTTGCACGTAAGCGGTGGGGCTGTGGCTTGCGTGTTGGCATTTATTGTTAATATTTCTAAAAATGGTATAATCTAGAGTCAGAAAACAACAGTATGCATCTGAAATGAATAATAAAGAAATGAAGTCACTACCAACTGGATGGCAGCCCACTGATCAGCAGCTTATTAAGTCAAGCATTTTCTAATTCTTTGTGAGATATAGATTTTAAATGATTTTTAAAACAATTTCTCACTCTTAACAACAATCTTATAAAGTAGGAAGGAAATTATTCACACCCTTATTTGACCAGTGGATCGGCTAAGGGCCCTGCCCTGGTCACCTGACAGCTGGTTCTATCTTTGGGACCAACAATCACCTGCTCACCCAGTGATTCTGAATCATTTAAAGTTTGTGTCTCCCATTCCTGGGCAATATCTCCCACTTCTTTCAAGATACCCACTTTTCTTCTCCATTCTCACTGGATCCTCACCAGTGTAGTCCGGAATCCCCTAGCTGAGGCCTCTCGCTTCCTACTGGCTTCCCCCCAGCCCCACCTCAATGGCACACTGCCATCATGCCTCCTGATATCAATGTCATTTCCCGGTGTCCCTGCAGTGTCTGGCACGTGGCAGGTGCTCAACAGACTCCTTTCATATTGTATCAAAACTCCACAGTCTGGCTAACCAGTTCCCTGTGCATGGTCCATTCCCAGGGTCTCCCAGAGCCCAGGTGGGCTCCCACCCCACTCAGACTCCCACCGCATGCTGGCTCCCACCCATGCTCCCTTGCGGGGCTCCTTATCCAGAAGATGCTCTGCTCTTCCCTTTCCCTACCTGCAGCTTCCCAAACAGTACAGGGCCAGCCTGTCTTCTGCCTCCAGATCCCGCGGGCTCTCCCTTTCCCTCATTCCTCTGAATGGTGCATCGCTGTGGAACCTCCTCACAAACTCTCTTACTGGTAGCACTGTACCTTTGGTTTCAATTTTGTGACACCAACTAGATGCTAAATCACTTGAGGCAAAGGACCAACCCTCTCTTCTCCCAGAACGCTTATTTATTCCAAACTATGCTGCTCAACTACTTGTTGAGTGACTTGTCCAGGGCAGGGGACTGGGACTTGGGTCTTCAATTCTCTGTCCACAAGCCCATTGCTCTGGAAGTTACAGCACTTATGTCCTAACTCTATGATATTTTCTATGTTTTGCCAGATGATGTGGAAGACAGTTCTACTAGTCAAGGCAAGTCAGAATTATATCATCTCACTGGAAACTAAATAAAACTACTTGCCTTTTGTGGTTCTTTATAACCAATTTGACCATATTTGCAAAAAGCAATTATTTATATTCAAAATCACTTCATATACTTACAGAGATTTGAGTTTTGGTTTTTGTTTTTAAGAAATTGACAAATGGAAACATTTTTCTCTCCTTCTATGATTAAAAAATATTTGAATGTTAATATTGTCTACTTTCTAGATACGATAATCTGAAAGTTGAGGTAATCTGGTCTGGCTTTATTTTATAATTCATATTTTCATTGTAGTGCATGTGGAATATTTTTGAATACTCGTGGAGTCACACCATTCCATACTTAGCTCTTCGGTATATAAATAGAACACTATCTTAAAAATAATTTTAATTTGGTGACTAATCTACCAGAGAGGTGGAACGACTTCTTGTTCATCCGAGTTGATTTCTCTGAGTTACAGGGGCAACGGCCAAGGGCAGCTTCCTCCCCATGTTGTTGCTGGCCACCCCACTTTTCTCTTTTGCCCGGCTTCCCACATCAGGGCCCTGGACAGTTCTTTTGAAGACCCAACCTAGCTTCTGTTTCCTAACTGACTCAACGTGAATGGTTCTGCCCTTCCTCTATCAGGATTCATAATGAAGACTGTGAGGGGTCCTGAGTGACACCAGAGCCCCTAGAAGAGACCAGCCACTTCCATGCATGGCAACTCCTCCTGCACTCATCACGTTTTCTCCCAGCGTTGGAATATTCTATGGAGTAGGTTTTGGCTGATCCCACCCAGGCTGTGTTCTCCACAAGGTATCTAGTGTAGTAGTAGAAACCCAGTAAATTGCAGGTATCTAGTGTAGTAGTAGAAACCCAGTAAATTGCAGGCTAAGTGGTTGGAGCCAGGGACCCTCCTGAATAGGTCCCAGCTGATGACTGAGTGTTTAGGTTGTCCCGGACCTTGAGGATCAGATCATTGTGCGTTCTCTGTTCCAGAAGGCTGGGTCTTAGAAGTTAGCTTCCATAGTCTCTCGGTGTTCCCAGCTCCCGGTTATCCCTGCCAGTGCCGTACTGCTGGCAGTAAGACATGGCATGTCTATGCACATGTCCCAAGTTATGACAAGGGTGGGGCTGAACCTATGAATGATTACAGTTGTGACAATTCCATGTATTGGGTATCAGTGATATGCCAAGACATTATATTAGTGCTCGTCAAACATTTTCTCACTTGACCCTCACAACAAGCCCATGAGGTAAGAATTTCCCCCTTCTTTTTGCGATTGAAGAAACAGAGTCAGTAAATATAGGTAGCTTGCCAGGATATATAATGAGTAAGTGAAAGTTGGAATTCGAATCCAGGGCCACATGAAGTCAAACTCATATGCTTAACTAAGTGTAGACTTTCGACAGGATTTTAGATTTTTTTTCCTTCTCGCAACTATTTTCTTTTTAAAAAGACTTACAAGGTAAAATGTGTGAGTCACACAAGCATGAATTTATTGTCTCACTTGTATTTTATCTGTGACCAGAGTAACGTAGGTCTTTTTTTTTTTTTAATATTTCCAAAGTCCTTGGTTCAGTGCTGTGCATGTACTTGGTGCACAGTGGCTAGAAACCGACTAATTTAATGGTAGAGCCATGTTTCCTAAATGTAGAGATACTAGAGATAGTAGGACCCAGCTCAGGCTTTGTCTCAGAATCTGATACCACTGGCAAAATCAAGTCCTTGACAGTGCATTAGCCACTGTGGACTTGGCAATGCATGTACCTGTTGTCTACGAGTAGTGGTGCAACCCATGACTGTCCTTCATGTGCTGACATCTAGCCCTGTATAAACATTTCTTTTTTAGAACGAGTTCTTAATTCCTACACCCCTCAGTTTATCACTCGTTTCTTGAGAATGTAATCTGTCCAGTCACAGGATGGTGATTCAGGCCAGAGATCTGGGCCATTTTCTGGGCAGTAAGTAGCCGGACTCCTGGCCTTGTCCTGTTAGGACCTGAGCCAGCACATCACATCACAGAGAGGTGCTCCTTCCACCCTCTGCTACTGATGCCAGCCCTTCGGCTCCTTTTCTCCTGCCCACTCTTGCCTTGTGGTTGCCAGAGTAACCATAAAAATATTACTCCACATGCTCTAGGAACAAAATGTCAGTGCACTTTACTATTGTTTTAATTTTAAAAATGACCGTGTGAAGATAACTCCAGCCTGGAAGAAATTCTCTTTCTGGCAGACAACTCCCTTTGGAAAGAAGAGATGCAAAATCAGTATGAAGAACTCAGGAGTAGCAGCAATACTTAGGTTTATTAAAAGAACCCAAACTCCTATGTCGAGCACAGTGGTCAATGTGCAATAAATGCGTATTTAGTGAGTGAATGAATGAGTGAAAAATGTGACAAACTTTGCTGAAAAATTTAGGGAAAAATATTGAATTTTTAAGTTAATCTCTGGACGCTATTATAAATTTCAGGATGTAGGTATAGTGGGTTGAGTAGCATCCCCCCCAAAATTGATGTCCACCCAGAACCTCAGAATTGACTTTATTTGGACATAGAGTCTTTGCAGATGTAATTAGAGATCTCACCATAGAATCATTCTGGATTTAAGGTGAACCCTAAATCCCAATGACTAATGCCCTTATAAGAAGAGGAGAGGACACAGAGATAGCTATACACAGAGCGGAAGACCATATGAACACCATGTAAAGAGAGGCAGAGATGTGAGGTTTGCTCCATGAGCCAAGGAACACCAGAAATCAGCAGGAAGTGGAAAACAAAAGGATGGATTCTCTTCTAGAGTCTTTGGCAGGAGCATGGCCCGCCGACAGCTTGACTTCACACTTCTGGCCCCCAGAACTGTGAGAGAATAAATTTCTGTTGTTTAACACATCCAGTTTGTGATAGTTTGCTGGCAGCCCTTAGAAACTAATACAGTGGGGACAGTTGAGGTTAATACTGATGTTTCCTTATTTACTTAGTCATCAGAGAGCATATCATGACCTCCCAAGGTATGTGGAAAAGTGAACTTATTATAATGATCATGGTAAAGAAAGATAATCTCTTTTCTGCCTATTTTCTGTTCTTTGGCACATCTTTTTTTCCATACATTTAGAGTTGCTCAGTGATACAGATGTTATAGGAAGAAAAACAATGGGAATTTTGGGCTGACGAGCTAAGGAGGAAGGTGGGATAGTAAGGGAGGGGATCTTATGGGTCACGAAGGTGAGGCCTTTGGAACCCAGTCTAGATTGTCATTTTTTTAAAAGAAGAGTTACACTGCTTGGCATGAGAAATTGAGAAGAACTTAGAGTTCTTTTAGTTGGCCTAAAAGAAAAGGGGAGGGGATCTTGAAAAAACAGAAAAGGTGACATATAAAGATGTCAAGAGAGAGAGTGGGAAAAAAGGTGAGGGGGAGACAGAGAAGAGGTGACTGGAGAGAAATGGAGGGGAGGGACAGAGGGGGGGAGGTAAGAGAAGGGAGGAGAGAGGAGAAAATCTCTGGGGGGCAAGGAATGTGGGGGGTGAGGGGGGAAAGAGAGAAAGGGGGTGGGGTAGGAAAAAGAGAGAGGGAGAGAGGGTAGAGAGAGAGGTTATTTTATCCAATCTGCATTTTCATTGAAATGTTTAGACCATTTACATTTAACATAATCAGTAACAAGTTTCTCTTAAACATCATCTTGCTATTTGTATTGTTGGTCCCATTTGTTCTTTGTTTCCACTTTCCTCTTTTTTGCTTTCCTTTGGATCAATCAAGGATTTTTATTATTGTATTTTATGTCCTTTTTTTTTTGGTATATTAGCTATACCCTTGTTTTACTTACTTATTTTCTGTGGTTGCTTTAGGATTGAAAAGACATATCTTTCTTTAACTTTCACAGTTCAGACTGCAAATAATATCACACCACTTCATATCTAGGGTAAGAACCTTGTAACTGTATACTTCCATTTCTCCCTCCCATCCATTGTGCTATTATTATCAGACATTTTACAAAACATTATAACGTGTTATAAACTTCATAACACATGGTTATTAGTTTTGCTTTAAATAGTCAACTACCACTTAAAGAAATTTAACAATGAGAGAAATAAGAAAAAAATGTTTCTTATTACACACAAAAAATCAGATCATGTTACTTCCTTGCTTAAAACCTTTCAACAGTTTCCTATCATACCTTGAATTAAATCTAAACTCAACATGGCCCACAGCTTAAATCTAGTTGGGGGGAGGGAACATGTTTTCAGCATCTAGTTCCATGCTCATTTCATGGGAAGTTCCCAAGAAATGATAGCTAGTTTCATTATTAACTTAATTTCTATCTCAGTGTAATTTACATACCCCCAAAGAGGAGTCAATTAGTCTAAATGAGTGCCTAGCTATAAAAGCTCCCCCCTTCCCTCTTTCCTTTCTTTCTTCTTCCCCACCCCCCCTCCCTACCTCATTTGCTGTTCTTTCAGAAACAAACACTCTGTCACCTAATCACAAAGGATTTTTGCTGGAGAATATTCCCTTTTGGATTGTCATGTACCTCCTACATTTACCTTGTGTTTTTAATAAGATTGTTTTGAAAATATGGGATTTTCTGCAAGTTATTTGCTCTTTTATCAAAGACTGCTTTCTTCATTGTCAAGGCTCTATATTCTGGTGGAAGGGATTGGCTTGTTCTCTTCTCCAGAACACTGAATTTAATTGTACTGTGATTTCTGTTACACCGAGCTACTCAGCACCCATTTCTCTTAACAGTTCAGTGAATAGCCCAATATATTTCCTTTCCTTGTGGCCTCTAAAATGACTGGTTCTTGTCCAAAACCTCATCTACATCTGCTCCAGAAGAGGCATTCCACCAATCTGTGCATGGGTTATCGAAGTTCTCCATTAACACTAACTGATCCCATTTGACATTTCCCCAGGGCTGCTAGCTTTCCCTGCTCAGTCTGGAGGCTCTGCTCCTGGCATGGTGTTACTCCTCCTGGTTCTGCTTTGTCCCTGACCCCTGTCCTTCTCTGTCTTTCCAGCCCTTCTGACTCTCCTGCTGAACAGAAGAACACAAATATTGACACACAAGACCTCCTCTTTCCAAGCAGCCTCCCCATATTACCATTCCAGGAGAGTTCTTTGTTCACTTAGTAGTTCATTCATTCCATCTTTCAATCAATATCTGCTGACTCCCTCCTACAGGCCAGGCACTGGGAATGGAGGGGGGGTGATTTGAGTACAATGAATTAGGTCGCTCCCAGCAACCTATTGGCTACTCAGGGATTATAAGTGTTCTAATTATGAGAACTGGATAAGGAAGTTTGGGCTAGGTCCTCTCCTCTGACTGTATTGATGATGCTATATGGTAATGATGCCACTGCTTCAAGGTTTTACAGCTCTCACATCAATCTACCCATCAGTCCTTGTTGTCCCCAGTACTATGGGGGACGGGGGTGTCTACTGCAACTTAAGGGCACCTTGTTACCAAACAGAAGACACTCCCTTCTTTCAGATAGAGCTCAAAGACAGTGCAGCAAACATTCCTCATGCCACCTCAGACTCTCTACTTGGACACTTCACTTCTGTATTATTGTTTGATAATTTGCTACCTTTATTTTCTCCGTTTTTTTTTTTTTATTACCATGAGCTTGACGCCATATCGCCTAGATTGAGACTGCAGGCTTTCATCTTTCTCTCCTATTCCATCTGTCTTTTGATTCCACTTATTGGAAAGCTCCTCAGTTTTAACTTACAACACTTGATTGAAATTCTTATTTTGGTTAACATTTGGAATTCCTAAGAACTCTTACTTGTTTTTTTTTTATTATTTTAAATATATCTTGTAACAAATTGCACTTTTAATGTTTTCTGCTTAAGCAGTATGTCATAATAAGATTGTTCATGTTCTCCCAAAATTCATTGCTGAAATCCTAACCCCCGATGTGATGGTATTAGGAGAAGGGGCCTTTGGGAGGTGATTAGGTCCAGAGGGTGGAGCCGTCATGAATGGGATTGGTGCCCTTATATAAGAGAACTCAGATTGCTCCCTCATTCCTTCTGCCCTGGGAGGACCCAGCAAGAAGATGGCCATCAGCAAACCAGGTAGAGGGTGCTCAGAGATCTGCCAGTGCTTTGACCTTGGACTTACCAGCCTCCAGAACTGTGAGAGATCAATGTTCGTGGCTTAAGCCACTCTATCTATGGTATTTTGGTTATAGTGTAGCAGCCCAAATGGACTAAGACAGGCTCAGACTGATTTAGGGATGCAGGGAAGGGACCCAGCATATGTATGGGATCAAGTGACTCCTCCTGTTGTTTCCTAAATAATAGGCTTTTGTTGTTGTTCCTCTGGGTTGACTTTCAATGTAAGAAGGACCTTAAAAGAAAACAAACTAAAAAGTTAAAAAAAAAACTTTTTTTTTTCTCTCTATTTTATACTGAACGGATTAAGACTGATGGGCACATAATTAAAATGCATTTTAAGGATATGCAAATCAAATTAGTAGAAACTGAAAACGAAATATAAAATGAAGCCAGAGCAAAAAGACTGGACATTTTTGCCTCCACTTTATTAAGAACAATATAGTAATTTCCATATATGAAGAAAGAGAAACATGTAAAAGGAAAACTAATAGACTAAGCAAAATACTTTCTGGGACATGGAATATAAATGAGAGTATTATAGGAATGAAACTAGGACAGTTTACTAGAACCATGAGCAATGCTGACAGTAGGTAAAATGAGAAAACCAAAGCAACGTTCAAAGAGGAAAGTTTGAGAAGACTAAATGTTTTACTAATGAAATATATAAACGAAAGTATTTTTGTTCATTAGACAGACACAGAAATCTGATTTTAAGTGATACCTCCGTGGTGGAGACATTTTTTAAAAATTGCCTATCTCCGCATCCAGGTATACATCTCTATTGGAATAGCACCATGTGATTTTACTTTGGAAGTATAAATTGAATCCAAAGTAAGGAAAAAAGTCTGAGGCGTTTATGTCCAGGAGTTTTGGTTATTTACAGTTTTACATATAGAGAAGCATTGGTTCCATTTTAGAGGATGGGCAGAGGAGAAGTTTGGACACTAACAAAAACATTAAGTTGCATATTTACAAAAAGAAGAATCTAGATGTCTTCAGACTGACAAACACAACCTCCATGTCAGGAAAGAAGCTGGAAGAAAATAATTGTGAAACCATTTGATAAATATTTGAATAAGAACGGTAGTAAACAGCATGGCTTTAGAAAGAACAAATGCTGTCAGACTAAATTAATCTCCTCCTATGACAGAATGACAAGTCCCTGCATTGAGGGGCAGGTAATAGGTATTAGCTAACATGACTTCAGCAAGGATTTTCATTTCTTTTTGGGGAGCAAGTAAATAAGTTAATTTCAGGTAGTGGTAAGTAGTTGAGAAGGAAATAGAGCAGAATATTGTGAAGGAAATGGTGGATGAAGGCCGGTGCCTTGGACATAGTGGTCGGGGAGGTTTCTTGGAGAGGCTGCTTGAGCAATAACAAGGAGCCCATCATGCAACAGTCCAAGGAGGGGGCAGCTAGTGGATGACCTTTCTCTGTTTGATGGGTAGAGAGAAGGCCAATGGGGTTGAAAGGTAGAGAACAAAGGTGGGATATGGATGACAAGAGGGGTCAGAAAAGACAGAAGATGCTGGACCTTGAGGGTGTGTGATAAAGGGTACGGATTTTATTTAAGGCCAGTGGGAAGGGGTTTGAGGATTGTAAGCAAGGGAATGACACGATCCACTTTATGTTTGTAAAAGGGCCCCCCTGGCTGCTGTGCAGGGTGGACGAAGGTGGGTAACAGGGGAAGCAGAGAGAGGCCATGGAAGTAAAGCAGAGGGCAAAGCCTTGGACTAGGATGCTGGCTGTGGACATAGTTCAGAGGACCAGGTCTGGAACATCATTTGAGGTGGGATTTGCCAATGGATTACACGCGGGGAGTAAGAAAAGAGAGATGACCCAAGGACGATGCTTGGGTCTTTGGCTTGATCCACTGTGCACCACTGGCTGAGATGGGAGAAGACTCAAGAAGGAGGGATTTGGGGAAGAAATTTGGGAGTTGTCAGTTCTGTTTGGGATATTTCATGTCTGACTGCCTGCCCTCCATCCACATGGAGGGGTTGAGTAGGTAGTGGGACACTTTCACGAACTACTCCGGAGGTCAGGCAGAAAGGTTAGAGTTGGAGATAGACCATTTATAAGTCGCAGCATGGAGATGATATTGAGATGACCTCATTTGGGTCCTCATGGGTTCTCTGTGTGGTAGTTACAAACAACAGTAGGTGAGTAGCAGGTATGTAGAGGTCCAGATGTGACCAGGGGTGTCTGTAGAACTCAAAATCCAGGAAGAACAAGAGCAACAAGGAGGACAGACTACATCAGTAAGAGGGATTCCCAGGCCAATCTCTGTCCCACGAGTATAGCTTTACCAGATTTAGCAAATCAAAACATCGCATGGGACAGTCTTACACTAAACAGATTTATTCATTATTTATCTGAAATTAAAGTGTAAGTGGATGTCGCACATTTTTATTTGGCAACCCTCGTTGAACGTTCCGTGTATCTTCCTCTTCTCCATCCCATACATCCCACAGTTGTGGTTCTCTTTTTTAGTACATTGGGTTATAGTGGCTGTAAACCTCTTTTCCCTCCTAGAATTTGTATGCTTCCTTCTACAAGCTTGTACAACTGTTACATTGAAAGACCAGAGCTGAGTAGAGACATTCAGAAAGCAACTTTATCCTCTCCTGTCACTGGCCCTTTAAAATCACTTAAAGGCCTCTTTTGTTTGTTTTTCCCTGTTCCACAAATGAAATCTCAGGCCTCTCATTTAGAGGACACTCCTGTCCCTTTTAGTCACAAGCGTGGTCTTGGTTCAATGCTAGAATGTTGAGTCCAGTTTCATAGTCCTGACTTTAACCTTTCTCCTCTCCTGGAGCCTGGAAGCATCTGGCAGGGAATCCTAAAGCTGGGGGACCACATGGTCTGCTTCTCTCTTATTTCCTACTTTGATCCTCTCCTCCTCCCCCCGCAACCCATCAGACTTGGTCAGGGTCACTGGGAGGGAGGAAGAACTGGAAGGAAGAGCGAGTGAAGTTGCTCCCATTTGGCAGATCCTTAAAGGTGATTCTTTCTCTCCGGGCAGTCTTCACGGGTTTTTCAGAGGGCCCAGCCCTCCCTACCTCTGCTCCCTATAATCAACGATGCATCTCCCTACTGCCCCCTCTCCTCCCAACTTCTGCATCCATCTCCAGCCTCTGTGCTGAGGTTGTCCTGCCCCAGCAGGAAGCCCTCTTGAATAGGGTGCCTTAAAAACAAAAACAAAAACAAAAAAAACGATCCTAAATTGTAGGAAAATGCCTCTACTTGTGCTAAACGCGGCTGGCTGCTGGTGTGGCTGTGTCTCTTCCCCAGAGAATGCCTCTCACTGTTTGCCTTTCTCAGGCATGAATCAGATTGAATTCCCAGGGGACCCACCTCACGCTTTCTGTGTCCCCTCACTGACTTTGAGTGGGGGGCACACACTCTCCTCTCCTCCCCCAGACGGAGTGGTAGCTCCAGGAATCTGGCAGCACTCCAACCTTCTCCAGAGAAATCGGCTCTCTCAGCCATGGCAAACTCTACCCTTTTATATCCCCAAGGACTAAGGACTTCAAAGTCAGTTTCGAGCACCTTCTCTGCAAGTCCTACGTGGGTGTTCTGGAACTTCTCTTTAGAATGTGGGAGTCTTTGCCACTTATTTTGTCGATTTTGGCTTTGGTGCCTTAGCTGCAGCTGAGACAATAGACTACAGTCTTACCATCTTTTGTTATGTTTGTATTTTTAGCCCCTAGCTGAGTGCCTGGTGTATAGTGGACACCCAATACCTGTTTTCGGAACCAATTAATTATTAACAAGAAAGTACAGTTAGGAAAGGAGGTTGGCAGTTCCCAATCCAGACAATCCATTAGTCTAGCACACACAAAATATTTCCCTGAACCCTGAGATTTCACAACTAAAGTGAGATAAGACTTGAGGGAATTTAGAGTGTCTGCTCAATTCCTGACTCCCCTAAGCACAGTATGAAAGAACATCAGTAACAGGCTCTTACGTAATGTGTTGGCCCATTTCAGTTCAAGTGGAAGCTCTTGGGAGGGTGCCGCCATTTTTCAGCTTCTGAGGTTCAACCCTGAGATCTCTTCTCTGCCTTGGTCCTTCCTGTGCTCCTCAATCATGAGGACCATTGCTCTTCCTGTGTCTACCCGTCCCCCAAATCTGACATCTCCTTACCATTCAGCTTACAAATCACTTTCTCCTTATTGTCCTCATCAGCCTGTCCCCTGACACTCCTCATCCTAAATACCTGTCACAGCACTTACTTTTTTGCATTGTATACCCCTGGAAGCTCCAGGAAGGCCAGCATTGGATCATTCACTCTGCATTCCAAGAAGAGAGCACAGAACCAGGCAGTAAGTAAGAATGAATGAATGAATGAATGAATAAATGAATGCATTGCTGCCAGAGTATCAGTTGTAAAGGCTCATAGGTTGGGTTTCAGGGGTAGGTCTGTCCTGGCCTATGACCTTCAGCTCTCATTAGAGCCCAACATATATCAAAGGGAGGGTGCTGGTTTGGGCAACCTCATCCTTTATGGCTCTCATTAGCGGCTCAGTGCACCTGCTAACTGAAGTGTAAGTATAGAATTGTGCCCAGGAATCGTATCACAGAGCTTGATCAATTACTTTCCTCTTGAGGTTTATAGCTCCTTTTCTCAAACTCACATTCTTTAGTCCATCATCTTTAGAAATGTCACTGTGATCATGACATCCAATGGCAAATTAAAAAAAAAACATAATTCTGTTCATATCATAACACTGTTATTCAGTTCATATGCAGGTAAGCATTATAGAAATCAGTGTCAGAATTCTCCTGGACTGGGGTGTCTGGGTAGCTCAATTACTTAACGGCCAACTCTTGATTTTGACTCAGGTCATGATCTCAGGGTCCTGGGATTGAGCCCTGTGTCAGGCTCCATGCTCAGCAGGGAGCCTGCTTAAGGATTCTCTCTCCCTCTCCCTCTGCCCCTTCCCCCACTGACACGTGTGCATGTATGCTCTCTCTCGCAAATAAATAAATAAATAAATAAATAAATAAATAAATATTTAAAAAATTCTCCTGGACTTTCTACTCCTGTTCCAAAAGTATTACAGTGTTGGATGTGTGTGTCACCTTGTCTTTTCCCAGCACCAGACAAATGGATCTCTTATTGTCAAATCAAGTTAAAGCTAGAATATGGTAAGAACTTGTGGCTAAAAAAAATTCAGTATATTATATGGAGAAGAAAATTAGTATATGTGACAGGAGCATCTGATCAAACTGAAGATGAAAACAGGCAGGAAGCTATTTTAGTAAATTATGTAATTAATTTTCTTAGGTTTTGGGGAATGCCTAAAGTATTTCCATTTGGGAATTAAGCAAATGGATGTTCTGATTTGATGACATAAAATATATTTCTTTTCTTAAGGGATTGCAGATGTTCTTGAGACCACCCTCTTAACCATAAACTTGTAAAATTATGTACATACCTCCTATGAAAAGACAATTGTAAGAAGGTTGAGGTCAAATCTGCTGGTTGTCTACCCAATGTTCACGTTCATTTTCTTTCTTATCAACAGAGTCCTGATTTTCTTGAGGCTTTAATGTAACCAGTTAGAACTTGTATTTCGTAGCCTCTCATATGAAGAGATAATGACTCAATTCTGGCCAATGAGATAGAAGTTAAGGTTATTGGGGAATTCTAAGAAAGCTCCTTACATGGTGGGTTAGCTCATATGGCATGTGCCCTTTTGTCCCACCATACATCCCTTATTCCCGTCTGGAACTTGGACCTGACATCTGGTGCTACAGCAGCCATTTGCGACAATGAGGCTTGATTCCATGACCTAAGGATGATGGAGCTGAAAGATACAAGGACAATGGTACATTGGTAACACCATGGAGCCACTGTGCCCGTTCTGGCTTGCCTAGTTTTAGATTTGTTAGTTTCAGGCACGTTTCATGAGAGAAATGATTGCCTATGTTGTTTAGGTCCCTGTTTTTGTTGCCTGTAACCAAAAAATTTCTGAAAGACAATGGTGTGTTTATGGGAAAGTAGTTCATGTGTGTTCTGCTTGAGAACTTACCAGAGAAACTCTTCTCATTAATCATCATGAAAAAATTAGAAACATTTTTATTTTTGAAGTTGTTGCACTGAACATACCATCTGATTGATTTTATTTCAGAGAATATAAATACTTTTGGTTCTAAATTTAAATTACACACACACACAAAATTCAGTGAGTGTGTCCATATTCCATATTCTGCAAGTTATATTTATTTATCTCATTTAATGTTCATGGCAAGCCTGTGAGGTATTATTCTTATGCTTGTCTTATATGTGGGGACATAGAGGTTGAGACAAATAAGTAACTTCATATTAAGTGGCAAAGAAAGGCCTAGAACTGAGTTTGTTTAGCCTGAAAGCCCACATTGATGATTACTACCTTGTCCTAGTTCCTGGGACATGAACAGATGAGCATGAGCCCCTGTGTTTTAATCATTTGTCAATTCAACAGCAAGAATGGTATAATGCAGGGTGCTTCAGAATAACAATAAATACACATAATCCATCAACTTGTACCTCCTAGCAAAATACAACAGATAAAGAGAATTTGTACTCAGATGGATGATTTCTAATACCCAGGAATTTGACACGCATAGAGCATGGAGATTCTGGTTAGATGTTAAAGTATGTAGTCAACTGGGTCTAGTTTAAACCAGACTGAGCATACTAGGGCCTTTTCCTGGAAAAACAAAACAAAACAACAACAACAACAAAACCACAAAAAAAAAAAATGGTGGGTGTTCCCACTTGGAATGGGACAGGATATGTACCATGTTCACTGCCTTCCTGGCCTCATTGCCCACCACCCTCTCACTCCCTTGCTCTGTGCACTACACTGCTCTCCTTGCTGTCCTACAAACATGCCAGCTCACCTCAAAGCTTTTACACACACTAGTCCCTCCGTCTGGAATGCTCTTCCTCTAGATAACCTTGAGGCGCATTCCTTTACTTGATTCAAGTCACTGCTATGTGACTGCTTCAGCCTTCCCTGACCATTTATCTGCAAAATGGTCCCTTCTGTTGCTCTCTATCTCCTTGTCTTGCTTTATATGTCTTCACAGCATTGAATGCATCTGATATCTAGAAAGAGCAAAGAAAAGGCAGGGTTGGCTAATGCCCACATTTTGTCTGAGGAACAGTATAGCTTGGTTTGGAACCAACATGAGAGTACTTGAAAGTAAATATTGAAAGGAACATGAAAGGCTTTATTGTGGAGGGTCTCAAATGCCAGACTGAGGGGTTTGAATGTAATGTGGTAGGTGTCTGGGAGTCATTCTTCAATGGCTCCAATTCTTACTGCACAAGGAAGTAACTCGTTGGAAATATTGTTGTAGGAGGTTATTTTGGTGAAGTCTGGAAGATGGCTCACAGTAGAAAAGAGAAAAGCCCAGGAAGACTAGTTACAAAGTTAGTGAAATAATTGGGGACCTAAAGACAAGAATCAGGATTATGTCTTTTCACCCATAAAAGGACGCTGATGTTGGGTGGTGAAGGTCAGTGATGTCTTAGTCTGCTCCGGCTGCGTTAACAAAATCCCACTAACTGGGCAGGCAGCTTAAGCAAGAGAATTTTATTTCTCGAGGTTCTGGAGGTGCTCCCAAGGTAGGTTTCATTCTGGTGCCTCTTTTGGCTTGTAGGCAGCTGCCATCTCACTGTGTGCTCACAGAACCTCCATTTTGTCTCTTCCTCTTCTTATAAGGGCATTAATTTCATCATGGGGGCCCCGCTCTCTTGACCTGATCCAAATGTAATCACCTCCCAAAGGCCCCACCTCCAATACCATCACATTGGAGGCTAGGCTTCAGAGTATGAATTTGGTGGGGGGGCACAAACGTTCACTCTACAATAGGGAAGATTCAAAGAGGGTGATTAGCTTTTGGATCCTAGTTGTGGTACAATAGGTATGGGCAAAACCAGGAGGAAGAACTACCTTGGGGAGTGTGTGGCAGCCATAATTATCAAGTTCTGAAGGCACTGAAGCAATTTGGGGTGGCAATGTGTTTGGGGAGCCCATACGTCCTCAGGAACACCTTTCTCAGTAGAGAAGGTGATTACTTAGCAAACTTTTAGTCATGTAGGGTCAGCCCTCTCTGTGATGTCAAGAGCTCTGCTGACCCCAAGAGATAGATCATGTTCATTTTTATCATCTATATGCAGTTCTGTTCTGACCCTGGATACCCGAATACTAATTATAGTTTGGGGTTTCACAATTTTTAGCTCAATTTATGGAACTGATAAGATAGTGATGAATAACTTTCAAATCCTGAAAAGCTGATTTCCCCTAAGAACCCAAACTACAGAGGAAGGCATAAGTTAGATTGTATTTCCGATCATATAATAATCCCTGCTTCCTTCTCCAGAACTCACTCACTTGGCATTCTGTGAGCTAGCAGGACCCCTAGGGTTGGCTTTAAATCAGGAATAAATCTCCTGGGGCTGCCAGAGCCTTTTTTAGTTTGTTAGTCCAGACTCTTCTTGTGCTTTCCATGCTGGGATGGGGGAGGGCCAATAGCATGAAACAGTGAGAGATTGCTCCGGTCTGGAAACCTCTGACCCCAGCCTCACCACTCAGCAGCTGTGTAATCTCAGTCTTCACTTAGCTTCTCTAAGCCCTGGTCTCCTTTTCTCTAAAATGGCAGTGCTGTATAGATGGAAAAAGCAATAAAAATTAAGTGCCTGGAGCACAGTAAATGCTCAGTAAATGAACCTTTATCATCACCATCAGCATCACCATCATCACCATCACCATCAACACCATCATCATCACCATCATCACCACCATCACCATCACCATCAACACCATCATCATCACCATCATCACCATCACCATCACCATCATCATCACCATCATCACCATCATCATCACCATCATCACCATCAGCATCACCATCACCATCATCACCATCAGCATCACCATCATCACCATCACCATCAACACCATCATCACCACCATCATCACCATCATCATCATCACCATCATCATCATCACCATCACCATCATCATCACCATCAACACCATCATCATCACCATCATCACCACCAACATCATCAGCATCACCATCATCACCATCACCATCAACACCATCATCATCACCATCAGCATCACCAACATCATCAGCATCACCATCATCACCATCACCATCAACACCATCATCATCACCATCACCATCAGCATCACCATCATCACCATCAGCATCACCATCATCACCATCACCATCAACACCATCATCACCACCATCATCACCATCATCACCATCACCATCATCATCACCATCAACACCATCATCACCACCAACATCATCAGCATCACCATCATCACCATCACCATCAACACCATCATCATCACCATCATCACCATCATCATCACCATCATCACCATCACCATCAACACCATCATCATCACCATCATCACCACCATCATCATCACCAACACCATCATCATTAGCATCACCATCATCACCACCATCATCACCATCCTCATCACCATCATCATCCTCATCACCACCATCATTCCAACACCATTCCTGACCATCTTGCATTAATGGAGACCCAGAGATTCAGGCTATGCTCTCCAAGGATCTACTGGAGTTTATTTTTAGTTCAGGTCCACATCAGAAATGTACTATTTTAGGATACACATAATAAAGATGGAAATACCAATGGACATTTTCTAAAATATTGGTTTGTTAACTTCTGAAACAGGATCAGAAGAAATGCTGTGAAAGCTTCCTTGGGTATTGAAATTGGAAATCTGAGTTGATAAGCAATAGGCTCAATCTCTAGATATTGGGGCCTTTCCAACCCTAATTTTATAATGATGTAATGACAATTTCAGATGCTTTCACCTCAGCATTAGGATCTTTAATTTATGCGATCTTAACTGGAAGAAGCTGAATTAAAATGTTAACACTGAGTATTTTAGCTCATTTTCTGTAGAGATCTTCAGCAAGAAGTTATTTTTTCTAATGCCCATGTACATCATTGGTGAGATTAGTAAGTTGTAAGCGTAAATGAAAAATCTTATATCTGTCTTAATTTTTTCTTCTTTAAGGATGTCTAGAGTCCTGCCAAGTGAACAGTGGGCCACATTGCTTCACTTTGAATTAGATGGCTGTAGAAAAATTCTAATTGAAAACAAAAAAGGAAATACGTTTTTTTTCTATCACTTGCAGGATATAACATTGGTCATAAAGTAAAACACTTTCCAGATTTAGACTAAAACGTATGGAAATATCATCCTCTAAATTATTTTATAATTAATGAAGTCCTAAAATGGAGTGTTATAGGAAACACATATATTTCTATAGGTACAAAGATTCCAATAAAGCAATATTAAGATGACAAATTTCAGTAACAAAAAGCAAAATAAACTATTATATGTAATATGCATATAGGAAAAAGGAAACATTTTTATAAGAACTACAAAAACCAGAGATATTAAGATTGGATGCTTATGAAAATTCTAAATAAAATCTTTTTTTCTATTTCATGAACTGTAGTTTTGTACCTGTGAAAATATGTACTTGCCAACTCCTTATAGTTTAAGTCTACAATAAGAATGAAAGACATTGAGGGGTGCTTGCGTGGCTCAGTTAGTTAAGTGTCAGACTCTTGATTTGGGCTCAAGTCATGATCTCAGGGTTGTGAGGCTGAGCCCTGCATCGGGCTCCGAGCTGACCATGGAGCCTGCTTAAAGATTCTCCTTCTTTCTCTGTCCCTCCCCATGCTCCCCCCTCACATGTGCTTACTCTCTCTCTAAGAAAAATACACTGAATATAAACTTTAAGCTGTAACCAAAATTATTTTTTTCTCAATTAAAATTATATTTTATTTTATTTTAAAGATTTTATTTATTTACTTGACAGACAGAGACGTAGCGAGAGAGGGAACACAAGCAGGGGGAGTGAGAGAGGGAGAAGCAGGCTTCCCGCTGAGCAGGGAGCCCGATGCGGGGCTCGATCCTAGGACCCTGGGATCATGACCTGAGCATAAGGCAGACGCTTAACTGATGAGCCACCCAGGCGCCCCTAAAATTATATTTTAAATGGAGATTAGTTTTTGTCCTATCATTCTATGATATTTCCAGTCAAAACCAGTTTTTCTTACTGTGATAGTTCACCAGAAGAAAGTAGGAAATCATACGTGAACTAAACAAACTGAAACAGTCAGTTTTTTTTTTTTAAGTTTTTATTTAAATTCCAGTTAGTTAACATACAGTGTAATATTAGTTTCAGGTGTACAATATAGTGATTCAACACTTCCATAGTTCACCCAGTGCTCATCATGACAAGTGCGCTCCTTAATCCCCATCACCTATTTCCCCCATCCCCCTACCCACCTCCCCTGTGGGAACCATCAGTTTGTTCTCTGTAGCTTAAGAGTCTGTTTCTTGGTTTGCCTCATTCTCTTTTTCCCTATGATCATTTGTTTGGGTTCTTAAATTCCACATATGAGTGAAATCATATGGTATTTGTCTTTCTCTGACTGACTTATTTCGCTTAGCATAACACCCTCTAGCTCCATCCACGTCGTTGCAAAGGCAAGATTCCATTCTTTTTTATGGCTGAGCAGTATTCCACTGTGTGTGTGTGTGTGTGTGTGTGTGTGTGTGTGTACATACCACATCTTCTTTGGGCTGTTTTCATAATTTGACTATTGTAGATAATGCTGCTATAAACATTAGGAAGTATGCATTCCTTTGAATTAGTATTTTTGTATTCTTTGGGTAAATACCTAGTAGTGCAATTGCTGGATCATAGGGTAGCTCTATTTTTAACTTTTTGAGGAACCTCCATACTGTTTTCCACAGTGGCTGCACCAGTTTGCATTCCCACCAATAGTGCACGAGGGTTCCCCTTTCTCTACCTGCTCGCCAACACCTGCTGTTTCTTGTGTTGTTTATTTTAGCCATTCTGACAGGTGTGAGGTGATATCTCATTGTAGTTTTGATTTGTATTTCCCTGATGATGAGTAATGTTGAGCAAATTTCATGTGTCGAAACAGCGGATTTTTAAAAATACTGTAAGGAAAAAATTCCCATAGCTTTTAGTAACTTTAGTAGTTTTCTTATAAAAACTATTTCAATTTTTATAATTATGAAATATAGAAAACATATCAGAGTACCAAAAATAATATTACACCCATATACTCACCACCAATATTAAACTACTTGCTGTATTTCCTTCAGTTCTTTTAAAAATAAATATGATGTGTCATTCTCGAACATGTTTTTATACTTTTAGTACAGATTAGAGATCTATAAACCTCATAGTATTGTATTTTTGTGTTAAAGTCCACATAAATGGTTTTACAAAAATCCTCTGCTCTGTTTGTTGTTGAAGACTTATTATATGCTGAATAATGAGTACTCAGGCCATTTAGCATTATATCACTTATGTTGAGAGAATTAAAGAAATCATAAATATAATGCTTGTTAGAAAAATGTGTAGCTTAGCTAATATGCCAAAAAGAAAAACTAGTGAGTTAGAGTTTTTATATTTTACCTACTGTATGAGTAGAATGGAGTAGTTCCCAAACATACAGTATGTATGTTTGCTTTAGCAGCAATGTCCACAATAGCCAAACTATGGAAAGAGCCTACATGTCCATGTCCATCGACAGATGAATGGATAAAGAAGATGCTTTACACACACACACACACACACACACACACACACACACACGTAGGAATATTACGCAACCATCAAAAAAATGAAATCTTGCCATTTGCAACGACATGGATGGTACTAGAGGGTATTATGCTAAGCGAAATAAGTCAATAAGAGAAAAGCAATTATCATATGATGTCACTGATATGTGGAATTTAAGAAACAAGGCAGAGGATCATAGGGGAAGAGAGGAAAAAATAAAACAAGATGAAATCAAAGAGGGAGACAAACCATAAGAGACTCTCAATCTTAGGAAACAAACTGAGGGTTGCTGGAGGGGAGAAGGGTGGGGGGATTGCGGAACGGGCTGATAGACATTGGGGAGCGCATGTGTTGTTATTGAGCACTGGGTATTATATGAGACTGATGAATCACAGACCTGTACCCTTGAAACAAATAATACATTAAACGTTAATTTAAAAAAAAGAAATTGTCTATGTATGCATAGTTCTGCATAAAATACAGAAAAGCTCAATTTGATATGTCATAAATTTGGAAGATCAGATTACTTAACATAAAATTATGAGCCAATTTCAGAATATAGTCATCCCTCATGGAGGACTTCTATCTTTTGTGAGAACTCTGCTCATTTAGAAGCTCCTAAGAGTAAAAATTCACCTAAATTGTAATGGTTTAAGAATTAGTTGTCATGGATCACTATCCAAGAATATGTCAAGTACTTAGGTAAGATGACTAGTATCATTAAATAGAACAGAGCATTACTAGCCTTACCAGGGAGGGAAGTATTTATATTCTTTTTGGTATTAATTCTACTGGAAATACGCAAAACTAACTCAGCAAGTATAAAGTTGATGAAAGCTGCAAATAAAATGTATGCTGCATAGAACTTACTGGTAGATTTTAGAAACTAATTAAATGAGGCAAAATGTGTAAGGTAGGTACACTGATGTTAAACCTTCACTTTACAGTTTCTTCATCTTTGTAGGATTTACATTTGGAAACTTTGCATATACTTATTGTTGAGTATCTTTTTTTTTTTTTTAAATCTTATTTATTTGAGAGATCACGAGCGGATGGGGGGGAGGGGTAGAGGGCGAAGCAGACTCCCCCCTGAGTGGGGAGCCTGATGCGGGACTAGGTCCCAGGTCCTGGGATCATGACCTGATCTAAAGGCAGATGCTTAACCCACTGAGCCACCCAGGCGCCCTATTGCTGAGTATCTTAAGTGGAAGAGCTGTGGACCAGAAACAAGAGATTAGTGTTTCTTGTCCAAATTGTCTCAGACCCTGCATTTTGTTAGTCACAGCCCTTTGTCAAATGAGATGTGGTGAGCTACTGCATGGATTTGCGCGAGGTAGATATTCTTATTTATGCTCGGATTTCTTCAGAAATAAATGGCATCCTGGTGAGGATAATGGGTACCAAAGTCTGTTTAGCTCATCAGTGATTCAAATTTATTTTATCCCCTCCTGTATTGCAATTCGTCGTTGATTTAAAGTTTACACTTCTAACTCCTATCTGTCTTGTACCACAGGTGTCTGGCATAGGCACTCATCATATATTTGCTGAAAGAATTTGTTAAAGTTCTGTGCACCGTGCACTTTGTATGGATGACCAGCAAAAAGCACGGTACAGGGAGACTAGATACTGCAGAATTCTCTTGTTGGTCAGGAATAGAGGAAATCCAAGTTTAAAATACCCTGTGTTGGGTAACTTAATTTTAGATTACCCACTCCATGCATCCGGATGACAGATGATTCTTGCGTGCCATCCGCAGTACTCCGGCACTTAGCGCCGAAGCCCCCTCCGGGAGGAACGAACGCTGAGCCCTGGGTTTCGCCCAAGGTCTGAAGGGCTGGTGCAAGAGCCCCGGGGCTCCAGACCCGCGCAGGTGGACGGCTGAGCGCTCGTCGGTGCTCTAGGGCTCCGATACCCAGCGCAGCCAGTAAGCGGCGCTGGGCCTCGGGTTTGGCGGGCCGGAGCGGCGGGCTGCGGATTACCTGCAGCAAAGGGGAGCCGGCGAGCTCCTCCCCGCCCGCCGCCCCCACTCCCCGCCCCCACCGCGGCAGCAGCCCGGGCTCGGCGGGGTCGGCGCACTCGCTCGCGGGAGCCGGGGCCGAGCAGTCCGCCGCGGCAGGCAGGGAGCGCGAGGCCGGCGCGGCTGGGCTGCGGGGTCGCCCTCCTCCCGCACAGTGCGGCGCAGGGAGGCTCCCGCCTCGGCCGCCCCCGCCCGCGCCTCCTCCCCCAGCTCTGCAGGCGGGGACCGCCCGGCGCTCGCACCCGGCCGCCGCGGCCCCCTCCGCCCCCGGCTCCGGGCAGCGCAGCGGCAGCAGCGGCAGCAGCAGCAGCGGCAGGAGGCAGCGCGAGGGGCCGCCGCCACCGCCGCCGGGCTCCGCGGGGCTCGGGGGCCAGCCCCGGCGAGAAGGCGCGGAGCCATGGCCGATGGGGGCGAGGGCGAGGACGAGATCCAGTTCCTGCGAACTGTAAGCGGCGCATATCCCGTGTTTCCCCCCGGGGACGGGGGCGCCGGCGCATCCACCGGCCGGGGCCGGGCAGAGCGACGGCGGCAGCGGGGACGCGCGGGCGGGGCGGGGTGCCCCGGGGGCCCCGGAGGAGCCGTGTGGGGGCGACGGGAGGGAAGGGTGCGTGCCCGTGCGCGCGTGGTGGAAGCCGGGGCCGGAGCGCGGCGGGAGCGCTGCGAGCGGGCGGGAGGCGCGCAGCCTGGGTCCCGGGGCGCCTCGGAGCGGCGCCTCGGAGCCGCGGGAGTCCGGGAGGAGGGGGCCGTCCGGCCTGACCTGTGGCGGGGCTGGCGCCTTCCGGATCGCCGCGGGGGAGGGTGCGGACCGGGTGGCCCGCGGGGCTCGGGGCCGGCGGGGACGCGGGCTGTCGCCGGGAATTCCGCCTCGGCGCGGTTTCTCTGGCTTGCGGGCTAGACCCGCGCGCTGTCGCGCAACCCGGGGACTCGCCTACTTGGCGTAGAGCGCGCCGCGGCCGGCTGGTCCCGGGGCGGGGGGAGGGGGTGCGGGACGCGGGTCCCGGAGCTCCCCCAAGTCTGGTGCTGCGGAGGGGAGGGGGAGTCGCCCCCGTGGTCACCGCGGTTCCCCGGCGCTGGGGCCGTGGTGCTTCGACCGCTTGCAGAACGTGGAAGGGATGGGAGACGGGAGAAGGGGAGAGGGAGAGAGGGAGAGAGAGAGAGAGAGAGAGAGAGAGAGAGAGAGAGAGAGTGTGTGTGTGTGTGTGTGTGTGTGTGTGTGTGTATGTGCGCGCGCGCGCGCGGGGGTGCGGGGACATTGTGAACGTGTCGTTCTCTAAATGCTGGCTTATTGAATGCCTAGTGCAGCAAAGTGTGTGTGCGTGTATGTATGCGTGTGTATGTGTGTGTGTAAGGGCAGGGTGGCTGCCCGGAATTTCCACACTGGGTGGCAGCAGGGAAAGGTTGGCTCCACACTAATACAATTTTTTCTCCTTAAGTACCTCTTGGCACTGCTCCTTCCTCTCGCTGATTTGTTCGAACGCTGCAGATACTTCCCAGGCTGAGGCATTGCTCACCTCAAAGCTGGGACTGGAGAGCCTCTTGGCAAAAGAAAATGCCGTAACTTCACTTTAAGAATAACCTAGTTAGCATTTGCAGCATCCTTTCCATCCTTTTCCTGCACTTGTCTCGGAAAGATATTCCCTTCCAGGATTCCCCAACCCCCGCCCGAGGACTGCAGCTTCTGCTGTCACTTCTTTCCTCAACAGTGCAAAAGAGATCACTTCCCAATTACCTCCATAGTTACGCAAATCATCGAGATGCTGAAATTTTGAAATATTAACCAGACGGTAACTTTTAGGTGTGAAAATAGTGTAGGTGATGTATCTGGGAGCTGAACAAGTGAAAAGGGTAAATTTGTCGGAGAACATTGTAAGTGACCGTTTTTTGTTTTTGTTTTTTCCTTTTGCTCTTCTTATTGTTTTAAGGCATTCATTTTCCCTTAATATTTAGGGTGGGGGCGGAAAGCCTTTGGAAAGGACAAAATCCAGGGTCTGCATAAGATGGAGAATGATCTGAAGGAATGGCTGCATGTTACGCACCATTACATATGCTGTTAGAAGTACTACTGGCCCCAAATCCAGCTCTGAAGAGCCTGTATGCTAAAACCTTGCTCATGGGCAATGTTTTAAGCCTACTAGTCATACAGGTTATTTTTTTTAAAGTGAAAAACTGTCTATAAGGTTTTAAAAAAATAAGAGGCACATGGAAATATTTTTCTCCAAACCGCGAGATCTTTTGTTCAGATGGACAAAATATTTAGTTGCTGGGTAATTTTTAAATTCAGTTTTTTCCTTCAAACTCTATAGGGTTAAAATCAGCTAGAAAATTTTGGAAGGCTTCAGGCACTCAAGGGCCTCCTGCAGGCTTAAATGTTAAGCCAAGCTAGTTAGAGGTGGTGTTATCAGAATACTTAATAGAGACGGGGGTAATGTGCTTGCTGATGGGGTTCTGCACATATAAAGTAATGTTAACTCTGCATCACTCAACAGTGCCCGTCAGCCTGAGCAACACCTTTGATAAGTGGGTCCTGTGTAGAGATCTGGCAGTCCTAGGCTGGGATTTTTCTTTTAATAAAACATCCGTAGGTTGTGCTGATGATAAATGACCTTGAAAGAGGTGGCACAGTGGAGCAGGGGAATTTTTTTTTTTTTTTTTTTTTGGTGTAGCTTAACATCTAAAAGGAAGACATGTCTTTTCCTCTAAGTTTTACAATTTCATATGGAAATCCTTTACCAGCTCCTCTGCCTTCTGCCCTGGCTCTTTTCCATTTTATTCTCTTAACCTGAGTATGTGAATGGCTCAGAAATGGTAAATGGAGTTAGTAACGGAGAGAATGTCATTCTTATAGTAAATTCATCTCTTTTTTATTTTTTCTGGGGCATTTCTTTGTAGTGTGCAATCTTGCAATCTTGTCATTAGGAGTTTCTTTTCTTTCTTTCTTTCTTTTTCTTTCTTTCTTTCTTTCTTTCTTTCTTTCTTTCTTTCTTTCTTTCTTTCTTTCTTTCTTTCTTTCTTTCTTTCTTTTCCTCTTTCTTTCAAGCTAATGATCCAGGGAGTATTAACAATTTATATATTGGATAAAATAGTTAGGAATTATGGACAAAGCTATTGTGTTTAAAAAAAAAAGAAAATCAAACAGATAGTCATTAGGAGTCCTTAATTATGAAGCTGACTGATCATTTCCTATATCTGATTAGAGCACCTTAAGTATTATCTTGGATTTTTATTCAAGCACTGTAGCTCATTGACGCATCCTTGGCATCCTTCTGTCCATGAAGCTTTTTTTCTTCTATTTCTAGAAGAGGTTTGTGATCACTGTTAAGGGAACCAGAGGTGAAATCTTTAATGAACTGTGTCCATGAGTTATGGCCACTGCTATGAATTAATTCCTCATCTGTGAAGGGGAGTTTTGTCACTGGTTAGTCTATGCCAGGCCCTCTCCCATCTCTTTTCCATTATGTGATTGGGAGTTTGCTAACATTCCTTTCAAGTGCTTATGTAGTTGGAAGATCAGCTTTGATTCAGTGGCTGCCCCACCAGCTGGAAGCATGCCCACTCTGATGTGTTTATCTTTGAGAGAAATTGAGAATGTGGACGCATAAACTCTGGATGTGCTGGAACAGAATCCTGTAATAAAATGAGCCCTCAGCCCATAATGGATTTGTTCACTGTCATATTCCAACATGCCCGTGATTTGGAATGTGTGGTTTATTTTATTGTAAAATTTTCATTAACTTCCTTGTGTGTCAGCGAGCTGTAATTTGGTATTTAAAACCATGGATCTTCGTGGTGATGCTCCTTTCTCTTTTTCAAGCAATGTTACAAAAGTGTAGAGAAGGAATCCTTGACTTGGAGAAAATCTATGCTGTAAAATGACCTTGGTCAAGGGTTGATTTTTCCAAGTACTTCACCTTTCTTTCATTTGCATAGACAAGTTGAGTAACCCTTGGTGTACACCGTGACATCTACTTTTGTACTTAGGCATAGACTGAGATTGAAAACGGAATTGGGGCTGCAAAAATTACTCCGATGGGTATGCGCGAGCTTTCCTCCGGCCTTCCTTTGCAGAATGAACACTGTGGATTTCTTCACAGTGCGTGTCCATCTTGTGGATAATGATAAGAAGCATTTTAGAAAGTACTCAGCGATTAATAATAAGAATCATAAAGTATAAACACCAGTGCGAGATGGTATAATAGAGATTGGGCTGGAATATTTAGCCCCGTTTGGAGAGGTACAGGAAGGTTAACCCTACAGAGTCAGGGACTCAACAGTGCAGAACTAAGACTAAAACTCAGATCTTAGGCTCGTGTCCTTTCCAGCAGAGAAGGGCTGCTTATCGGCAGTTCAAGTCTGTTTTAGCTTTGCAGCAAACAGGATACCCAGTCACTTTTGTCAGCTGTAGGAATGTCACAGAGTACAAAGGAAAAGACTCTGAGTGAGCGGTGGGAATTTGCACCTTTTCCTCCCTTGATAATGAAGGCATGAGGAGCTTTAGATAGATGTGCACTGTGGTATTTTTTTTTTTTTTTTTAAGGATCTGCTGGAAATCACACCCAGGCTTACATAATTGGACTTTTTTTTTTTACTCAAAAATTGGTGTGTACACATTCACAGGAAGGGCAGACTCTGGAACAATTAGGGCACTAATTTATTTGACATTCAGTCTTATTTGTACTTGGGCTTCAGATAAGTGTTTTTATCAAGGCTGAATTCACTGAGAAAAGATTGCAACTTCTGGGGACCATGCTCCTGTAGATACAGCCCTTGGTGGGAGTGAGAGGTGCTGAAGCACGCATTTGCCTCCTGAAACTGTGACATTTTGGACATTTTGTTAATTCAGAGAAACATTTGTTGAACACCGTCTGTATGCACGGTGTGATATTCGGGGTTAAGGAAGCATCCAGAATAAGGAGAGATGTGGTTTGCAATTATCATCGCAAAGAAAAGATTTAGGGGCTGGCATGGA
The DNA here is from genome assembly GCF_964656455.1 of Halichoerus grypus. Classification (NCBI taxonomy): domain Eukaryota; kingdom Metazoa; phylum Chordata; class Mammalia; order Carnivora; family Phocidae; genus Halichoerus; species Halichoerus grypus. The sequence goes on from NC_135718.1 coordinate 73,662,855, forward strand.
ACAATCAGGAGGAAAAAAACACATGCAAAAATTCTAGGATATTAGGGTAGGAGGACACCTTTAGAAAACATCACCTGGTCTACCTCTGCCCCTGCCCCCCCCCCCATCATTTGTAGATAAGGAAGCTAAAGCACAGAGAGCTGAGATGCTTTGGGGCCAGTGTCATCCTCCAAATTAGGGGCTCTCTTGGTCACGCTGCTATAACAATACCATAGACTCGGTGGCTTCAACAGCAAACATTTATTTTGTCACCGTTCTAGAGGTCGGGGAATCCAAGATCAATGTGCTGGCAGGTGCAATGTATGACCTCTTCCTGGTTTGCAGATGGTCGTCTTGTTGTATCCTCATATGGCTGAGAGAGAAAAATCATCTCTCCTGTGTTTCTTCTTCTAAGGGCATGAATCCATTCATAAGGGTCCCAGCCTCCTGACCTGCTGACCTCCTACAGGCCCCACATCCTACTAGCTTCCCACTGTGAGTTAGCATTTCAGTGTATGACTTTTAGGGGGATGCAGACATTCAGTGGCATAGAGTAACACAGAAGGTGTGAAAATCTCTGAAGAATGTCAGAAAGGTCATTTACAGAACACCATACTTCCTTACAGAGTAGATTTAAACCATTTTATCCTTCTCTTCCCCTTCCCGGGGTTCACCGTCCAAATCGGCTCCTGCCTTTTTAGCCACTGACAAGGAAGCTTCTTTCCTTCTCTCTAAAGTTGCAGGTTCTCTAGACCCCAGTGCTTGCCCCCTGGTCCAGGGCGGGACTCTCGTACACATTTTCCATCCTTTCTTTGCCTCCCTCACCACTGTTCCTTCTGGTGGATCTTGAAGCACAGTCATTTCTTTTCGTTGTTTTTTTTTTTTTTTTTTTTTTCCGGTCATTTCTCCCACCTCACAATGTCTGGGTTTGACCCCCCGCCTCATATTGCTGCTCAGCTCTTCCCAATGTGGTCTCCACCCAGTATTTGTCTCTTCCCCTGCTTGTAATTGCTATCTAGCTTCTTTTACCCGTTGGAACCACTCTGCTGGATGTTTCCAGTAACCTCCTCCATGCCAAATAGAAATGCTCCCCTCCACCCCTGTTTCTTTAGAACGCCTCACAGTCTGCTAACTTCGCCCTCCCTCTGGAAGCTCCTCTGTTTGCCTTTGGACACACGGCACATTTGGAGTCATTTTTATACATTTCGGTTCATGCTTTTTGGGGCTCTTTTTGCTTCTTGATCTCCAAGTCTGTGATTATCCCCAAAGATTCTCTCCCATTTCCTGTTCTGTCTCTTCTGCCTTCATGATCTTATCTGTGCCACAAAGTCTGGGATCCTGGGAGTAAGAGTTTGAAAAGACTTAACAATAACCTCATCCAGCTCTGAGAGCAAGAGAAATTATAGGAACTTTCTCAAGGTCATTCCTTCCTGTAGGAGAACCGCCCCCCCCGCCAGATCTGAGGGTCCTCAGCCCCTTATTTCCAGCTCTTGTGGCCTCTGTTTTGACTCCCCTCCTACCTCCGGATACACCATCCTGAGCTCATGTGTATTCGGTCCCCTGAGTGGCTCTTCTTCCTGGTGGCTCTGTTGGCCAATGTCACTGCCATTTTAAGTTCTGGCTCAGAAACACCAGTGTGGTCCTAACCTTCAGAAGACCTGGGTCTGAGGCCTTTCTCCACCAACACCTAGCTTAGGTACCTGGGAAAAATTTAAAAATTTTTCTTAAACCATAAAGATCATATTAAGCATCTTAGAGGGATTTTTAAAGATCACGTGATAGGATTCTTGGGAAAACCTATTGCAGTGCCTGGCTTATGGTAGGCGCCCCATGCATTGGTTGAGCTCTTTTTTCCTCCCCTCGTATCTCATTTGACATCATCCCCTGTGGTGTTTTCCTTGGCATCTAGCTCAGATTTAGATTTCTCTCCTATCCCAGTACTTGTTCTGACCTTCATCGGCCCTCCGCCCCCACCAGCCATTAGCAACCCACCTTGAATTCTCCTGCCGTCTGAATCCTCCTAAAACCCCGTGTTCATGCCACCCCTGCCCAGTTCCAGATTCCTGTCACATCCGGTGTAACTGCTCTCCTTGGCTCATGACCCTTCATGATCTGACTTTTGACACCTTACTTAGGTTCCCCATCCTGCTGGAGCTTTTGGATTGCTCCAACAAGTTCTGACTTTACCTTTCTCAGACCTTCTCTTGAGCGTCCCAGTTCCACACATTTTATCACTTATTCATGGCCCTAATTTTGGTTCCCTGGTGCTCTGTGGGAGGGTTGCAACTGTGTTGGTGAGTGGCGGTGGAGGGGGGGGGGGGCATTCATTTCCCATGATGCTTAGCACAGCGTTACCTACAAGGACAGGTTTGAGAGGAATTGTATGGCAATGGAAGATCAGGACAAGAGAAAAGTTCCACCCTCTCTCCTCCCCTGATTAAATGTGAAAATCACGTGAATGTGTTCAAGTGCAGAAAGAAGGAATCTGTGATGAGGGGAGTAGGCAAACAGTGGGGGCGGGAGAGCGTTAGTAAGATCCCTCCTAGAGGCAGAAGAGTAGGAGGTAGGCGGTTAGGTTTTGAGAGGAGGAGAGAGGAGGTGTGTGGGTGAGACAGGCATGATGGTTGGCTTGGTTGGCTGTGGGAGGGCTGCAGGGGCTCCTGGGCCAGGTCGGGGGGGCATCTGGCGCCAGGCGTGTGAGGAGCATTTGAGAGAAGGAAGTTACGGAGACAGGTAACCTAAGGAGAGAGAATAAATGAAGACTTAAGTAGGTCTGAGTGATTGAGGCTGCTCAAGAGAGACCCTGGGTCCCTGTCAGAATTTGTATTTCAAGTGAGAAGTTTCTAGATGGTGAAATGACTTCCAGGGCACTACAGGGGCATCAAGTGGAGCAGCTTCATCCACTTATTTTCATCTCTGTTAATCATGGGAAGAACATTGGAACATGAGGGGTTGTGGAACTTTGGGGTCGGAGGTGTCCTATAAAAATTCTTCTGGGGAAGATCAAACAGGGACTTAGCTCTGAGGTGCCCTCTGAGGTTGTTTCTTGTTGCCATGTTGAGTTCCTGGGGTCAGCCAAACTCAGATCATTTAGAAGGATGGCTATAATAAAAAAAAAAAACAACAACCATGCCCTTGTGCTGGAAATGCATACTTTCAGTGATTTGGGGATCCCTGGAAATTCTCATCCTGGTAGATCACAGGGTTGGTCAGTCACTGAACTCCTAATGAACTTCTTTGCTAATGTCCTCTACTGTCTCAGCTTTGAAGGGCTTCTCTGGCTTGCTGGTACTTGGGTTGTGAACAAGTGGCCCATATTTCTGTGGTTTCCTAAAACATGACAGTTGGCCTCAAAGCCCAGATGGAAGGTGTATTTCCTGGTTCCTGTGACCCAGCATAAGTTCTATAGTGATGTTTTTTTTGCAGTGAAACAGAAATTGGAAAGTTTTCCCTGCCACTAACTTGGAGTGTCCAGGGCACCTGCCTGTCATTGCCTCCATGCTCACTAACCAAGCAGGGTTCTTGCCAGAGTAAGGGACCAAGAGAGCCAGAGCCATTGGCTGCCCAGGTGAGACCTCCCCTAGGTGGCTGTGCACGTGACCAACTGATGATGAGCATTTGCCAGTGTACTGGAAGAAAACCTTAATCTAGCTGAGGAGCTATGCGGATGCAGGGCAAAGTGACCAAAACAGCAGAACGTGCTGTAGGAACTTGCAGGGCAATGGGGCCTTGCTGGGTCTGAGGAGGGCGGAGGTAGGAGTTACCCAGGGGTTGCTTTGAGCACACACTTGTTCACAAGGACACACACTTCTTAATGTGTGCATGGGAAATTCGCGTGTGATTGGTGAGGGAGGGACACAGGTTCATACACCCCCATCAACACGGCCAGAGTAACAACTCACTGTGGCCAATTTATTTTGTCCACTACAGCAAGCACTTTTTTTTTTTCTTACAAAAGTTTAAGATTTAAAAAACTTTTTGCACACTCATTCCACTTCTAACAAAACTTTAATGTATTTTATTTCCCTCTGAATTTAGAATCTGACTCCTAATGTTCACGTGACCCCATGAATTTCATTCATATTTTAATACATAACCAAAGATACAAAGTAAAAGATATGTTTTTGGAGGACAAAAAAAAAAAAGAGAGAGACAAGAAAACGGAAAAATTACAGGAAAAATCAAATCCCTGAGTGTTGAGGGAGTTGGGACATTGTTAAAGTCAGTCACACTGACTTCATAGCCATTAAAAGTTGTGCTCACTTGTTTTCCACAGTGGGTTTCTGGTTATCACACTAAAAGGAATTATGATTTAACTTCTTTGAGATTTCACTGGAATTTGTATTTCTTTCACATTCAAAGAAATTTTCATTAAGAAATTTTGGTCTCTCACACACACAAAACACACTCTCCTGAGCGAAAGATAGCACTCCATATTTCTTTTCCTTCCTTCCTTCCTTCCTTCCTTCCTTCCTTCCTTCCTTCCTTCCTTCCTTCCTTCCTTTCTTCCTTCCTTCCTTCCTTCCACCTACCAAATTTTGACCCTAAAGTGAAATTCCATTAGATTACTTCATGGGTGGCAAGGAGGTGTTGGTCTCTGGTGCTGCTTCTAGTACTTTGAAGGTCTTGTTTCTGTTTTTTGAAGGGAGTAAGAGACAGGGTCCATGGGGGTGCTGGCTGTGAGAGATGCCATTTTGATGGTGTCAGGGCCAGAGACACACCAGCACTGTCCCACATGTCTTTTTGAGGTTGTCTGGGGAAATTCTTCAACAACCCGAACAGTTCTAGAGGCTGACAGAAATCATCTGAAGTATGGTGGCAGCCCTGAAGGGGTAACCTCTCTGGGGTGGTTGGGGGGCTGGAGCTATTTTATATAGTTACCCACCTATACTGTTGGTGACTTTTTTTCTGGCAGGTTCATTTTTTTATTATTATGTTCAGTTAGTCAGCATACAGTCCATTATTAGTTTTTGATGTAGTGTTCAACGATTCAGTAGTTGTATGTAACACCCAGTGCTCATCACATCACATGCCCTCCTTGTACCCATCACCCTGTTACCCCCTCCCCCCACCCCCCTTCCTTTTTGTAACCCTCAGTTTGTTTCCCGGAGTCCAGAGTCTCTCATGGTTTGTCTCCCTCTCTGATTTCTTCCCATTCAGTTTTCCCTCCCTTCCCCTAATGTCCTCCGTGCTATTCCTTGTTCCACATATGAGTGAAACCATAGGATAATTGTCTTTCTCTGCTTATTTCACTTAGCATAATCCCCTCCAGTTCCATCCATGTTGATGCAAATGGTGGGTATTCATCCTTTCTGATGGCTGAGTAATAGTCCATTGAATATGGACCACATCTTCTTTATCCATTCATCTGTTGAAGGGCTTCTCAGCTCCTTCCACAGTTTGGCTGTTGTGGACATTGCTGCTATGAACATTGGGGTGCATGTGCCCATTCTTTTCACTACATCTGTATCTTTGTGGTAAATACCTAGTGTTGCAATTGCTGGATCATAGGGTAGCTCTATTTTTAACATCTTGAGGAACCTCCACACTGTTTTCCAAAGTGGCTGTACCAAGTTGCATTCCCACCAACAGTGCAAGAGGGTTCCCCTTTCTCCACATCCTCGCCAACATTTGTTGTTTCCTGACTTGTTAATTTTCAGCAGGTTCATTTATATGCCCTTTCCAGAATGTCTGCGATAAGTATCTTACATGTATTTTCTCATGAAATCCTTACAAAAGTCCCTCAGAGGCAGGGACGAAGAAATTCAGTCACCTGTCCCCTGTTGGTAGGTCCAGGCCAGGGGCTGTAGAACCCATACACTCAAAGACTCTCTGGGGTCCCTTTCTGCTGTAGATTAATGTGTTTTCACACAGGAGGGAAACTTGATGCCATGCTTTTCTCTGTGGGAATGTACTTTATAATATCGAGTGTGAATTTCTTAAACTACCAGCGCCTCACAGGATCCGTGCCACATGACAGGCTCTCATTAAATGTTTGTGGAATTGAATGGAATGGATTTGGGGAGCCAATACTTTGATAATAAGTACAGAATAGAGTAATTGTATGCAAAGTTGACTAGGTTATCCTAATTCAGGATGCACACATTGGGAACTGTGTTTGTTCACAGCGTAATACCAGGTATGTGGGAGATACTTGGGAAGAAAAAGACAGTCCTGTATGGCTGAGGTGTCAGAACAGCGGGGCCTTGTACACGTCAGCTTGGGAGCAGTCAGCTCATGGTCCCGGAGGCCTGTGGTCTGTGTAAATTCAGAGGGGACAAGGGTGAAGAGGTGAGGAACGTGGCCATAATGGTAGGGGGGGCGGGACTCAAAGACTCCACCTCCATGAGGTGTGGGCTAAGTGGCCGTAAAAACAGATGAGATTTTACATAAGATGTGAAAATAACACAAAAGGCCGCATCTAGAATGTAGGACAACACTTAAGATGGGAATTCAAACTTAAAGAAAATGCTGCAGAGATCTCTGAAAATGCCCCCAAATCCCACTTGTAGAGTTTCTGAAAATTTTGATTCATTTTATTTTTGGAACAAGTTGAAATTTGAGGGGATAGGCTAAGGGGTGAAAATACACATCAAAGTGCCTTTTGGGGTTATTTATTTATTTTTAAAGATTTTATTTATTTATTTGAGAGAGAGAGAACAAGTGAGAGGCAGAGGGAGAAGCAGGCTCCCCACTGAGCTGGGAGCCCAGGCTGGGATTCGATCCCAGGACCCCGGGATCATGACCTGAGCTGAAGGCAGATGCTTAACCGACTGAGCCACCCAGGCTCCCCTCAAAGTGCCTTTTTGGAAAAGGAAAGACAATATTTTAAAGAATTGTACTTCAGGGACAAGTATAGGTATGAGCCTAATAGGCAGAACGTAATTCTTTTTCTTTTAGAGAATAGCAGCATATTGAAGGATGGTGGAGGCACTTGAAAAATTTAGCAGACGCACACACACGCATGCACGCACACACAGACACATTCACGCACACGCACGCACGCACACACAGACACATTCACGCACATGCACGCATGCACACAGACACATTCACGCACACGCACGCACGCACAGACACATTCACGCACACATACGCACGCACGCACACACAGACACATTCACGCACACGCACACACGCACACACATTCACGCGCACGCACGCACGCACACACAGACACATTCATGCACACATACGCACGCACACACTGGATTTAATCCTCGATGCCGTTTTGCTTTCTTCCTTACTCTCTTTTAGAATATCCCTTGCATCCCCTCTGGTCCTGGACGCATCTGACATGAGTTGTCTTCAGGGACAGTGCCCGTGGTTGTCTGTCTTGATCAGCTTACAAGTTCTGACTTGAAGGTTCAGTGAAACATCAGGAGAACATTTCTTCCTGAGTCACAGACAAATGAAAAGCTGAGATGAATACTTTCTGACTGATGGCTGTCAGGGCAGCTGAAAGCATCCTGTTCTGCTGGTGTCCTCTTTGTGACAGTAAAGGGGGCCACCATCTGGAGAAGAGGTGTCATTATTGAGTATAAAGGTCCTGCTGCTGCTGATGTAGAGAATGGCGTCCCTCAGGAAAGCCTGCAGAATCGGCCTAACTTAAGTCCTATTTATGCAAAAGAGGAGACAGAAATTGGTAAAGGAGAAGAGCGAATGGCGGTTTTACCCCTTCTGGCTCCAGTGCCCTGTCTTGTCTTTTCTTCCCACCACAGGACTGCTTTAGTATGCATGTATGTGTTTTTGCATATTTTATTTATTTGAGATACAGTTGACATATAACATTACGTTAATTTCAGGCGTACAACATAATGATTTGATAGTTGTACATATTGTGAAATGATCACCATTAACGGTAACAGGTCTCGTTAACATCCATCACCATGCAGAGCTACAAAATATTTTTTTCTCGAGATGAGGAATTTTTTTTTTTAAGATTTTATTTATTTATTTGGCAGAGAGAGACACAGTGAGAGAGGAAACACAAGCAGGGGGAGTGGGAGAGGGAGAAGCAGACTCCCTGCCGAGCAGGGAGCCCAATGCAGGGCTCGATCCCAGGACCCTAGGATCATGACCTGAGCCGACGGCAGACGTTTAATGACTGAGCCACCCAGGCGCCCCTCGAGATGAGGAAATTTTAAGAGCAAGTTTCAAAGAGACAATACAGTATTATTATCTGTAGTCACCATTTGGTACATTACATTCCCAGGTCTTAACTTGTTTTATAACTGGAAGTTTGTCCCTTTTGATGCCCTTTACCCATATTACCCACCCTCCTATCCCCCACCGCTGGCCACCAGCTATCTGTTCCCTGTATCTGTGAGTTTGGTTTTTTGGTTTTGCTTTTGTTTTTAGATTCCACATATAACTGAGACCGTACTGTATTTGTTTTTGTCTGACTTATTTCACTTGGTATAACGCCCTTGAGGTCCACCTATATTGTCACAAATGGCAAGATTTCATTCTTTTTCTATGGCTGAATAATATTCCATTGTATGTATATATACCCCACATCTTATTTATCCATTCATCCATCTGTGGACACTTAGGTTGCGTCCATGTCTTGGCTGTTGTAAATATCTGCAGTGAACATGGGGTGCATATACCTTTCTCAGTGTTTTCGTTTCATTCAATTAAATACGTAGAAGTGGTATTGCTGGATCTCATGGTAGTTCCGTTTTTAATTTCTTGAAGAATCGCCATGCTGTCTTCTGCAGTGGCCGCACCAATTTCCATTCCTATCAACAGTGCACAAGGGTTCCTTTTCTCCTGAACACTTGTTACTTGTTGTCTTTTTGATCATAGCCATTCTAACAGGTGTGAGGTGATAGCTCATTGTGGTTTGACCGGTCTTTTCTTTTAGTTCATTTTGAAATGTTTGTTGATTACCTACTGTGTGCCAGGTGCCATGCTGGGGGCTGGGACTCAAATCGATCTGAGCCTGTTCTGCTTGATGGAGTTTATTCTGTCTCTGATGGGCGGGATGGGCAATAGGAAAAAGCAAATGTCCTACGACAGATAACTGGATTTTGGGGTGGGAGGGATCCGTGTCTGATAATTACGGTTGTCCGAGGCTTCCTGGAGGAGGCAGCATTTATAGTCACAGAATTTTCGGACTCATAAGGAACGTCAGGTCTAACTCCAGGATTTCACAGTGGAGGGACGTGAAAGTTCCTCAAGTGTTCTGGTTACCATTTATTTAGCTCAGACAGGATAGCCGCCATTCATTTGACTCCTGTAGCAATTCATTTAGTCCCTAGGGCATTTGATTGCTTTTGTGCACATCAGGAAGTGGTGACAGAGACGTGACATGACTTGCTCAAGGGCATCGAGGGACTGTGTGATGGTGGTGAGCCCAAGGTCCTTGCGGTGCCAGAGCCCTTTCTTACCGTTCCCTCTTTCCCTCCTTCCATCCTTTCCTTCCTTCTTTCCTTCCAACGGTCAGGAAAAGTTGTGGAAGACTGTGAACATGGCCAATAAAAAGAGAACTGTGGGTGTCCCATCTGCCTCGCTCACCCATTTGGAGTTATCTCTGCCTTTCATTTGTCTTTGAGCTATTTTACAGTTCTGTAAGTTGTGGGAAACATGTAGCCATGATTCCGGAGTGTGTGGTTCTTGATCACAGAAAATGCACAGGTGTCTGGTGGAATGTGCTTGTGGACGCTCGGTGGTTTTGCACGCAGCAAGCAAATTCCTGTCAGTTTTCCTGGTGGACTTTCATATGTGCACATTCTTTGGATTCTCTATTGAACTTTTTTTTTTTTTTTTTGAGAGAGAGTGTGAGAGCAGGCAAGGGGGAGGGGGAGGGGGAGAGAATCCCAAGCAGGCTTCCCATTCAACTCAGCGCCCGAAGCAGGGCTCCATCTCATGAGCCTGAGATCATGACCTGAGACAAAATCAAGAGTCTGACGCTCAACCAACTGAGTCACCCAGGTGCCCCTGAATGCTCTTTTGAACCTGCTGTAACATAATATTGGTTCTTTCATTACTTAGGAATTCAATAAAATCTCAGACACGTGCTCATTTTGTATTTAAGTCGTGTTTTTACCTTTTTAAAAGCAATGTTCAATGTCACCAATCTGCCTTTTAAAGAGGGTAGGTTTTGATGAACTGGGTGAGGAGGGTGGGCAGACAGGATCCCTGGTGAAAGGGAACGTGAGTGGAGGCGGGGTGTGGGTGTTCTCTGTTTTCCCATCCCTGACACATTTCCCCCTCATTTCTGCCCTGCTCTGTGTCCAGGACACAGCTGTTCTCCCTGAGCCCTGGGAACACTTTACTCCCCTTGCTGCCCCAGACACAGGGCTGGTAACAGTTCCTCACTGTTGCTGCTCCCTCTCTGTTGGACCCTGTCACCCTCCCTACACACTCCTTGCTCCCTTCATTAAATACCTACAGTGAAGAACTCTTTGCAAGTGTCTCTTTTCTTGACAGGACCCAAACTGAGACAGCCAGGAGACACCCGGGGCCATGGTTGGGAAAGGGGCTGTATGAGGGTGTGAGCTGTGGTACTCCTGGGAGGATGGGGAGCCTTGAGACCACCAGGGGCAGGGATTTATTCTGAATTCATAAGGTAAGAAGGGCCTTTGAAGTTATTCGTCTGTTTTCATTTTCTTTTTTTCCCCTCTCTGGGGAGGGAACTGGGTCAGAGCTATCTGTTAGGAAGATTAATGTGGCAGCAATTTATAAGATGAATTGGTATAGAGAGAGATCAGACAGAGACTGCAGGTCGGAAGCCTATTAGGGGACAGTCGCCATGCAGTTGGTGCAAGATAATTTGGCCTAAATTTGTGTGGTGGTTGTGGGAGTGAAGAGGAGGAGAGAAGTTTAGGAGATGCTGTAGAAGAAGGGTAACTGATAAGGAGAAGAATGAGACAAAAATGAGTTTAGGAGACTCCAAGAAACGTGGTCCAAGTGAAGGTTTCAGGGGAGGGCGGTGGGGTTAGTTTTGGACATACTGAATTTGAGGTACGTTATGTACTGACTTGTGTCCTCCCTGAAACAATACATTGGAGTCCTAACCCTCAGTACCTCCGAATGTGATCTTATTTGGAGATAGGGTCTTTAAGGAGGTGATCGAGTTAAAACAAGGTCATTAGGGTTCGCCCTAATCCAAGATGATTGGTGTCCTTATACAAGGGACGTTTGGACTCAGACACGTGCAGAGGGAAGATGATGTGAAGACACACAGGGAGAACGCCATATGAAGACAGGATTGGGGCCATGCACTTGTGCACCAAGGAGTGCCTGGGGCCACCAGAACCAGGAGAGAGACCTCACAGCCCTCTGAGGGACCCAACCCTGCTGACCCTTTGATCTCGGACATACGGCGTCTGGAGCGGGGAGACGACAAATTTCTGAACCACCCAGTTGTGATTCTTTGTGCTGGCAGCCCTAGGAAGCTGACAGGGGTGCAATATTGGAAACGTGCATTTAGTGTTTTGGAGAGGTTGGGCCTAAGGAGATACCGTTAGTATGATAGTGAAGCCATGAAAATGATGGTGTCAGATCAGGAGCATGTAGAGCACTTTGTTGCAAAGGCTGAGCGGAAGGTGACCAGAAGTACCTTTGACGTGGTGTCCAAGAGGAAGGTGAAAGCAGATGCCAGGCTGCAGGAAAGAGGTGAGGGTGGCAGGAAGCCGAGGTAGATGACAGAGATGACCTTTTCATCCCAGACACTGATGAGGAGGAGGAGGAGGAGGAGGGAGAGGAGGTGTTAGCTTGAGGGGGAAGCGAGCTTGACAGAGTTATTGATTACTTTGTTCCCATGAGAGGGACCATCATCTAAGTTATGGAGGAGGAGGGGTAATTGATGGAGCAGGGGTGTAGGTACAGGACGGGAGAGAGACAGAGACAGCCCTCCACCTGCTTCCGTAGCTGGGCCCACAAAGACACTGACGCACCCCCCCTTTGTTACAGAGGCGTCATTGGTACTTTCCCCAATTTGAGAGCGCACACTTATTTTCATTTGGCTTTAGGTTAGCTTTGCATAATTTCATTTTCTGCTGGGGACCTTTTGGGAAGCAATTAAAGGTAGAGCTTCGTTGGTTCTACACTGGGCATGTTTTGTTTGGATGTTGCATGGTGTTGGAGATCGAATAATCCACCTAGGCTTGAAGCAAGCATATCTCATTAGGATGTGTGGAAGTTCATATTGGTGGTGTTCTAAAAAATTTTTTCCTTTAGCTACTGACTCAAAAAGATGACAGCGTTTGGATAGGTATTTACAAATAATTTTTAGCCAACGGACAGCCTAGGAATATATTAGAACAACTCTCTGACAGTTCGGATCAGGGGAACACGTCGAAATATCTTAGAAAACAAAGTGATTGTGTTGATAGCAACTGCCGTTGGCTCTCCTATGATAAATAGCTTAGCTGGCTAAACAAACTTCAGTACTTTTTCAGAAAATTAAGCAATTTACATTTTCTGAGATATTTTAATTTCTATAAAAATTACATTTTTATGTAATTGGCACTATACTGCAGATATAATTTATAGCTTGCAAAGCTGTTTTTTTTTTTAAAATCTAAGTAGTAAATGCATATAGCATTTAAGTGTGCACATCCCAATTTGTCTTATAGTTAACACCAGTAATGTAAAAGCTTTCAGCCAATGTCTGTAGTTAACAACAAAAGAATGTATCTTAATCTCTTTATTGCCCTCAATCACTGCCTGCAATACTTTCTTCAAAAGAAACTGCTTTTGAGATGATGATTATTATAGGATCTGCCCAAACCTAGCCAAACCGCATGCTCACCATGCAGCCATACAACATTAAGATAAAAGTCTGTTACATTTTGCCCCTATTAAATTAGATACAATACGTCTTACCTTGTGTAACGTATAAAGATATGTCATGTATGTGTAATATATATATATATATATATGTATATGTGTATGCCAAATGTCAAATTTATATACTCTGTAACATTTTATTTATTTATTTGAGAGAGAGAGAGAGGGAGCAGGGGAAGGGACAGAGGGGGAGGGATAGAGGAGAGGAAAGAATCTCAAGCTGACTCTGTGCTGAGCGTGGAGCCTGATGAGGGGCTCAATCTCACAACCTTGACATCATGACCTGGGCTGAACTTAAGAGTCGGATGCTTAACCTACTGAGCCACCCAGGTGCCCCTACTCTGTAACTTTCTAAGAACTTTCTTCAATCAGTAACCTCTTAGAAGTATTCAGACACATTGTCTGTCCTTTGGGTCTTGCAGGGATGTACCTGGGGATGCCAGCATTACCTACATAAACCGAGGTCCTCACAGTTCAAAGGTCAAAGACTCTACCTTTTCATGTGCCAGATTTAAATTTTAGAATGAGCCTCAGACTCAGACTTACCAAACCACACATATCCAGTTCTCATTTCTTTCTTAGAAAATGAAAATCACTCTGTGCAAATGTCAAAGAGAGTTTGGGCATGCCACAGGGGGAAAAAGAGAGGCTGGACCAGATGATCTAGAGGCTTCTTCCTGCCGATCCCTGGGACTCTGACATCTTTTCATCTGGTTACAGTGCTTATGGATGCTGATCCAGAGAAGGGGGATGAGGAGGACAGTAACACTCCAGCACAAATTAGAAGGTGGGAGATAGCTACCCAACATTTTCATTATAGAGTGAAAAGAAACTGCCATATCTCCTGTTAGTAGAACATTTTCTCATTCCGGTCCTGCCAAGGACATTTTCTACAGAACAAAATTTTGAGTATTTCACAGGATTGGCTGAGCAAGAAACATGGTATAAGTTGTATCAAACAAAAATATTGCTCTGGAAAGGCCTAAAGCAAGGACCTGAATGTCCGTGGAGGGTGGTACCAGTGATCCCATAAATCACACCGGTGTCCTGCAGTCATATGGTAGGGATGGGCCAGAGAGACCCCTTCTCCATTGCCTCTACAGGGGGGCAGCCTGCAGCCCAGACTTCTGTGAGAAGGGGCATGTCTGTAGATAGCCCCATGACTCCGGGTATGGCAATGGGCTTTAAAATCTCAGCGTTAACAGTGATGCTTCTATTGCCTTCTGCTATGAATAATGGAGCAAACTAAAACCTGACCCAAAGGGAGTCTGGTAAATAAATCATGGAGAAGGACCTGCAGATCTTTGCATCAGAGAGAAAATGAGTAATGGCATCCTCTTTTGCTTGTTCAGACCATCAGGAATCAACGTAATTTAATGGTAAAACTTCCAAGATGGGGCCAATATTGTGGATAAATGGAGTCGATTTTTAAGGTTAGATAAATTCAGCCTATTTTTATGGGCAGAGGAAAATTATCGCTGACGTGTTTTTGATAAGATTCTTTGATGCTGTAAACTGAACTACTGAGAGCATAACAGTTTTTCACATGAGTGACGGAGAGGGAAGAAAAATTATAACTTATAGGAGACTAAGGCTCTGTTTATATTTGGGCACTGAATTAATACGTTTTTGGGCATTCATTTTTATTTAACGACACGACTGGCTTTGTGGTGGCCCCGGTTCATTATGAATGCCATAAATATCGGATTGATCGGATTTTTTAGGCTGATGTTCTCACTGAATGGTGATATTATGGATATACTGAATGGGAGGGACCGTGATTATAGGTTTGTGTGTTTCTGCATTCAACAAAAATGTGTTCACTACCTCCCATCTGGCAGGTATTTGTGGGGTGCCGTGGGCTTATCCTCAAGCTTCCTTCTTCATTGGTATTTTAAAATAATATTTCCGTAGAGTCGCTGATGAGTCTCCTAAATAGGAAAGGGCTGAGGCTAGAATCCAGTGGCCAACCTAAGATTTCCTTGTAAGTCAACGTCAAATCAGTTCAACATTACCATCAAACAGTCTGCATTTTTTCCATTTTGTCCAAGGAGAAATTAACGAGGATAATCAAATGCTGGCTGGAAGCCTTCGTATTTGTATCCATAGAAATAGAAATTACACGTAAATTTATATATTATTATTATTATTAATTATTATATTCTTAGCATTTCTAAATACCTGTTATATGCAAGACATTCTACTTGACTCCATGGACATAATGAGATATATAAGACATAGTTCTTGCCTGTAAGTGACTATTCCTAAGACTAATTTATTTGCCTCTCATAGACTTTTTTCCTGTTGAATTTTTCTTAAGTAAATTAAAATTTTTTTTTAAAAATCCAAGTGTAATTAGAACATACTTACAGTAAAGCATGTAAATCTTTTTTTTTTTTTAAGTTGGTTTAGTGCATTTTTTATTTAAAAAATTTTTTTTTAGTATAGTTGACACACAATGTTACATTAGTTTCAGGTGTACCACTTAGAGATTTGCCAAGTTTACATGCTGTGCTATGTTTACCACAAGCACAACTACGTCTGTCCTATTACATGGCTATTATAATATCATTGACCATAAATCTTAAGTGTATTACTTGATGAATTTCTGTAGCATGAACACACCCGTGTAACTACCACACAGATCAATGTGTAGAATGTTGTGTGCACTTGGAAGCCTCCCTTTTACCCCCTCCCAGTGGTTACCTGCCTCTCCAAAGGTAACCGCAATTCTGACTTCTAGCAAAATAGATTAGTTCTGCCTGTTTTTGCATTTTATATAAAATGGAATAATATAATATATGCTCTTTTGTGTTTGGTTTCTTTACTTAATATTATGTCTGTGAGATGTGTTCATCTTCTTGTATCAAGTGGTGGATCATTATTGTTTTATGCCACAATTTGATGAGTCATGTGGTTGATAGACATTGAGTTGTTTCCAGTTTTTACTTGTTATGAATAGAGCTGGTGTTACGAATAATGCTAGCGTTCTCAAATATTAAATGTTGACTGATACCCTGAAATACTGGTATGTGTACATTTCTCTTGGATGTGCAACTATGATTGGAATTACTGACCAGGGGATACTTAGGCTCAGCCTCTAAACTCGTTTCTAAGTGGTTGCGCCAGTCAGTGCTCCCACCAACAGGACTTCGTTAATGTTAGTTTCTAAAAAAAATTAATCACCATGGTGTATTTCACTGTGATTTTATTTTGCACTTCATCATAACTCATCATATTGAACTCCTTTTTGTATCTTTAAGGACCATTTGGACATTCTCTTGTGAAGTACCTATTCAAGTTTTGACCCATTTTTAAGTAAATTATCTTTTTTCTCATTAATTTGTTGAGAGTTTTTATCTATTCCATATATGAGCCTTTTGTCAGATATGTCTATTGCAAATCTGTTCTCCAACATAGTTGCTGTCCGCTCTTAGCGGCATTTTGTTCTTGTGGTGGGTGGTTAAGCAGCAGTTTCTTGTGTCAGCGAATTTCAAGTGATCAGGTATTTCATGCATGATTTGTGCATTTTGTACCCTGTTTAAGAAATCTTTGCTTACCCAAAGGCCATGAAGATTTTCTCCCATGTTTTCTTCTAGAGCTTATATTATTTTAATGTTGACCTTGATGTCTATAATCCATCTAGAGTTGATTTTCCATTATAGTCTGAGTTAGAGTTCAATATCCCACCTGCACTCCCATGGATGTCCCGATCCAGCACCAGTTATTACAAAGACCACTTTCCCCCCATTTTTTGCTCTAATCCTGTGACTGTTAAATTGCTCTAGTTTTGCGTTGACTTGTTATATGTTGGTGTTAGTCCTTTGACTCTGCTCTCATTCTTCAAAATTTTCTTCGGTACTCTTGGCTTCTTTCATTTCAGCTTAAATTTTGGAATTAGCTTGTAAATTCCAACAAAATAAACTGCTGGGATTTTTTTTTGGAAGATTTTATTTATTTATTTGAGAGAGAGCATGAGAGGGGAGAGGGTCAGAGGGTGAAGCAGACTCCCCGCTGAGCGGGGAGCCCGATGAGGGACTCGATCCTGGCACTCCAGGATCATGACCTGAGCTGAAGGCAGTCGCTTAACCAACTGAGCCACCCAGGCACCCAAACTGCTGGGATTTTTAATGAGATGGCACTGAATCTATAGACTAATTTGGGAAGAACTGGCATCTTCACAGTATTAAGTCTCCCAGTCCTAAGAACATGAATTCTTCTGTTTAAATTTAGCTATTCTTAAATTTCTCTCAGGAATTACACGTAGTTTACTATGAAGTGTTTTGCATATTTTTTGGATCAGATTTATTCCACGGTACTTGATACTTACTGATATTAATGTAAATGTTATCATTTAAAAATTATTTTCTAGTGAGGCACCTGGGTGGCTCAGTGGGTTAAATGTTTGACTCTTAATTTCGGCTTGGTTCACAATCTCAGGGTCATGAGATTGAGCCCTGCATTGGGCTCCGCCCTCAGTGGGGGAGTCTGCTTGGGATTCTCTCTCTCCCTCTTCCTCTGCCCCTCCCCCCACTCATGTGGGTGCCCGCTCTCCCATTCTCTAATAAAAAAATAAATAAAATCTTTTAAAAAATAAAAATTATTTTCTAGAATGTAAAAATATAGTTGGCTTTACCTAATGATCTTGTATCCAGCAACCTTGCCAAGTTCACTTATTAATTCTAATAGATTATCTGTCGATTCTTTTGGATTTTCTGTGTACCCAGTTATGTCCTCTATGCATAATGATCATTTTATTTTTTGCCTCTACCCAGCGTTCCTGGGTATGGGAATTTCTTTAAGAAAGTTCTACTCTGTTATGATGGAAGGGAATATTGAAATGAATTCTTATTTACCAAAATCCATTTTTACTTTGAGCTTAAGTAGTTTCACGGACTCTCTTTTCTGGCTTTTGATGTATACTATGACCTTTCTGTTACTATTTTTAGAATCTCCCTCTACTGTGGCTTTTAACTGACATTGTCTTCCAACCTGCTCCTAGGTGAGCCGGTTGAGAAACGATACCTGCAGTGGAGACATTGTACTGGGGCAAAATCTCTTGTATCTCTTAAAGTTTGGCACGATTGTAGTAACTCCAGGTAACTGCCTTTTTCTGAAAAGAGCTTGTTATAGTATGGAAAGTTTAATGATGGATGGGGGAAAACGGCTCTTCAGGACGTTATGATCTTGAGCTGCTGATATATATATATATATTTTAAATATTTTATTTATTTATTTAATTGACACAGAGAGAGAGACAGCGAGAGAGGGAACACGAGCATGGGGCGTGGGAGAGGAAGAAGCAGACTTCCAGCTGAGCAGGGAGTCCGAAGCGGGGCTCGATCCCAGGACCCTGGGATCATGACCTGAGCTGAAGGCAGTCACCTAACCAGCTGAGCCACCCAGGCGCCCCTCGAGCTGCTGATATTTTTTAAATGGAATTAAGGTCTTCTCTTTAGTAGTTGCTCTGGACGAATGTTGGTGAATGTATTGTAGGCCCACGGAACATTGACGTGATATATATGCAGCTTATCCCGGTTATGCATCGTTTACTGATAATCTGGCTGTCTTGCGATAAGAGAGAGTGAGGGAAATATCGAGGAAACCACTCAGATGTTTAACACTAGAATTTAAAGGGAGTGATTTTAAAGATTTTATTTATTTATTTGAGAGAGAGAGAATGAGAGAGAGCACATGAGAGGGGTTAGGGTCAGAGGGAGAAGCAGACTCCCTGCCGAGCAGGGAGCCCGATGCGGGTCTTGATCCAGGGACTCCAGGATCATGACCTGAGCCGAAGGCTGTCGCTTAACCAACTGAGCCACCCAGGAGCCTTAAAGGGAGTGATTTTAAAAGGGTAATTTTCTCTTGTATATTGATACACAAACTTTTCATGGGATTTAATAGTTTAAAAATTATTTGTATCTAGTATAAGTAATGCATTTCAGAGTGGGTACAGCAAGTTGGACATTTATAGCTTGTATGATGGGTACAGAGCAGACTTTAGTACTGGACTTAATTATTAATGTCTGTCATCTGGATGGCTAAAAGTAGTCCAAAGAAATCAGGAATGTTTATATAACATTTAACTTAAGAGAGACATATTTCCCAAGGAAAATCCTTGATGATGCTTTTTATCAGCCAGTGTTGTTGCTTTTCACAGTTTTTTTTTTTTTTTTTTTAACTTAAGAGAAGTCCTGAATTATCGGGAGTGAATAATTTCCTTCAATATTTTGAGAAAGTCCATTTTTTTTTGTCTCGTAAATAGTGTTAGCTGAATTTGGACATTTTTTTTAGACGTTTTATTTTCAAAGTTATTTACTTCAGCTCATTTTTATGAGGCCGTCTCTCAAGGAATATGTTTTGCTTGATTATTTTTCACTTCAATACTGGTTTCTCCCTAAGCATTGCTTTTATCAGGAAGTCTCTTTAAAAAAAAATTCTATTTGAAATTGAAATCCACATGGAGTGTGGCCTGGTGTTAACAAACATTTTCCTTTATTCTCCTCACCCTAAATTTTTAATTGTTTTCCAGGCTTCATCATATTATCCTAAACTCATCACCCACTGTTAAGAAGGACATGTTTGCCCAGGGAAGCCATTGCGGGGTGGTTTGACATGCTTACGTGTGCATCCAACTTTTTCCTTTTCCATTTTTTTTAATGTTGCATGCCGACCTGAAGCAGAATTGGCTGCACATTCTGTTCATCCACTTAGTCAAAAGCAAGTCGCTCCAGGGAATTAGAAGCAGCAGGACCTACAGGCCCTGCACTCAGGGATCCTCCAGTGTAGGAGCGGAGAAAGCTGGTTACCTAACCTTGTGTGTATAATCGATGCCAAGAGAATTGTGCAGCTTTGGAGCTCAGGTGGAGTTTGGGAAGTTCTTCTTCCCACCAGTCAGGACAGGCTTCCTGGCATCATAGATGAGCAGATCGGGTGAGGGAGGGAGGGTGAAGGGGTACTACCAGCCGTGAGTCGTGACCAGCTGCCACTCAGCAGCCAGGGCTGCTCGGGGTATTTTCGTCTGTGTGCCAGCCAGCGAGATGGGAGCACATGCCGACCGGAGTGGCTGGAGGTTTGCTCGTGTCCATTTTAAAGCTGCTCGCTGTAAGCACAGAATATATTTAGAGACTCGTATTTAATCTTAACAACTGGTTGGGGTTTTCGGTTTCTCTTTCAGGATGTGTCAGAGCATTTTAATATAAAAATATTTTAAAATACTCAGCAGGTGGTTTAACTGGTGCTCCGGGAAGATGTAGCATGTTCACTCTGTGACCTTTTACGACCTTCACCCACTTGCATGCTGGAATAGACATCTGGGGCCTCGAGTGGAGGCTTTACGGATAGGAAGGTGGGAGAATTAAAGGCAAAAGCTGAATGTCGTTTTAAGGAATTTGCATTTTATCTTGGAGTACTTAATTCACTGACTGTTTAACAAACATTTACTGGATGTCTAATTTGTGGTAGGCGTTGACAGGACCGGTATGGCTCCTACTTTAGGTGGGCCCCTACCTTGAGCAAGTAAGTCAGGTCACGTTAGGTGGATTAATTCAGCGGCAACATGGAACATGGGTGGTGAGAGTGGGCCCGGGCCAGAGTGAGAGAACTTGCGGTCAGAGGACCACGTGGCAAGTTAGTGGCAGGGTCTGTATTCAGAATAATCATTAGTGTGTTTGGTGTCCAGTGTGGTAGCCACTTGCCACGTGTGGCTGTTGAACACTTGAAACGTGACTGGGGGAACTGAGATGTGCTGTGATGTGTAAAACACACACCAGTTGTCAAAGACTTAGTGTGGCAAAAAAATGTAATATATCTCATTAATACTTTTTCAATAGGGATTGCACGTTGAACTGATGCTTTGGACGTATTAGATTACATAAAGTCTATGGTTAAAATTAACTTCACCTTTTTCTATTCATCTTTTTTTTTTTAGCATGGCTGTAAGAAAACTTAAAATTATACATGTGGCTTGCAATATATATATACACATATACACATATATATATATTTTTTTTTTTTTTTGAGAGAGAGAGAGAGAGAGAGAGAGCGCACACAAGTTGGGGGAAGAGGGCAGAAGGAGAGGGAGAGAGAGAATCTCAAGCAGGCTCCACACCCATTGCAGAGCCCAGTGCAGGGCTCGGTCTCAGGACCCTGAGATCATGACCTCAGCTGAAATCAAGAGTCTGACGCTTAACTGACTGAACCACCCTGCCACTTGCATTATATTTGATCAGACAGTGCTCCCTAAGCCATGTGACAGCCGTGGGCACAGGAAGAATGGATGGATCCTTGGGGAGGAAGATGTGGCAGTGGTAGGAGACAGATGAGTCTTCTTTAAACTGTAGGGGCCTCGAGCAGGATTCACCAAGAGGTCATTTGCATGCATCCAGAGTCACCTGCTTCTTTTTTTTTTTTTTATTTAAAGACTTTATTTGACAGAGACACAGCGAGAGAGGGAACACAAGCAGGGGCAGGGGGAGAGGGAGAAGCAGGCTTCCCGCAGAGCAGGGAGCCCGATGCGGGGCTCGATCCCAGGACCCTGGGACCATGACCTGAGCCGAAGGCAGACGCTTAACGACTGAGCCACCCAGGTGCCCCCACGTGCTTCTTTTTACATAACCTGTTTCAAATGGTCTGCCATTGCCCCAACTTCTCCCTGCTCAGACACATTTATGCTGTTATTTTATGACTAGTCATTCACCGTGGGTATAATATATATTCAAATGCAGCATCACCTGTGACCAGTGTTGAGCCAAGGTGGCCGCCTTCTTTGTCCTGTGTAGAGTCTGGCCCATGCCTGGTCACTAAGGCTCGGGGAAAGCCGTCCATCAGCAGTGACTCAAGAGGTTTTATGCTTGTGTGATTGGAGCTATGCTTGTCTTAATAATAGAGGTTGCAGGTGAGGGTGATGAGTCAGTGATGTTTAAGTTGGAATGTGTCTTCAGTAGAAATACTGTAGTGTATGTGGCTGGAATTTTGTGTCTGGGCCTTGAGGGAGGGGTCAGGGCTGACACCACATGTTTGGGAGCCCTATCCATAGAGACAATGGCATGTGGGAGTCACCCTGTTGTTAGGAGAAGAGAGACTCAAGAACTGAACCCACCCTGATTTAGATGCCAGTGCTGTGATTTTAAAATCTGAAGCTCTAAAACAAAATTTTGGGAAGCCTGTTTCATACTTCTGCTTCTTCAGGGTTTTCTACCTTTTCTGCCCTTGTATTTTTTTCTACCTTCAGAAGAGGGTAAAATGTGGGAAGCAGGGGCGCCTGGGTGGCTCTGTCGGTTAAACATCTGCCTTCGGCTCAGGTCATGATCCCAGGGTCCTGGGATCGAGCCCCGCATCGGGCTCCCTGCTCAGTGGGGAGTCTGCTTCTCCCTCTGACACTCCCCCCTCTCATGCTCTCTCTCTGTCTCATTCTTTCTCTCTCAAATAAATAAATAAAATCTTAAAAAAAAAAATTGTGGGAAGCAGGTTTGTGGGAAAGGATGTCAACAAAAGTTCTGAGCCACAGACGTGATGTATCTACATTTGCTCTGGTTCAGGGTGCTCAGGTTTGTTCCTTAGTCCCCGTGTGTGGACACCCAGCACCCACATTTCAAGGATGGACTGTAAGTTACAAAGGGACAGCCTGCACCTATGAGAGGTCTCTCCCTTTGTACATAGACACATAGACACACATATGCATCTCCATATGTATACGCACCTATATACATACATACACGTCTGTGTTTGTATATATGTGCTTGAAGTTAGTTACCAAATAAAATTCCTCATGACAACTTAGAAATTTCTTGATGAGTTTATGCATAAGATAAGTTACCTGTGTCACACATCTCTTGCCACAGTATCGTACCCCCCAGTGACCCACCCAGATTGAAAGATGGTGTTACTGGCGATTTTCTGGAAACTTGCTTTTGTCGGTAGGAGACAGCCGCCCAAGGGCTAACCCAAAGCTTCACTCCTGAGAAGTCCTCGGTTTCTTCTCACAGCTGCTCCTCTCCTGGCTGCCATCACTGGACTCTTTTTTTTTTTTTTCGTTTAAATACTCCCTGGAGGGCAGGCATTATCAGGACCTTCATGAAGGGAAAAACTAAGAAGCTCCAAAAATCACTGTGAATGTTTGATGGGGAGAGGAAGAAGTGAGGGCAAAAACTTCTTCAGAGGTGGAGCTTTCTGGCCCCGTCACACATGGGTTGTGTCTGTGAGGTCACCCCTTGGAATCCTGGCTTGCTCTGATGAGGTTCTCATACGCGTTAACAGATTAAAATGCCGGCTGACATTATAGAGCAGCATATGATTAACTCCGTTTTAACTGAGGCATGGGGAGGTTAAATCACACAGTTCATCATTTCCAGGCCAGTACTCAAGACCAGTGCCAGAGTCTGCATGCGGACAACTATCCGAGACAGCTTTCAAGCAAAGGTGTTTTGTAGGAGCCGTCAGTGAGCTAAGGTGCTAACTCTTTCTAGTGGTCTGGAGGTGACATATTAAAAATGTTATTGTCAGGGCACCTTTGTATTAATTTGTTGGTGCCGCTTTTATGCATTGCCCCGTTCTCTTGTGGAATGAAAACCCTGGTATTATGTTTCTTTGACTAGGAAGAAAATTACGTATGTATTGTACCAAAGAGATGATTGCCTCTCCTAGCTGCCCCTGCAGCAATTCTGTACCAGGTTCTTAGTACCATAAGGTTAACCGTCAGGTGCTTGGATAAGCAGATGTGTGTGGGCTTCTCTGTGAGTTTCTTCTGTATGTAAAAAGTGTCAAATTGGATGCTGCTATGGCTATAGTTCATCATTTGAGGCATTTAATAATAAGGGAAATAAAGGGAAAGTTTGTAATTTGCACAATTTACATGTGAAATGAATGTTTCCATCCACACCTGGAGTGTCAGGTGACCTTAATTCTTGTGTCTCTTTGCTGTTCTTATAAAATACTAGAGAAATCACAGAAGCATGAATAAGGTCTAGTTGTTTATGAAACGAAGGTTGGATGTTTCAACAGGTTGCTACATGACTTACCTTCTGTAACTGCTTGCCTGTTCTCTTTTTTCTGTGAGTGTCTATAATGTTCCGTGGGGATGAGAACGTGAATTTGGGAGACAGCAGGTCTGTGTCTCGCTGGGAAGAAAGGCTTCTGGCATGCTGTTTATAAACATTCACAGGTCTTCCTTTTCATACACAACACAACAAAATGTCCCTTAACTGCACTTCGCTGTTTCCCTGCCAGAAATGTCTAGATACGGCAAGGCTTTATTTACTCATTGCACCTGATGTAGTGCGGCTCACCACTCTCCAGAAAGGCTATCTGAAAAATTACCTGTGGGCAAGCAAACGCTTTCCCTCAGCATTAGTCACCTTGAACTTTGCTAGTGGAGATGGGGCTGTCCATTTAGGCCTCAAGATCCAGTGTGAATTTTATACTTAGAGCACATCTCAGTGTGGACCGGCCACATTTCAGGTGCCCAATGGCCACACATGACGAGCCCTTCTGGATAGCGTGGCTCTAAACCATGATCGTTTCCCTACCCAGCCTGGTTTCTTTTGGCTTCCCATGGTTCTTTGACGGCCCGATGTGGATGCCTCGAGAGTCTGGCCCTGGGTCATCCCTCATCTGCACACACTTTCTCCCCTTTGAGCTCTCATTCCCTACCAGCCACCAGCACCCTGGGGCAAGGACACCACCCCAGGGCCTTGTCTCCATTTTACCAGGTGTCCCATTGTTACCGCCAATCCAGCTTGTCCAAAATCAAATGCATCCGTACAAAGCTGGCCCCTCTGCTTACATCCATGCTTCTTTTATTTTCCTGGCTTCTAATGTTGCCTCTAATTTTATCAAGCAGTAAGAGAACCATCAGGCCATGTAAGCAAAAAGCTGTGACTACTGAGAATCCAAGAGCTGACGGCATTGTGGAAATTAAATGGCACTTCTAAGAAAGCCCAACATACTTAATGATGTGCGTAATTCCTACAGGCAGCAGGGTGACTAGGTATATAGAGCTATTCCTGAACATTAAGTGGTGATTGCTTTTATTCATGGGCAGAGCAGTTGGGAAAGTGGGAGAGGGAGTGGCTTATGACTCTCCTTCCCCTTCTTGCTGCCAGGAGGGGGCTGATGCTCTGCTTTCATCAGTTCGAGTCCCAGGAGGGAGCTGACCTTGCAGTTTTTGGTGCCTTCACTCTTCCCAGTTTTACTGCTTAGGGACTGGTGCTTTGCTTTTAGTCAGGTATTTCCTGGACGTGCTCGTCCCTCTTCAGTTCTCAGGAAGGAAAATTAAATTAAGAGCTGATCTGGGGCTCATTAAAAGGTGAAGTTAACTGCTGATTTCACCTGCTGTACCCATGCAGGAGGTGGGGGCCAGCTCTGTCACGGACCCTGGCCTCTGAGAGCCCTTGTCCCCTGAGCTGTAGCCCCCAAAGGCTGAATGACGGGAAAGCACGGGGTTCACGTTGCCTTCTTATTATTCCATCTTTTGTTGCGTTATCTTTCAGTGAAAACTATTCAAGGATGCTATCATCATTTTTAGCATGATTTATAAAATTTGAGGTGAACATTTAATTTCTCTACAAGCTTACATAGTGGAGAGCATCTAGTTAATACCAACTTAACATTGATCTTCAGGGATATTAGAATAGTATTTACTGTGGATCTCCCCCCCCCAAGAGAACTGTTTTATAAGCATCGGGCCATCTCAACTGCAGGAAGGAAACTGTGGCGTTGCTGGAGGAGGGGCGGTGGAAACAAGGACTTTGCAGTCGGAAATATCTAGGTTCAATTCCTGGTTCCATTCCACCCATTTGGAAAAGTTACTTTAATCTCTCCGAGTTCCTTTCCTTTTGCATAAAATAAAATCTACCTCATAAGATGAAATTCTTCACTTGCTCAGTAAATGTCAGTGTCCTCTCTGCTGTTCTGGAAGCTGGAGGGGACAGAAGGCAGCCACTGGGTATTCAGCAGCTGTACTTTGGAAACACTGTAAGTGTGTGTGTGTGTGTGTGTGTGTGTGTGTGTGTGGTTTGTTTTTTTCTTGGATTTTTAAAAATTGAAATATAGTTGACAATGTTCCCTTAGTTTCAGGTGTACAACATAGTGATTCAGCAATTCTGTACGTTAATGCATGTGTGTGTGTTTAATCAGATTGCTTTTCTTTTCTTTTTTTTTTTAAAGATTTTATTTATTTATATGAGAGAGAGAGCACGCATAAGTAGGGGGAGCAGCAGAAGGAGACTCCCTGCTGAGCAGGGAGCCCACTGAGGGGCTTAATCCCAGGACCCTGGGATCGTGACCTGAGGTGAAGGCAGATGCTTAGCCATCTGAGCCACCCAGGCACCCCAATCAGCTTGCTTTTCTAATATCAAGAGCCAGGAGTGTTTGGAGGGAAATGTTCCATTACCTGATTTCAGGTGTGGGGGGGGCAGTATGAAGACCCAGGTTCCTGGGGACTCGAGGGAGCATCAGGGGGCAGACTGCTGTGTAGACAGGGCAGGAAGAGCACCAGGCAACTTTGGACACTAATCCAGGCACGGCCCGTTCCTTCCTGTGGTCGTCGGCTGGGGTGGCCATAATGAAGCACCACAGGCTGGGGGCCTAAACGAGATGTTTGATTTTCTCACGGTTCTGGAAGCTGGAAGGCCAGGAGCAAGGCGTCGGGAGGTTTGGCTTCCCTGGAGGCTCCTCTTCCCGGCTTGTAGAGGGCTGTCTTCCCACTGGGGCTCCACACTGTCTCTCCTCGGTGTGTGTCCGCGGCCTCATTTTCTCTTCTTCTCAGGACACCAGTCAGATTGGATTAGGGCCACCCTCATGGCCTCATTTTCCCTTAATTACCTCTTCATAGAATCGATTTCCAAATATGGTCACATTCTGAGCTACTGGTAGTTAGGCTTCAGCAGATACATTTTGGGAGAGCACAGTTCAGTCCCTAACACTTCAAGGACCAAGATATTTTTTTTTAAGATTTTATTTTATTTATTTATTTATTATTTATTTATTTATTTGTCAGAGAGAGAGAGAGAGTACAAGCAGGGGGAGGGACAGGCAGAGGGAGAAGCAGACTCTCTCGCTGAGCAGGGAGCCCGACGTGGGGCTCGATCCCAGGACCCTGAGATCATGACCTGAGCCTAAGGCAGACGCTTCACCGACGGAACCACCCAGGTGCCCCGCGACCAAGATTTTTTTTTTTTAAACTCTTCCGTGTTCTGGATTCACCCTTTCCTCGGTCCCCTTCTCTTACTAAGATATCTCTGTGGGGCAGAAAGGAGGGGAGCTGACCTCCACGGGGAGTTTAAAAGCAGGTTGATTAATTCAAGCCAGGGCATGCTCAGGGCACTCTGATTCCTCCAATATCATTGGTATTCGGGGGGGGGGGCTGGCAGGGAGCCCTGATCGGGGCCCATCGTCTTGCTCTGGGAGGCTGGGAGCAGCAGGGCCCTGGGAAGACAGGCCCCCGGCAGTGTTAAGGGCTTCAGTGTGCAAAGATACAGGACCTTCATCCTCTAGCTGCGGCGGACCCCCCGGCAGTAAACACTATGCTTTTCTATGAGATAGACCTGATGATGGTGGGCAGGTGCATGCTAAGCCTGAAGGAGTAGGAAGTGGCCGTGTTTGTGTGTCTGCATACCTGCGCCTCTCACATCACAGCGCTACGGCCGGCCGTGGCGTGGATTCCCTCTGCAGACGGCACAGTGTATCTTCATGGCCCGTGGCCATGAGGAAACGTCTCCAGGTGGACGTGTGAGAGATAAGAGGGCGGCTTTCACAGGAGAGCTTGAATCCCCCTGCAGGACGGACTGCTTTAGGGAGAACTTGCAAATCGCCAAGTGGTTGCTGTAGCTTTTTCCAGCAACCCCTGAACTAGCATCTGGGCTGAGAGAAGAATGTACTTAACCTGTCTTCCTTCACCAGGCCAGGTTTTTATAGTGTATTCCTAGCGGGGTGTACTCTGTTAAGTACTGTTTTGCTTTTAGGCGCGATCCTAGGCTTAAGATACACTGCTTTTTTGGCTTTTCTCCTCTCCTTCCTTCTCTCCCACCTTCCCCTCCTCCCCCACTTTTTTTTTTTTTTTTTAATTTTACTAACCTGGTTACCTGCCTGTGATGAATCATCTGGTTTTATAGTCTAGCAAAGTCAGGATAAAAAATGTAATAAATGTTTTTGTTTAAATGGAGATGCAAAGTGTGAGAACTGTAATGAGTCTGATTCACTCTTCCAGTACCATGTGTGGTTGTAGATTTATTCCTAATACCAGATGCACCAGGACACATTTTTTTTTCTCTTCAGCCCACAGAGATGTCAAGAAGCAGAAAATGGCGTTCGCGCATTTTCTTTCAGACGCTGAGTGTACAGAACTGAAACTGACTGGATCTCACCGCATTCTTGGACTTGAGATGTTGACAGAATCGATGTCCCTCTTTGCATCTGGGTGGCCATCTTCAGTTTCTCTTGTCACATTCCTCCTACCACAGTGGGCTTGGGTGTGTTTCTAAAATGAGCCTTAATAAAAACTTGAGATCTCTGTTCAGCTTTTTGTGGTTTTCATCTCAGAAACCCTTCTCATTATTGAGAATAGAGAAAGCATTCTGGATCACTTTTTTTTTTTTTTTAAAGATTTTATTTATTTATTTGACAGAGAGAGACACAGCGACAGAGGGAACACAAGCAGAGGGAGTGGGAGAGGGAGAAGCAGGCTTCCCGCTGAGCAGGGAGCCCGATGCGGGGCTCCATCCCAGGACCCCGGGATCATGACCTGAGCCGAAGGCAGACGCTTAACGACTGAGCCACCCAGGCACCCCTGGACCACTTTTAAAAGGCAGTAGTCACTGCCATTATTTCTCTGTGAATGTTGGCGGGAGTCCCTGGTGGAGGTGCCACCCGATTGGTATCTGCCAGCATCAGCCGAGACCCGTGTCCAGTAACACCTTCAAATCTAGACGTGGAATGATGGCTACATGTGCTATTGCTGTCTTTCAGAGAATGCTGGAAATTGACATAAATAGATGGAAGAAATGATACTCACTGAATTTCCCCTCCCCCCCCCCCAATTCCAAGTCGCTTGGGAATAGCTACCTACACAAAGACGTGCCTGGCATACGTGCCTGGCATGTGTGCATTCATGGATTGGCAGCCTTTGGTGTTTGGGCAAAATGCAGGTTAAGGTTAGTGAGGTCCTCCTGGCCACCACCACACTCTATGACCATGACTCCTGAGTCTCAGTGGCTGGTCAGGAGCAATGGGAAGCAAGTTCTTGTCCTGTGCTTTCCTGCTTGTCCTTTCCTTCCAAGAGTGGATCCTGTTCAAGAAATGTGCAAATGTATGTTGGGTGTCTGCTCCATGTTGGGCAACAGGGTAAATGCTTTTCATGACCTGTCAGCCCAGACAACTATGACGTATGAGACAGAACCAAAGCCAAAACTAAGCCAGGGGCATTGGTGTTGTCCCTGACTTCCCTCAGGTTGTTCATCTATGGTTTATCATCCCGTGTTTTTGGGTTATGTTACTGTGTAAAAGATTAAACTAGGGACTCACCAATTAGTCTGTATTGGTTTTATGTTTTTGAAGAAAATATTCAAGGGGTAAAGTAAGTTTTCTACCCATCAGGTTAATTCTTTCCCTCCTTGTTTCTGTGGTAGGTAGTATTTTTTCTGTAGGACTTAACATGTTTAGATGAAGTTCTCACATGAAGGATACAAACTATGGCTTTACAATATGTTGCCTTCAAAAGAGGTGACAGGTCAGTATTCTGAGATATAGCATTTTATTGAATTTCAGTTAAGTGTTTGTATTATTTATAAAGCCAAAATAACCCTTTCTTGACCAAGTATTTACTCTTAACAGAAAAAAGGCTCTTGTTCCTAAACAGCAACCAATCCTGTATGGGTCACTCAAAGCTGAACCTCACATCCTTGGGTTCAAAAGTGCTCCAAACTCACAGAGAGGCACCCTGTAGTTTCTTGACCTTTTTGCTGCTGAGTGCTACCTTTTAAGTATTTCAGACCTCTCAGGAGATGTCTGCTCATCCCATCCTTTTCATCTGCCTCCATATTAATCTGTTCCTAATGGAGTGGCTTTATTCCCTCATTGATCTCAGACCAGTTTTTCTGAGGTATAAATGAAGAAAGCTGACATTTTGGTAGGCACGTCTGAGAATAAGCAGAACCCGTTTTTCCCATTCCTTTGTTGGATTTTTAGATGCATTTCCAAATAAGATAGTGGTGTTCAAAAGAATAACCATTCCTTTATCTCAAAGACTTTTATTATTGGAAATCGTTTTTTTGTTCAGCCTAGGACTAGTTCAGATTTGTCACTATGAGGTAGTGAATCAATAAGAAGTAACCAAAAGCCACATGGTTCTATTTTTTAAATTTTTTAAAAAAGATTTTATTTGTCAGAGAGGAAGAGAGAGACAGAGAGCGCACAGGCAGGGGGAGCGTCAGGCAGAGGGAGAAGCGTGGGACTCGATCCGAGGACCCTGGGATCATGACCTGACCCAAAGTCAGATGCTTAGCCGACTAAGCCACCCAGGCATCCCAAAAGCCACATGATTTTAAAGAAGTAAGCTACTACACTGTATCATGTTGGGTTTATGTGTGACCTCACATTTTATCACCAAAATCCCTCAAAGGATTCAATGGAATCCCCACTAGTTTTGACAAGTGAAAATTACATATTAGTTTAAGAAATATGAAAAGGTAAATAGTCTATAGTTTAGAAAAATAATTCACATTGTTTATTCCCAGTGTGTCCCGTGTGATAGTGAAGTGCATAATGCAAGTATAAAACTTCTGTTGGTGAGACTACATATAATGAATTTTTAATTAATCCCTGGTACTTTAGAAGATTCTTCTTAATCAGGTAGTTCATGGAGATAAGTTTATAAGGCTGGTGTGCTAGACAGAATAATGCCCCCTTCCCCCCCCCGCCCCAAAATCCATGTCTTAATCTATGGAACCTGTGAATGTTACCGTACAAGGCCACAGGGATTTTGCAGATGTGATTAAATTAAGGATCTTGAGATGGGAAGATTATCCTGGATTATTTGGGTGGATCCAACATAATTACAGGGTTCTGAGAAGAGGGGGGGCAGGAAGGAGGGCCAGAGGTAGAGAAGATGCGTTGGAGGGGGCGGAGGTCAGACAGAGAGATTGGAAGATGCTACGCTGCAGGCTTTGAAGCTGGAGGAAGGGGTGACAGGGCAACAGATTAGCCCTCAGAGTCTTGAGAAGGAATGCAGCCTTGCCAACCCATTTTAGACCTCCAGCCTCCAGAACCATAAGAGGATAAATTTGCGCTATTTTAAGCAACTCTGTTTGTGGTAATTGGTTACGTCAGCGATAGGAAACTAATACAGTTGTGTGTAGACGTAGGGTTTCATAACAGGCACCCTTGGTTGGTGCAGTCTGCTTGGATGGTGTGAGGCTTTGTGTACCCTTGGTTATAAATGACCGACTGTCCTCTCTGATCTCTAAGGGAAGTGTAGTCTTGTGATTTGATTTCTAAATGTGAAATTTTTTTTCAGTTTCAGAAAGCTCACCACAGGGTCTTTCGACTTGGCCAAGTGTTTTAGGAGGAAGGTCCAGTTTTAAGAAGAAAGTTTGGTGGTGGAACCAAAAGGGTCAGGTTATAGCATGGTGTTATGGTTACAGTGCAGGGACTTGAGAACCGTGCCACACGTGCATTACAGCTTCGAGCTAAACAGAGTATGTACTCGCGTTTGGTCTTAGACATTTATTCTTGAAAAAATCTTCACGTGTTTGTATAGCCTAAGGGTTTTGGTT
Organism: Halichoerus grypus; assembly: GCF_964656455.1. Taxonomy (NCBI): domain Eukaryota; kingdom Metazoa; phylum Chordata; class Mammalia; order Carnivora; family Phocidae; genus Halichoerus; species Halichoerus grypus. The sequence goes on from NC_135718.1 coordinate 73,694,402, forward strand.
GGTGAAGGAGTGTTCTTGTTCTGGAGGAAGGTATTAATATTGAGTTTGAAAATGTGGCTTGGCAAATGGATGGACCGGAAAGAAATCTGAGACCAACCACCCATGGGCACTATTGGGGGCGCTCTAGGAACATCTAGAAAAAGTGGGTAGCCACTGTAGGATGATATGATATGCTGTTCTTCTAAGACCTGTTCTTCAAATCCTAAACCATGGCCGAACCTGAGCTCCTACTTTTGCTTCCTCTGAGTCCCACCCTTGCCCTTGAAATTCTAGACCCGTGTCAGAGCACTGTTATATGAACGGCAGAGAGTCAACAGGGGATGGGTTATAAAGGGAGATATGTTTTGATATGATACATTCTTTTATCTTTTATTTGGACCTTTTTTTCTCAGCCCTCTCTGGTCTTGATTTGACATTGAGTACAGCTGAAAGGACAGTTGCCTGATCGACATGCCCTGGAGCACCTTTTCAATACCGCTCTCAGAGGACAGGAGTCTTCACAGAGAACTTGTTGTATACTAGGATGTAGTCTGTCCGCATCTGGGTTAGTAATGGGTCAGTGTTACCTGGTAGCAGTGTAGAGAGTTGTTAAGGTAAAGAAAGGAATGTAAAAACAGGTCAGAATATGCTTAGACAGCATCTACAGGGCTTTTTTGATACTTTTTAAAAGCCCCTCAAATTAAAGAATGTTTGTTTCCTTGAGAGAGAATGTCCGCTGACTTCCCAGGCTTTGTATTTTCTCCTGTGTGTCTTTGCATATGCCGTTCTGTCCCATGAAATGTTACCCCTTTCGAAACGGTGTTATTTAAAATATACGTAATGTCTATTTTCCATTCCTTGTACATACAAAATACTGTACAGTATAAGGTAGTGTCATCATGATTCCAAAACCTCGTTCAAAACTGGCTTTCTTCATGACATTGCTTGGATAAATTCCCTCTGCGTGCCCAACCTTGCTGACCTGTGGCCAGAGCAGCAGATATTGGGTATAAATCAGTGCCTTGTAAGAGCACTGTCCCAGAGAACTCTCCATGATGATGGGCATGTTTATCTTCACGATCCAATACTGTAGCCGCTAGGTACATGTGGCCATTAAGTCCTTGACATGTGGCTAGTGCCACCGAGGAGTGGAATTTATCATTTTATTTAATTTGAATTTATTTGAATGTAAAAAGCCATGTGAGGCTAAGGGCTACCGTATTGGACAGCACTGCTTGATATGATCATTTGATTAGAGAGAGTGACCAGAAGCTGAGCGCCTACGTGAGAGGCTCTTTGAGGGGTGTGTAGCAACTTTGGACTGGACATTCGGGTGGAGCCCAGGATGATGGCACTCTGGGGGGGAAGAGCCAAGGAGAAACTGAGACTTTAAGGGAACCCTGAATATAAAAAGATGGAGGTTGATTCATTCATGACGTGAGCTGCCTAGGCATTGAACCAGGAAGGAGATGAAGGACACAGGAGATCAGGGCGGCCCACAGGGACAGTGGTAGGAGTGGCAACTCAGAGAGCTTCTGTAGGGGTCCAGGCTGACAGCGGCAGAGAGCAGTGCCAGCCCCGAGGACATGGGCTCATAGAGAAACCCCTCTGTTTTGCTAGGATCATGGACTCTGGGGAATTGCCCCCAGCCGTGGAGGTGGACATGAGTGTTGGGGTCCCAGCAGGGAGGAGGAGGGACAGAGTGACTCTTAGGGATCGGAGCTTCGAGGGCAGCCAGAGTATTAGAAGGCATGGAATCTCAGTGGCAAAGAAATGAATCGATTCTGCCCTTGATGGTGGTGATTTCCCTGTTTTGTGTATGGCCCATGTCTCCTGAGGTTCTCCGCACACTACAGCACAGTAGGTCCCGTTAAACACCCGACTCAGCACTTTAGACCAGAGTAGGGTGGGTGCAGGGTGTGGGCAGGGATGCAACAGGGGAAGCAGGAAGCTTGGATATTTGGAAGGTGGATCTGTGGACTCCAAGCAGGGACAATGGAAGAGGTCTAGTAGGTTGTAGGGAGGGCAGGCTGGGGAGCCTCAGTCTGGAGGGGCTGGTGGGGCAGGGAGCTGGGCCACCCTTCTACATTTCCACGTCTATGTTTTTGCATGGATACATCTGGCTTTATAGATAGGGGTATTCCTGAAATGCTGAGTCGAATGATAAAAGAAAGTCAACGTACAGCTTAAATGTACTTGGGGGAGGCTTGCTACGTACAACAACTCTGAAAAATTCTTTTTTTCTTGCAAATAATTGCCACCTCATATTGTTTGTGCTCTACTGTTGGTGCTTTAACTTCCTCCCTATGCACGATCTCCAAATGCTCTCATATGCTTTTTTTTCCTCTTTATTCTCTCTCTCTCTCTTTTTTTTTCTCTCGTGCTTTTTAAGGGTATTCCATGCATCACTGACCTACTAGGGAATGAAATCCTTATGAGCAAGCAACATAGGTATCTTTTTTTCTTCTTTGGGGGAGGGTTAGAGGGTACTGTTTCTTGATAGAATTCTTAAATGTGAGAGTCTTAGTCCATTCTGGCTGTGATAACAGAACACCACAGACTGAGTGGCTTACAAACAACAGACATTTATTTCTCACCGTTCTGGAGCTGGGAAGTCCAAGATCAAGGTACCAGCAGGTTTGGTGTCTGGTGAGGACCTGCTTTCTGGTTCATAGATGGAAACTACTCACTTGCTGTGTTGTCACGGGGTGAGGGAACGTTCTAGGGTCTCTGCTCATGACCTGTTCACCTCTCAAAGTCCCCATCTCCCAACACTGTCACCTTCGGGGGTTGGGATGTCAGCATCCAAATCTGGGGGGAGCACAAACAGTCAGACCAGACCAGTGAAGGTGTTCAATAAATATTGACAGAGTGACTTAATTTTAGCAAGCATCCTGTAGTTCTGCAAATGCGAACATTTGTTTCGTCTTTCCAAACAGTAGTGGCAAATAACCTACATGTTGTGTTTTGAGTACTTCTCAGGTGCCTTGTGCTAAGTGCCTTATATGGCTTATGTCACAGAAACCTGGACAGCCTCATGAAGTAAGCATTATCCTCATTTTGTAGATGGGACTTCTGAGGCTCAGGGAGCTTAAGTACCGTCTTCAGGCTCCAGCTGCCAGTTAAGATATTGGAAATATTACTAGATTTCTCCATTCGCTAATTTCTCCCCCAAATTCTAGAGGAAGGATAAGACAGGTAGAAAGTTGCAGGTTGTTGAGTTGGGGTTCCCCCATGCCTGCCTTACTCCCCAGTCCTTATTTTTCCTGCCACCTTGTGGATTCGTGGACTGGCGGGGCAGTTTTCTTGGCTGGCGGGGCAGGAGGGAAAGGAAGCAGAGTGATGGTTCATCTCTCCTTAGGTTGGAGAGCAGCAGAATGGAGTGGGTTAGGGGCCCACCCACTGGGGGCCAGCTGACAGCACTGGGTAAGGGAAGATGGGGGGGTGCAAGAGAGACCCCGCCATGAGACTGGGGCTGTGCACACAGTGGAGACGGCAAGTTAGCTGGGGTTGCTGCTAGACCACACGCCTCTAGGAAATTGCAGTCTTAAAAATAACATCATACACATAGCAACCTTTTCTCCCTTCAGCAGTTTTTCCTTAAATTTTTTAGAGACAACAGCGGGCACAGGGCATGTCAAGGGTATCTGAGATACAATTTGTAAACTTAATCACTTTGCCCAGTGAAGGGAAGCCTTGGCTTCAACTTCGAAACTTGGATTACATAAGCCAGAGTTGGCCACCGCATATTTCTAGAATTTGGTCTTCAACTAGAATACTATAAATACTCCCAAGTATGTACCACATCCTTCTTCTTCTGTGGGGCAGTGCAGCACTCTTCCAACAACGATGGTGCAGAAGTTACAGGATGACTGTCCTGCTGTGCGGGTAGGAAAAGTGTCGCATTTTACCAGGACTTTGTCTGAAACCACTCTGTAGTCTGAAACGTGCTACGCAAAAGAAGAGGGTTATTTATCATCATTTTAGCTGACTGCAAGGCTGCTGACACCTCTTTCTCACTAAAGGGAAATGCCCTCTGGGCAAACTGTAGTGCATCCTCCTAGCTTGGTCACTGGAGATCAAGGAGCTAACTGTTCGTGTGTCGTCTGTGAGGGGCATTTGCTTTGGGAAGCATTACCCAGCAGCCATCGCCACGCAGTGCTCCCAGCTGGGGAGAAGTTATTTGCAAAGGAAATCAATGAGAAAACGAGATGGCCTGCAGTAGGCATGGTATGAACTACTTATTGCTGGCTCAACCTGGCTCAGGCGACGACCCAGACAAGAGGAATCAGCAAGTGATAAGGCTATCCGCTGGTTATATAGGGAAGTAGACTTAGGGTTGACTTTGAACTCTGGACATGGCAGGCAGGAGGGACAGCATGAGCCCTGAGAAAACTAGGTTTCACTTGAATTGTTCTACTAGAATCGTTTTCCTTTTTTCATGCAGAGGTCTGAGTCTTCCAATAAATTATTATGACAAGTTGGACTTATAAACTGTCACAGGAAAATGGTGAAGGTCGTGGCCCCTGGGATCCTGAAAATTATTTTGTGTCTTCATAGACTTTCACAGCCCTGGATTTATGGGAAGGAGGAATAAAAACTGGATTTGACAGTCTTTTCCTTCAACAGGAGGGACATGCCTTTGGGTTTATGACATTAAACAATGCCCTATTTCAAATACCTTCCACGGAAAAAAGAGTGCCCTTCGCTGTTCAACTACCAGTCTGGGAAATCTCTCCCTGGACTTGTTTTGTTAGGGATTAAATCACATGCAACTCCTCTCTCCATCTCTTGCCATTGTATTTGAGACACTCCTACTTCTTCCCTATGTGATTTTTTTTTTTTAAATCAGAAATTAGCACTTCTAGTTCATGATTCCTAGGAGAATCGTTTCGATACAGCACCATGTGGAAGATAACAAGACTTAAAACTTAAAGTCCTTGGAGCCACATATTTTTCAGTTCTCGTTTTCCTGATCAGCTTTGCCTTTTGGCAAGGGAATAGACCCTGGTATCTTATTTTTCTAACCGCGGTAATGGTATTTGGGGATAGCGTTGACTTTTATGCTAGTTATTCCGTTATCGGTGACCTGCTTCAGAAAAAAAAATCTGAAGATCCTTCACTGTAAAATTAAGTAACTGTAAAATTACTCGGACAAGAGATGAAAAGTTCCACAAGAGTACAAAATGAGCTCTCCAGTGTTTGGAACGTGTCTTCTGGGACCTAGCCGCTAGAGGGCAATAGCTCATGCCCACTTTCAGTCTGTGGGGGTGTGTTCCAGAAAGCCTTTCTCCTAATTTGTATTGAATTAGGCGCTGGGGTGGAAGTCCTGCCCCCCTTCTCCCCCCGGTGGGCTGTGGGAGTAGAGTCCCCAGTGAAAGCTGTTCAGTCGCACTTGTGATTTTAGTCTATTTTTGTCTAGCCTGTTTGTTCAAAACCTTACTAAAATTGGAATTGACTAATGGCCTTCTTTTAAAATCGGATTGAGTTTAGCTTGAGTATATATTTTCTTTTCTTTCTCAACTTCTGGATGGCTCATATTCCAACTGGTATGATTCAAATATTCCAGTGCAGTAAAGGATCCAAACTATGTCCCTTAGGTAGATAAATAAATAGAGAGTGGAATTCTTTAGAGCTGCCAGACTGACCTTTTCCATCAGCGCTAAACTCTGAAAAATGGTACACAGATTTAAAGCCTGGAGTTAAAGGGGGGAAGAGACCGAGCTATTTGAGTTAAGGAACCCAGAACACTCTATCCTGTTGGGTTCTTCATGCTCACGTATTAATTGATTTTTCTTCTGCTCAGCGGGCACATTTATTAGCATTAAACGCAAGACGTGTTAGGACCCCAGGAAGCCACGCCCACAAGGTTGCAGGGTCCCTACCAGAGACCTCCACTTCCTGGACCAGCTGGTTTGTGAGCATTTCTAGCTGCGGCAGGTTCCACTCATTGATGCTAACCAGCTGCTAATTTTTAATAAGGAAGTGAACCCCAGATGACAACGGATTTTCTTTTATTGGGTGACTGTTGAGATCTATTCCGTTGCTTAAATCAGGTTAAATAAGAAAGAATTATGTTTTGGTAAGCCTGGCCTCTGGGTCCCTGGTATATGTACAAAGATTTCTACTTACAACCTATTTCTGTTTCTTAGGGATCCTCGTGACACCACCCTCTAACTATAAGAGATTGAAAGGATAAGACAAAAGGAAAATATCTTTTATAATACAGTGAAAGCAACTTTAATTTTTTTTTTTGGCAGGGAGGATGTGGGGCTTACGTAAAAGACTTCATTTCATTCCTTCTGGGGATTTATTTTCTTTTAACCAAGTATATACTCCATGTTTATCCATTAGCAGTGACGTCAGTGATCATCATTTGGGCTGGAAACTTGGAGACACCAAACCCTGCATTCTGTGATGTTTTGGCAAGCAAATGCCCCCAGTCCTGTTGGCTTTTGTGTTGCTGGGGTTTCACTGGTGCACGTTTGTATCTTAGATAAATATATTGGGTCGTGATTGGAATTTCCAATTGCATTTCCTTTACCAGTTTCTTTCTTAAAAGGTATGCATTAAAATGTTTGTACTTCAGATAAAAACCAAGATCAGCTCCGATGGTCTCTTTGGCTCCCTATTCATTTCCCATAGGAATGGTAAACATTTAATTATTCATGTAGGAAGATGGCATTTAAGACCTTGAAAGTGGAGACTAGTTGGAAAGGAAAGTGTCTTGTGCCATAAGATTTCTGAACAGAGAAGAAAGGCCCGTGGTGCGTCCTTGACCTCACGAGAGGGCCAGGAGACCTGGAGCGGACCCTGCTATCAGGGAATGGAGGTGACAGCTCCCCTCTCAGGGCCTGACCCGGCCTCCCCCTCCCCCACGGCTCCCTCCTTGTCTCTGCCGCAGTCACATGCCCTGTGTCCACTATGTGTGATACACAAGGAACCCGACAGCCACCCGGGTTCCTTGTGTGCACGGACTCTTGAGTCCCACTACCCGTCTGACAAATGAATGGTCTTAACAGTCATCTTTACAATGAGAACATAGTGTGAACGTTAAGAAAAAAAAAAGACAACTCAGACAATGTAGTATCAATGTAAAGACAGTATTTAGGTCAATTCAGCCCAGCTGGTCAGCAGAGATGGCTGTTCTCCCCACATTCCAGAACCACGGATGGCCAGCCAGCCTCAGTGGCTTCTTCTGCAAGTCTGTGCCATCGGTTACAGGATGCATCCAGGGACAGGGCATACAGGTGAGGACAAATTCTACATTAATACTCCTACTCTGTTTCGCATACCCTGTGGTGGATCAGTAGAACTTTCTTTTGCTGTGATAAACATTGCATTTTGAAACAAATGTTTAGGTATTTGTTTGGGGGGGGGGTAATGAAAGGAGGAAGAGGTGAGTATTTAGTGCCAGTCTAAGTACTTATTTAATTTTTTCCAAAAATATGATCAAGTAAGCACTCTTTTTTTTTTCTGTTTTACAAATATGGAAACTGAGGCAGAGAGGACTTTTTGTAACTTTCCCCAGGGTAAGCAGCCAGTTAGAAGCAGAGCTGGCCATGGAGGTCCGCTCTCAAGCTCAAGTGCACTGTTCCCCAATTCCTGGGGAGAGGGGAGCTGTCACCTCCATTCCCTCCACCCCCCCCTCCCTGGGCCGTCCCACATGCCCTCGTGAACAGCTTAGGTTAGAAATGGGGTGGTTTCCATTTCTCTTGGGTCCCCATTGGGGCCAGTTTGGAGCTTTTCAAGGAACACCTACGGAAAAAATAAGGGGCCAGGAGAGGATGTGACATGAGAGAGAGGACAATGGAAAAGCAGAGAAGTAGATAAGGAGAAAGAGAATGAACTTCTTTCCCTCCTCCTTACGTCCTGCACTCAGTCTCTCCTGCATGTCTGGGCTTTCAAGGGGTTCCCCAGCTAAAACGTAAACGGGCAGCTGATCAGAGCAGTAGGGCGAGAAAGGTGTTGTGTACCTGGAATTCTTGGGGATTTTGAGACAGCCACTGACACTTACCTTTTCGTGCGGCCCTTTGGGGTCCCTCTTACGTTATCCCGGCCCCTGAGGATGGAAGATACTTCCTCACGTGGCACCGACCCACCTCTTCCCTTCCTGCTGCTCTCACCTCCTGGTCACCCCTTCCGTCCTATCCGTCCAGACCCCAAAGTCTCCCCTCACCCCAGACCCATTCTCCGTCCTGCTTGGTCCGTCCAAAGGGGATTGTTTGCATGGCCTGAGTTGGCCACCAGCTCTTCTAAGCTGACAGAGGAGACCCATCGAGGCTGCTAACTCAGTGCTGCATGACGGTGCTTCCTTTCAGGGTCCAGAAGCTTCCCTTTTGGTGTCTGGCCTACTGCCTAATGGCCCTGTTCTGTCTGAGGGACAGCTCTCCCTTGGAGCTCACTGGCCGAGCCGGCCTGACTTCTAGGTCCGCGGCTCTGGCCATTTTGTTCTCTTAGACTCATCCATTTGTCGCCTCCAGGGCAGTTACCTCCCAGATTCAACTTCAGTGAAACCTCACCAACAAAGCTCATTTTCTTTTGGGTAGGGGCAACCACGTGTGGTCTCACCATTAGTCAGGGAAGCAATCTCATTTCTGTTTTCTGTTCTTTTAGCTAATCAGTCAGTTACCTATTTATTGAGCACTCACTAGGTTCTGTAGAGGTCAAAAATACACAGAGCGAGAGAGCGAATTCCTGCTCCTGTAATGTTTTCAACCTTGTTTAAAGCACGTATTCACAGAAGAGGCTAATGAATAGTATAAGGCGAGTGCCAAATCGGTGTCCCGTACTGCACAAACCTTTATTTGTACAAAAGCAAAAGCAAGCACCCCATTGTTAATAGGGGATTTATTGCCCCTCACAACCCAGGAAGCTCTGAAAGAATTACACTTTTTTAAAATCTGTTTTGCACCTTTTATCGGTTTTTTATCTTTTTCACTACTTCTGGTTTTCCCATTTTAAGCAGACGGGGGCTGAGGTGAGCCCTCAGAGCTTAGACAGGATGTTGGCAGGTAGATGGGGACCAGGAACTGCAGGTGGGAAGAACACCCAAAAAAGACAAAGAATGGGAGCGGGGATACACCAGTCTGCCCAGAGTCGAGGGTTCGTTTAGGGGAGAGGTGGTGCTTTTTTGCCTGCAGAAACACCCAGAAAGGTCAAGAACAGATTTCCATCCCCAACCCCAACCCTGCGTGCAAGCACGCACACACATACACACACCAACGATCCTTCCGCAGTCTCCCTTCCTTCCTTCCTTCCTTCCTTCCTCCCTTCCTTCCTTCCTTCCTTCCCTCCTTCCTTCCTTCCTTCCTTCTGCCTCTTCCTTCCAAATCCAAAATCCATGTCCTGCTCACTTAGTAAAGTAGTCACCTAACAGGGAGAGAGGCTGGCTGCCCAGGGCGTGGACCTGGCCTCACGCAACCCGCTAAACTCTGGCCTGGGACTCGGAGCCTGAAGTCAGTGATGTGAGGAACCAGGGGACGGGTAGAGCCCACTCCGGTGTGGGTGCTGGGGGATCCTAACTGCTCCCATGTGGCTCTTGGCTGTGGGCCTTGTTCTGGCCACCAGCTTCCTTGGGTTCCTTCTGAGCTGTCTGTTCCATTGCCCCCATCAACGTGTGAGCCCCCCTCAGCATTCCAGCTCAGTGAAGGGTTTTCTCATTTGCAGCCAGGAGTTCTGGCTCTCTCTGGTCTGGTTGTCTGTCTGTGGTCACCCAGGCCTTTCTTGGTCCATATCACCCCAGGCTGAAGAGCCTCAGGGGGGTTTCCCCATCTCTTGTGGCTGTAACTCCATCTCTATGGCCCGCACAGTAGGCCAGCCCTTCGTCATTTCTCACCTGGACCAGGACGAGGCTCCCCGTCTCCAGCCCATCTCCTCCCCTTTTTGTGTGTAGTAGGACCTGGAGGGGGCCACGGTAACCTCTCATCCCTGGCAGGTGCCTCCTGGAGGCTAGGACTGTGGGATTTGGGTCCCTCTCGCATTCCATTCGGCGCTCAGGAACTCCCCTCCGAGGTCACCAGCTTTGCATCATGCTCTGGGCTGTTTTCTTCTCTTCCACCAAAGTGTGTGACTTCTCCCACTTCCCTGAGTCTTCCTAGGTGGTTGGCTAGATAATTCCAGCTCATAAATCCCTCCTCGTTGCTCCTGCCTTGGTTCCAGTGTACCTGGTTTCTCCCTGGGACTCCCATGACGGCCTTTTCATTCGGGCCCTGCTAGTGTGGTCTCTTCCCTCCAACACCCCCTCCTGCCTGCCCCTGGCTCCCCCCTACCCCCCCACCCCCAGTATCTAGAGAGGCCCTGTCAGAGGTCTCCTTGATATGCTAATTTCAGGCACTCTGGCCTACTGTTGGGAGAGAAACTTTGGTACACAAGGGCCTTCTGGAACCTTGCAAGTAAGACCTCAGGTAAGGGGGCGCCTGGGTGGCTCAGATGGTTAAGCGTCTGCCTTCGGCTCAGGTCATGATCCCGGGGTCCTGGGATCGAGTCCCGCATCAGGCTCCCTGTTCCTTGGGACCCTGCTTCTCCCTGTGCTTCTCTCTCTCTGTCTCTCATGAATAAATAAATAAAATCTTTAAAAAAAAAAAAAAGACCTCAGGTAAGGGTGGCTGCTTCCTGCATGTGGGTCATGCCTCCTCCTGAGAGAAGGCTCCCCATCCGGCACACGTGGTTGGGCCAAGTGGCGCGGAGCACCGTGGTAGCTCAGCCCCTTCCTTCAGGTCGTGCTTGGGGAAGATGCTGGGGTTTAGGGAGCACCTGCTACATTCTAGGTGACTGAGATACACTGTTGAATAAACACTGTGCCCTCTTGGAGCTTAGATTCTGGTGGGGGACACAGAATAATAAATAAACCTGTTAAGTGAATTGCATGGTATGTTAGAAGGTACTGGGGGGGAAAACATGAGAAGTAGAACAGGGTAAGGGGGCTGCAGGAGCGAACGGCTATGATCTTAAATACATGGTCATCAGGATGGGTCTTCTTTAAATGGTGCCGCTTGAGCCAACTTGGAGGAGGCCAGTCCAGGGCCTCCCGGAGGAAGGATCGGCCAAGCACAAAGGCCCAGGTGGGAGTGGGCCTGGAGAGTCCACACAGGAGCAGGAGAGCAGGAAAGAGGACCCGGCTTCTTGTGAGTAGCAACCAGGGAATCACTGCAGGCCTTTGAGCAGAGGAATGATTCGTTCCCTTCCATTCTGGAAGGACCAGTCTAGCTGCTGGGATGAGAAGAGAGGGTGGAGAGGTGAGGGGGGCAGGGAGACCAGCTTCCCTGGAGCAGCAGGTGGAAGTGGTGCAAAGTGGCAGGACTCTGGAGGCCTTCGGGACCTCGAGGAGGCAGGATTTCCTGGTGGTTCTGATGTGGGCTGTGAGCGAAAAGGAGGGGTCAGGGATCTCTGTGTGGTTCTGGCGGGTGGTGTTGCTGTCGTGTGAGATGGGCTGACAGGAGTGCGGCCAGGAGGTTGGTTTTGGACACGTGGATGTTTTCCACAGCTGCTGGGAGTCAGGGGGAGCTGCTGGGAAGTGGTTAGTATGGGGGTTCAGGGGAGAGGTCTGGAGATACAAACTTGCCCTTGGGGAAATGGATTTCAAAGTGCGGTGTACGTACAGTATCCCTTCCCCAAACATGCGGAGGTTAAATTGGAATAAGAAATCTAAGGTCATATGGGATAGGTAGGGTTGGAGGACTGAAGTCAGGAGTGAACCAGTGAAGTCTCTAATAAACATTATTATGTTTCTTAAAACAGACTGGCGCGTTAGAGAATGATATCAAGATGTCAGTGACAATGGGGCCTGACTGCACAATGCTCTGTCCTTAACTTAGAGGTCATGGGTGCTGTGCTGTGAATCCCCAATTATGATTCCTTGCTTAGTAGAAAACATTCCCTGCGATTGTAGTTTTTCTGAGATGCTTAGAAACACGCCTGGGTGGCTCAGTGGGTTAAGCATCTGTCTTCGGCTCAGGTCATGATCTCAGGGTCCTGGGATCGAGCCCCGCATTGGGCTCCCTGCTCAGCGGGGAGCCTGCTTCTCCCTTTCCTTCTCCCTCTGCCCCTGGCTTGTGTTCTCCTGCTGTCTTGCCCCCACACAGATAAATAAAATCTTAAAAAACAACCAAAAAAACACAGCAACAAACCACACCTTGCCCTGTTACAGGTAATGGGTGTCACGCTGCTGATTTCTGGCTCAGCGCTGGTGACTTCCATCCCTGATGTCCTGCCCCCGAGCACACTCAGGCTCTGACGTGGCCACAGAGATGCATAGAGCTGCGGGGTTTGGGGTGGACGACACTTCGGGGAGCCCCTGTCTCCACAGCACAGCTCTCCCCACCCTTCTCCACGGCCCTGGACACTCTCAAAGGCTGAACTTGACTTTCCCTAGCCTTCCCTTGGAGCTGTCATTGGAAAACCTCCTCCTCTTCTCCTCTGCTGGGCTGGGCTGCCCTACCTCCCGGCAAAAAGCTTCCAGCCCGGGTCTCAGTTTCTCTAATTTCCCCTGTGGGGGTGGTATGGGCCAAACTCCTCAATATGCTGTAAACCTTGGTGAAGCTGGCTCATATATACCCAAATTTTACATAACAGGTAAACTCAATACTAGAATGTTCTTTTGGACAGTATTTCCCCAACTTTCCAGATAACAAGAATCTCCTGGGTTTTTCTGAAAGCATCAGGTTCGGATTCAGACTTACCTAAAAGCAGCACCCATGGTGTGGAGATGGGGGGGAAGAGTCTGCATCATTCGACCACATCTAGGGGGGAGGTCTTTGATCGGCCCAAGGTCCACAAGTCTTCTTTCCTGCCCAAACCCTGAGCAAACTGAGAAGAAAAACAGTGAGTAGGACAAAAGGGAGGTCAAAATGTCCCGTCTTGCCTAATAGAAGCTTGGCTGGAGGGTGTTGTGTTAAGTCAGCTAGCTTCAGAGCCCTGCTGATTGAATTCTTGGAATGAAGTTTATTTGCCTGAAGTCCTGAGTGCCACTACCCCTTTCTCTGGCAGGCTGCAGAAGCTCACTTCCAAAGGGGGAAGGGGACCTGAGCTGAGCTGAGCTGAGCTGAGCAGGGTGGGCCATTCCCCCCAGATCTGTCAGTCCGAGAAGTTACTTTTCCCTGCAGGAGCAGAGGAAGGGGAGAGACTGAGAGAGTCCAGGAGTGTGCTTGGGGCAGATACCCACTCCCGGCAGTCAGGAGTGGGGAAAACCCTTCTCCCTCCAAACCCCAGGTGATTTGCATGATCAGGAAAACCTGGGAAGCGGGTCCTAGGATTCCTACAATATTGTTTCTTGCCTCTGTGATTTTTCACTGGAACCCTCCACTTTTACACTTTCAGCATCTTTGAGCTACCTCAGCTGCTGTGTTTTGGGGTGCTGGTTCCCCAGGGCAGCTAGGGCGTGCATCCGATGGTGTTTAGACGGGGACCTACCTCCCTGGGTTATCTCTTGATGGCCACACTGGTGATGCCCCTGTTTCACACAGACCTGAGCAAGTGGGTTTAATTTTGAAACCACCAAAAAAATTTGGGCTTGTGAGCGCTTGCCCATGTGTATGTAACAGAATAAGCTGGGGGAAAACCTAACTCTCTCTCTCAACTTTATATATAAACTTTATTTTGAAATAACTATGGATTCACAGAGGTTGCAAGCAAATGTGCAGGAAAGTGCCATGTACCCCTCCAATTTAACTTTTTACAATTTTTTATTTTTTAGTTTTGTGATTTTATGATTTTATTTTTATGAGAGAGCGAGAATTTTCATTCCAATTTTATGATTTAGTTTTATGATTTTATTTTTTTGAGAGAGCAAGAGTGAGAATGAGCGGTTGGGGGGAGGGGGAGCGGGAGAAGCAGACTCCCCACTGAGCAGGGAGCCTGATTGGGGGAGAGCTCGATCCCAGGACCCTGAGATCATGACCTGAGCCGAAGGCAGATGCTTAACCGACGGAGCCACCCAGGCGCCCCTAATTTAACCTTTTTAAATTGAAAAACAATTTTTTTTTAAAGCTGGCAAAGGAACGTGCAGTGAAATTCAGGCAGGGAGTTACTCAGAAAAGGGACTTGCAAAGGAAGAACTTTTTCTTGCATTGATTTTCATCAACCTTAAGATGACTTTTCTGGGGGAGGTTGAAAGTGCAATTAGATTATGTGTTAAGTCCTGGTTTGGCGATTTGGCCCAAAGGATGCCATTTTGGGCCTGGGTTTTCTTTTCAACACCGCGAAGTCTTTCTCTGGACATTTGCATCTTGTATGAGGAATTGGAGGGTGGAGTGCCAAGATTAAATACGTATTATGAATATTTATTTTGCATGTGTATTTGGTGAAAATTCTGACGCCGCTGTGTTAGGCTGCCGCAGGGAACAAACTTGGTTAGAGAGATGTTCATAGCCCTCTCCTTGTTGAAGGAGTTGTAGGATTATCCATCCTAACTGTTCTATTTTGCTGTTCTTCCTCTCAAAAGCAGCAGAGGATGGAGGAGAACTTACTGTATTTGCTTCTGGGAGGAGATGATTGTACTTCACTCCTTCCCGCCGCCGACTTCCCACAATGCCTTCCACGTGTGACCTGAGCATTTCCGTGGTCCTAGGCAGTGGCCACTGCTGTGAGGATGTGGCTTTTCAAATAATTCTTGAGAGCAAGTAGAAGTTGGAAGTCCTGAGTGTGAAGTGTGCCTCAGGATAGGGCCTGAAAATAGAAACGGAAAATACCAAGTGGAAGATTCTGCCACCTTGGGGATTCTGTTTAGTTTTTGCTCCTTTTTGCCTCTCTGGTCAGTGGCCATAAAGGGTCACAGAAAGCACATGAATTTGAGTTCCTGTAAACCTGCGTGGTCTATGCCCTGGTTCTGCCCCATGAGAGCTCTACCACAGGCTCCCGGGTGCGTTGTAGGGTTGGATGTCTCGGGCTGTGAAACTGGGTTGATAAAGTGTAACTCGTCTCCGTGGAAGTAGGCGCCGCATTCGTTCACTACCCTGGTGGCATCCCCCGTCCCACCCAGCAGCCTTCAAATGGGCACCTGGTAGGGGATTCGGTCAGTGGGTGGGGGCAGGGCCTGGCCCCAGTGGCTGGTCAGGAGGAGTGAGTGAGGTAGTGGGTGTGTGGAGGGAAGTATCCCTGTGACTAGTACTTTCCTTGTCGTACCCATCTCTGGTTCCTTTTAAAAATTTGTTTACGTTTTCCACTAACATTTAAAATTTTTTTTTACTTATTTTCATTTATTTTTTTTAGAGCGAGCACTCACGGGGGTGGGGGTTGGGCAGAGGGAAAGGTTGAGAGAATCTTAAGCAGGCTCCACGCCCAGCCTGAGGTAGGGCTCGATCCCACGACCCTGAGATCGTGACCTGAGCCGAAATCAAGAGTCAGTTGCTTAACCCACTGGGCCACCCAGGAGCCTGTCTGCTAATGCTTTTTTGCCTAGCCTATGCCTTAGCCAAGGAGAAGTCCAACCCAACCTCTTTTTCTAAACTGCACCATTTTAAAAAAAATTAGGTAATGGCTTAACCCTTCCAGGCAAACTTCTAGGATTCAGTGGCTTAATGTTCCCTTCCTCTGACACAAAGCCTCCCCTTTCCAGCCTACATGTGGTAATCATTATAGTTTTACATTTCTGGGGGTCCACATGTGTTTGATTTATCTCCCTATGAGGATGTAAGCCTCTTTAGGAATGGGGCCCACGATGCCTTCATGACACGTGGCTGACTTTTAAAATAACAGTTGAGTTTCTGGCTCCTATTTAGTTTATGCTTCACTGTGTAATTTGCTGTCATTCTTGTGTTTAGCTGGTTTATCCTTAATCCCGTGTCTTGGTTGTTGGCTTTTTTTTTTTTTTTTTTATCCCTAAGTGCCCTACCTCACAGAGCCTCGGCGTTCTATAAACATTTATTAAATAAGCTTCCCAGAATCTTCCCAGGGCTGTATTCACTTATCTCCACGGTATGCTCCTTCCCACATGTGCTCGGCACTTTCTGCACCCTAGACACAGTACTCTGCACAATGGAAAATCAACCCCTGCTCTTTGGGTGTTGAGAATTTCTGAGGTTCAACTTTTTCCCTCCAACTGGCAGTGGGACCATGCTGGTTCCTCTGTTACAGGACTCTGTCCCGTGGTCATTTAAGGACCTTGGAGGTCAGGGGCCTCTTGTCCTAATGTGTCTACCAGCACCTTGCATAGTCTCTGGTCTGGAGAGGGCACCTCATAAATGTTGAGTGGAATTGCAACTGTCACGGGATAGGATAGAGAAGCACGCAGCACACGTGTGCGGAAAGGGAGATGACCAGAATTTTGCAGGCAGAGGAGTAGAGAGAGCTAGAAGGTGGGATTCTGTAGGCTAACACCTGGGTGGTAGAGAGATGAAAACCAGTTACCTGTCTTTCAGTATCTCGGGGTGCAATATTTTTAAAGATCACATGAGAATACTTCTTAAAACTATAGTACTGATAGGCTGGTTCACACTTCTTTGTTGAAGTGAATGAAAAATCTCAGGAGGGCCCTAGGCTCACGCGGAGCAGGTGGCCTTGGCATGACACCTGCTTGTTGTCTTTCTTGTTCCAAACAGGCGCACAACTTGCTTCTTTCTCAGCTGTTTGCCCAACTAACACAAGGTCAACCAGGCACTCCTTTGTGAAGGGAGCAGAGACTTCTATTTCACAAATAGAGTCTTTAAAAAATGTCCTTGGGAAACCTAATCCAGCTGATAGAAATTCACATCTGAATTGTGCAGAAGTGATTCTTTTTGGTTAGACATTTTCACAGGGGGTGTGGAGAGAGGGAAAGGTCAGGAGGCCAGGGCCCCCCAAGACAGACCTGGTCTGTTCACTATGACAAAGGCTGACCTTGGTGCTGACCATTCTTTTTATTTAGTCTTATATTTTCTTATTTATTAAAAATCTTAAATTTGGTATGTAAAATGTTTTCTCCTTAAAATTTTAACGAGCGTAGATAACTTTATGTAAAAAGTCTCAGATTAACAGAAAACTTTCTACCGCGTGAAAGTTTTCAAAAATAATGAAACTGAAGACCTCTGCACCTTTTGGCAAGTGATCCTGAATTATAGAAGTTCCTATTCTGGAATGTAAGTGAGATATGTGAGTTTGGACACTGCAGCTCTGTCAGAACTTGTAAATACTTATTTTTAGAAGCTGTGATTCTTCTATCTACATCACTGGGAGATTCTTTTAGGAGCCACGCTCTTAAGGGAGAAAGACCTAGGGTGGATGGAGCATGACTCCACTGAGAAATGTTAGTTTAGGAAAGTAATGGGAGCCAGGAGTGGTCTACCCTAGAGGGTAAAAGCCCGTGCTCTGGAGCCAGACTGCCTGGCTTCAAGTCCCAGCCCACCACCTTTCAACTGGTACAGTGGCCTTGGACGCATCACTCAGCCTCTCTGACCCTCGGTACCTTCTTCCTCTGTAAAATGGGAATAGGAATAGTGTTTGCCCGCGAGGGCTGTTGGGAGGATTACATGAGTTAATGCAGGTAAAAGTATGGGTAAGCAGAATGTAATGACTGTGTCTTGAACTGTGGGCTCTTGGTGGTGAAGCTTATGCAGGAAACCAGAAAGGGTAAGGTAGTCATCCCCAAGGGCTAGGACTTGGGGAGGGTTCCCAGTCTTGGAGATCAAATTCAAAGGGGTGGGGAAGGAAAGGAGGGCCAGGCGAGGTGAGGACTCTGGGCCAGCTGGCAGCCCTCTGCTCTTGGGGGTCAGTCTGCTTCCCTGGCACTGTCCCTTGTCTCTGACAGATGTGGAGGAGAATTCCTCTTCAGTGTCTGGATCGCAGAGAGCAGCACCACAAGGCTCATTCCTGGAAACAAGAGCCCCCAGCTCAGCTTGACTGTAGTGGCACAAAGGAATCCTCAGGGTGGTTAAAGAAAGGAATGGGCAGTTTTGTTAAGCCTTTCTAAAATGTGATAGACTAATTTTCCTTGTGGGGACGAAAGTGTTCTTTTTGGAAATGAAGTTGATTTTTGTAGCAACTACTCCTAAAGACAAAGGTTCATTTTCACACAGAAAATGTGAGGCCTCAAATACTAGAACTCAGCTTTGGTGACTGAAAGAGGTGTGAAGGTCCCTGTGCCTCTGGGTGAGAACAAGCTTGTAGGTTGTAGTGCTTTCAAAGGTGTGAAATGTTATTCTTCAAGAGCTGTAAAGCTAACTTGATAAACTATCAAACTGTGCTCCAAGTTGTTCGTTTTTTTGTTGTTGTTGTTTGTTTTTTAAATCAACTTTAGATGGGAAGGTTGAATGTGGTATCAATGTGAACATATTGCTCTTTTTGGTTTTTGTGGATCATATAGTTCTGTACTTTGAACAAGACATTTCTTGTGTAGTCTTGTCTATGGCTGAAAGCTGAAAGAATGTGTGGGCCCATAAGAAAAGAGAAGAGGGATACCTGGGTGGCTCAGTCGGTTGAGTATCAGACTCTTAATTTTGGCTCAGGTCGTGATCTCCAGGTCCTGGGATCGAGCCCCATGTCGGGCTCTGCTCTCAGCGTGGAGTCTGTTTGGGATTCTTTCTTCTGCCTCTTCCCTCACTTGTGCGCGTGCGCTCTCTCTCTCTCTCTCTCTCAAAAAAGATCGAGGACAGTTTAATAGGGTCAAAAGATGATTTCAGTTGATCTTAAAGCCTGCAATTAAGATATCAGAATCTGAATACCTTCTGTTGAACTAGGATTCTTTCAGAGTGATTTTTGTAAGCCTTCTGTGTTGATCCTTGTAAGGAGTCTATAAAGAAAGGTTAGGTTTGATCATGGTCCTTGTTTTGCAAGGGAAGGTGAGCCAGGCTAAGTGACCTGCTCAACACCCCACCCAGCTTGCATGGACTTGTCCCCGAGGGAGAGAAGAAGCAGGTGGGAGATTTGTTCCTGCCCTTTCTTCGTCGGGGACCTGTTCCATGTCAGAAATGTGGCTAGGCCTTGGAGACTGCCCCTGGCCAAGGCACCTCACTTGCACTCCGGGAGTCTGGTCCAGAGGAGAAGGCAGACATCCTGGGAGACACTGATCTAGTAGGGGCGTGAGCAGATGGTCTGTGGTCCCAGACTGTGGGGGCATACCTCCATGCATGTGAATCAAGGAAGACCCAGATCATGGGAAGCTGCCTCTAGAAGGGTAAATAAAAGCTGCTCAAATAAAGAAGGTGACGAAGAAAAGGAAGAGAGAACATCAAATATAAAAGGGAGAGATAAGTTCGGAGAGAGTTTTAGAGAACAGTGAGCAGTAGAATATTAAGTACTGCTGGGGCAGGTTGGAGGGGTTAGGTCGGGTTCACATCACAGGAGACCTTCTTTGTTACACTGAGGGCTTCTGACCTGTTCCTCCAGGCAGTGGAGGTCAGCGGAGGTTTGTAAATAGAGGAGAAACCTCAGGTTGTGTTATTAGGAAGATAAATGTGGTAGCAGCGTGGAGGATGGACAGTTTGGCTGGAAGGACTTCTTTTTCTGTTTGATCCTCTACCTAAATTGGGTATTTTTGGATTCCCTCAATGAAGTTAAGGAAGGCCTCACGCCAAGGCTGGGATGTTGGTCATCCTTAGGAAGAGTTGGAGTCTGCTACTGGTTGGCTATTGTTTTAATCCATTTTTAGCCTTTATGAATTTACAGCATATACGCAAAGACCTGCAAATATCCTTTCTCCCATTTCAGAAGAACTTAGAGGAATATGCACAGATGTAGGTACATTTTAAATGGGAGTTGATGGGAATTTTTTTTTTTTAAGAAATTTTAACACAGGGCTTGAACTCACGACCCTGAGATCAAGACCTGAGCTGACAGGCACCTGGGTGGCTCAGTCATTAGGCATCTGCCTTTGGCTCAAGTCATGATCCCAGGGTCCTGGGTTCGAGCCTTGCGTCAGGCTCCCTGCTTGGCGGGGAGTCTGCTTCTCCTTCTGCCTCTGCTTGTGTTCTCTCTCACTGTGTCTCTCTCTGTCAAATAAATAAAATCTTTCCGGGGGTGGGGGGGCAGATAGACCTGAGCTGAGCTCAAGAGTCGGACTCTTAACCAACGAGCCACCCAGGGGCCCCTAAAGAAATTTCTTGAATTAGACTCCCAGGTGCATCTGAAACCGTGGCTGGGAACTACCGCCATGGAGGATGATCGTCCTTCCCACCGACTTGACACAAAGTGATTTTCCACATCGTGGAGGCCACATAATGGGAGTCACAGACATTTCCCAGATGTAACAAAACAACTGCTGTTTTCATCATTCAGTAATTTGTTTCAGCTACGTCCTTGGATGCTGTGCCTGGCCCTGGGGAAACAAAAATAAAATTATTCATGGTCACTGCCTCCAGGGGACAGGCTCATTAGTCAAAAGGACTTACTCTGTAGTCAAATTAATAGAGATAGAAAGTAGAACGGTGGTTGCCAGGGACTGGGGGAGGAGGAGATGAGGAGTTCTTGTTTGATGGGTGGAGTTTCAGTTTTGCAAGATGAGCAGAGTGCTGGAGGTCGGTTGTACAAGAGTGTGGATGTACCTAACAGGGCACGCTGTACACTTAGAAATGGTTAGGATGGCAAATTTTATATGGTGTGGATTTTAACCACAGTTAAAACAAAAGCTTTGTGTATATGTGTGCATGTAACTTAATTATTTTTTTTTAAAGATTTATTAGAGCGTGTGTGCGTGTGCGAGCACAAGCAGGGGGAGGGGCAGAGGGAGAGGGACAAGCAGCCTCCCCACGGATCAGGGAGCCCAACACGGGGCTCAATCCCAGGGCCCTGGGATCATGACCTGAGCTGAAGGCAGACACTTCAGGTGCCCCAGTAACTTAATTATTTTCAAAGCAGGTTTTGAATATATTGGTTATAAGTACTTGAGAAGGACTTAGCCTCTTCACTTCTTAGATGAGGGAATACTTTGTCTCAGAGACTTGGAGTGTCTACACCACGATCACACAGCCAAGTCAAAAGAGACAAGATTAAAACTTTTTCTCTTCTAAACTTTTAAAAAGCTGACAATAGCAATAGATTCCCTTACCCTTCTTGAGATATTTTGGTGTGCATCCCTATGCCTATACTATGTATGAATATACTTTATTTTTAAAATTGGCCTCCTTTTGAACATACGGTTTCGTAACTCACATTTTTTACTTAATAGGTTATGAATTTTTTCAGCCCTAAACATTCTTCCACTACATGATTTTTCATGGCTGTATAAGCTGCCAACATAATTTAATCAATTATTTAAATGTTGGACATGTTAGGGTTTCTACAGGTTGCTAGAATAAAGGATGATAGGATGAACTTTCTTTTATATAAATGTTCAGAGTATATCTAGACAAGTGGAGTTGTTGGGTCAAAGGGATGATATATTTTTAACGATTTTTTTCTATCTACTTATTAACATTATTCAAGTAGTTATGGCCAAATATTTAAAGGAATCTGTTAATTTTTTGGACCTAATTCACGTGAAAAAGGAAAAAAGTCTTTTATAAAAAATGAACATGGAATGCAGTTGTTCGGACTATTGTAAAGAAGTTTATTTTTAATGTGGCTGTTATGGGCTGAATTTGGTGGCCCCAAAATTCGTATGTTGGAGTTCTAAAACCCAACACCTCAGAATGTGACTGTTTGGACACAGGGCCTTTAAAGAGTCAGTTAAATTAGAATGAGGTCATTAGAGTGGATCCTAACCCAGTATAACTGTTGTCCGTGTAGGAAGAGATTAAGATAGGACACAGAGGACCATGTGAAGGCACAGGGTGACAATGTCCATCTCTAAGCTGAGGACAAGAGGCCTCAGAAGAAACCAACCCTGTTGACCCCTTTCATCTCTGGCTTCTGGTCCCCAGGACTTAAATAATTTCTCTTGTTTAAGCTAGCTGTGTATAGTACTCGGCTACAACAGGCCTAGCCAACTGAGACAGCCCTTGCTAACATGGCATGCATGTGTGTGCTCCCATCTTGATGCACCTGAGTGAGCACTGGATGCTGGGCTGGTCAGAACAGCCTGGACTCCAGGTGTCCAGAGACAGACCTGTAGGTGCAGTGGCAGATGGGCCAGCCAGGCTCCAGTGGGTCCCTCTTTGTGTGGTGGTCCCTTTGTTTGGGGGATCCACACACAGTTGATGAATGGAAGGAAAGCCTAGGTTGGCCCCAGTGGGCATGGGGCTGCTTTGCTGTTCATGTTTTATCGGTGGAAGTCAGGGCTGGAAAAACGGACTGTAGTAAGGGAAGGGCCTGCCATCTGTTATCCTTTCAGTACCAGGGACACTGGGAGGAAAGGCCTGTTCACCTGGGTCTCTAAAGTTTGTCTGTTGGAACCACATCTCACTGGATCTCATCTGCGATGACTATTACTCATCGTTTTGGGCTTCGTTCACAACATGTATGCTGTTAAGTGATAAATTATTTATCCTAACACGGGTTATTAAAGGATCGAGCAGTCCCCTTTCCCTGAGTACAAATACTTTAGGCCAAATATCTGGGTGCTTGTTCTTAAAAGCAGAGGTAATGTAGTGTGAGGTTTATTTTTATGGTCTCTGGTGTCCGACCACTTGGTTTTGACTCCTGTCTCCCCTGTTCACTTTGTATCCTTTAGCAAATCAGTCAGCTTCTCTGACCCTCAGTCTCTTCATCTATAAAATGGTTTAATAGTAGTTTTTTTAAATCCTAGGGGCATTGGGAGGATTAGTGAGGTAATTTATTTGTGGTCCGTGTTACATTGCCTGACACCCAGTAAGAAAGAGACTGATAAATGCTGGTACTATTATTGTAGTATTTAAACATCCCATCAAAAACTACCTCAGGATTTGCAGTGGTTGGGAAATGATCTTTGAATTCCAACAAGCCTGGACTACTTGGCTCCCCTTAAATTTGTGTCAGAAATATAGTAGATTTTATGTAGCTGACTCATCTTTAAGATACAGTTGTTTTGAGTCTGAGAAGGGACAGTGTGTGCAAAAGTGTCTAACACGTGCCTGGGATCTTGTAAGTGCCCAACAAATGTTGACCCAATGTGTACAGAGTGGAGTCACAGTGGGTCTGGGCTTGGTTTGGGTCCTGCTCTTCTACTAAGGAGCTTTGTGCCAGGCAAGTCTCTTAATGCCTTAGAGCCTCATTGGTCTCCTCGTTGGTGAAGTGTTAATAGTAGAACTTACCTTATTAGGCTGATTAGAGGCTAAATGTGCTTCATGGAGCTTTGTATTACTATTTTTGCTGCTGTCATTGATGCTTTCCCTGATCTCCCCGCTGTCTTAAATATATTACGGCTAACGAGGGGTAAGGGCCTTTGAAAGCGGAGTTTCGAGCGGCCGTGAGAAGAGTCAGCTGCTTGCCAGGTGATCTGGAGATCTCCCTTCATGCCATGCGCATCCCCCCGGAGGCTGTGGGCTGCATCCAAGAAGATGACCTTTCTAACAGGAGTTAGGAGGAGGAACTTCCTTCTCCTGTTAGAACCCTCAGATCTGTTAGAACGGCAGGTGTAAGCTGTGGACTGTGTGTGCACGTGTGTGTTTAGTCAGACCTCTGACGCAGATGATGTCCGTAGAACGCATGGTACTGACTTGTAAGGGCCAACAGAAAGGATAACTATCTCCCTGAGAGGTGAGGCTCATGCAGTTTGCAGAATGCAGACAAACCAGCAGACGCCATCTTTTTGGGGTTGTATTTAGGTCAAGGAGAAAAATGAAAAAGGGTTACTTTGGCTCCTGGGGAAATCGGGGAGGGAAGACAGCAAATGTTTTTGAGTAGCAACTTAGTGCCAAGCATTGTGGCTGGTACTGTACAAAAATTCTCTCCTTCCGCTTAAGCGTAACTGAGGATAGAACAGTCAACTCCTTCCTTGGCTTGTGTTTTCTTGGTCAAGGAGAAGGCTGAAAAAGCTTACTTGTAAGCGAACTGAAGCCCAGGAAAGATAAACTCCAGATAAGTTGGTTTCTTGATCCAACTAATTCCTAATTAGGACTAATTCCTTCCTAGGATTTTTACAGAATCTGTGGTGAAGCTGCTGAACCACTGTCATTGGTCATTGAGGTGCTGTGGAAGGCGAGGTAGTGCAAGACCGAGAACGGAATCTTACAAATTTGAGATTGGGGATTTTGATGTTAGTCTCAGATGATGACGTTCTGGCCTGATTGTCAAATCTGTGTCCTGTGAGAAAGGGAAGCAGTAACCAACAGAGCCCGTCATGGTTTTACTCAAACCACCATGGTGGATTCCTAAATAGTACCACTACACTGGAAACTGTAGCTGACTGTTGTAACTGTGGGATATATAGATTGAGACATGGTGCCCTTGATAAAGTCTCTCTTGGTATCCTTGTGGAAAAGGGAGTTGAGGTATAAGAGGAAGTATAATGGATGATGGTTCACTTATGTGGAGACAAAACTAGTTCAATTGCAGTTTTCTCAAAGTATTAGTTGGTGGGTTTGGGTCTCCCCCTGAGGGGAAGCCTGCTTTAGCTGCTTTGGGTTCAGCTGTTCATCAGTGCCTTGAATGATGATAGACTTACCGGGTTTGTGGAACATTGAATGTTAGTTAATGTGAGCTGCCAGAAAAATGGGATTGCAGTCCCATCTTTGGGGATGCTGATGGGAGTGATCCAGTCAAGGGGGTAGTAATTGAGAGGTGCGGGTCCTATTTTAGCAGTGAGGTACCTTCACATAAACTTTACTGATTTGAAATGAAAAATGGGTTTCTTTTTTTCCCCATTCAATATGTGCCCTCTTTAATACCCATCAGCAGGCTAACGCATCCCCCCACTCCCCTCCCCTCTAGAACCCTCAGTTTGTTTCTCAGAGTCCATAGTCTCTCATGGTTCGTCTCTCCCTCCGATTTCTCCTCCTTCAGAAAAATGGGTTTCTAAATAAGGAAAGACTTAACAGAATTATGACTTTTTCTTTTCAAAAGCTGAAAGGGACATGCACAGAAATGATGGCACATGTAGGATGAATAAAGGTTTATTCAGCAAATTCTCTGATCCTCATTAAGAGATAGAAGGAGTTAGCTCACTTTCAGGCATGCTACCTGATTTTTGTTAGGGATTGCAGAAGGACTTTGATTGCGTACAAGGGTAAGCCACGTGTAAGTGTACCGTCACCCTCTGCAAATGGCTTTTATTGAACGGTGTAACACATTTTGTCTTCAAAAAGTTTTTCAGACAAACCTTAGCTACAGGGGCCAAGATGAATTTTCCAGAGACTGAGATGGAAAGACGTTTATATCTTCCTTGAAGTTAATTAATGAACAAGTGTCAGTGTTCTAGCTGTTGTGAATGATGCAACTCTGTTACACACACAAATCCAAGATGGTGTTTGCCTTTTATTCTAAATGATGTGTTCCTATCTTTTCCACTACAGGGGCTTTCAAACTTTTTGGGGCTGTGACTTACAATAAGAACTATATTTTGCATGGTGATCAACGTGTATACGACAGGCGCTCACACACGCTGCTGAAATAAAAATTCACGAAATAATACCCTGTGTTGGATACTTTCTCATATTTTCTGCCTTGTTTAAATCTATCCTGTATTAATCCTGGTGAAGACCTCCTTTATTGATTTTTTTTTTCAATCTCACTATTTCAAAAGTAGTTCTGGCAGAACCTCAATATGTTTAAAAACTGTAGTTGTTCCTTTCTTCTGAGGAGAAATCTTTATATTATCGTCTTAGTATTACTATGAAGGATGTCAGGCGAAATGCTTCTAGATAGCTGGGAGTTTGTTTTACAGATGGAGGGTGGTTCCAGTGACCAGTTGCCATAGTCAGGAAAGAAACTGGAGTCTGATCATTGGTTTATGGCCCATTTTGGGATGACTTGCCTCAAACCTGTCAGCTACCTCATGTTAGGAAATTAGGAGAAAATATTAACTTACAAATTGTCAAAATTGGAAGGGGTTGTGGAAGTCTGTTAGAACTTGTCGCTCAATTCAGGGGTCACTTTTGTGGTGTCCTCACTGTTGACCAGCATCTGCTTGATTACCTTTAAAAACATGCAGCTCACTGCTTTAGTTTTCTATTGCTTCTGTAATAAATTACCACAAATTCAGTGGCTTAAAAAACACAAATTTATTATCTTGCTGGTTTGTAATTCAGAGGTCTGAAATGGGTCTCGTGGACTAAAATCAAGGTGGTGGCAGGGCTGCATTTTTTTCTGCAGATCCTAGGAAAGAATCTGTTTTCATCCCTTCCCAGCTTCTATTGGCTGCCTACATTCCTTGGCCTCGTTCCATCTTCAGATCCAGCAATGGCCAGCTGAATCTCCCATCCCAAGTTTCTGACTCTTCGATCTGCTTCTGTCTTTTAAAGGACCCTTGTGATTACATTAGATTGACTCAGATAATGTCTTTAAGTCTGCTGATTAGCAGCCTTAATTCCACCTGCAACCTTAATTTTCCCTTGCCAGGTAAGGTAATCTATTCACAGGCTCTGGGAATTACACCCTGTGCGTCTTTGGGGGCCATTACTGTGCCTGCCACACTCAAGGTCTTCTGAGCTAGTCCCTATTGTCTGTTGATTTTAACGTTGGGAAACACGTATAGGTTGACTTAGGACAAGGATTTGTAACAGGTGATTTTTGAAAGTGGAATAAGGAAACTTCAAGAAAACCAGCAGCGTTGAACGCTGGAAGGGAGGAAAAACTATGGTGGAACCGAATTCCTAGGAAGTATGGTTTCTCTCTGTTGGCTCTGATGGTACTCTGCATTTTGAAGAGAGCAGTATTTGCTTGGTGTTTGCCAGAAAGAGGAGAAACCATGAATCTTGAATTAAGAGCCCAGAAGAATCTAAGGCATTGGGCTGGTCACTATCTTAGATGCACTGTCCTACTTGGCTGAGGTTGGAAAGTCCTTTTTAAGGTGGCTGCCACCAGGCCCAGGGGGCGGTGGGTTGTGAGTGATTGTAGAGGATTCTTGGACAGTTCTGACTTCGTTAGAGATTATAATCTGCTGAGCCACGGGAGCTTGGTCTGCTCTGGGGGGCACTCGGCCACAGAGGGGAAATAACTAAGCAAAGTGATGAGTTAGTAAAGGCTGTTTAAAAACAAAATAAACCCCCCCCCCCAAAAAAAAACACCCTGTGATTTAGTGCTTCATTCTGTTAACATTGAAATTACAACAGCTGAGTAACCCTTGAAGGTATTCTACTGTGATGGGAATGGCTTCATTTTGGAGAGATTAAAATTTAATTACAGACTGAAAACTGATAAGTTAAGTGATATAAAAGTGTTAGCAACACTGTTAAGTTCCTCAAGCAGCATTTAGAAAGTTATCAAACAATGAAAAATCAGTTTAGACAGTTTTTTTCAAATGAAGATCCTTTGTGACAAGAAAAATAAACGTAATAAACGGAATTCTACTTTTTTCTTTGCTGATTTCAGTTTTAATTTAACATGGGCAGGAAGAGACCTTTGTTACTCATAAATGAAAACCTCTCTTTTCAAAATGTTATTTTCTCTAATGAACAGAATAAAATGTTGGCAGAAAGCACATGGTAGCCATGGACGTCCACTGACACTCCTTGTTCCCCTTCCCCCTCCCCCTTCCAGAACCTGCTGGGAAGGAATAGTGGGTGACAGACAGCTTTCAACTGCTGGACCTTCAGATGTGCTCTGGGTCATGCCAAGCCCACTCTCTCCCTGGCCTGCTTCCATCCGAGGACGGAGTCTGGCAGACCAGAGCTGGGCTGTTCCCGCCCTGAGCAGGACTCTTCTGATAGGCAGTCTTCCCTCTCCCATCCTCTACCCCTAACCGGCCTTGCCAGGACTTGCTCAGAGTTGCACTCCAGCCTGAGGCCTTGGCCTCCCAGTCCTCCCTCCTTCTCCCGCCCCTTTCACAGATGTCAGATCTGTAACTGGGTCTGCACCTTCTCCCTGCCTACTTTGGCTTCATTTCCCCTTCGTCTTTCATGGGTGTCTCCCCAGAAAATTTCTTGCACGTCTAAATCTTCCTTGGTGTCAGTTCTTTGGAGGCCCCAAAGTGTTACATGTGTAAAGAATCCTTGAATGATTAAAAAAAATATTTTTAAAGATTTTATGTATTTGAGAGAGCATGAACGAGGTGAGGGGCAGAGGGAGAAGCAGACTCCTCACTGAGCAGGGAGCCCGATGCGGGGCTCGATCCCCAGACTCTAGGATCATGACTTGAGCCGAAAGCAGATGCTTAACCGACTGAGCCATCCAGGCGCCCCCAATCATTGAATGAATTTTAAGATCGCTTCAGGGTGTTGTTGACTATCCCCTTACCAAGCTTGGGGTACAGTTGACCCAACTCATCCAGGTCTGCCTGAGACCTCACCTCTGGGTTTTAGCACTGAAAGTCCCGTGTTTTATGAACCTCATCCTGGGTAAGCTGTGATAGCTGTCCACCCCAGTTGTGGTATGTGCACATGTATCTGTTGATTGACATTTTCAGTTATTTCCCCCAAAGGGTTTGGAGTAGCTCTCAATCAAGGACTTACATAAGTTAATGTTAAAACATTTATAGAATCAGGATTGAGCAAAGGAGGAAGCAAATATGCTTACCATAAGCACTAATCTATTTTGGAGAAACACTGTTTTTCTTGGCATTAAATTTTTAAAGGAATTTCCTACATGGTATTTCATAGAAGGATACTAAGCGTAAATATTGTCCTTGTCAGTAGTTCTTCAGTAAAATCAAATGTTTTCATGTGGCCCTTTCTTTTGATGTTTGATGAAAACCAAGGGTTTGCTATTTAGGTGTGTCTTGGCAGTGTTGATTTCATGAGGTTCTTAACTAATGAAATATAAATATATAGTGTTCTCATCTAGAGCTATCCAAAGAAAAAGCTTTGAATTCCAGGAGAAGTAGATGCATAGATGGTCTTATACCTTAGAAAAGTAGCTCTCAGAGATGAAGAAACAGGCTCAAAATTTGTTCCTACTAAATATATCTGGTTAATGTCCTTGAAATTTACCATGAATGACAAATGTGATAGACTAGTTGAAAATAGACAAATACCTGTTTTAGGTAGAAAGGGGTTTTTTGTTTCTATCCATGCACAAGACCCCAGAACTTTGAAAGGATGATTCATGGAGTGCAAGATCAAAAATAGGGAAGTTTAAAGACCACCACATTCATTCATTCAACAAATATTTATTTGTTGGATTCTGGTCAGGGTACTGGAGATACAACAATGAACAAAATTTCTTATGTGGAGCCTATATCCTGGTGGGGGCTGCTAGGCATGAATAAGTTAACTAATAAAATGTCAGATGGCAAAAAGTGCTGGGGAGAAAAAGTAAGGAAGAAAATTTTCAGTAGGATCCTTGGGGAAGACCTCATTGAGAAGGTTCATTTAGGAAAAGAGCTGGGAGCAAGCCAGATGACCAGACCTTGCCCTCTGCTTGGTCACATGTTCTGAGGAAAGCCATCCTTCTACGTGATGAAGACACACAAGCAATCCGTAGAGGGGCCATGTGAAGAGGAACCATGGTTTTCTACCCACAACCAGCACTATGTAAGTAAGTCATCTTGGGAGCAGATCCTCCAGCTTCATCCAGTCCTTCAGATGACCCCAGTGTTGGATGACATTGATACAGCCTCCTGAGAGGCCGTGAGTCAGAACCATCAACTAAGGTATTTTTAATTTCTGATTCACAGAAACCGTGTTTTAAGCCACTTAGTTTTGGGTTAATTTATTATACAATAATGGATAACTCCTATAGATGGGCTTATAAACAGGCTGGACACTTCAGAGGACAGAGTCTGTGAACTTGAATATGGGTCAATAAAAGTTAAACCAGAACACAAAAAATGAGAAGGATGGAAGAACAGAACAAAGTAACAGTACGTATCTCATATGTGGGTCAAATATCAAATACATGCATTTGGGTTCCCAGAAGGAAAAGAGATAAAGGTATAGGAGAAATGTGTTTAAAAGTAATGGGTAAGGACTTTTCAAAGTTAATGAAAGACCACAAACCTCAGATCCAAGAATTTAGAGCACTCCAAGCAGGATAAATACATAGAAAAACATACCTAGGCACATAGTAGTCAAATTGTTGAGAACCAAAGATAAAGAGAAAATTTTAACATACAGAAAAAAATGGAACTATTACAAAGGAATAAAGTAATAGTGATGTCTGTCTTCTCATAAACTATCCAAGTCAGGACAATGGCGTGCTATATTTAAAGTGCTGAAAGAAAAAAAAAGTCAACCTAGATGTTTTACCTAGACAAAAATATCTTTCAAAAATGAAGATAAAAAAGAAAACCTTTTCAGACAAGTAAAATCTGAGCAAACTCCTTGCCAACAGACTAAGAGTATATGAACTTTTAAATGAAGTTCATCAGGCAGATGGAAGATGTACACAGAGGAGTGAAGAGTGTTGGAAATGGTAACAATGTCAAAAAATAAAAACAGGGGCTCCTGGGTGGCTCAGTCGTTAAGCGTCTGCCTTCGGCTCAGGTTGTGATCCCAGGGTCCTGGGATCAAGCCCCACATCGGGCTCCCTGCTCCGCGGGAAGCCTGCTTCTCTCTCTCTCACTCCCCCTGCTTGTATTCCCTCTCTCACTGTCTCTCTCTCTCTGTCAAATAAATAAAAATCTTTAAAAAAAAAAAACCAACAAATCTATCTTAAAAAAAAAACAAAAAAAAAAAACAGACCTTTTTCTCTAATTTTTGATCTCCTTTAATAATTGGCTATCTAAAGAAAAGTGTATTGTGGAGTTTATAACCTATGAACATGTGACAATAGCACAAAGGGCAGGAAGTTGCAAACACAAGTAGCCTGTACCTTATGTGAGGTAGACAGTGATGTTAATGTATATTACAAACTCTGGAGTAATAACAAACAAATGAAGGGATATAGTTAATAGCCAATTCATAGAGATAAGAATTCTTAAAAAAGGGAAAGAAAGGTAGGACAAATAAAAAATGAAGAGCAAAATGGTAAATACACATTGAGCATATTGATAATTATATTTAATGTAAAAATTTTAAATACTTAAAAGGTAGAGGTTGTTAGCTTGGATAATAAAGCAGGAACCCAACTATATGCTTTCCATAGGAAATCCACTTTAAATAGAAAGATATAGATAAGTATTGAAAAAATATTCACACACTAAAAGAAAATTGGAATTCTAGATAAATCTTTGTTTACATTCTAGATGAAGAAATATTACAAGGAATAAAGAATATTACATGAGAAAGGCATCAATTCATCAAGAAAACATAATTTTAGGTGTACATTAATAACAGAACTTAATACATAAAAAAACAATTGAAAAATCAACAAATTCACAATTAGCGTTGGATACTTCAACACTTAAGAAATGGAGAAGCTTTAAGGATACAGAAGATTTCAACAGCATTATCCATCAACAACAATTATAGAACACTCAGTGCAGCTCAGTAGCACTTTTCAAATACTCCTGGGTATTCATCAAGGCTGACCATATTCTGGATCCTTAAAACAAACAAAAAATCCCTCAAATTTAAGAGAATTGAAATCCCAAAGTATGTTCCCCTGTTCAAAATAGAATTAAACTAGAAGTCAATACAATAAAGGTATCTACAAAATACCCGAATATTTGGAATTAACACTTTTGAAAACCCATGGACTAAAGAAGAAATGACAAGGGAAATTAGATTTGTATTCAGTTAAAAATATTTTCTAACAATAAATCTTCCAAATCATTTCAAAAGAAGGCAACAAAGGAGGGAAGTGGAGATGGGACAAAAAGCAGATGGAAAGATGGTCTATTTAAACCCAAACATATCAGTAATTGCATTGAATGGAAATCTTCTAAAATTGCCAGTTGAAAGACCAGGATTGTCGGCCGGGATAAATGAATGAAACTCAAATATATACTGTTCAGAAGAGACACGTTCACAACATAAGGACACAAATAGTGAAAAACTGGAGAAAGTTATACTATATAAACACTTATTTATTTTTAAAAGATTTTATTTGGGAGCGAACATGGGGTGGGAGGCGGAGAAGCAGAGGGAGAAGGAGAAGCAGACTCCCCGCCGAGCAGGGAGCCCGATGTGGGGCTCGATCCCAGGACCCTGGGATCATGACCTGAGCTGAAGGCAGACGCTTAACGACTGAGCCACCCACTACGGCTCTGAAGGTAAGGAGAAAAATGGGATGACAGCTGGATTGGGGATCAAAGTCCAGAGAATTTCAGTATGGGAGGAATAAAAGCCTAGGAGTCTGTTGCTGTGAAGGATCCAATTGAGAGGAAGTATTTGATGATGCAGGAGAGAGAGAGGAGAGTCATGTCTTTGAACAGGAGAAAGGCAGGGTTAGGACCTGGTGCCTCTAGTGAAGGGTGGGGCTTAGCCGGGAGCTAAGCTAGTCATCCATTTAAACAGGAGAGAAGGCAGAGCCTATGGGCACAGTTGCACTTAGGTGAGGGAATGGGTGCGAGCTTGTGCAATTTTTCTGATTGCTTCTGTTTTCCTTGTGAAATAAGAGTCCTGGGCTTCGACTGACCTTAGGAATTGGGGAGATGTTGAGTTTGCAGGAGAGAGGAAAAATTGAAGTAGCCTAGGATGGTGTGAGATTGAACAGGGAAAAGACCAAGGATTCCCTGTGGTCCCACTTAGTTTAGCGCTCAGGTGGAATTGGACTATTACCAGGGATGATTTTGTCAGGCAAGTGGAGGGAAGGAAGAGAGGACAGGAAATGGGGGTGGGGTGCGTGCCAGGGAGTGATGCCACGATGGCTTGTACTTAAGCTGAGTGAAGAGGGAAGGGAGGACTTTGGAGGAGTGGGGATGGGGGTTGGAGGCCGGTGGCTTGTGGCAGGATCAGGGATTGTGGGGTTCAGGGTGTCAGATAAATCGTGCAGACAAGGGACTAGCAAGAATGTGAGTCAGATGCTTGAAAGTGAGCTTGCTGGAGGAGTTACCCTTAGTGAGGTCTGGGCCATGACCTTAAATATGAGGGGTGGCGATCCGGTGGAGAACAAGATCATTGGAAGAGAAGAAATCACTGGAAGAGAAGTGCTAGGCCACTTGCTTGGAATTGCGATTAGATCATTGGTTTAGAATGTGCATCCCTGACTGCTTTTCTTCCCTGGGATTTGGTAGGAGTTAGTAAACAATTTGTCTAGGCTGATAAAGACCAGAATATTTTGCTTGCAGCTGGTTCAAACAGGAGGTAGGTTGTACCCTCTTATGGAAATCGAGTGGCCTCATGTTCACGCCCATTCCAAATGCCTTTGTTAGAACGTAGGCCCAAGAAGACAGTGTGTTGAGTGGTGGGTATCTCAGCCTTTTAATACTGGATGTTCAGGGCTGGACTGCCTCTCAAAGGGCAAGTAGACCTTCCCCAGTTGTTTATAGGGAGTGAGCGGTGGTGTGGGGGGCCCTGTGAAGGTGGTGATCATCCCTTAGGAAAAGCAAGAAGGCACGTGCTCTGTTGGTTGCCCACATTTCTGTTTGCAGCTGTTGGAGGTGCTTCCTTGGATTTGAAGTACTGTGCTTACTGGGATGACTTTTGCAGGATTCATCCACTGATCGGATTGAGTCAGCGTTTGGGATGCATCAAGCATATTGGGCTGCTTCTGGGACCCCATGGTGGGGGAGGCCTGTGACGTTCTGGCTCCAAATATTACTCTGGACACCATCGATAGCTTGGCAGACTCTGAGCCGGTCCAGCCCTGCGGTGGGCCCCTCCCTCAGAAAGAGCAACAACTGATTTTTGGTGTTGAGTTATTTTTCAACTGGGTTGTCTGATGTTCTCCTTAACTATAATGTATGTGTAAAATAGAATTTAATATTTCCTTTCAAAGAAAGTGGTCAAGGTACTGTCAGCATTTTTGATTCTGTAATAATGATATAATCCTAAACAGCTGTAGAAGGTGCCAGGGACTGTTGTAAATGCTCAGTTTATTAGCTCCTTTCATCTGTGGACCACTTTGTTGTTAGTATCTCGACCATTCTACAGGTGGGAAAACCGAGTCCCAGAGCTAGTAAGTGGCAGGGCTGGACTTCAAAGCCAGATTGTTGGGCTCTAAACGCTTTGCCTTACTCGCTATCCTGTGTTCTCACGATGGCAGAAAATAGGGGGAGATGATGGAGCACAACCAAGTCAGCCACTTGAAAGTGGAGGCTGAGTCCAGAAACCCGAAAACTGGGATCCCTTCTAGTGAACAAGTCGGCCGTTTGTAACATATTCAGTATGTGAGTTCTTGGGGCTAGATGACTCAGGCCTTGAGTTCCATTTCATTTATTTTCAGGTGTCTTCAAGAAATCTTAGCCACAGCAACCAAGGATGGTTTAGCATCACTCTTCATTTATCTTCACGATAGAATACCATGAGGCAAGTGAAGAAAGTTCCTGTAATAGAATTTTGTGGGGAGCAGAGGTTTCTCGATATTCTTGTGGCTTAGAAATTCTAGTCCCACACTCCAGCTTCTCCCAGGTTCTTCTTACTGCTTGTGTTTTACACCGAGTTTTGATATATGGCTCTTGAGCATCCTTAATTTTGAGACCTTTGTCTCTTGTACAACCTTCCATTTCCTACATCCTATCTGTGTGGATCCCTCTGGAAGGTCTTTCCAGTGATGGATGAAGTCTTTCAAGTTGATAACACGCAGCAGAGAGAAAGGGCCGAGCCTCCCCCGTGGGGGTGGGCATGCAGGTGTATTACCTTGTGACCACATCTCCACCTGGTCACAGGGTCCTTGGGAAGAAGCACAAGCTGCCTCAGCCCAAGGGATGGGCAGCAGAAGCCCCACTCAGTTCCTGTTGCTGTGCTCCTTACTAGTTCTTGGTAAAGAAAGACGAGTGTAATTCACTTACTACCGTAACTCCAGTGTCCATGACAAACTGCCCTCTTACCCTGACCCAAACCATCAGCTTTGCCAGTTGAATTTCATGAATGTTATTTGATGTCCGAACAAAGTAGGAGCAATACTCTGTTCCCTGCTCGCAATGCAGTTGCCATGTAAAGAAAGTAATGTGGAGTACGATATCGCTACAATACGGAGGTTCTTGGAAAAATAGCTAGTGCAGAGCAGAAGGGTGTAAGGCGCTAAATAACCATGGGTTATTCTTACTGTGAACAGTCCCATCCCCTCTTTCCTGTAGTCACCTGCCTGGGCTGGGTGACAGCATGCATGCTGGGTAGGAGGGCTTCTGAGGGCTCCAACTGATGCAGGTCCAGATCCATCCTTTCTCCACTGTATGGGTTGTCAAGACTCCCAACACGCTTACAGAGAGCACACCCTGCTTCCTCCAGTAGGTCCCGGGCAGGCTTGCCATCTTGCACAGTGATGATTATTGAGGAGGTGTGCTCAATGCATTGGATCTTTCTAGAGCAGACTGTGTGTGGGAGGGACAAGTACTGGGGGCGAGGCAGAGGGTGGCGTGTTCAAATACACGGCAATGTGAAAGCAAAGTTACCGTTCTTAGTACATCAGAGGTTACAGCTTGGGGGTTAAAAAAGAATCCTGAAGAAAATATTGTAGATCCTTCTAGCCAGTGGTCTCAAACTTAATGTTCATGGCGTGTACTAGGGACCTTGCAAAATTTTACTTTGCTTCGTGAATCCCCAAGTAATACAATTGTGTGTATGTGCACACGCACCCCACTGCAACCATTAATTTCACTTTCTTTAATGAAAGATTCTTTGCCAATGGTAGGAGTCTGAGTCAGCGAGAGTGGGGAGCATTACTTACCCTGTCATTGTCTCTAGCACCTTGTTTCACGTGTTTGGTCTGCTGGGCTGACCTCGAATTCCCCAGCTTTAAAATAATTTGCTAGAGAGCAGGCTCGGGGCTGCCAAGCAGTGTAAATATTAAGGCTTTTAGTATCTAATGCGAGAGGTCCTTACTGCTGCTAATAATTTCCTGTGAAGAGGAAGAGCAGGTGTGACCCTTGGGTTGTGCTTGGTTGAGAGTTGTTGAGCGTGTCAGGGATTTTATGATGTTGCAATCAATGTAATTTTCAGTGCATAGGCAGCAAATGATGTTTATTAAAGGGGAGTCACTTTGAAAAATGGGTTCTCTTTGAAGGTGAGGCTTCTGTTTATCTATAGAGAATAAACTGAGATGTGCAATGTGGTCTCCATTCAAATAAGGATGAGAGATGGAAGGGAGATAATTCTCTTCTTTTAATTGTCAGCTTTGGATGGATTTTAAGCAGTTTCTTTTGTAAAGCAAAATCTCCCACTTATCTATAAGTTTGCATGAGTAAGAATTTATTTTTAAACTTTTTTATTGTGAAATACAGTGTCCATACATCTACAAACAGTTAAATAAATAAGTGAATACTTGTTTAATCACAACCCGACATAGCACATTGTCAGCACCATGGAAACTTAAAACATGTTTGCCCTTCTAGAATGACCACTATCCTGACTTTTTTGATAATCATTTGCTTTACTTTCTAGTATCACTACTTTTATGCTGGGCATATCATACAATGTATCTTTAAGATTTTTTTTATTAATTTTGTCCTTGTTCATCTTCTGTTAGAGCTGTAGTCTGGGAAATAAGAAACTTGCTTTTTATTGGTTACTTATTTATTTACTTGCTTACTTCTTATTTCCCCTTTCCTTTAGCCCTCCAGCCCAATCTAGTTTTTTCATTTAGAATCTCTGGGATTATTTTCTTAAATGTGGAAAAAACAAAAGAGATTTGGTGAGATTAGTGGTTTCATGCTGTTTGTTTTGTTTTTTTGGTAAGATGTTGTTTATGAAACTCTAATATAAAAGCAAATACATTAGTATTAGGTAAGTTTGGATTTATAAAACTTAGTCATTATAAAATCAATGAGAACACATTAGCACTTGGCAGTATTCAACGTGTTAAACTTTGTCATCTGGAGGTCCCCAAATTTGGAGTAATCCCATTTTCAAGGTGCGTAAAAGTTGAAAATGCCATAGCCAATAAGCACATAGAAAGATACTTCACATCATTAGTTATTAGGGAAATGCAAATCAAAACCACAGTGAGATACTACACACCTACTAGGAGGACTATAATAAAAAAGACAAGTATTGGTGACAATGTTAAGAAATTGGGACCCTCCTACTCTGCCCATGACCATGGAAGATGGTATAGCCTGGCATTCCTTAAATGGTTAAACACAGAGTTATCCGATGACCCAGCAGTTCTACTCTTAGGTTTTCCTTTGGCTTGGATATATAGCTAGGTCCACATAAAAACTTGCACACAAATCATAATAGCAGTGTTATTCATAACAACCCGCAAAAAGTAGGATCAAGGCAAATATCCATCAACTCACGTATGGGTAAACAAAATGTATCTGTATGCAGTGGAATATTATTTGGTTGCTGCAACATGGATGATTGTTGAAAACATAAGAATGAAAGAAGCCAGACACACAAGACCACATGTTGTGTGATTTAATTTATACGAAATGTCCAGAATAGGCAAATCTTTAGAGATGGAAAGTAGATTAGTGGGTGCCAGGGCTTGAGAATGCCGGGAAGATTTGGGGGGTGGCCTCTAAAGGGTGCAGAGTTTCTTTTCAGGGTGATGAAAATATTCTAAAACAGATCATGGTGATGGTTGCACAACTCTATGGACATACTGAAAACTACTCAGTGGTCCATTGGAAATGGATGAATCCTAGCTCAGTGGAACCATCATGAAAAGGTTGAATGTGCCAAATTGAGATAATGATCTGCATGATACACAGTAGGAAACAGAAAAAGGACTCTGAGAGTAAAACACCGTGGTAAAATCCCTATGAGCAGCTGTGATCTGTATCCAGCAGGTCCACCTTTCCCCACTAACCGTGACTTAGAGACCTCTCACCTGGCATGCCTAGTGCCTAACGACTTTCTTTGCCTCCATTATCACTAGACATTGCATCAGAATATTAATTTATATTCATGTTTTTATAAATGGCAAGAGCAAGATGCAGGAACAGTTTCAGGTAATTTCACAAACACTGTGTTACTTTGTTTCATCAGTAGGGGGATGTTAACAGAATGGAGTTACTGTTTGGCAGGGACTGCTTGGTGATGGGATTGCCCAAAATGTACAAAGATGCACGCAAGTTCAAACTCAAGGATGAGAAGGTGACGTGTATATTTAAGTGAGGTTTGTTCAAAAGTGGAACATAAAGTTGATGACAGAGTACAATTTACATTTGAATATTTAGGCTTCTTTAAGTTTGAAATCTCTGAGGAGAAGTCAGGATCAAATGTTCATGGAACCTTGAAGCACTGTTGTAGAACATAGTTTGTAAACCACTGGATTAGTTACTATTTTTCAGCTTTCATGTTTTGTTATTTTATTCAGTTTACATATGAATATCTATCTACCTCCATCCCAAGGACTTGATGGATTGACTTTTTTAATACGTGCCAAGTAAGTAGATAATCCTTTGTGCTTGATTATTTGTATGGTAGAGTTTAAAATTATTTTTAGTGGTATTGCATAACAAACTTTTAAAAAAATAATAAGGACATGGAAATTTATTAAGCTGGTTATCACAAGTTAGATTGTGATGAATTGTTCTCCACACTGCCCTGTTAAACTGAATTTTATCTCAAAAAGCTTAAAACACTGATGTCCTGAGGGTGTCTGAGAAACCCCAGCACAAAAGCTGTTTATGTATAGCTTTATTTATATTCTTATAGGAGACGAGAGGCTGTTAGAGATGATCTTGTCCAACTTTCTATTTCCAAACAAACAGTTTGAAATTAGGTACTTCTGGTTGGTGGCATTTCTTGGTGAAGTCTATGGGATAATATTAGAGATCTGAATTTAAGGTACATTAAAAAATTTTAAATAGAAAAGCTCTGGAAACCTGTGGAATTTCTGCATCCAGACCATGTTTGTGCTTATGGAAGTGGGTTAATTATTATCAAGTGGCTTTGAACTATGACAGCCGAGTTCGCTCACTTTGGGCCATGGGCTATCTTTGGATTATCTGCATAAAAGTATGTATAGTACCAGGACTCAGCCTCACCTTTCTCAGCCCCTCCGTGTCCCCTAGATATGCAGAGTTAGGCTGAGTCTGCTTTTTCTCTATCAGCAGCTGTGGGCTAAGCAGTGTACCTGCTCTGTTCTAGTCCCTTGTAGAAACATATTACAATTTTTTAAACAAATTTTCCTGTTGGTGGACATTTAGATTGTTTCCCTTTTAACAATTCCTGCTTACAAAACAGTTCTGCAAGGCACAATCTTGTGCACATATCCTTGTGTGCAGCGTGAGAATGTCTTCCAGACATACTTAGGGATGGATGGCTGAGTGATAGAGCATAGGCCTATTTTATTTCTTTTTATTATCTGACTGTGCCTTCTAGAATTTCTAGCACCATGGGTAATGAAATGGTGTTGGTGGGTGTCCTTGTCTTGTTCCTGACTTTAAAGGGGATTTCTGATGTTTCACCATTAAGATGTTTGCTGTAGGTTTTTGGTAGACAACTCTGTCGGGTCAGGTAAAGGAAATTCTCTTATTCCCTGTTTAAAAATATATATTTTTTTAAAGATTTTCTTTATTTTTAATTGAGGGAGAGGGAGAGAGAAAAGCAGGCTCCCTGAGTAGGGAGCCTGACTCAGGACTCGATCTCAGGACTCTGGGATCACGAGCTGAAGACAGACCTTTAACCGACTGAGCCACCCAGGCGCCCCGGAAAGATTTTTTTTTTCTTTTTAAATTATAAGTGGTGGCTGAATTTTATCAAATTCCTTTTAGCCACCTTTGTTTTAATCTAGTCTTCCAACTTCAAATGGGGCATCCTTCCAATTTCCTAATGTCTCCTATTTATGGGGTAGTCTGGGGGCCTCCAGTCACCTAAATTTAGCCTTTATATCTTGGGGAGGAGTCCTATAACTTTCATTTAGTCACAGTCTTCCAGGAACCCTACTCCCCCATTCCCCTAGAGCATTTGTGGGATTTATCAACAGATTGTTCCTTAAAACCAGCCAGTTATATGTATTCTTAAAAAGCTTCTCCCTGGAGACACCTTCTGGTCGGGAGGGGCCCCATATTGCACTGATTTGTTGGGTCCTGTCCTCCGTCTTTGGGAGTACAGGGTGATTCCAGTAACCCACAGGGGAGGTGTGCACCCTAAGGGGTCTGAGCGCCCCTCCCTTCTATTTGTTACACTCTTGTGCAGTCGGACAGTTTATCAGGCGCTTGTATGAAATCAAAGTGCGAGAGTCTCTTGCTCATGGACAAAAAGGGAAATGCTGTATATTTCATAACCTTTTATGCTTCTGTTGCATGTCCTATTGGCTCTACAGGAAAGTCCAACAAGGCTGGGAGCTGGAGCTGTGAGTTAAGAAAACAACCATGTTTCATTTAGCCTAGGTAAACGTGAATAATCATTCTGGGCATCGACCCCAGGGAGGGAAGCAATCTGGTAGGATTAAGGCAAATACTTGGAAATGTGAAGCATTCCACAGAGGCGTGGAGGATAAGAGAGTGGAACATCATTGCTAGCAGTACTGCTAGAGGTCCTGTTACCCTGTGAGAACTGTCAGCTAGGAGGAACACAGGGATCTCTTGGAATAAAGAAATTTTCCATGCTGGGGGTCTCTGATCTCCTCTGCAAAATGAGCTCAAGGTCAGGTGCGCAGAGGGTGCTCTGATTGCCAGAGCACAGCACGGTGCTCCCTATTGACAATTTATTTTATTTTATCCTCTCCTTGTTTTGCTGGAAGCTGTGAATGGGTGGGAGAGTGTCAGGCATCTCACGGCTCAGTCCTCTTCCTTACAGATGGAAACCAGTTCTGCAGGTGATCTCTGCCTTTCCAGCTGCATGTCACAGCTCCCTGCTGGTAGAGGGAGCCCATCAGCTCCTTGCCTGAAACACTGGCTGGCTCCAAGTAGTGTGAGACTATCTTCCAGATTCCTTCTTCCTTAGGGAAGGAAGGTTCAATAGTTCCTCTGTGTTTTTAAATTTAACGTTCTCAGTTTGGTGAGTTACTCCTACTAAAGTTTGTGACAGGATGTTTGTAAATTTGCCGAGGCTATTTCCCTGTTGTTTCGTGGCTCTGATTTGATGGTGCAGAAATGGAAATTATTGTGCCAAACCTAAATC
The DNA here is from genome assembly GCF_964656455.1 of Halichoerus grypus. Taxonomy (NCBI): domain Eukaryota; kingdom Metazoa; phylum Chordata; class Mammalia; order Carnivora; family Phocidae; genus Halichoerus; species Halichoerus grypus. The sequence continues at coordinate 73,735,297 of NC_135718.1, forward strand.
AAGCCATTCCTTTCAAGTTCCCTAGTAGCTTCCCAGTGCATTCAGGATAAACCCCAAGCTCCCTCACATGGGCTAACATACCTCCAGCCTCAGGGTCCTGTCTGGCTCATGACCTTTCTATAAAACCTTATTCTGGAGAGTTCGCTTCTCAATGCAGACCCACACAGCTCTTCCTTGGAAGAGATTCCTTTATCTGTTGTACATAGTTGCTTTGCTTACAGCAGCTGGTGCTAGTGAATTTATGTCCCTAGCCATCCCCTAGCTCTCCCTAACTGTTCATGGGGACTTCTTGCTGAGGCACAACTTACACCCCAGAGTTCCCCCTGTGGAATCAGGAACTTCAGCTGCCATAGCTTCTTTGCTTGGCTTTGCCCCCACCCTGCCCTCACCACCCCCAGACTCCATCCCTAAGCCCTTACCACCTTCCTGGGAGCATTTCCCTGCTAATCGTCCTGCATACAACTCTTCCTTCTAGGGTCTGCTTCATGGGAATCCAGCCTAAGACCCAATTTCAGTAACCTCTCTCCAACCACTCTTGGGGACATGAAATTAAAAACTAAACCTTCACAAAATAGAAATGTCCTTCCAATCCAGAAATCCTCTCTACAGAAGTAGTAGAGAAAAAATAGTTCTACTATTGAATAAGCATTAAACCAAAATGTGATGGGCACATGGGCCATCTGCTCCAATAGCAAAGTTTGAGAAATCTCCCCTTTTTATACAGTGAAGTAGACAAAGCCCACTGCATGCATGTTCTCAATCAGACGAGAACTAGTCCCCAGGGAAGATGACTTGACAGCACCATTTATTAAACACCGTTCATTCCAGATTCACCAGGCCATTGGGGTGATCACCAGTGTTAATTGGTTTTATACAAAGAAAAATTTTATTTTTCCTATCTTTAGGACAGGGGATACTCTTGCAACTGGAGCCAGCCACAGCCCACCAAGTGGGGCTCCTCCCCTCCCACAGAGACTGGGAGATGGTGGTGCTACCTCCCTAGGATGCTAACATTCCCAAGAGTTGGTTCTCAGGTCCTTGAGAAAGACCCAACTGGGTTATAAAGCTGGTAGAGCCTTATTTAGCTGTAAAATACTTTCCACATATTTCAAAGAGACAAGAAAAAAATCTGGAATTACAAATTTTCTAAAGCCAATACTCAAAAGGGAGCTAGGACTTCACTTCCCTTATTTTTAACAGTGGGAATTAAGCTTATTTTAAATGTGTATTTGCCTTGACACCATGTTTCAGTCCTAGCTGCCCTAGAGACTCTAGCCTATCCCTCCCTCCTGTTACTTTCTTTAGAGCTTTGTGAATGTAAAATCTGATACATAATATGTAACACCTAGCTAAGGTGGAAGGCTAGTAATAAAGTGAACACTCGTGAACCTAGCACCCGGCTTGAGAACTAAACCTTGGGGATCCTCTGTTCTACCCTTCGACTCCCTTCCAGAGACTTCCTAACCTGAATTTTCTGTTTATTATTTCCTTGTTTGTACCACCTATTGCATGCTTCCCTAACCACTAGTTCTAAACTAATCCACTACTTTAGTGCTGCTTGGTTTTGCATTTAAAAAAAAAAAAAGTACGCTGTAGGTGGTCTTTGGGGACTAGTCTTTCTCAATTAGCATTATGTTTCTAAGACTCACCTTATTCCTGCAGCTGTGTACATTTTTGCCAGTCTCTGATCCTCCATGATGTGCGTATATAAGCATTTATCCATTTTCCTGTCTGTGGACAACTGGGTTGATTGCCTCTTCCGTGAGAATCTCGGAACATTCTCATGGTACCTCCTGGTACCATTTGCAGGAGTTACTGATGTGTACTGGGGGGGAATGATGAGGCACCTGGTGTGTTTTCCTTCTAGCGCGGATGCCTCTGAAGATGCCTTGTTCATCTGTTTGTTTCCTTGCTTATTGTCTGTCTCCTCCCCTCCTGCTCCAGCGTGAGCTCTGTTAGAGCGGGCCTGTGTCTCAGTCTGTTGTGTGTACACGTCGGGTCTAGTCCTGCTCTACATGTGAACACCAGTGACGCGAATCGAATCCTGATGGCTTTTTCTAAATATTCTCTCCAGAGAATACCAACTCTCCATTCTGGTGAAGGCGGTGAAGAAAAAAAAAAAAGGAACAAGAGGAAACTGATGGTTGCTAGCCCCAAAATAGAAGTTTTAAGGGAGAAATTATATGCCTTGGCTGTATCTTTAAATGTAGGGGTTTCTGACTGTCAAGATCTGTTATTAAAGTTGAAAGGGTTTTCTCTTTCAGCTGCCACTGTGTTGGAGTAAACAATCCTGTTTAAAGCATTGACGTCTCAGTAAATAGAGCAGTAATGTAAGTATTAGTAAGAATGTTAGGGTAAATTTTGCCAGGAGGTAGGTATGCTGATAATAGATACTGACTGAGGAGGGATTCTGGATTAGCATCCACTTGGATAAGAAATCTGATAGGTGGTGTTGTCTTTGGTATCATGAAAACAGAATCAGCTGTCGAATTTCTCTTAAAAAGCCGTCTTTTTAGAAGGAGTGGAAAAACTTCATCAGGTGGCAGGGTTTGGAAACTTAGGGAGATGTCCAAGTAGGATTTAAAATCTGACTTCATTGATTTCCCTATTTTTAATCCCACATTCTAATTTGGTGCCTGGTATCTATGGGCTGTAAGAAAGCTATCTGGAGAACATGCCTGTCTTGGAAAGAGGTGCTGCTGAATTCAGTGTGTGGTTTGTGTCTTTGAGAAAGTTGTTCAGTTGACATGGAGAGGAATGCCTGAGAGAACCGTCCCGAGGGTCACTGACACGGCTCTCCTGGGAACCCACTTCAACTATGCAGATAATATGGTGGCCTGCATTCCAGGAGGAAACCGTTCCCACCGTGGGTAGGATAGGTTTCTTCTTATAGCCCTTTGCTATGTTGCCAGCAGTTTTCCCTGACTAGTTCATTTGTGGCAATTTAAATCCTTCTTAAAATTCATTTTCTTTTTTACCGGTTTCTGTCCACTAGTAAAAATACTTCCTAGCCCTACTGGGAGTTGGGCTTTTGTGAATTGTCATTTTGCCAGGTTTTTTTTTCTTTCACTTGGCAAATATGTTAATCTATTTCCAGAATGCATTTTATGTATTGCCCTCATTTATTCTAGTGGTTTAAGTTTTGAATTTTAAACTCCCAGATTCATCCTCCTGTTGAATCTTTGAACAAAGAGACTGTGGTTTGGAGACGTAGCTTCTTTTGGAGTTTTTTTTCTTTCCCCACTTAAAATCTAGAATAATCACCCATTTGTAATTCGTTTAGCAGTAAACATAATACCTTTCAAAATCTAAATTTGCCCTTAATTTTATGCCAGCTTTAAAATTTGGGGGGCTGTAAATTCCCTTTAATTCTGGACTGGGGATGATGAATGCCTAAACAAATCTCTTAGAGTCTTGGGGGGGGTCAACCAGAGAACTTGAAAATAGGGATTTGAAGTAACAGGAAACTCTTTTTACCTAAACATATTGAGTGCCAGAAAAGATCAAGGATACCATGCTGAATTCTATATTTATGTAAGAGGGACTGAGAAATCTTTCTTTCTGATTAAAAGCTAAAAGGACTTTTAGAGCATTTTTAGTTTAGCTTAATAATTAAGCCAGCACCTTGTTAGTCTTGCTAACTTTGATAAATTCCCCTATTACCGTTATTTTAAGAGGGAAAGGGTCTGTGGCCGTTCTGGTAACCTTAGGGATAACCCAACGAAATAGAGCATTTCCACGGGGCAGCAAGGGCGGGGTATACACACAATGACCTGCTTAGGGTAAACTTCCTTCAATATTTTCACTTAAACTTTTCCTCCTCACTAATCCATTCTCCTCCTGCACGAATGATGAGCATCGTACACCTTCAGCGATTTGAATTTGTCTAACCCAACCAGTGGGGCTTGCTAACTGTAATTATCTGAAAATTGGATGGTACAATAGTTCTCTAGCAACTGTGTTCCACCACAAGCTGGGGAGATCACAGGGGCTTGTACATGGGCTTTGGCTGCAGTGTCCAGGGTCTAATTAACATCAGACGGTGGGATAAATAGTTAATTAAAAAACAACAACACACACCTTTCCTTCCCAATCTCCCTTTCCTTAGGAGGTGGTTTTTCCTCCATCTGCCTATGTGGATGACTGGGGGTAAGCAGAAGTTTATTAGAAAGGGCAGCATGACAGAATGGGAAGAATATGGGTTCTGAAGCCATGTGGGCTTGTGTTTGAATCCAAGTTCTGGCTTCTGGCTGTGTCATCCTTGGACCAGTCACTCTGAGCTTCCATTTCCTCGTATAAAAACGGTGATAATTATATCTACCTTGTAGGATTGTTACCCTGATGAGGGCTAATGAATAAAGTGCCTGGTACGCAGTAGGTATGAAATGGTAGTAGTTACTTCTATTGTCACACACTGAATTCAGCCTCTTTCCAAGACAGCCATGTTCTCCAGATAGCTTTCGTCCCCCGGACCTTTGTGATCACGCCCAGCAGAGCTGCCTGTCCACACAGAAGGTGGACTGCATCTCTTTGCTTAGTTCCCCGCTGACTGCTGTTACACCATCTCCTGCCCGTACTATGGCCGAGCGTCCCCTGGCAACACACAGGGGCCAAGGCCTGAGGGCCGGTCCACAGCCCTGGTACCTGTGGGACCCGGCAGAGGCTCCTGCCTGGAAGAATCCTCAAAGCCCACTGGCCCTGGAGAGCTCATGAGGTTCTGGGGCCTGGCAGCTTTGCTGTGGGGAGCGTATGATCGTCGCTGTCTCGCAGGCCCAGAGCTGCACACAGTGGGGCATGTCCCCAGCCCCGAAGGGGAGCAGGCAGAGACGCTGCAGAAGAAGTAAACCTGGCTGGCTCAGTTGGTTAAGCGTCTGCCTTCGGCTCAGGCCATGATCCCGGGGTCCTGGGATCGAGTGCCGCATCGGGCTCCCTGCTCCACGGAGAGTCTGCCTCTCCCTCTGACCCTCTTCCCTCTCGTGCTCTCTCTCAAATAAATAAAATCCATCCCCGGAGGGGCCTCTGGGAGCCAGGGTCCAGGAGGGCGAAGGTGGCAACGGTGAAGTGCTGGTAGTGGGATGGGAAGGACAATTGCCCTACCCTTGAAGATCTAGATAAGATTGACTTTGACCCTCATTTTTCAGAGTGGACAATCCAGTGCCCTACCTAAAATGTGAATTCTTCAAGTTCTTACATTTCTGTGTTTACTGCTGGCGCCAAGCCCTAGCTTCTTCTGGATTAGCTTTCTCTTGAGAGCAAGCAAGTAAAATAGGAGACCCTTCAAAGCATTGATGGAATGTTCAGAGAGTCAAATGTACTGGGACATAGTGCCTCAAAAACTAAGGCAATAATTGATACCAAACGTGGTTGAGGATACATTGTTAGATCTGGGGAGTTTGTTCAAAAGGTGCCTTTTACATTATTTTCTATGCCTATATGTAGCCTTGAAATATCTGAAAATTAAAAGAAAAATTTAAAGGAGCTAGAATAGGGCATGCATGAAGTACTTGATATGGCTAGTTAGTTTATAGGGATGTTTTGGTGAGATTTAGCAGTTAGGTCCCCCAAACCTACTTGCCAATGAAGTGCTGTAAGCAAAATAACAGATTCATTTAATAAAGTTAACCACAGGCAGCACTCTACGGGAAGAGTTCAAGACGGTAGCAGAGTATTGTTGGATCCCATTAAGAGCGCTATGAGGGATTTCTTATTCTCCTTTGGAATGCAAAGAAGCCCCCCCCCCCATGTCTGTTCTAGACCACCACGATTATAATGTATTAATTTAACTTTTATTTTGACTTCCCCATTAACTTAACTGGAACATCAAGACATTTCATAACTGGTCTTTGGTTCTCATACTACCTTGTTTTCTTGTGCAATGAAACCTACACTATTTACTTCAAAGATACTTTGAGACGGTGCCCCTCTGGGAAATTTTGGGGCAGGGGGGGAGATAGACACCAGTATTTTCAAATATAAGAGACCTTGCCATTGTGATTCACACGTTGGCCTATTTTCCAAAAAAGAAAGCTCATTAGTGGGGTTTTGAGGACCTATATATGTTAGGCCCTGTGCTAAGTATTCTCTGTACGTCATTGCTTGTGAGAACCTTGTGAGGTACATTCTTATTTTCCTTTGTTCCTCTCCTCTCCCGAGGCTTAGAGACATCAAATCACTCTCCCAAGGACATACAAGGATAAGTAGCAGAGCTGGAGCTTGAACAAGATCTGTGTTACTTCAGAGCCTATGTTTCTGATTGTTCCTCTCTCTCTCCTTCTCGACATGTTAAAATTTAAAAGCATACAAAGAGAGCATTTGATGTCATGTTGGTTTGGCCCCCAGTGAGCAATGTTATGATGGAGTGAGGTCATAGGATGGAAGGTTCTTTGAATGCAAGCCTCTGGATAGGGCTGAGACCAAGCCTTTCATTTTTGTGTCCTCAAGCACTTAACGCAACACTTGCATGTGGAAAGCCCCTGTAAAACGGGTACTTTTCTTGGACTAGCAGTTGGAATGTTTGTTTGTTTTTTTAAATGGCATGCTCCGAACAACTATCTTCTTTATTCTATGAAAGAAAACACTACCGGTAGAAATTAGGCTAACAGAAATATTGAACCTATGGTACATTTTACTGATTTTCAATAATGTATTTGGGGAATTTGAAAATGCAGGGAGGAAGCTCTTGAGTGTTTCAACTCGAGGATTCTGGAAATCCTCCTGGATTTCCTGTCTGGAGGAATTAATAGAAAATCCCACAGATTTTGGCTTCAAAGGCTTTGACTTTGCTTTTGATTGTGAGGGGTCTACTTCTTGTACTGCTGGAGGAAGAGAATGCTAATTTGCTGACACGAGGGTCAAGGGTTTAAGTCAGTGCTTTTAGTTTTACTTTGGTGACTCTTTTAGATCTCAGGGTCATGATTTTGAAGGTGAAATTTAACAAATAAACAGGAATCACAGGAGAAAATAGATTGAGTTGATTGGTTTTCATCTTGATTTTTACTTCTGATTAATTTTAAATCCAGGCATAATGATGCTGCTGTCAGGAAAATAGTTTTAGGGGCCATTTAATTTTGCATTAGGATGATATTGTGCCTGATTTTTTTTTTTTTTTTTTTTTTAAGATTTTATTTATTTGAGAGAGAGAGAATGAGAGAGAGCGAGTACATGAGACGGGGGAGGGTCAGAGGGAGAAGCAGGCTCCCTGCCGAGCAGGGAGCCCGATGCGGGACTCGATCCAGGGACTCCAGGATCATGACCTGAGCCGAAGGCAGTCGCTTAACCAACTGAGCCACCCAGGCGCCCGTGCCTGATTTTTTAATTTAAAATTTAGTATCTAGACATGAGTATTCAGATGCTACTCTGCAATTGCCAGAACTGTCCAGAGACCAAAGTGTACTTCTTCTTCCGAAAGACATCGTTACTTAAAACAAAAACTGGACATCTGTCTGCTACACTGATGGATATGTCAGAGTGGAGGAATTATCTTAACAGAGGGAGCCATTCAAACTTTTGGTGTTTTGACTCTAAAGAAAAGGACTTTCAGTAATGCATAAGGCATCTCTCAAAATGCTCTGTGAGTGGTTATTTCTAAATGTTACTTGAAAGTGACAAATTAAATGGTGTTTCCTGCTATAATGGAGCGTTAAGCAGGGTGGTAGATGATTGTAGAGTTCATTCTGAAAGACCTGAGTTCAAGTTTTGCTACTTGCAGTCTTTCTGTATTTCCTTGTAACCCCCAATTTTCTTATATCTGCTAAGGGAGCATATACATAGTTAAAAAATGTCAAGGTGTGTGATACTTAGTGTGGGACCATTATTATTACTGTTGTTGTTGCTTAAAATAATGGAAATGACAAGTTCGCTGTTGATGGAGGGGGCAAGGACCTTTGGGAAAGGGAGGTGGGCAAAGTGTGGAGTCAAAGGTTTTTAAGCAGTGGGACACAAACTCTATTGATCCAGCAGATACTGACTCGGGTCCTTTATGGTAGTCACTGTGCTAGGTGCTTTTTTTCTTTTCTCTTTTTTTTTTTTTTAAGATTTTATTTAAGAGTGTGAGTGCACGTGTGCGTGAGTGGAGGGGAGGGGCTTGGGGGAGAGGGAGAGCGAGAATCTCAAGCAGACTCGCTGCTGAGCGTGGAGCCTGATGTGGGGCTTGGTCTCACGATCCTGAGCCAAAATCAAGAGTCGGATGCCCAACTGACTGAGCCACCCAGGTGCCCATGACACTGCTTTTTAAAAAGGTGACTCAAAGGATACCTGGGTGGCTCTATCAACCTAGGCGCCCATCCCATTTGCTATTTATTTATTTATTTTTAAAGATTTTTATTTATTTGACAGAGAGACAGCGAGAGAGGGAACACAAGCAGGGGGAGTGAGAGAGGGAGAAGCAGACCCCCCTGCTGAGCAGGGAGCCCAATGCGGGGCTCGATCCCAGGACCCTGAGATCATGACCTGAGCCGAAGGCAAATGCTTAATGACTGAGCCACCCAGGCGCCCCTTATTTATTTATTTTTAAAGATGTTATTTATTTGAGAGAGAGCTCAAGCAGGGAGAGCTGCAGAGGGAGAGGGAGAAACAGGCTCCCCGCTGAGCAGGGAACCAGACTCAGGGTTTGATCCCTGGACCCCAAGATCATGACCTGAGCCAAAAGGCAGATGCTTAACTGACTGAGCTACCCAGGTGCCCCCACATTTGTGTTTTAAAAAGGTGATTCAGGAGGCACCTGGGTGGCTCAATCGGTTAAGTGACCAACAGGGAGTCTGCTTGAGATCTTCTCTCTGCCCCTCTCCCCCATCAAAAAATAAATAAAAAGATGATTCAAGGTGTAGATACAGAGAGACTGGAAATAGGGTGAATCGATACTCTTGTATGGACCTGTCAAAGATAATGAAGGTCTGGACAAAGAGTAGATGAGCACAGAGACTATTTGGAGCAAGAATGGACAGAAGGCAGATGAATTGGACTGAGGAAATGCTGCGGAGGGAGAAGAATGAATTATGAATAAATTGAAGATTTCTAGTGTTGACACTTGGGTAAATGATGACTTTATTAATGGAAAAGAGGGGACATAGGGGAGAATAGGAACAAGTTGGTAAGATAAGGAAAAGGAGACAGTTGTCTTTCCTGGGACTTATTTGAAACCTGAATTTTTTTTTTTTTTTTAAATAATCATGGGCCTTTATTGCCCATCATTATTCTAACAGTTCAAATTAGGTCATACTATTTCTATTAAAGTCTGGTGTGCTGGTGTAATACATTTGAAATAATGAATTTAATGTTGAATCCGCTGTCATGGAATAGTTATAGATAGTATGAGGAATGTGTATGAAGAGCATAGTTTTGGGTAGTTCTTGAAGGTTATAAATCACAACTCAATAAATATCTTTTAGGGGGGCCTGGGTGGCTCAGTGGGTTAAGTGTCTGACTTGATTTCAGCTCAGGTCATGATCTTAGGGTTGTAGGATTGAGCACTATGTAGGGTTCTGCCTGCTTAAGATTCTCTCTCTCCCTCTCACCCTCCCTCTCTCTCTCATAAAAAAAATTATGTATATATACTATATTATATAGATATCTTTTAGTTTTTCCAGTAAGTTTGCAGGCAACCTGCGAAACCATTTTTAGGCCACGGGTAGCAAGTGAACGTCGTAAATTTAGATGATGCTTCTTTGAGGAGTTACATATTTTTCATTTAAATCACCCCAAGGTTGTGTCTGTATTAGAAATAAAAAAGTAGTCTTCTCCTGTAGAAATTCTGTTTCACCAGTGGGCAAAGAGTGCTTTTTGATTCTCAAAAGGATAGATTAAAATGATATGTCTCTTAAAATTTTCCGGGTTGGTACTTACTACTTCCAAAAATTTTCATCCTACAGGACCATAGATTTAAAGAGTGGATGACCTTGGGAAGCAGCTTTGTCATAAATTGATAAATGCAAGTTAAGGGGAAGACGAGTAGGAATAAAAATTGCAACGTGGGAGGGGCGCCTGGGTGGCTCAGTTGGGTAAGCATCTGCCTTCGGCTCAGGTCATGATCCCAGGATGCTGGGATCGAGTCCCGCATCAGGCTCCCTGCTCAGCGGAGAGCCTGCTTCTCCCTCTCTCTCTGCCTGTCTCTCTGCCTACTTGTGCTATCTCTCTGTCAAATAAATAAAATCTTTAAAAAAAAAAAAATGCAATCTGGGAGAGGGACTTTGGGCTGCATTGCTGTCACCAGATAACATTGCTAACCTCCAGTTATAGCCCTGAAGGGAAGCAATCATGGGACTTGTGGATTATGGATTGTGCAGTTTTTATCTGCAAATAAGATGCTGGGCTTCTCTGCACTTTTGGTTTCTAAGCGCTCCTACTGGGGCTGGCCTGTTGGTTCATTGTTACTTTACAATGACACAAAATAAGAGTGCCCACCCCCTGGTAGGTGAGTGATTCATTGCTTCTCTGAACAAAGGGTTGCTGGTGGGGCAGTCTGAGGTCTGTGGAGATCTGCAGTGATTTGATGATGAAGCTTTTCAGCTTTTCCATGATGAGGTTGTTGCCTGGGTACCATGGAAGATCTGTGGGCTAAGGAAAGTTAGTTGCAGCTGATTTTCAGTTCTTATTTTATTTTATTTGTGTGTGTGTGTGTGTCTTTTTTAGACAAAGACAAGTTTCTATATTGCAGAAGTTTTCAGAGTGTTTAGGGTGAGTCTACAACTGGTAAATACAGTGGATGGCTTTTTATAGCATTATTTGACTTTTACTTTTTTTTAGAGTCAGGATTTTTAATTTTTATTTTTACTGAGGTATCATTGACATGCAACATTATGTTTCGGGTGTACAACATAATGATTGGATATTTGCATTGATTGTGGAGTGATCACCATGATAGGTCTAGTCAGCATCCATCACTATAGTTACAGAATTTTTTTTCTTGTGATGAGAACTTTTAGGATCTACTTTCTTAGCAACTTTGAAATATGCCACACAGTATTAGGTCATGCTGTACGTTGTATCCCCAGTATTAATTTTATAATTGGAAGTGTGTACCTTTTGACCTCCTTTACCCATTTTGTCCTCCCCCGCCCCTCCACCTCTGACAAGCACACATCTGTATTCTGGTTTTAGGAGCTGGTTGGTTGGTTGGTTGGTTCTTAGATTCCACAGAGAAGTTATTTTCAGTTTCTCACTGGCCAGTGAAACACTGTTAAACTGCTTACCCAGCTTTCTGAAGATAAGGTGGGATTTAAGCTGAGGAATTCAGGAATGACCTTTGTGGATTTGGACCTTTTCTCTTTCTAAGAGGTTTTATAGACTGCAGTGTGCATAACATACATGGTTTAAAGTAGATTACACCTGTATATGTCTTTCCTTTTACTCTCTTCCGTTGGTTTGAGAGTGAAATAGGATTTTTAAACGTGTGTATGTCCCTCTGTAGCAAGCTACCATCCTTGTCCGTAGTGAAGACGGAGCATGTCCTGTTACTGAGAATGAGTAGAAGAGCCACCTCCTCACTGTTCATATTCTTCCTGCTTTTACTTAAGTCTCTGATGGCACCAGGGCCCATTGCATTTCAGGTCTCAGGGGTCTTAGGTCTTTTGGGATTTACTTTGGGTGACGGTTGTCTCTTTGTTTCTCAAATTAAGCTCCCTGATAAAAGAAGGGAAGTAAAATAAGACCTGAAACCGACAGGCAGGCAGCGTTATCTCAAACCAGAGAAAGAGATTAGGTTTGATTTTGGAATTTTCTTTTGGGGAAAGAATAGATGGCTTGATTGGAAACAGGTGGATGTTGCTAGTTTTGTATGGGACGAGAGCTTTAGTTTTTACCGTGTAATATAAGCGTTCACCTAAATGTTCCTGTGGTTTATATCGAAGTGATGTAGTACTTTAGGAATGTGTGCATAGCCAAGTATTTAGTGATCCTTCATGCTGTTTTAGATCTGATGGGGAGGGATGGGAAAGGCTAGGGCTGTTGCTGCCCATCTCGGCTGAGAATGGAGGTTGAATTGTGAGCCTCCAGAAATTATAAGAGTTTACCATTGTCATGGCATTCATGAAAGTAACATAGGCATCAACTAGTCCTCTCATTGTCCAGCGTCCTTGCCACTTGACCAGCCGCTCGCTTATGTGGTGCGACTCGGTCTCTGCGGCCTGTGAGTAATTTTCGTAGCCCTGACGATGCATGGTCACTCTCAAAGCTGGGCCTTTACATTACTGTTCATTCTGTTCAACCTCACATCTCTCTTTTCTGCCTAACTCTTGACCTGCAGGTGTCTGGTTAGACAGCCAGGCCTCTGTGTTGGAGAGACTGGCCCTGGTCCATTATTTAGTGGGTCGCGCCCTGGGTGCTCCTAGCGTCCCAGGCATCCCCTGCTGTGACCCTGAACATCATCTCGCAGATCTGTCAATATATGTTCTTTGGGACCCCCATCACTGGTGGTACTCTCCACAAAATCCGTGGTCAGAAAGTTCTGGAGTGGATGCTAATGATAGTTGCACAGCATTGTCAATGTACGTAAAGCCAGTGAATTGTACATGAAAACATGGTTAAAATTCTAAATTTTCCCAAACAAAAAAAAAGAAAGCCTGCGAAATACTCACTGACACTCACTTCCTGGAGATTTCACATTAATCTGAGAAATCTTAAAAACCTCTTTCACTTTGCTTGACTCAGTGTTCCCAGTGCTGAGATACATTTTTTTAAAAAGCACAGTTACCTATTAATGTCCTGCTAACTAATACTCTCTGGGACATTAAATTGCAGTTGCCTGCTCAACTGTACCTCTCCCACACTACATGGCGATCTTCTTGAGGGTATAGACAGGACTACTTTCGTACTCCTAGAATACGGGTCAGAATGAACCTTCATAAATCTATGTTGAATGATACACTTAAATTCGTATACTAACCTATAGACGACAGTGGGAGAGTGAGCGGAAGGTGGAGACCCAGAGCACTCTCACACTTACCGTGTGGTTTCCGGTGACTACTTGACCTCCGACGTCTTGATGTCTTCATCTATTAAATGCACATTAAAAACACCTTATGAGGATTAAAAGCGTTAATGCAGTTGAAGTATCTGGCTTAGAAAGTAAAGAAATGCTAGTCGCTTTCTCTTCCCATGGAAAATTAAATTATCATAAACTATTGATAGATGAAGTGATCTGGGTGTTCAGGCTGAGATTTCCTCCAGCTGTGGGAATCAGGGAAGGTGGTGTATGTGGAGGAGTTCGGGAATAGATGGAGTTTGGATGGTGCAGATAAAGGGAGAAGACATTAGAGAGCGAGAACAAGATGATAGGTGTCTGGAGGCAAGAGAAGAGAGTATTCATGGACTCTGGAGAAAAATGGGTCACTTCTGCATTTTATCCTTCTCAAATACCGTTTCTCTCTGACTCTTCAGCAGGAAATTGGTGATGTTTCTCTCTTTACACCTATATCTATCAAGATCAGACAGTTTTTGTTTTATTTTCCTTTCTCTCCCTTTTTCTTTTCCTCTTCCTCCTGCTCTTAAAGTGCCTTGGTCTTGTCTTCCTCACCTTCAGCTGCTAGCATTTTGGTATGCTGTGTCTTTTTCCAAAATATTCTTACTCTGTCTTATCACCTGAACTAATAGGCTATGAGTTCTTTTAAGGCAAGAATCACATTCATTTCTTCAGTGCTTAGCATTGTACTCAACCCAGAGTAGTTACAGACTAAACAATGGCCACCTGTATGAAGAATGAATGAATGAATGAATGAATGAAGAAAAGAATGGGTTGAGCTCTGTGTATCTAAGACTGAGGCTAAGGATTTCTCATGAATTTGTGAAGTGCTAGGTGGTTGCCAGTATTAGAAAACAAGTCCTTTCTTCGGGAGTTAATGCGATGGGATGGAGCAGCATGCTTGTGATACATACATACTATGTAATCCAGGTTATCCACTGGTGTTAGAAAGGCCTGAGACAAAGCAAGAAGAGAAACAGAAACTGATTCGTAGTCTCGTTAGGTCCAGGAGAGGGTATGGTCTGTGGGGAGTGCATCTAGGGAGGAACAGTGATTGAGTGGACAGGAGAGTCCTGTTAAATGTGTGAATTGCTTTGATGACAAATACACTTATATTTTCATGGCACTTGTGATTCAGCTCATTAAATGCTTGATTTAAATGTGTACTCAGCAAGGAGCTGGGAATCAGAGGGATACAAAGACCTTATGGTAGATTGGTCCTTTGGGAAATTTTCAGTTTTATAGAGAATACATACAAGTTTTGAGCTAGCTTTTAAGGCCTGTATCACCATCTCACCCATAACATCATCCTCAGTGAACTCAGAATCCTATGAAATTATTAATGTGCAATTGGAAACTTAATTTTGTGTCCTATTATTTACTAATTGCTTCCTATGTGGGTATTAGTTTTATTTTCTCCTCCAGATTGAATATTGGAGGTCAGGGACCATGAGTTACTAATGGAATGAGGAATAACGCGTGTTACTAGAACAATCTTACATGAGTCCTAAAGACTCTGACAATCAATATTTGACAAACACATACTATATTAGTAGTGGAATCTTTGTATTATCTTAACACTAAAGAATAATTTAATATTGGGATAAAGTGATTCAATTTATAAAACAAGTTTCTATGTACTATTCATATTAATTGCATTAGGGTCTGGAGTATACACCTTAGTAATATTTTTTAGAAACAAAAGATTGTCAGTTTTTAGACCAAACACCAATATAGTCAACAATTTTATCATGATCTTCAATTTCATTTTACTTCTTATTTCTGAAATATTGTTTGTAATTCTTAAATTCTATTGCTCACTAATATGAAGTGATGCTCTTTTCTATTCGGTTATCTAGATTTTGCCATGTTGAAAGACAGTGAAATCTAATTTTTTTTTTTTTCTGATCTGAGTCCTTGTTTTGAACTTGAAACAAATGTTTGTGTGTTTTGTTTTGTTTTTTTTTAATGGAAGGGATGTTTGAGAGTGTAGTCCTGAGTGTCTGAATCTATCTTCATCCTATTGTTAATGGAGTGGTCCATTTTACTAATGTCTACTGACAACCTGTCATTGATCTTTATAGATATTTTCTGGGAAGGTAAGATTTTACAAGCTCAAGGTGACTGGTCTAAACTAGGGATTTCCATGTGCTGCCCACCCCCGCCCCCCATGATAAAGCAAAACAAGAAACTAAGAATTGATTCTGAAAACTGATAAAGAATTATTCTTGGTAACTTAATTCTAAACCATTACAGTTTATATGTTGTTAATTATTTGCACATATAGAAACATAGTAAGACTGCAGGGGGCTTATGCACATTCCTGGATGTTAGACTCATGATGGGATTTTTGTTGAGAGTTTTATTGCCCAATGCAGTTGTTTTCTTGAGAGGCATTTATGAAATCCTCTAATTTAAACTTGCTTAGTAGATAACTAAGTTCCACATTGCATGGAGTGCTGTATTAGGAGATTCTGATTTTTAAAGATTAGGAATCATTTGTTTGAGCTGTGGAGTATGCATGCGGATGTTAGAGATAAAGAGGCTAAGCATCTGAAAACCAAGTGCGACCAGATGGATTGCTGGTTATACTATGTATTTGATTAGGATTTTACTTTATTGTTACAAACAAGATGAATTTGAAGCATCCTCTGGGCTTGTGAGGAGTGTTGGCTGTTTTGTCACTCCTTAGTATCCTACTGTGTCTGAATTGGTTTTCCAAACTGGTATACAGCTTCTTCTGGGGAAGATGGGGTGAGGAAGCGGGTTACCCAGCTTATTCTTTTTGTGGATCACTTATGAGGCAGGCATTTGTAACTGGATATAGTATGTTGATACAGAATAATCATGCCATCACATAATGACATAATACATTCAAGAAATCTTTATGGGACTTCAGTGTCATGTAACATTCCCCCACTGCCAGGAGTAACCTTAAAGTCTGTCATCAAGGTGCTTAAAAAAAGGCTAAATAGAGATAATTAGGGATGTGAGGACTGAAACCCTCTTCAAATTTAACTAACACAGTTAATTTAAACTTAACGAATATCTGATGACCAAAAGCATGTTTAGACTTGATGAACATTAGCCAGTAGGTTCTGATTATCAGTTGCTCTTGTTTTCCTTTAATAAAATATTTGGATTATATGAAAAAAATGTTTGAGTAGTAGAATTTTGATAGGAAATAAAATCACACATTACAGGAAAATGCCAACATAACTGTTCTCAAACGTCTGAAATGCTCAAGTACCATGATACATGATTATCTGAGTATCCTAGCCATATGAGGGACTCTTGACATGGATGACTTAATTTTTTCCACATTTAAAGCAGTGGCGTCATTAGTTGCTTTTACTATAAAATAAAAGGTCTTAAATGTAATTGGCCCCAGCCTTAACCTTTTTAGCTCTGTTTGGTACTTGTGTTATATAAGTATGGTAGAAAAGTCACATTGCCTTTTCAAAAATAGAACCTCATAAAGATATAATTCTTTAAAATCCTTTTTTGTTGTTGTTGTGGTTTGTTTTTCTGAAAAGAAAAGGAGGGTAAGGGAGCTAGCATTTGATGCCTCTGTTTTGCAGACACACTTGGTCTTAAAGATGTAGAAATGCCAGTAGGCTAATTTTTTGGACTAGGTGATGCCAATGAGCAGGCTTCACTTAGTTGGCTCTAGAGTTGTTCTAAGTCAGTGGTTCTTAAAGTGGTTCTTTTTTATGCTAAGAAATTGAAGGTTTTGAAGAGGTTTTGTTTATGTGAATTATAGTTACCAATATTTACTGTGTTAGAAAATAAAAGATATTAATCATTTTAAACAGTTAAAATCATATTAACATAAGTAACATTTCTTTTTTTTTAAAGATTTTATTTATTTGACAGAGAGAAAGACAGAGAGGGAACACAAGCAGGGGGAGTGGGAGAAGGAGAAGCAGGCTTTCTGCTGAGCAGAGAGCCTGATGGGGGGCTTGATCCCAGGACCCTGGGATCATGACCTGAGCTGAAGGCAGACACTTAACGACCGAGCCACCCAGGCGCCCCTAAGTAACATATCTCTTAATGAAACAATTAAAAATAGTGAGAAGAATAACATTATTTTAGAACTTTGTTAATTTCTAATGTTTGGCTTGAGAGAAGACAACTGGATCTTAGATCTGCTTTTTGTGTTCAGTCCGTTGTGGTATGCTACTTAAGGTACTTGAAGTATTTGAAGAAAATATAGCCTCACATAAATACGTGGTTGGAAAAGAGATGACGTGTGGAGCCCTGGGGTCCCCTTGGGGTCCTCACATCACATGTTGGGAAACCGTGATTCTCCTCTTAAATTGCTGAGTTCTTACCATTTCTGGTACTTAATTTGATCAAAGGTTGCCACTCCTAAAGGCTCCAGGCTTAGTATATCCACAGAACATCATGAATTGAATCCATTTACTATTTAGTAGGTATCGAGGTAGCATAGACTACAGTTCCAGAATCTCCCTTTTTTTTCCACTTATCTGGTAAAAAGGGAGTTAGTTGTATGTTGAGTGTAACTCAGGGCTCTTTTAAATGAGGGAAACAGGACTATTGTAAAGCAGAAGGGTACTTACCCTATTGTATAGTGGAACAGTGTTTCAGTAGGATGGTTATGCCAGTTGGAAAAATAAAGTGCAATGAACATCTCATTATCTAAACCATCTGTAGGTAGGGTGACAGTTTTCTCCAGGAGTCTAATCTGGCTGTTACAAGGGTGTGGCTGAGAAGTAGTTCTAGAACATCCAAGGAGCAGAGGGTTCATCTGGTGTAAATTATTTATTTCTACAACTGTTACTTCAGTGGAAACAGGGGTCAGTCAGAAATGCTCCATCTTGTTTATCCAGTGGTAAACCCAGGGGTATTTGATATTAGGGTTATTATTTATGCCTTTTACTTGACAGAGGCAGAGATGGGGCAACAGTAGACTCTGGCCTGAGATCCGTTCCTCTTTCAGCTTTTCAGTGGGAACACGCAAGCACCCATACCAAGGCTCTCCACCAACAGAGACTTCTAAATACCTTTAACCACACACCTACACTCAGAGTTAACGCGTGGTTCCTTCTTTTTATCCACTTAAAGGATATGCCATGCCACATTTCCATTAATAGCATTCCTTAGAAGCTGTAGAGGAGATTACAGTGGGCAAACCACCCCCCGACCCCTGCCCCTGTCAAGTGTTTTCCAGAAAGCACAAGGTGTGCATGGGCAAGCTCCAGGCCCCTTGGGTTTCCCTTGGGAATTACTGACCTAAACACCGCGGGTTTTATGACTGTACTTGGATTATGTCCATGCACACATTGGTGCCTCCCTTCATGTGTAAGTAAGTAATTCTCTTTTCCCTTTTTATTTATTTATTTATTTTTTATTATGTTAATCACCATACATTACATCATTAATTTTTGATGTTGGCGAATTGGTCTTTCCGTTTGAAAACCAGACAAAGAGGGACCTGGAGTACCAACTATTTGCTTGTTAACTCCCGAGTGTGTTAGCTTACCACAAAGATTTGATTCACATTTGACAGGTCAGGAATTGGGTATCTGCTTCAGCCACTGGATGTAAGATAAAACCATTTGTCTGTGTGCACGTTGATAGGCTCAAAGGTGGAGGAGGCCAGCGAAGGGGCAGAGGGGCCGCCTTTGTGAGTCACCCGCCCCCCAGGTTGCTGATGGAGGCGGGTGGGAGTGGAGGTCTGGCTTTGCCTCTTGCAGGATCTGAAAAATAATTTTATGAGTGTCCTGGAGTGAATCAGATTCACTGCCTCACATTCAGAAAGCTCACAAAACTGAGGAATGCCATCAGAGCATTGACTTGTTAACTGTCATGGAGAAATGTTACCATCAGCTGGACTGGATATTTGCAGCTGCCCAGCTGTGGACTCGGCAAGCCACATGATCAGACAATTTTAGGCTCTTTGGGTACACTGTGAACAGGACCCACATCGTAGGGTGTGCTGAGAGGGAGGCCGGGTGAGGGCGCAGAGACAGGCAACACATAAATAAAAGGCCAAGAGAACTATCAGATAATGACATGTGCCACATAGAAGGTGACAGTCGGAGGCCATGACATTGAGTGGCCGGATTGCTGGCCTACACCATGCTGGTCAGCCGAAGCCTTTCTGGCAGTTAAGCCAAAGGGTGCTTGGTGGGGTTGGAATCAAGGACTCCCGGGAGTCCTTACCTTTTTGACAGATAGGCTTTCTGTAGTTAAGTTTATAAATACAATCTAGTTCAGGCCAAAGGGCTTTAAGTTGATTTTTGCTTATCTTTTTTTTTTTTTTAACTATTTTCTTCTACTCTGTATGCTAACTCTCAAAAGGCAGTTCCCCACATCTCCACACCCCCCTTCTTCCCCCCCCAGAATCCTCAGAGCTCTGTTTAGCTCCTGTCCATACCCCCTGTGCCTGTTACAATTGATTGAAAATCATGAAATAATCTGGCCCTGTGTCACAATATGTTTCAGAAAATTATTTGCCATGTTACTGCTTTCAGGTCTCATGTTACTTATTATTCATTTTGCTTTTCATTCCTGGAATGAGCATACTGATGGGCAAGGCAGGACAGTGAGGGGAAGTGCTATATGGTTGAAAATCAGTAACATGATAGAAATGAGTTTATTTTCAGGAGAATCTTAAGTATCTTTAACAAATTCATGTACAAATTCCTGTTGAATAGAGATGAAACCTCTTAAAATGGATCAACATCTCTTTGCTTCTGACTAGCTTCATTTGAAAGCACCATAGAAACAGATTTGTGAATTACAAATTTTGAGACTGTCAAAGATAGGGCTCTGGGCTTCTTAAGGTTGGGGTAAATTATGAACTGCCTATCCCGAAATTACTCAATATTAATATATTTTAAATAATATTCTTTTATTATTAAAACTTCAAAATGGGAAACTGTGTGAGAGTGATCTTCATGCCATACCTCCCACAGAAGTGTGGGTGTCCCTTGTGGGCCCCACTTCGCTTGTCAGCATGTGATTTTATGGGGCCGGCCATTTTGATCCTGGGAGCTTAGCTTCCTAGGTCCAGGTGCCAGTCACCTCACCTAGAACACCTGGGTGTTTTGCCATCTTCCCCTGGATTACCTGATATTATTTGTGAACAGTCTTTTGAAAATTGTATTAGACGACACCAGCAATAAAACAGATACTTTAGGCATGAATGTTTTTGGAGGCAGAAAGATGAGCCAATTAAGCATTTTGTTTTCTGATGCATATGAAACATTTGTACACATGGATGGTCTTTTTTGAAATTTGTGATTTGCTACTGTTGACAATGGTATTCAGACTGAAGTCTGTCAGGGATGGAACCCAGATTTTTAAATTATTTGGAAGATTTTTTTTTTTTTTTTTAAGTGCAAAACTCTAAGTGAAATTAGCCCTGTATTCTAAAATGAGTGAACAGGGTCGACTGTTGAGAGGCAGGTAGAATCTAACTATGTAGGTTTTTTAGACGGGTTACGTTACTGAATCATGTTAACGAGTATTTAAGAAAATGGTAATTCTGTGGCACACCTGGATTTCATGTTGCCAGTTGGGCATAAGAGAGCATTTGCGACTCTAGTTGCAGATTGTACTGCAGTGCAGAAGGTCTGTGGAGCTGAGAGCATTTGCTGCCTCAGCCTCACGTATCAGTTCAGAGAGGAGAAAAGAAAAACATCAGGGTGTGCTGGTTAGGTTCTGGAGCCTCGGGGTTAGTCTCTGCATAGCAGGACTTAACGAGAGAATCAGTAGTCACCAGAGCCTGTGCTTGACATTAAATGACATGCGATGAAGCTAAATGTCTTTATCTGGGTTTGAACAAAAACATACTGAAAAGTAATGATGCAACAAATACACTAAAACAAAACCATCCTCGTCACCGCGGACTGGCTATTAGCACTCAGCATTCTAAGATGGTCCAAAGAAGCTATAACCAAAGCTTTCTTGTTTGATTTCCGAAGCCTGCTTTGTTGAATATTTGATGAAACAGACTGCGGATATCTGCAGTGGTGTTTTGGTGAATCCCTACTGGCAGCTTTAGGAGTCTGTCCTTCTGGAGATTGCCAGGGGTTGACTCTCCATCTGGGAAAGAGAGGAGAGAAGCGTGGTTGTTAACCATCACGAGAGAGCACCAGAATGATGTGTAAACCCTCACAATTCCCATCTTCCAGTAAAAAGTCGACATACGGTTCGAGTAGGGGCCTCCCATCGAACAGAAGAGTGGTCCAGCTTTTCTTAGAGGAACAAAGCCTGCATTAGCGGTTTGTCTCCAGTGAGGACAGTTGTGCTGAGTAATATCTCTGGGCACAAGGGTGAGGATCCTTTGGTGTGCTGTAACTTTTTTCGATTTGATGAATTGTATAGCTTGATCCTTCCTGCCTGGAAGACCAGGAGTAAGCAATGCAGTCTGTCAGTAGTCGTTTTCTCTAAATCAGGGCATCCGTGTAGTTCTGCAATATCGGTTTGCATAGAGGGAGCCCATGGTGATTGCTTTTTGAAAGCTGTACTTTTTTCTTTTTCTTTTTTTTTGAAAGCTGTGATTCTAGGTACAGGCTGACTTTCTTGCTCTTAAAACAAAAAAACACAAGAATAGTTCTTTTCCTGGATACCCCCCAGCTAAAGGGAAACTGATTTCATTGGGATACTGACTTAGGAGACCAGGAGTCCTGGCGACTGGGGCGGGCTAGAGCCGGTAGCTGGCACAGTGTGTAAGGAGAGGCTTGGTGTTCACTCAGTTGACCTGTAGGTGGTCTGTGTGCATCCCGCCTGGATGGGAACCTGGCCAGTTGCTGAGCAGAGGGTGGATGTTAGCCCCACTCTGGGCCAGTGCTGTCCTTCTCAGGTTCCTCTGGGCATGACTCATGAAATATTTCATTAGGGATGAAGCTTTACGAAAAATGGGTCTGATCTTGATAGATTTCCAAAGACGACTTCTCCTCTACATCACCTTTTCTTCAGCCTTTCTGTGAGAGAACTATCAGTGCCTTATGAAGATGGAGGTGAAAATATGTGTAGTGCATAAGACTTGGTTATAGTTTGGGGGAAAACTTACATGGGGTAATCCGAAATCTCTAGATTTCAATGATCTGTCTTTGCTAATTTTGTTTGCCAATGCAAGGAACAGCAGAGCTGACTGCCATTCACTTTGTCCTGTTTTCCGATGTTAAATGCTCTGTACTAGCTCTAGATTTAATTTGATGGTTAAAAGTGATTTTGCCTTTTGATATTTTAGGATGCTAATTTAAATATACTGGGATGTAAGTACCGGATATCTAAGTCTATTCAGTTCTCTCCTCCCCATGGTGCCCAGACCATTGGAAAAAATTTGGCTATTGATTATTCTGTTTTTGTTTTATTCTTTAGTCCTCCAAAAAGAGCAGAGTTGATTAAATGTTTCATTTGAGATAGTTTACTCTATGACTTTTTTTTTTTTTCCCAAATCTTTGGGTCTTCCGTAATAAGAATGGAAATTTTAAGTACCTTTGATACGCCATGGTGATTTCTTTTTTCTTTTGATAATGATAGACTGAGCTGTCTGTTATTGCATAAAATATTAAACTGTTATTAAATTATAGTTAGGATGAACATGCATTCATCACTTTCTAAATGTCATCTAATCAGATTTCTAATTTAATTTCCCCCCACACACCAAAATATCATTTTGTTTTTGCCTTGGCTGCTTATGATACAAATGGGCTTCTGTGTGCAGTTGCTTTTTTTTACCAGGTGAAATATACTTCTAATTTCTTGCTGGGTTTTTAAAGTAAATATGAATGGAATTTTACTTTCACGTTTCTGAATGCATAACGTAATTGTAATATTTTAAGCACAAAATGATCAAGTCAGCAGATCTGCTTGGAGTCTTAGAAATAATTGTACCGTTTGCACGTAGGTAGATTTTTGTTGTAAGGATAATTCACCTACTAGAGGCATGAATATGCTTTTTAGTGAAAATTGTAAGAGTGAATGCTACTTAAAATCCTACCTTTTGTTAACTGTTAGACACCACATAAAACTTCATATCTAAAAATTCCTCTAAAATTAGCTGTTTAATATTGATTTAGCTATAGTTCAGACTTTCCCCTTTATTCATCGGTTGAGTGCTTTTTGGGTCAAGTCATTATTCTAGGTGCTGGGATTAGATTCAGTGGGTGAACAAAATAGACAAACACCCTTCTCCATGGGAAGCCTACCTTAGAAGATGGGAAGATTCTGACAATGAACAAAATAAGTGCACAAGAGAACTGAAGGTGGGGATATTGTTTTGAAGAAGAACAACAGAGTAATGAGAGAAAGAGCAACATGGAGTTTGGGGGTAAGAGGAGGACGGCATTGTAGGCAGGTTGATCCATTCATTCATTTCTATGGAGGTGCTATTTGAGTTGAGTCATGAGTGATGAAAAAGAGCCAGCCCTGAAAATATCTAAGGGAAGAGCCTTCCACACAGAGAAGCAGCAAATGCCAAGCTGTCAGGTGGGAAGAAGCTTGGCAGGTCGGAGGGCATTGTTGTAGAGGTATATCCAGTGTGTGCAAGCCACTCCAATGAGGACTTGAACTGTTACAACACTTAGAGCAGTTAGTCTTCTCAGCCTCAGCAGGTGGTCTGGGGGTTGTCAATGGCTTGCAGAAGACTGGTTGGGCTAATTATAAAATGTGACTAAAGAGAAACAACTTTGTAGGTAATAAAAGTATATATTTCATCTCATTTCACCCTCATAAGAAGCTGATTTTTTTTTTTAAAAAAATCTTGTTAGAGTGCTTTGTAAAGAGACAAATTAGGAAGCAAAAGAGGTTATTATCCTCTGGATAGAGAAAATCTTTCAAAAGAGTGATTATAACTTAGAGTCACATGTTGAGTTCCCGTGTTGCAAAGCTGGATGAAGATATAGCTGATGTAAAAACACAACCTGCCTGACCTTGCAAGTGGTTCTGGGAAACAGAGTAGTGTAAGCCTATGTGTAGGAGCAGGTGTAACTGAAGGTGCAGATGTAGAAGCGGGTGCAGGTGTGGGTGTCGGGGAAGGAGAGTGGTGTGCATGTCACCTGTGATTTTAATTTGTGTTCTAAGTAGTTGTGGGATTTCTTGGAGGTTCCTGGAGGGATATTGGTTATGGTAGAGAGGAGGGGGAGCCAAATGGGTGAGCTTTTCTTGAAAATAGGTCCTCCTATTAAGAAAAAAAAAGTTTTAAAATACTCTGCTCTAGAATGTCCATCTTTGGCATGAAGTAATTACCATATGAGTGAAACAGAATAATGTTTATGGACATAGAGGATTTTTCTTATTTTTAAGCACACATTTGGCCACACATTTACAACTCACTGAGCCTGTCCTGTTGATGACCACCTCCATAGGAAACATGGGAGTGATGGTAACATGTGGATCAGGATGCCTACGATTGATTTTTATCTCCCTTCCATGTACTCATTTCCTTCCTAGGTGTTAGAAACCTTCGTAGCTCGGTGTCCTTGGTAACCCACCTGTTGATACTGTGGCTGTTAGCCTTTTGTACTACCAAAATATTATCAGATATTATCTAGGGACCAGCAAAAATCTCTAGTAAGACTTGTCTAGAACTTACTATTCAAAGCCTGCGTTCATCAGAGTTTCTCTAATTAGGCAGAGCAGTGGTTTAGAAAAAGGCTGTGGTAGATTCATCTCTCCTTCCCCCATGGCTTCAGAGTTTGATTTAGCACAATCAGTGGTACTGTGCTTTTGCTTCCCAAGTTGAAGATCACAGAGCTCAATGCAAACAGGAGTCATTTTGTCATTGGAATATCCATGCTTTCACTTCCGGGGTTCTCTGCTTTGCTCCCATGAGGTTAAAAGCACTTTCCATTCTTCTCAGCACTGCGTGTCCTGGACCTTGGCTCTATTTGCCCTGACGTCCGTGTCTGCTAAGCAGTAGGCTGGCTAGGCTCTGCCTTTACAACTGGAGACTTTTGAGAAGAGCATAGAGAGCTCATCAGTCTGGCTTTAATGGTCTCCATGTTGAGCACTAATATTGAGGCGTCATGAAAGCACTGTGGATTTTGTTCTGTTGGAAGAGATCTCGTTCCTCTTTAAGTTCTTAAAGTATAGCTATAAAAGATGAATTTAATCGGTAAGCTCTTTCACTAGACTTGGGATTTTATTTGTGGTTGGGTAGGTGAAACTCCTTTTGCTTCTCAGGCGTGGATCCAGACACAGCTTTCTGTTGTTAACCTAGCCTCCATTGGTGGATCAAGGTGAATACAGGTTAGCATCTGTGGGAGGCATGATTTCAGAGGTCATAGGTGAGATTCAAGGGTTCATAGGCCAGTGTGCACAGGAAACAAAATAGGTGATGATTTAAAAAAATTTTTTTTAAGATTTTATTTATTCACTTGAGACAGAGATACAGAGAGAGAGAGAAAGCATGAGCAGGGAGAGAGGCAGAGGGAGAGGGAGAAGCAGGCTCCCCGCTGAGCCAGGAGCCCGATGCGGGGCTTGATGCGGGGCTCGATCCCGGGACCCCGGGATCATGACCTGAGCCGAAGGCAGACGCCCAACCATCTGAGCCACCCAGGCGCCCCAAGAGCTGATGATTTTAAAACTGCTTTCATTCTAAACACCTATTCTGATTTCTCTTTGGAAAGAGGAAGACCAGTGCTCCAATGAGTACAGCATCCTCCTAAAGCCAGTGAAGCCAGAATAGAATACTTTGATTAGGAGGGGTAATAAGAGATGTGAAAAGCAAAAAAAAAAAAAATCTTAAGTTTACCAAATCTTCTTTTGCCCTGGAATGCTTCTGGGAAGACCGGTTTTACTGACTTATTTAAGTGCTCATTGTAGAATGTTGGAGCAGGAGGAACGGCCCCATCATCTAGGTATAAATGTGACTATGGGGCCCTAGGGAGGTTCCCGAGGAATCCCCATTTCCCCTTACTGGGATAGTCATTTACAGCATGCCATGCTGTATACACGGAATGATAGACTTGATAGATAGATAGAATGATAGACTTGCATCCTAGGTAAGATTCTTCACTGTGTTCAAGGTCGTGGGAGATCCAATGTCAGAGAGCTGTTTGTAGGGGCTGTAGGCTGGTTTTGTGCATCAAAGTAATCTTCTTGCCCACTTCATCCTCACGGTAACTTTCATAAGGTTATTATTACCACTAAGGTATTAATATTTTTTTAAAAGATTTTATTTATTTGAAAGCGCACGAGCATGAGCGGGGGCATGGGGTGGGGGGACAGAGGGAAGACTCCCTGCCAAGCAGGGAGCCCAATACAGGACTCGATCCCAGGACATCAGGGTCATGACCTGAGCTGAAGGCAGATGCTTAACCGACTGAGCCACCCAGGTGCCCCTACCACCAAGGTATTATTGACCTGACTTTTCAGATGAAGTTCAGCAAGACCAACTTGAAACCAGGTGCCTTGCTATAGATAATTAGATTCAACTAATGACTCTTTACTTAGCAGCTCAGTGTACCCAGACTGGGTTAGATGCGGTTCTGAGAAGAAAAAGGAAGCATTACCACAGTTTTCTGGTGTCTTGCTTCATGGCTGACTGCTCCTACTGGGGTTTGAGACTGAAGACCATTGGTCTGGGGCCTGGCACTTTTGCTATTAGCTGTGTGTCTTGGGCACGTTACTTAATCTCTCCAAACCTTAATGTCCCCGTTTGTAAAACAAGAATGGGTAGAATAGAACCCATCTCCCTGGGCAGTGGTGAGTTACAGGCGGTATGTGTGACGTGAGGTCCTGCACGAAGCCTGCTCTCCAGGACTGTCAGCTCCTAATGTTGCTGTGGTTACTTCTTTGACAACACACACTGACCGTGAGTCAAGAGGAGTTGCAGGAGAGAGTAGCAGGGTCAGGTGGCAGTCGTCCACCTCGGGAGTTACTGGTTTCTTTCTCTGTAGAGGGCACAGGCAGCTTTTATGCATGATTCTTTTTTTTTTTTTTTTTAAGATTTTATTTGACAGAGAGAGAGAGAGCGGGAGAGGGAACACAAGCAGGGGGAGTGGGAGAGGGAGAAGCAGGCTTCCTGCCGAGCAGGGAGCCCGATGTGGGGCTCGATCCCAGGACCCCAGGACCATGACCCGAGCTGAAGGCAGATGCTGAACCGACTGAGCCACCCAGGCACCCCATTTATTCATGATTCTTTTCGTTTTAAATTTTTAGCTAAATTCCAGGTAACATACAGTGTTAAATTAGTTTCAGGTGTAGAAGTGAGTGATTCAGCACTTCCATCAGACACCCTGTGTTCATCACAAGTGCCCTCCTTAATCTCATCACCTATTTAAAACGTCCCCCACCCCTACCCCTCTGGTAAGCATCAGTTTGTTCTCTGTAGTTAAGAGTCTGTTCTTGGTTTGCCTCTTTCTGTTTTTTTTTTTCCCTTTGATTGTTTGTTTTGTTTCTTAAATTCCACATATGAGTGAAATCATATGTATTTGTCTTTCTCTGACTTATTTCACTTAGCATTATACTCTCTGGCTCCATCCACGTCATTGCAAATGGCAAGATTTCATTCTTTTTATGGCTGAGTAATAATCCACTGTGTGTGTGTGTGTGTGTGTGTGTGTGTGTACATGCATGCCCACACACACATCTTTTTCCATCAGTCAATGGGCACCCCAGCTGTTTCCATAATTTGGCTATTGTAGATAATATGCATGATTCTTAATTGCTGTGTAGGCATTAGAGAATTGGACAGACTCATTAAGAGAGAGTCGACCTTCGTGGTAAAAGATTAACAATTTCAGAGATCATTCCAAGGATACTTGATTATGGTAGAGTGTTCAGCATCATGAGAATTAAAAATGTTTCATTTTTTATCATTCAATGTAGTTTAAGCAGAAGGTTTTTAATGGGTTAAACCATGAGTGGAGCCTTTATAATAAAGCAGTGTGGCTCGGAGTTTTCCTCAAGTATTTTGAGTTTTAATCTGTCCTCAGGTTAGTGGTAGTATTAAAAGATTGTAAACAGCCAGTATATTCTTGCTAATATTGAGCTGGCTCGTAACGCTGTTGGTGATCTGGTTTCTGTCTTATAGGCATCATCTTTAGTCCCTTGCTTCTAAACAAGGTTCCCTTTAAACTGAACGTTGAGTTCAAATGCACCTACTCTCTCTCTCTCTCTCTGTGTTGGTCTTTCATACCTAGGAACCTCCCTTCACCGCCCGCCCACCCGCTGTACCCAGCCCTGCTCTCAGCCTGTGCTGACCCCACTTGGGGTTCATCTCCCTCCCCCAGCTGTGGTGCTTCGCTGTGCTAGCACTCAAGAGAATGAACAGCAGTTACCTACTTAGTTCTTTATTTTAACATTAGACTGAATCTGAAATTTACCAATCTCATGCTCTAATCTACCTGCTGCTTTTTCGCCGTCAGCCGAGTGGGGAGGATGCATTTAATTTGTACGAAATAGTTAGGAGTAATCTCATAATGGGGCTCTTTTAGACCATGCTGTTAGAAATACTCTTAACGATGATACAAGATGGGGATTAAGTAGCATTTGTAAAATCTTTTTTTTTTCTTTTAAAGATTTTATTTATTTGAGAGAGAGAGAGAATCTGAAGCAGACTCTGCACTGAGCACAGAGCCCGAGGCCAGACTAGATCCCACAAAAAAGAAATCATGACCTGAGCCAAAATCAGGAGTTGAACATTAAACCAAATGAGCCCCCCAGGTGCCCCACATTTATAAAATCTTTGACTAGTAAGGGAAAGGGTAGCCTCCACTTAAAAAGAACCAAGTCACTGACTTACCTAAGTTAATCACTGAAGGTTAAAAAAACTGTCTTAGTTAAGGTTTTCTGTTTGCAACATTTCTTAACAAATATTTTTCTTCAGATTTTAAGTATAGGATCATGAGTCAGCCTTTATGATTGCAAAGCCTTCGTCTTATTAATAATGTATCATCACTTCTACATGAATCATGTGCTGATGCACAGCATTTGAATATGCAAGTCTTACAATACTCCTAATCTGAGGGCTCCTATTTTTATTTAAAAAATGTTATGTCTCGTTTGCATTACATTTTATAGATATATTATCTACCGTATAATCTCACATACCACATTCAATCTAGATAGTGTCCCCTGGGGCACCTTAATTATATGCTCTAGTTCTTGAATTTTTCATATATTTTTCAGAAATAATTTTTTTCCTTATTTTCCTTATGGTGGATCTTAAAATAGCAAATGTGGTTCCTCTGGAACCTGCTGTGATACATGCCAGTCTGTTGGAAGCGTTCCAGGTTTATTTTCTCATTTGGCCTTTAGAACATTTAGTATTTAGAGTCCTGCCCGTAACCCACGTAGGTATTTTTTTGCTTGGTGTGTATCTGTCTCTCTATACCTCCCTCCTTTACACCCATGCTCACATGTGCATCTATAATATATTCGAACTGGTTGTGTCGTACTTGTTCTAGTAGGGAGAATGGAACCGTTGATGTGAATTCTTTTGGAATATAAAGCAGCATTCTTAATGCCTGTGACATAGCTTCTGTATAATTTTGAATGACTTTGAACAGAGCTTTAAGATCAAATTTGCCGTTATATCATGTCCTAAACCATAGAGCAATCCAGAGCAGACAGCTTTCTTGTGTAGTAGCCATTTTGGAAGGACCTGGGCAAAGATCTTGCCAGCAAGAGAGCAGAGCAGTCTATTCCAGCAGTCCTCAAAACCAGAATAAATATTTTGAAGCTAAAATTATTTTGTATTCCAAGCAGAGTGCCCTGATAACTAAGACAGCCCCAGCCAGCACAACGGAAGGGCCTCTTAATAGGATCTCTTTCCTATATTGACAGTTGTAATTTGGAAAGCCCATCGTGGGTCTTCTCCTTTTGGGCTCTGTAGCATTATCACTGTCAGTATTAGGCACATTGTAGATATGATAGCTTGGGAAGTTAATTTTTGAATGATAATGATTTCCTGTTGACTCAGACAAATGGCAAGTGTTATTTCACTCACATTCAGGTTATAAAATTTTCTCAGATAATTTTGTCTAATTACAATTGACAGTGGTTCCTGCTTTAAAATCTATCCTGGGGGCGCCTGGGTGGCTCAGTCCGTTAAGTGTCTGCCTTCAGCTCAGGTCACGATCCCGGAGTTCTGAGAACGAGCCTCGAGTTGGGCTCCTTGCTCATCAGGGAGCCTGCTTCTCCCTCTGCCTGCCGCTCCCCACTGCTTGTTCTCTCTCTTTCTCTCACTCTTGCTCTATCTCAAATAAGTAAAATCTTAAACAAAAATATACTATCCTATATAAATAGTTATGGTTCTCCTTTTACGAAAATCACAGAAGTGGCTGCAAGGTGATTCTATTGGATTCTGTCACTTAGTTACACTGAGTATTATTTGAAATAAGTAAACCCTAGGTTTTGAGACATGCAAGTCTTGCTATTTTGAAAAACAAACTTTAATATCACAGGTTTTTTTTAGAGTATTACTTTATAATTTCCATTAACTATCCAGTTTGTCCCATTCCTGATCAAACCGTTAATACTTTCTGTATCTGGGGAACTACAGGTTTTTAAAAGAGTTAGAAGTTTTTAACACTGCAGGGTGTTAACTTTTTGCTTGGGATCCCAGGGAAAATATGGACATTTGATATAGTTGGTTGCACACCCTTATTTTGTATTTGACTGCCGTGGGTCTCATGAAGATGTTACTGAAATTTGCATGAGAGTGTCGTAGAAGGTTCAAGAACACACAGTGTTTCAGGAAAACTGTGTCTGACACAAGTTAGTGCTGGGAATAGATGTGTGTCAGATGTTTAATTATAGGGGAAGAAATAATATTTTGATATTTATTGAGATCACCAGAGCTTTTTGCAGATAAACTAACTAGATCTTTTTGTAAATAAGAAGATAGGCTTCAGTATATGTTATGCTATCCTTTCAAAATAGTACCTCCTCATCAACCTCAAAGCATGGAGCCTGGTTTGGGAGCCTGTTAGAGTATTTCTTTGCTCTCCTTCTGACAGTATCTGCCTGAGTCCTTCTGATGTGGCTACTACACAATAAAGTCAGCTGTCTGCTTTGGGTTGCTCTGTGATTTGGGGACATGATACGAATAGCAAATTGGATCTTAAAATTCTTTTCAGAATTAAGCTTTACATATTCAAAATAATGCCACAGATATGTAAATTATAAAAGCTAGCTGTAAGTTGAAAATGTGTGAGCACACCCACCAATTTAAGAAGCATTGCCTGCTCCCCCTGGGAGCTTTTTCCTGATGGAAATTCTCGTTTTCCAATGGATAATATCTAGCCTGAATTTTTTTTTTCTCATTTTCTTGCTTTTCCCATTTTTTTAAAGCCATGTTATGTATGTGTTACTTGCTCGTTTCTGAGCTTTAAAAAGGATTTCTCATGCTATAAATGTATTCTGTTGCAACTTGTTAATTTCACTGAACATTGTTTCTCATTGGTTCACACCAGTGTTGGTTGCTATAGGTCATTTATTTGCACAAGTGTATGGTACTTCATTTTGTAAACAAATAACAAACTATTGCCCATCATTAGATTGTTCTTTTTTTTTTTTTTTTAAGTAGCTGATATGAACAGTCTCATAAATGTCATCTTAGGTACATGTGCAAGAGTTTCTTTAGAATCTATACCTAGAAAGGAACTTACTGGGTTGTAGAGTATGGGAGTGGTCATGTTCACAAGATAATGCCAAACTGTTTCCCAGCAGATTCTCTCACCAGTGCTATGTAAGAATTCTGCTTCCTCTACGTCTTTATTGTACTTGACATTGTCAGACACTAATTTTTTTGCCAAGTTGAGGGATGTAACATAAAATCTCACTGTAGCTTTAATTACCATTTCTCTGATTCCTCACATGCTTGAATATCTTTTCACATGGCTATTGGCTGTTGATCTTTCTTTTGGAAATAGCTCTTGTCTATTCAGTTGTCATTTTTCTTGTTTGTATGTTCAGTTATTTGTCAGTGACATGTACCATGAACATCTCTCTTCCTCCAATTACTGGCTTGTCTTTTCTACTCTGTTTGGAGTTTTATAGCGAACAGGCATTCTTAATTCTTTTTTTTTTCTTTTTTTTTTTGGCATTCTTAATTCTTACAGTAGAATTTCTATTTTTCTATTAGTTAGGACTCTTCTGTGTTTGAAGAAATCCTTCTCTCCTCCAAGGTCATAGGTTTAAAAAATTTCCATCTAAAAAATCTCAACGTTTTACTTGCTCTCCTTTAGGTTCTTAATAACCATTTAAAAAATGTCCAGTGTATGGTGTGAGGTATATATCCAGTGTTGTTTTTAAAAATCTGTATAAATGATGGTCCTAGTACCGTTTATTGAATAGGTACTCTTTGCCCATTGCCACCTCTTGTCATGTGTGTGTTTCTGAGTTCTCTATTCTGTAGATTTGTCTGTCCTTCTGCCAACACTCTCCTGCCTGAATTACAGTAGCTGCTGTAAGAAGTTTGGTATCTTTCTGGGCAATCTTGCTCTTCTTCAAGAGTGTCCTGATTAGCAAGTTTTATCGCCATCATGTGACAGGTCACAGTGACACAGAAATAGTACTGGGACATCTACGTTGCTTTCACTCATTTTCAGAAATATTTCAAATGGTTGAGAGACCTCCTCATGGAGCTTGTTGGACAAAGATTCACTGAAACTACCATCTGCTGATAAGGTTAATCACACCATAACTCTGCCTTTCTCATATATATATATGCCTTTCTCATATATATATATATATATGAGAAAATTTATATAATTTTTTTTTTAACAGGCAAGCTTGAAGATTTAGCAAGAAATTTAGAAGCTGGTATTATATTCTAGAATCCCCAGGAAATTCTTTTCAGAGACTAGGAATGCCTTCAGAATCTTGTGTGACAATTCTCTGTAAGTGGGGGTGGGAAAGGAGGAGGAAGCGAAGGGAAGAGCTAATATACATTGGAACTGTGGCCTTCAGCTACTCCCTCAAGCTCTTTATATGCATTATTGCATTTACCTTCCCAGCACCTTTGTGATGGGATCATGCCTCTTGTCCTATGGCTGAGAAAACAGACTTGGAACATGTGGAGGAACTGCGGGGAAGTCCCATAGCTCACAGGTGTCTGATCAGGGCTCCATTCCCCTTCTGTCCTCACCCAGAACCTGCGTGGTCTCTCTCATACCTGCTGCCCAGCGGCACCTGCGCACTGCAGACTGGGTTCTGGGATTAGACACAGAGGGATGTATGGAGGGGTGGGGGCAGCCATCCAGATTCGGTCTGCGTTCTATGACTGTCCTTGCAGAGCTCCATGCTGGGACTGGGTGCTGCTTGACTGACCAAGAGGAAGCAAAGAGTCAAGTGGGTTGGTGTGCCCTCTGTGAGCCTGGCGGGTAGAGCAAGGTGCCAAAGGGACCCTGGCTTTCTGACCAAACTGCAGGTCCGTGGCACTGAGCAATAAGACTTTGACCCTGGGTGTGTGGTTGATGGGAGGTCCAACCTACTGAACCACGTCCTTGTCATCTGTGGTGGGTGCCATGCAGTTCGAGGGCAGGTCAAGATGCCTAGCAGTGATAGTCTGGGATGGTGAATGCTGCACTTCGGTCCCTGGGTCTGGAGAGTGAGGCTTCTGGGGGGGCTAGGGGGCAAGCCCAGCACTGGTGGCCAGTGACCATGGATTTCAGGCTGTCCATCCCCAACTTAGTCTGTCCTCCCTTCCCTTTCAGTGGGAGACCCTGGACCACCATGTAGCCTGCATTTCACATTCTTCTCTTTTTGGACCTGACCTTGGTTTCTCTCTTGTTTGTTCTCTGGTTACTGACCCTCTGGCTGCTTCATTTCTAACACATGATATCACTTTATGTCTCTCTGAGGCTTCGCTGACTTTTGATTGTTCAGTGCAACCTCTGTTTTTATGCTTTGTCTTTCTGGTTAGCTCAGATAGTAATAATATTACCTCTAGTCAGCTCCGATAACAGTTTCTGGTCAGCTTGGATAATTACCATATGCTACTCCTCACTGAGCATATTCAGCCATTGCTCTAGGTGCATTATCTAATCTTTATGACAGCCCAAGTAAGAGGTTCCAATGATTATTTTCATTTTAAGTCCTTTACTCAAGGTCAAGCTTGTGGGTGAGTCGGGAGCCACGATTGGAACTCAGGGAGCTCTTTAACATGTAAGCATTCTGCAAGGCCGGGAGACGTCAGAACTGCTCAGGGCATGTCAGGCGACGGGACAGAGCTGGGGACTCCTGGGACTCAAGGTCACACAGTTGGCTCTGGGCTGAGGCTCACTCGTGCCT
This sequence comes from Halichoerus grypus, assembly GCF_964656455.1. Lineage (NCBI taxonomy): Eukaryota > Metazoa > Chordata > Mammalia > Carnivora > Phocidae > Halichoerus > Halichoerus grypus. Next base: position 73,769,471 of record NC_135718.1, read on the forward strand.
CAACTAGAAATAAAGCGGTATGAAGGCTACAGGACCAGCCAACCCATCAGCCTCCGTCTCGTAGGAAAATAACCAGTGCACGATGGCTGCTAAAGGGAATCTCAGGTCTCCTAAATATGCCGAACGAGTGCAAAGTAGGGTCTGTGTACAAAGGGTTAAGAAACTGCACGATAGAGTTTTGAAAATGGGAAGGATTAGTGGTGACATAATTTTATTCCAATCTGCAATTCCTGTAACAGCCGACTTGTTATGCAGTGGTTAATCCAGGAGGTCTAGGATCTTGGCAGCAGAGAGCAGGGTCTTGCTGTCGCCAGAGCTGGGGCAGGGAGAATTGAATTACAGTTTGGTTGCAGGCAGCCATGGTGTGGCACAGCAAATTTGGTCTTAAATTTCTTTTTAAATTATGAAACACTGGGTACATATGAAAGAATTATGTTACATGTATATATAGGGTATGTGGCTTAAACAGAAAATGTAGTTTCCTGGAGCCATCCCATGGCTCACCTCCCTCTCCTGGAAACTGCTACCATCCTGTCCTGAGTTCCTCATTCTCTTGCTTTCCTTTATTTTTGCCACAAGAATCAGAAGGTATTCCTAAATAATACATTTTTAGATTTGCTTGCTTTTGAGTTTTATAGAGATGGTATCACATACTATCCCATATATTCTTCAGGGATTTGATGGATACTCTTCTGTGTGAACATACACATTCTAGTTTTTCTGGCTTTGGACTTTGGATCCAGGGGGGCATATTTGAGGGACCTACAAAAAGAAGGTCAGGAAGGCCAAACCCTTTGGCATTACAGACCAGCATAAGGAATGTAGATTTTATTCTAAATATAGTGAGATTCCATCAAGGTGTTCCAAGTAGGGACCTGAATAGGACAGAACTGATAATGAATAACCTCCTGTTTATATTTTAGGATATGCCACTTCTCTGAGGAAACAACCATGAAAACAGAGAACTCTGGTATAGTGTGATAAGTGAACACTGGAGTAGGACAGCGAGACTGCAGTTCAGTTTACCGGGTTCTAGCTCTGCCAAGATCCTGACTCTGGTCCTTCTGGACTAACCACCATTTAACAAGTGGGCAGTACAGGCATTGCAGGTTTGGATGGAGTTAGAAGGCACCTCTGTGTGTAAAGGAGGCAGTGACCAGCAGGATCAAATGAAGTCTTTTAGGGTAGAAACTTCCTATAGTCTGTGGATTAACCAGTTGGGGGGCCATGGGTGACCTTTCGATAAGTTTTAGGAAAGATGAAGGGGTAGAAGCCACTGGGTACCTAATGAAGGAAAGTGTATTTAAATGTTAATATGACCTATTCAGGAGAGGAGAAAGAATTTCCAGGTAGTAAAAATAAGGAATGTACATAGAAATGAGTTTTGGGGACTCTTTTAAGTTCACCTTGGGGGGGAAACAAAAAAGCAAAATATTACAGTTAAAATTTAGGCTAATGGAGAAAGACGGGGATGGACTAGGGGACCTTTCAGTGCCTTTCCCAAATGTTGACGCGATATTATGTCTCCTCCTTTGTTCCATTTTAGAGACTAAAATACCAGTGACATGGGACAAGGGTAGAAGAACAGGGAGGGCTTTTCTCTGTAAACGAGGGCAACTGCTACTAATTCGATTTTTTCCGTGACCCCTTTCGGTTCATCTGAAGACTAAAGACCTAGCTTCCTATTGCTTATCGCTTTTCTGGATAAGTCAGTGGTCAGAAGCCTGAAACCCCATTTACTTAGGGGAAGGAGGCTCCTTACACTGCAAGGTCTTGCTGTGAATTGGTCAGGATTTATGACCAATCCTTTCCACATCATTGACTGCTTTAGGAAGCTGCCTGTGTCCCCATCCACTTCTGGGAGTACCTTTGTTGCTGTTGATGGGTAACCTTTGAATGGGGTGCGCTGGGCATCGAGGTGGCAGAACGTCAGAGTCACAGGAGTAGATGGGGAGTAGACGGGGCTGGTGCAGCGCGTGGGGCCTCTGGGAGCACCTTGCCTCCCCCAGAAGAGCTCATTTTTCAAGCCTCAGGGTGGCTGTGAACAAGGATGTTGGGTGCCAAGCAGGGGAGGGGGCTGGAGTAGGGAGGAGACTAAAGAATGAATTCTCACTGCAATCCTAGGAGGACATCTGGCTCCTGCCCTTTCTCCGAATTCGGGGATGGGAAGATACTGACTCAGCTTTATCTGCTCGAGATGATGCAAGTTTTCTCAAATTACGGAATATAATTTACAAGAAAAGAACTACTTTCCAGGAACCATTAATTTAATCAAGGGTGTATTTTTCGGAGGCTTACATAATTTATTTTCTGTTAAATAATGGGCATAATTGCGTGACTTGTAAGTTCTTGGCAGAATAGCTAGTTTTTGACAAAAATAATACTTATATGGTCTGCTTTTACTTAAAAATTAGATCATGATTGACTTCAGCTAATTACTGAAGTGGCGGGTGGGGTGTGTTGGTAGTTTGTAAATGATCTGGGATGTTCACGGTCTCGTTTTTGTAAATTAATGTTGATCAGATGATAATGCATCTAGGATGATAAACTTCTGGGTTTTTGTATTTTTTTATTAAAAGTTTATGGAACCTCCTGTAGTCTCACTGAATGCCAATTTCTTCTTCAATTGAGTTGAAGGATATCTGTCCCATCTGAAGGAGTCTTTATATAGAAAAAAAAGTCCCAAGCATCACTGTTACATGGATATACTTAGCATAACGTATTTAGGTTTTGGCATGTTTTTTCAGGTTTACTTGAGTTAGGTTTTGTGCTCTGTTATGGACTGAACGTTTGTGTCCTCTTCCAAATTGGTATGTGGAAACTTTGCTCCTAAGCTGATGGTGTTAGGAGGTGGGGTCTTTGGGAGGTGATTAGGTCATGAGGGTGGAGCCCTCCTGATGAATGGGATTCCTGCCCTTACAGAGGAGCCCTGGATTACTCCTGCGCTCCCCGCTGTGCAAGGACATAGCGAGAAGTAAACAGTCCGCAGCCTGGAAGAGAGTTTTCACCAGAACCCGACTGTGCTGTCCTCGTCACCTTGGACTGCCCTCCTCTAGACCCGTGAAAGTCTGTTGTCTACAAGCCATCCCTTGTGCGGTATGTTTCTATAGCAGCCCGAACAGACTAAGCAGTGCCCCATATATCGAAAGCAGAGCTCATTATCTTTGCTCAGAACAAGGGAATCCACAGATTCCCCAATACCAGCCCCTTCACCTGTGCTCTTTACTTTGGGACCCCTTGGGTTCAAACCGGGTAGCTCAGTCTTTCTCCGTCTTTGTGCCTTCAGTCTAATAACTAAGAGCAAACCTCTGAGCGCTCACTTATTATGTACGGCGGGGATAGGACTATGGAGAAGACTAATCCCCTTGCTCCATAGCCTCATGGGCAGTTTGGGAAGGTCAGGGATGCACGTGGCTGTGCATGCTCAGGAGAGGGGAGTGGAAGTTCCTGTGCAGTTGTCAGGGTTCGTCTCTGTGGGGCCATTAGACCCGCGTGGTTAACATGTGAGGCCAAGGCCACCGAAAGCCCAGGAAGCACAAACTTTTGCCTCTCCTTTTGCTGCTCTGTGCACCGCAGTTGGAACACAACACGGCTTCCAGAACTTCTGGTGTACAATTCCCAGTGTACCTGAACTTGTACACCTTGGGAAACCATAGAACTTGTTCCCTTAGGAGCGTGGTAAAGGGTTGTGTTGCTGGGATTGTATTGGCACCATCTATCTCTGGGTCTCAGGCCCTTGATTTCTTGGGTTGCAGGGGTCCGAGGGCTGTGACTCCAGGACCTCCTGGAGGTCTGCAATCTGCCGTCCCCCCGCCCCCGCTCATGAAATCTCAAGCCCTCTTTAGGTAAATGAAGCATCTTGATTCATGAGAGATGAGCTCTTGTCCTGCGGGGCTTTCTAGTTGTGAACTAGGAAAACACTTTTCTCTCTCCTTCTCTTTCCCGGTTTGCAATTTCCAGACCTAATTACTGCCTGTGGCAAAGTCTCCCCATTAGTACAGAGAGTACATTTGGAGCTATTTTAATGCAAGCATTATGGTTATGTTTGATTCTTTTATAATATACAGTTGCATATGCAAGAACAAATACATGGTCCTAGGAGATGCTTAGTATAGGGAGAAGTCTGGTTTCCACCATCAGGCTGTTGTGGTGGTGTCTAGTTTCAGCTCAACTGGACCAAATTGAACATGTATGAATCTGAGTATCGAAGTCGCTTTAATTTTTTTGACTTTTAAGGTGTCCGTGATCCTGAATTTTTGATTCCGATGCTTTGATTTACATTGGTCTTTTTCTCCACTTTGATGACCAAGCTCGAAAAGAAGATGCTGGAGGATGATTCTGGGCATTCCTCCTAACAGGACAACAGAAACAGAATAAGATCTGGTTGTGTAACGGGCCACATCACTGCCTGAAAGTACAGGCTGTCCTTTCCGGTAGGTCCCCCGAAATCCCATTGTCTTGATTTACTGTGGAAAGTAGAGAAGGCCTTTAAAAAAAAATAATTATTGGCTTTTCCCTTTGGTGGTGTCGCTGAAGCCTGCAGTAAGTTTTCAGCATCTGGATGTATTTGTGTCAAACGGCTGCAGAGGATTCAGCCCACGTTGCGTGGCCTCCAGGGAGTCTTGCTCTGATGGCTGCGCCTCGTTCCACTGCAGCATTTTGAGGAGGAGCTCTGTGGTCTGCTCCACTGGTGAAGGCGACCCGAGGAACAAGACCAGCTTTCTGCCACATGCAGAAGCTAGAGGCAGAGCTCCCTGCAGGCTTGCTGAATGAAACCTGGCTCTTGGTTAGGTTCACAAAGTAAATCCGTGGCATTCACATTATAGTAGAAATGTAGCGGTAAGAATGGCGTATAGACTAGTCATGAAGTTGCTCTCTTGGCCAGGGCAGGGCGTGGAATGGCGCAGTCTTCTGTGGACGAACAGCCGGGATTATTTTAAGAACTGGAGGTCCTCCCCAAACTCCCTCTATCAGAGCAGGGATTTCTTGTACTTGATTTTTGAGTTGCAATGTGCATCTTGGTGGTCATGCCCATGAAAAATCTTCAAGCCCTTTGCTGTCCGTCATGTTATGCGTACTTTGAAACCATCCGCTCTTTTCGTAGTTGGGTTTAACCTGTTCTCTTGGCTCAGATCACTAAAGCCGTGTGACCCGCCAGCAGCCTTAGCTGCGTCTCTCAGTCCCCAGGCCTTGAGCAGCTAGTTTGAGATGAGAGAACTGAAATCGATCTGGTCTCATTGACTCTGTTCTTCGTGAAGGAACGTAGTAATATATGCCTGCTGTGGTTTTGCTGTCCAGGTTGGTGGATGAGCATGCTTCAGCTGTCAATTGGCTGTCCCTAGGGGGTTTTCTAGCATTTATAAATTTAGGTCAAAAAGAAAGGAGCAGAGTGAGGGACTCCTTATGTGGAGTTAGCTATTGGAGGCTCTATGATAAAAAAGGGAAATTGACATGGGCACCTCTATTCCATTTTCCCAAGCCCAGAATTGCTTGTTGGCTATTGATTTCTGTTTTATTAGGAAAAGATGGCATCAGTGATGGGTTGCATTCTCTGGCCCCGATAAGTGTTTAATTGGAGAAGGTATTAGACCAAGCAACATGCAGCATCACACTCATCAGCAGGGGCTGGGAGTCATGCAGCTCCTACCAGAATGTGACCTCTTTAAGCCTCAATATTTGTATAAATTGGGGATAATTCTGATCTTACTATTGGGATTGTTAACTGAGAAAAGGCATGTAAATCTCTTAGCACTGTGTCTCGCATATGTGTTCACTAAATGTTAGTAGTCATCATTACGTCATTTAGAATGGATTCTTAGGTGACTTTATCTGGGGAGTCCAATGTTGCAGTACTATTTTGTAGACTCAATATTAACATCCTTAAATTTTTTTTTTTTTAAGATTTTATTTATTTATTTGACAGAGAGAGATAGCGAGAGCAGGAACACAAGCAGGGGGAGTGGGAGAAGGAGAAGCAGGCTTCCCGCTGAGCAGGGAGCCTGATGCGGGGCTCGATCCCCGGACCCTGGGATCATGACCTGAGCCGAAGGCAGACTCTTAATGACTGAGCCACCCACGCACCCCACATCCTTAAATTTTTTTAAAAGGCTTTTTGTTTTGTGTCTTTTCTTAAATATGGTAATAAACACATAATATTAAAATTTCCATCTTCAAATTTATAGTTCATTAATATATTTACATTGTGCAGACAGGTCTCAAGAACGTCTTGCAAAACTGAAACTCAGTACCCATTAAGCCCTAATTCTTTTTTTTTCTCCTTCTCCAGCCCTTGGCAACCACCTCTATACTTCCAGTTGCTATGATTTTAATGACATTAGAGACTCCATAGGAGTGGAATAATGTAGTATTTGCCCTTCTGTGACTGGCTTACTTTGCCTAGGATAATGTCCTCTAGGCTTACAGATGTTGTAGAATGTGACAGGATTTTCTTTTTTTAAGGCTGCATAATATTCCACTGTATGTGGAAACCACATTTTCTTTATCTCTTTATCTGTTCATGGATATTTGGGTTGCGTCCATGCTTATATAGTGAGTAATGCTGCAGTGGATATGTGTGCAAATAGCTCTTCAATATCCTGCTTTGAATTTTTTCTTTTTGGTTGAATACCCAGAAGTGGAATTGCTCATCATATGGTAATGCTCCTTTTCACTTTTGGAGGCCCCTCCATGCTGTTTTCCCATAACGGCTGCACCATTTTTCTGCCAGCATTGCCCAGGTTTCCTGTCACTCTGCATTCTTACCAACACTTGTTCTTTTCTCTTCTGTGAGGTGATATTTCTTTGTGGTTTTGATTGGCATTTCTCTTATGGTTAGTGGTGTTAGAGCATCTTTTCATTTGCTTGTTGACCATTTGTATATCTCTGGAGAATTGCCTGTTCAAGTCTTTGGCCCGTTTTTAAATTGGACCATTATTTTTTCATGTTGACACGTGGAGGCTACTTAGATATTCTAGATATTAAAAGATAGATGATTTCTAAATATTTAACCCCATTATACAGGTTGACTTTTCAGTCTGTTGAATGTTTCCTTTGATGTGGAGTTTTTAAGTTTGATGTAGTCCCTTTTATCTGTTTTTTTTTTTTTTTTCTTGCCTGTGCTTTTGGGGTCCTATCCAAGAAATCATGGCTAAATCCATTGTCCTGAAGTTGTGTTATTTGTTTGTTTGTTTTTTAGTTTTAGTTTTTAGCTTTCCTCCTGTTTTCCTCTAGGAGACTTTTTAGTTTCAGGTCTTAAGTTTAGGTCTTTAATCCATTTTCAGTTAATTTTGTATTTGGTGTAAGGCAAGGGCCCAGCTTCTTTCTTCTGCATGGGGGTATCCAGTTTCCCCAACATCATTTGTTGTCCTTTCCCCATAGTGTGGTCTTGGCACTCTTGTTGATAATCATTGGGCCCTATGAGCAAAGGTTTTCTTCTGGACTCTATTCTGTTTCACTGGGCAGTGTATCTGTCTTGACGCCAATACCACACCATTTTGATTACCCTTGCACTGTGGTGTGTCTTCAGATCAGGAAGTGTGAGTCTTCCAATTTTGGTCTTCCTTTTGCAAGCTTGTCCTGAAACAATCTCAAGACCTGTGAGATTCTGTATGAATGTTAGGATTTTTTTTCTCTTTCTGCAGAGAATATTATTGGAATATTGATAGGAATTGTGTTGAATCTTGACTGCCTTAGATTTTATCAGACAAAACTGTCATCACACTTGGCAAGAAAAGTGAGCTGTAGGCTACAAAACTTTTCTTTTGCTGTAAGGTGGTCTGTGTTGTGTTCTGACTGGGGCCAGATGAGAGAAAAGAGCAGCACCCCCAAACCATGCAGGCCAATCTGTAGACAAATGTTCTCTCACTCTAAATGATGAAGAGACGATTTTAGCAACTTTTTGACTTAATGGTATGAGCAGTGAGCATTTATTATTCTTGCTGACAAATATATTTTGTGCTGAAAAACTCTGATTTAACTGTTTTTATTTTTTAAAAATTTATTTTAGCATGCGTGTGAGCGTGAGCATGTGTGAGTAGGGGGAGGGCCAGAAGGACAGGGAGAGAGAATCTTTTTCTTTTCTTTTCTTCTTTTTTTATTTTAAGATTTTATTTGTCAGAGAGAAAGAGAGCACAAGCAGGGGGAGCGGCAGGCAGAGGGAGGAGCAGGCTCCCTGCTGAGCAAAGGGCCCTGTGGGACTCAATCCCAGGATCCTGGGATCATGACCTGAGCCGAAGGCAGATTCTTAACTGACTGAGCCATCCAGACATCCCAGGAGAGCATATCTTAAGCAGACTCCCTGTGGAGTGTGGAATTGGATGCTGGGCTTGATCTCATGACCCTGAGATCATGACCTGTGCCGAAATCGAGTCGATGCCTAACCCACTGACCCACCCAGGTGCCTCTCAATTAACTATTGAAAATAGAAAATGACTCATGGAAATGTTTTAGAGAGGAAGACGTAGGTGATAGTTTTCTATTGTTGCTGTCATTGTCATTGTCACTTGCTGAGTAATATTTTCCATATGTTTGGGTCACATCCCTTAAGTAAGAAGAGGTGGGTTTTATGTGTTTAAGACCCACCTTTGAACACATTTTAAAATTTCTTCCACGGCCCCATCCCAACACCTATAGTGAGATGGACAAAACAGGATTTTCTAGAAAATACTCAGTGTGAGAAGGGAGACATAGCTAGCTCAGAGGCGTTAGGTCACGTGTCCAAGGCTTGATGGGCCCTAGGGGCATTGCCAGGACTTGACTCCATGCTCTGTGACACCAGGGCTGTTCTGTTCCTAACAAAATCATTTCAGGTGGCATTTGGCCAATAGTAGTAATCTCAAATTTGGTGAACTCTCTTACCTAATAGAGACCCTGCATTCAACTACTAGGCCAGTTAATTAGCCTTTGGACAGTGCCTTTATATGGGGTCAAAGATCATGGGAGACATTAATCATTTTAAATTTTAAGGAAGGGAAGAAGCAAGAGGGCATTTATTTTCAGCTCACAACTTTGGAATCAGAGGCATATGACTGTTAAATATGACTTACTAAAAGCCAATTTTCTTGAGTTTTTTAATTTTTTTTATTTTACTCCTCTTAAATGTGCTGCTTCAAGTTGAGAGTAACCGAATAGTGATCGATCATGCATTATCTATAATAGTATTCTAGATATTATATGTAGTTAACTCAGTTGATGCTATTTAGAAGCCAAACATAATGACACAGATAAAGCAGGCATACCAGTCAGGGCCCTCTCAAATCCAATCCATGGGTCCCATGACGCCTGTTGGGAGAGTCTCTGAAAATTACCTTTTTCTGCCTTTGAACAATATCCTGAATGTTTTTTTAGAGGCTTCTAACTGGTTAACATCATCACTGGGACAAAATAAAATGATTAATCCAGGGGGAATTCATTGCCCTTCATAGATAGGTATCCTTACCCCGCCCCCCCAACACTAGCCGTTCCATATTGCTTTTTTGGGGAAGATGCCATTGTCAATAATAGATTAATTTGGATCTCATTCTTATGTAACTCACATTTCTTCTTTTTTATCAACTCAGAACTTTGTGGAAATGAGATATGCACATTTTCTACTAATGTCAAAACTGAGAAGTCCTTATAAAGAGACTTACTATAAAAGGCTCTACAACAAAATTGGAGGCATCAGGACATTGACCAAATTCAAGAAGAATATATTTGTTGTTTTTCTCACTGCATTTCTGGTAGCTTAATAAAAAACTCAAAGGCGAGATGGTCTCTGTCTTGAGTCAAACATTGCCTCATCACTGCCATGCCATCTTTACCTTCTCTTTTTTCCCCAAAACTTTGAGGAAGCAGGATCCTTTTCATGTCTTTGAGCACTTGCCATTGATTGGAGCACTTGAAAAGAAATTCTGCTTGGAAATGTCTTTCTTCTGCATTCTCGAGCATTTCCTTTGCATAAATGCATTTAATTTCTTCTCTTGACCTTGATGTAGTTGCTGGCAGCATACAGATATGATTTTATAGTTCCTTAGCATTCACTGATTTCCTTTTCTTCTTCTAGACACACTGGCAGGGTGGAGGGACCTGGAATAGAAATCCAGAGAAGAAAAGAGATCTTTTGGCTCTCATACTTGTGTCAGGGACAAAGTCAAGATCATTAATGAATTAATTATTCTGAAGCCCTTTGTTGAACCCCAGTGTGTACTGTACGTGAATGAAACACGGCCCTCAAGTGCTAATGATCCAGTCCCTGAGATTGTTGCGCAGGAGAGGTACCTCTGGAAGCATCGGGTGCTGATGGCAAGTCTGGGGGAAGAAGGGCTGCCTGGCTGAGATAGGAATGGACCTGCAGGGCCCGTGGCATTAGGCAGACAGGTGCTTAGGTCAGAGAGTTCAGGAAATCTGTACTGATCACTGATGCAGACCCCCCTCACCCCCACACTGCACTCGTCTTCTGGATTGATTTAGGGAGCGAGCAGGGCCCACAGAACCAGGTTGTTGCTGGAGAGAAAGATGACAAAGCATCTTTGCTCCTTGAGTCTGAGAGCCAGGCATTTGAAGCGGTTTTAGCTGCTTGTTGGCAAACATCACGGTTGTCCCCCATGGAAGCTCTCCTTGGTGTGTGATGAAAAGCAGCTGATGACCAGCGGGAGGGGCTGTAGTCCTGCTCCCTCTGAGAATCCTCTCAACACCAATTTCTTCACAGGAAGAGTGGGGTTCTTCTCGGCAATCGCACATAATGAGATGACATTTGCACAAGGGCCTCACACAGTGCTCGGCCCCTTTCAGGTGATCAGGAAACATTCACTGAATCTGATCTGTGAATAGGTATTTTAACATTTACCCAAACTCTTGGAGCTCTTAAGCTGTTATTCAAGCTGTTAGGTTCATGCATGTAGGTATATTTTCTTGTTGTTTTTCCAGTATGTTTGCTCTAACTATAAAATTTGAACATGCTCACTGTAGATTTTGGAAACCACAGAAAAAATCCATTAAAATCTTCAATTACTAAAATTAATTGGAAATGAAAATGAAATCACCCACCATTCTGGCGCTTAGAAGAACCAGTATTAGAATTTCAGTCTCCTTCATTGGTTTTCTTCTGTGTTTCCCTTTTTGGGATTGGAGTGTGCTCTGTTCTGTCTTTCACGCACATGTATCCATGTAATGAGGCGGTCCTGAATAGTGACTAAAAATACCAGATTTGGCACCAAACAGGACCTACAATTTGGTCCACGTCTGCTATGAGTGATTGCATAATCTTGGGTTAGCTGTTTGTCCTCACCTGTAAGAGACCCAATATTCATTGTGTAGAAACGAGGAATAAATGAGCTCAGGTATGTGAACGGCTTAGCATGATACCCAGGAAACAGTGAGCTGTCAGTTAATATTAACTCTGCTGTTTATTATTGAATAGTGAGTATTAACGAGGAAATAGGGCAATTCTTTGGGAAAAGTCCTTTATAATTTTACTCTTCAAATACCTTTGAATAGTACCCTTTGTCTGGCAGGCTTTTGAAATCCTTGGGTACTGAAAGCAATCTGTTCATTTCCTTTACAATTTCAAGACTCACCTCTCAAGGGCGTCATAGAAGTGCTTTCTTTTTTCATAATGCAAAGGTCAGGGTAAGCTAAGAAATCATTAATTACAAGTGTCAAATAAATGGCAGGTTAAGGAACAACTGAATATACTATGGTTTATGAGTACTTATGGAAATGGACTTTTGGTAGGCTCTTAAGTGTTCTAATGAGTTATTTTTAATGGCATTTTAACCATGTTAAATAAATAGAAACAAGGAAAATTAAACAATGTTTCTTGAGTTGGGTGACCTGGGTAGAGTAATTATACATGGAAACGTACTTACCTGGCTTTATAATACTTATAATATTGCCTTTTATATATCTGTGATATGCTTTGTGAAGCCTTTCAAAATGTTTTCATATGTATTACTAGATTTTCTACGAAGTTTTAATAAGTAAGGTAGATTGGAACTAAAGCCTTCTCTCTAATTCAGCTATCTTTTACTGAAACCATGGTATGTTGGTTATGCAGGATAGGATGTTTGTGATTTGGCTACTAGGATTTTTCTATATTGAGAAAATTCTTTTGGCTTTAAAAACAAATTCACATTTTTGATACTGTATTAATGAGTTCATAATTAATAAAAATAAACTTTCCAAGTTTAATTTATAGAAATTAATTTAACATGCAATTAAGATTAATTCTAGACTTCTAAATGAACTCTTGCTTTCTATTTTAAAAATTATGCATTGTTTATTAGTATTTTAAAAGATTTTACCCGTAACTGGCTTAAGCTCTATCTTTAGGAACCCAGACTGGAACTGGACCAATGATATAGAACAATTCCTTAAATACAGGCTGTAATTTGTTTCTTTAAAAAAAAAAACAAAACTATTGTATAACTTATGTACAATTAAATGCATCATTTTTAGGTGTTCATTTCCATAAGTTTTGACAAACATACACCAGGGTAATGACCGCCAGTTAATAGAACATTGACATTCCTTCAAAGGGTTTTCTTGCCTCTTTAAAACTTATAAAAACCTTTCAATAATATTTTTACGAATAGTAGAGAGGGAAAATCCTAATCGGTTATATCAAGGTTTCTCAACTTTGGTGCTTTTGACCTTTTGGACCAGAGAATTCCTTGCCGTGGAGGGTCTGTGCTGTGCATTGTAAGATGCTTAGCAGAATCCCTGACCTCTACCTACTGAATGTCACTGACCCCCTCCATCTCCACAGTGGTCACCGTCCTAAATGTCTCAGACTGCCAGATTACCCCCAAAGGATAGGGATGAGGCAAAACCACCCTGGTTGAGGGTCAATGGGCTAGAAAAAACATGGGATATAGAGCGAGCATACAGCAGAAATTAAAAAGTTTGTAGGGCTGATCCAAGTTTGTATGTAGTATTAAATAAATTAAAGATATTATTAGGAATAATTTTTTAAACCTTTTCCATGTGGAGGGTTCTAAAATAGTACTTTAAGGGAAAGATTTCCGGTGATTGCAAAGATTTTAATGAGCGTGTGTGCCATCTCTATGTATTTTGGAACAGTTTATGAAAATTATATAGGTCCATTAACTAGAATAGCAACAGTAACACCCTGTGTACTATTTTTATCCTGGTTTAACAGATGAGAAAACTGAACTGTGGGGAGTTCAAGAGACATGACCAAGGTTACCACCTTGCTAGTAGGTGGTAGAGATTCAGAGTTTGTGTTCTTAACTGTTCTTTTACACTACCTTTCTAGTAGAAAGGGGATAGTGATACTTTACAGAAACACAGTTTTAGGGTAATGAGGGACAATTTAGTAGCTATTTAGTCCATATTCCCATAGTTTGAAACTGTGGCTCAAACGTCTGAACTTGAGTGGTATCCTTATAATTTCATTCCTACATCTTACTGAGAGAAGATCCTTTAGCATTAAGTGAAAGGATGGAAGAGATTTTTTTTTTTTTACTAATTTTTTTTTCTTTTTTTAAATTTTATTATGTTATGTTAATCACCATACATTACATCATTAGTTTTTTTTAAATTTTTTTATTGTTATGTTAATCCCCATACATTACATCATTAGTTTTAGATATAGTGTTCCATGATTCATTGTTTGTGCATAACACCCAGTGCTCCATGCAGAACGTGCCCTCCTCAATACCCATCACCAGGCTAACCCATCCTCCCACCCCCCCTCCCCTCTAGAACCCTCAGTTTGTTTTTCAGAGTCCATCGTCTATCATGGTTCATCTCCCCCTCCGATTTCCCCCCCTTCGTTCTTCCCCTCCTGCTACATTCTTCTTCTTCTTTTTTTCTTTCTTTCTTTTTTTTTTTTTTTTTATTTTTTTTAAAGATTTTATTTATTTATTTGAGAGAGAGAGAAAGCATGAGAGGGGAGAGGGGCGGAGGGAGAAGCAGACTCCCTGCCAAGCAGGGAGCCCAATGTGGGACTCGATCCCGGGACTCCGGGATCATGACCTGAGCCGAAGGCAGTTGCTTAACCACTGAGCCACCCAGGCGCCCTTCTTTTTTTCTTTCTTAACATATATTGCATTATTTGTTTCAGAGGTACAGATCTGAGATTCAACAGTCTTGCACAATTCACAGCGCTTACCAAAGCACATACCCTCCCCAGTGTCCATCACGCAGTCACCCCATCCCTCCCACCCCACCCCCCACTCCAGCAACCCTCAGTTTGTTTCCTGAGATTAAGAATTCCTCATAGCAGTGAGGTCATATGATACATGTCTTTCTCTGTTTGACTTATTTCGCTCAGCATAATACCCTCCAGTTCCATCCACATCGTTGCAAATGGCAAGATCTCATTCCTTTTGATGGCTGCATAATATTCCATTGTATATATATACCACCTCTTCTTCATCCATTCATCTGTTGATGGACATCTTGGCTCTTTCCACAGTTTGGCTATTGTGGACATTGCTGCTATAAACATCGGGGTGCACGTACCCTTTCGGGTCCCTACTTTTGTATCTTTGGGGTAAATACCCAGTAGTGCAATTGCTGGATCATATGGTAGCTCTATTTTCAACTTTTTGAGGAATCTCCATACTGTTTTCCAGAGTGGCTGCACCAGCTTGCATTCCCACCAACAGTGTAGGAGGGTTCCCCTTTCTCCGCATCCCCGCCAACATCTGTCATTTCCTGACTTGTTCATTTTAGCCATTCTGACTGGTGTGAGGTGGTATCTCATTGAGGTTTTGATTTGGATTTCCCTGATGCCGAGCGATATTGAACACTTTTTCATGTGTCTGTTGGCCGTTTGGATGTCTTCTTTGGAAAAATGTCTGTTCATGTCTTCTGCCCATTTCTTGATTGGATTCTTTGTTCTTTTGGTGTTGAGTTTGATGAGTTCTTTATAGATTTTGGATACTAGCCCTTTATCTGATATGTCATTTGCAAATATCTTCTCCCATTCTGTCAGTTGTCTTTTGGTTTTGTTGACTGTTTCCTTTGCTTTGCAAAAGCTTTTTATCTTGATGAAGTCCCAATAGTTCATTTTTGCCCTTGCTTCCCTTGCCTTTGGTGATGTTTCTAGGAAGAAGTTGCTGCGGCTGAGGTCGAAGAGGTTGCTGCCTGTGTTCTCCTTTAGGATTCTGATGGACTCCTGTCTCACATTGAGGTCTTTCAACCATTTGGAGTCTATTTTTGTGTGTGGTGTAAGGAAATGGTCCAGTTTCATTCTTCTGCATGTGGCTGTCCAATTTTCCCAACACCATTTGTTGAAGAGACTGTCTTTTTTCCATTGGACATTCTTTCCTGCTTTGTCAAAGATTAGTTGACCATAGAGTTGAGGGTCCATTTCTGGGCTCTCTATTCTGTTCCAATGATCTATGTGTCTGTTTTTGTGCCAGTACCATACTGTCTTGATGATGACAGCTTTGTAGTAGAGCTGGAAGTCCGGAATTGTGATGCCGCCAGCTTTGCTTTTCTTTTTCAACATTCCTCTGGCTATGCGGGGTCTTTTCTGGTTCCATACAAATTTTAGGATTATTTGTTCCATTTCTTTGAAGAAAGTGGATGGTATTTTGATGGGGATTGCATTGAATGTGTAGATTGCTCTAGGTAGGATTGACATCTTCACAATATTTGTTCTTCCAATCCATGAGCATGGAACGTTTTTCCATTTCTTTGTGTCTTCCTCAATTTCTTTCATGAGTATTTTATAGTTTTCTGAGTACAGATCCTTTGCCTCTTTGGTTAGATTTATTCCTAGGTATCTTATGGTTTTGGGTGCAATTGTAAATGGGATCGACTCCTTAATTTCTCTTTCTTCTGACTTGTTGTTGGTGTATAGGAATGCCACTGACTTCTGTGCATTGATTTTATATCCTGCCACTTGACTGAATTCCTGTATGAGTTCTAGCAGTTTTGGGGTGGAGTCTTTGGGATTTTCCACATAAAGTATCATATCATCTGCAAAGAGTGAGAGTTTGACTTCTTCTTTGCCAATTTGGATGCCTTTGATTTCTTTTTGTTGTCTGATTGCTGTGGCTAGGACTTCCAATACTATGTTGAATAGCAGTGGTGATAGTGGACATCCCTGCCGCGTTCCTGACCTTAGGGGGAAAGCTCTCAGTTTTTCCCCATTGAGAATGATATTCGCTGTAGGTTTTTCATAGATGGCTTTTATGATATTGAGGTATGTACCCTCTATGCCTATACTCTGAAGAGTTTTGATCAAGAAAGGATGCTGTACTTTGTCAAATGCTTTTTCTGCATCTATTGAGAGGATCATATGATTCTTGTTCTTTCTTTTGTTAATGTATTGTATCACGTTGATTGATTTGCGGATGTTGAACCAAGCTTGCAGCCCAGGGATAAATCCGACTTGGTCGTGGTGAATAATCCTTTTAATGTACTGTTGGATCCTATTGGCTAGTATTTTGGTGAGAATTTTTGCATCCATGTTCATCAGGGATATTGTTCTGTAATTCTCCTTTTTGATGGGGTCTTTGTCTGGTTTGGGGATCAAGGTAATGCTGGCCTCATAAAACGAGTTTGGAAGTTTTCCTTCCATTTCTATTTTTTGGAACAGTTTCAGAAGGATAGGTATTAATTCTTCTTGAAATGTTTGGTAGAATTCCCCTGGGAAGCCATCTGGCCCTGGGCTTTTGTGTTTTGGGAGATTTTTGATGACTGCTTCAATTTCCTTAGTGGTTATAGGTCTGTTCAGGTTTTCTATTTCTTCCTGGTTCAGTTTTGGTAGTTGATACATCTCTAGGAATGCATCCATTTCTTCCAGGTTATCTAATTTGCTGGCATAGAGTTGCTCATAATATGTTCTTATAATTGTTTGTATTTCTTTGGTGTTGGTTGTGATCTCTCCTCTTTCATTCTTGATTTTGTTGATTTGGGTCATTTCTCTTTTCTTTTTGATAAGTCTGGCCAGGGGTTTATCAATCTTGTTAATTCTTTCAAAGAACCAGCTCCTAGTTTCGTTGATCTGTTCTACTGTTCTTTTGGTTTCTATTTCATTGATTTCTGCTCTGATCTTTATGATTTCTCTTCTCCTGCTGGGTTTAGGCTTTATTTGCTGTTCTTTCTCCAGCTCCTTTAGGTGTAGGGTTAGGTTGTGTACTTGAGACCTTTCTTGTTTCTTGAGAAAGGCTTGTATTGCTATATACTTTCCTCTTAGGACTGCCTTTGCTGTATCCCAAAGATTTTGAATAGTTGTGTTTTCATCTTCATTGGTTTCCATGAATTTTTAAAATTCTTCTTTAATTTCCTGGTTGATCCATTCATTCTTCAGTAGGATGCTCTTTAGCTCCATGTATTTGAGTTCATTCCGACTTTCCTCTTGTGATTGAGTTCTAGTTTCAAAGCATTGTGGTCTGAAAATATGCAGGGAATGATCCCAATGTTTTGGTACTGGTTGAGACCTGATTTATGACCTAGGATGTGATCTATTCTGGAGAATGTTCCATGGGCACTAGAGAAGAATGTGCATTCTGTTGCTTTGGGATGGAATGTTCTGAATATGTCTGTGAAGTCCATTTGGTCCAGTGTGTCATTTAAAGTCTTTATTTCCTTGTTGATCTTTTGCTTAGACGATCTGTCCATTTCAGTGAGGGGGGTGTTAAAGTCCCCCACTATTATTGTATTGTTGTCGATGTGTTTCTTTGCTTTTGTTATTAATTGCCTTATATAATTGGCTGCTCCCATGTTAGGGGCATAGATATTTACAATTGTTAGATCTTCTTGTTGGATAGACCCTTTAAGTAGGATATAGTGTCCTTCCTCATCTCTTATTACAGTCTTTGGTTTAAAATCTAATTTGTCTGATATAAGGATTGCCACCCCAGCTTTCTTTTGGTGTCCATTAGCATGGTAAACGGTCTTCCACCCCCTCACTTTAAATCTGGGGGTGTCTTTGGTTCTAAAATGAGTCTCTTGCAGACAGCATATCGATGGGTCTTGTTTTTTAATCCAATCTGATAGCCTGTGTCTTTTGATTGGGGCATTTAGCCCATTTACATTCAGGATAACTATTGAAAGATAGGAATTTAGTGCCATTGTATTGCCTGTAAAGTGACTGTTACTGTATATTGTTTGTGTTCCTTTCTGGTCTATGTTGCTTTTAGGCTCTCTCTTTGCTTTGAGGACCCCTTTCAAGATTTCTTGTAGGGCTGGTTTCGTGTTTGCAAATTCCTTTAGTTTTTGTTTGTCCAGGAAGTTTTTTATCTCTCCTTCAATTTTCAATGACAGCCTAGCTGGATAAAGTATTTTTGGCTGCATATTTTTCTCATTTAGTGCTCTGAATATGTCCTGCCAGTCCTTTCTGGCCTGCCAGGTCTCTGTGGATAAGTCTGTTGCCAATTTAATGTTTCTACCATTGTAGGTTACAGATCTCTTCTCCCAAGCTGCTTTCAGGATTTTCTCTTTGTCTCTGAGACTCGTAAGTTTTACTATTAGATGTCGGGGTGTTGACCTATTTTTATTGATTTTGAGAGGGGTTCTCTGTGCTTCCTGGATTTTGATGCCTGTTTCCTTCCCCAAATTAGGGAAGTTCTCTGCTATAATTTGCTCCATTATACCTTCTGCCCCTCTCTCTCTTTCTTCTTCTTCTGGGATCCCAATTATTCTAATGTTGTTTCGTCTTATGGTATCGTTTCTCTCGAATTCTGCCCTCGTGATCCAATAGTTGTTTATCTCTCTTTTTCTCAGCTTCTTTATTTTCCATCATTTGGTCTTCTATCTCACTGATTCTTTCTTCTGCCTCATTTATCCTAGCAGTTAGCGCCCCCATATTTGATTGCACCTCATTGATAGCCTTTTTGATTTCTACTTGGTTAGATTTTAGTTGTTTTACTTCTCCAGAAAGGGTTTCTCTAATAACTTCCATGCTTTTTTCAAGCCCAGCTAGTATCTTTAAAGTGATGATTCTGAACTCTAGATCTGACATGGTACTAATGTCCATATTGAGTAGGTCCCTGGCAGTCGGTACTACCTCTTGTTCTTTTTGTTGAGGTGATTTTTTCTGTCTTGTCATTTTGTGCAGAGGAGAATAGATTAATGAGAGAACAAAATGCTAGCAGGGTAACAACGTCCCCAGAAAATATACTCTAAAGAAATCAGAAAAGACCTGAAGCAGTGGGAAAAGAAAGGGAAAGAGAGAAAAAAGAAAAAGAAAGAAAAAAAGAAAAAAGAAAAAAGAAAAAGATAAAGATAAAGATAAAAACAAACAAAAACAGAACAAAACAAAACAAAAACAGAATGTGATCAAATATGATCAGGCTGGTTTATAGATCAGTGCCACACACTAGATTTTGGGTGTATTTTGGTTTGTTAAAAGAAAGTGCCTCCCAAAATTTTAAAGAAAGAAAAACGTATATATGTACAAAAATAAGGGTTGATATGATGAAGGGATAGAATATGATTGTAAAGATGGAAATTATAAAAAATTTTATAAAAGGAATTGATAAGTTGTTTGAAAAAAGAAAGAAGAGGATTTAAAAAAAAAAAAAAGAAAAAAGGGAGAGAATGTGATCAGGCAGGGGAGTAGAAAAAAACCATACACTAGAGATTTAGAGTATATTTTGATCTGTTAGAAGAAACTATCTCAAAATTTTAAAGAGAGAACAACTTATATGTATATGCCAAAAATACGGGTAACTACTATGAAGGGATAGAATATGACTCTAAAAATGAAAAATAAAAATGTTTTTTTAAAAAAGGGATTGATAAGATGTTGGTTGAAAAAGGGAAAAAGAAAAATTCAAAAAAAAAGAAAAAAAGAAAAAAAAAAGACAGTTAAAAAAAATAATTTACTTTGAAAGGCTAAAGAATCATGGTAAAAAAGCCATGAATTCTATGTGCAGTATTCCCCTAGCGCTGGAGTTCTGCGGTTCTCACTGATCGGTAAACCTGGTCTTGGGTGGCTGTTCTCGCTGATCTTCTGGGGGAGGGGCCTGTTGCCGCGGTTCTCAAATGTCTTTGCCGGAGGCGGAATTGCCCCGCCCTTGCCCGGTCTGGGCTAAGTAATCTGCTCGGGTTTGCTCTCGGGAGCTTTTGTTCCCTGCAAGCTTTCCGTACAGCTTTGGAGGCGGAGAGTGAAAATGGCGGCTTCCCAGTCTCCGCCCCGGAGGAGCCGAGAACTCGGGGTCCCGCTCCTCAGTGCACCCCCAGAGAAAAGCAGTCAGTCACTCCCGTCTCCCCGGTCTCCGGCCACACTCCGCGCTCACCCGGCCTGTGACCGTGCGTTTTTACCTCTGGCACCCGACCCCGTCTGGAGTCTCCAAACCCAGCAGATCCCTGCGGTCGCTCCCGCACCTCTCCTCCCGGGGGAAGAAGGTGAGTCTCCCCGGATCTGCCACTTGTTGGGTCCCTGTTGGAGGAGCAGTGGCCCAACTGTGCCGCGGATCACGGTTTATGACAACCCCGAGCTGAGAGCCCGCGCCTGGGCTCCGTCTCTGCAGCCGGCTTCCCCGCTCCGATCCCTGGGAGCTCTGCCGCACTCAGGCACCCCTGGTCTTTCTGTGACACCGAGGGTCCTGAGACCACACTGTCCCGCGAGGGTTCCACCCCCCACTTAGCCACCAGAGTGACGTCCCTCAGCGGAGCCGACTTCTAAAAGTTCCGATTTTGTGCTCCGTGGCTCTATCACTTGCCAGAAGCGGCTGACGGAGGCCCCTCCCCCGCCGTCTATCCTCCCGAATATCGCCTCGGATTCACTTCTCTGCACGTCTTACCTTCCAGAAAGTGGGTGCTTTTCTGTTCAGAGAGTTGTTGCTATTCTTTTCTTCGATCTCCTGTTGAGTTTGTAGGTGTTCAGAATGGTTTGATCCCTATCCAGCTGAATTCCTGAGAGGAGACGAAATCCAGGTCTCCTACTCCTCCGCCATCTTGCTCCGCCCCCCTTTTTACTAATTTTTTACTGAATAGTTTTTACTAATATTGTATTTAAAAAAATTTATAGAAATGGATTAAAGAATGGGGGTTCTTAATGTATATCACATTTTAAAAAATACTGCTTATGGTCACTAAAGACAATTTATTCATATAACTCATTCAAGAAATACTGGAATTGCCACAGTCTCTGCAAAGAAGTTAATGTTCTAGATTTGACTACGTATGATGTGACAAAGCTAAAACTATGGCAATGGCAAATGCTGTGAGTTGGAAGACAGAAGAAATCTCAGAGGGGAAAAAAAAGGAAAACTGGATAATTGCATTGTGAAGAACTTGATTTTTGATTCCCTGACAAATCTGCATAGATAATGTTCCATATGATAATTTTAAGACTCTTTATGATCACTTTACTGTTTAGGAGCTCATCCTTTTTTATAGCCATGTCAGTCAAGGCTGATTAAAATTCAGTGAGGGATAATTAAACATCCTTTCCACCTGATTCTGCTATTATGGAGATGTTTACACAGGTTTGAATCAGATTCCATTTTGTAGGGTAAAAGGTAAATGGTTGGCCTTTGGTCTAATGGGGATTTTCTTGGTGAAATCTTCACTGGTTACTATAGTCCCTACTTAATGTCTTCTACTTTCAGATTTCTCTCTCTTTCTCTCTCTTTTTTTTTAAAGCTCTTAAAAAGTAATGAAATATTTTAGGCATACAAAAAAGTATGAAGAATATTTTAACAAACACTCATGTACCCCCTACCCAGATAAAGGAAAAGATTCACAACTACTGGTGAAATTCCCCGTGTACTCCTCCCAGCTCCCATTCCCTCCCTGCCTTCCCAGAGGAGATCATTCTCCTAAATTTGATGTTTATCATTGCTGTGCATGTTTTCCATATGCATCCATGCATATGCAAAATACAGTATTTTTAAAACATGATAAAATAGTTTTTGTATTTTTCTGTAACTTTATTTCTTTAATGTTTTGAGATTTTTTTTCCAAATTGATCCAGGTCACTGATTTGTCATTGTTTAGTGCTGCTGTATTATAAGCATATTGCATATACCACAATTTATTCATCTATTCTCCTTTCTTTGGGTATCAATATTGTTTTCGAGTGTTTTTGTTTGTTTGTTTGTTTGCTAGTTTTTTGTTTTTTCTCTTTGAGACACTGCTCCAGTGAACATTCTTCTCTAAGTTTCCTTGGGCAAATGTACAGAGATTCTCTAGGGCATAAGCCTAGGGCCAGAATTGCCAAGTCTGAGGGCTTTGTGCGTTTTTGGCTTTTCTAGCTATTGACAGATTTTTATCTGAAAGGTTGTGCCAATCCCTTTTCTATCTGTGAAGAAGAAAGAGTTCCTGACTCCTCCTATCTTTGCCTAAAGTTGGTATTATCAGACTTTTAATTATTTTGCCAATCTGAGGGGTTATAATAAAGTTATCTTGAAGTTTTAAATTTACTTTTCCTCTTAGTTTAAACATCTTTATATTTATTCGACATTTGGGTTCCTTCTGTGAATTCCCTGTTTATATTCTTTGTCCATTTACCGTTGGGTTGTTTTCCTTGGTTTATTCTATGCTGTGGATATAAATTTTTTTTCTCCCATATTGTGACTGTTTTTTCTCAGTTTATCTTTTAACATATCTTTTGATACACAGAATTTCATAATTTTAACAAAGTCAGAACTCTCAGCCATTTTATGGTTTGTGTTCTTAATCTAAAATTCTTTTTATCCTTGAAGTCATGAAAGTTTGTCTTTTTTTTTTTTTTTCACGTTTCTAGGTGTTGCTTTTCACAATTACTCATTGAACTCATCTAGAATTTCTTTTGGAAGTTTATTTTTTTCCATATTAATGATATACTGCTGTTAATCTTTATCCCAATTATCTATACTTGAGCTCTGACATATTTCACATTTTTGTGTACTTATGGGTCTCATTTGGTCCTTCCAAGTCTGTTCCAGTTCTGAGCCATTATTGCATTGTGGCTTTATAATAAGTCTTGATAACAAGTCTGCTATCTTATTTTTAACATGTTCTTAACTATTCTGGGCACTTTGCATTTTGATGAAGATTTAAGAATCAACTTGTCAAGGTCTGTGAAATACACTGTTGGTATTTTAATTAGAATGACATTGAATTGATGGGTAAACTTGGGAATAGTTTGTCTTTAAAGTCCTGATTTTTCCATGAAAATTGTATCTCTCCATTTATTTTTGGTTCCCTTTAAAGTGTATGTGTGTGTATATATACACACACACACACACACACACACATATATATATATATATATATAATATCAGGTTTCATGATTCTCTTCATAAGATCTTCTATATCTTTTGTTACATTTATTCTTAGATACTACTTTATTTTTCTTGCTATGGTAATTGTTAAAAAGATTCCATTTACATATTCTGTTTGTTCCTGGTGTATGAAGTAGATGGATTTTTTTTTTTTTTTTGTAAACTGATGTGATAATAGCTACTTTGCTGAACTTATTCAAGTACTTTGGAGAGTCTATAGCCAATTAAATTGTCTGTGAACAATGTTTTTTGTAATCCTCATGTATTTTTTGTCTCATTGTATAGCTTAGATTTTTAGCACAGAGTTCAGTAAAAGTAGTATAAAGTAGGCATGAACTCTGATGTTTGCTATAGAGTTTTGATAACATTTTGTCAAGTGAGAAAGTTCCCATTCATCCTGATTCACCAAGAGATTTTTCTTTGAAAATGGTGCTGAATTTTTTTTTTAAACTGCTTTTATACTTTTATTGATTGGCCCAAGTTTTCTGTCTCTTAATCTCTTAACTATATATTTCCTAATTATATAATCACCTAATAATATTGAGGCAAAAACTTTTCTGGAAGGAAAGGACAAACATAATAAACGAAGCAAGTTGCTGAAAGATATGTTTATGTAGGTGTGAATGTATCAGGGAACTGATGTGGATAGGAAGCAGTGTCATCTTGTGGAAATGGGCGTGGTAGGGGTTGAGTGGAGGGCTGCAAGAGGTGGTGAACTTTGGAGTTGTAGTTGCGGGAGCAAGAAGTAAAATGAATACTGGCACACACACAGCTGAGGTTAAAATTGCATTTTAGTAGCACTATTTAGCAGTTTTAGGAGTTTAAACTCGTAACTGGAGTTTGGGGGCAGAGTACAGGAATTCAGCTAGCTGGATTGATCTAAAGATGTGAGTGTGCAAGGTTGTAGCGTAATGGCAAGGCCGGTAGGGAATGAAGGAGGGAATGGTTCAAAAGAGTAGTTGATTTGATCCATCCTGGGTGGGTGGGATTCCTTTAAGAAGGAAGAGAAGTCAGGAACAGGGTTGATACTCCTGGACGAACTTTCGGTAATAAAAAGGCAGGGGGAAAGATAGAAGGAAGGAGGTTGTTACCTGATGGGGAAGTGAAGGTATATGATTTAAAAGAGAACTATTTGCAGGTATTTTGACGAAGTCTAGACTATGGCCATGCATTTCAGAGCTTAGGATACAGTAGTTTCCAGAGAGCTCTGTAGATGAGTAAGTCATGCAGATTGTCTGCTGATGGAATGGCCCACTTGTTCTCATCCGAAACCAATGCCCTTTTATTTCAATAGGTCTATTGAGTTTATGTGTTGAGTCTACACAAGTGTTGAGCTGGCTTTCTGTCATCATACAAATGTGTTCTCACCTGAAATATGCTGCGTTGTCCTGACATGGAATGTGGTGTTAGGCTGTTTAATCTTTGTATTTTAATGGAATTAGATTTATAATTGTCCTTATTTAAGTATGTTTGGATACATAGTTGACTTTTTTGGTGGGGCATGGTCTTTTTCTTAGAATTGTTTGTATCCCTTTCACATTTATAAATAAGAAGGAACAAAGATTTCAAAGATTTTATTTTCTCAAATCGCCTTCCACTCTGAGAAGTGTTGGAAGAATGTGAAAAGAGTAGGTTTTCAACCTGGAGGATGGATTTATTCATTCCTGGTGTTTTGGAAAGGACCAGTGTCCAGAATTTTGTCATCCACAATTTTTAGGCTTTTGAAAAATTAGAAAAGGATTCAGAAGATGACAATGGAAGGAATGTTTTTTGTTTTTGTTTTTTGAAATATATTCACTTCCCCTCCCCCCGCCCCGGAGAAATGATAGTCCACGTATGATTTAAGGAAGGTTTTCAACAAATTGTAGGATTATAATTTAACCAAATTGACCAGGTTTTCTATATTTACAGTAAGAATTTAACAAACTTAATTCCAGGCCAATGCCATAATAATTGTTAGATTAATCCAATTAGGATTAATTCGGTTAACTTGACAAGTGCCAACCTCATGCCAGATAGTTTGCAAGGTTCTGCAGAGCATACAAAAGGAAAGTCTGATACGGCTTTTGTCTTGAAGGCAATTTTACTTTCATGATAGAGGCAAGACATTCTTGGATTGAAAATATAACTGCAGAACAGCATAGGATTGCACCACCAATTTTTAGGATTCTTTCAACTCTGGATCTATGAAAAATATGTCTGCAAACATCTCTGATGCGTGGGGAAAAACCCAAATATTAAAGAGTTTACTA
Source organism: Halichoerus grypus (assembly GCF_964656455.1). Taxonomy (NCBI): domain Eukaryota; kingdom Metazoa; phylum Chordata; class Mammalia; order Carnivora; family Phocidae; genus Halichoerus; species Halichoerus grypus. Next base: position 73,794,897 of record NC_135718.1, read on the forward strand.
CTAAAAATTAAATGATATATCCATATCTCCATTATATTAAATTCAAAATTATGCTAATTTGAATTTATTTCAGAAACGTACATTAATGAACTGCTTTTTGTTTATTGCAATAAATGTTTCTATAGCACTCATTCTGTATCTGTACTAAGTGCTTTACAACTGATAACTCATTTAACCTGTCATAGGACCCCTATGAGCTAGGTCTGTTACTATCCTTTCTCTTTTAAAGATAAGGAAACCAGAGAGGTTAAGTAATTTGCCCTAAGTCACACAGCTAATGCATGTGCAGTAGAGCTAGGATTTGAATCCTGGTAATCAAGCTCCACTATGCCTCTTTGTTTTTAGTTTCTTTTATTTTATTCTTTACCACCTGTTCTTGGTATTATCTTGTAGTGGATGAAGTAGATAGTCATCAGAAAAGCGGGAAATTTGAAAATTTGCCGGGGGTGGGGAGGGGGGACATTACTTTTGCCATTCTGGGCATCTTTTTAATAGTTGCCAGTATGTTGACACTGTGGGTTTATAACCCTTCCACCCCTAGAAAAAACAAAGAAACCATGGAAAACAACAGTTATATAATGATAATGTTATTTTGAATGCTTATTTCTCTGAATTTGGTTCAGAGGAACCTTGATTTTTTTTCCCCCCATCATTTGCTAAAGTTATACATTCTAAGACTCTCTCTTACAGTTTTTACTCCCTCAACTGATCGCTTATGGGTCTCATCCAATAAGGAATGTGATGGGGCTGGGATTTGTCATTAAGGAATGTCTGGCTCTCTCAGCGGGTCACTCCTATGAGCGTAATCAATGTTAGCTTCCCAAATCCAGTTATTTCTGTTCCTCCTGCCAGGCCTTCCCACATGGGTTTTAATGATACAGGATAACATTTGTTTTAATGTTAATGTTAATGTTGTTTTAATGATAAACATTGGAGCATCATTTTCTTGAGTTATGTTTTTAAAAATAAGTCTGTTTCAGCCGAGAATTGAAAATGACTGGCCCAAGACGTGTTTGACCTGAGTCTGTCATTGCCTTCCTTGCTAGCAATTGAATAAAAGAAATCAACCTGACTTGATGCCTGTTTACTCCTGCACTCTATTAGTGTCATTTTGAGGTCCTGACACTGCCCTTGCTGTTACTCAAGGTCTAGTCTTACTGGCAGAACTTGGGCTTGACAGCTATCTCTTTTCCCCCCTCTAATAGTTTTGGACAGATACGTTGATTTGTAGCATCAGATGAGATGAACACTTGGCAGCTTAGACAAAAATAGCTTTGTGACTGGTGCTGTGAAATCTCATTTGTGTTTTTTCTGGCTAGTATAGGGAAATTGCAAGCAGACATGGGTAGGATCTTCTTTTCCTAAAAGCTTGATTGCACGAAGTATGAAATTAATAGTTAGTTGATAGGTGCAGTGTTTACAGTAAGTCAGGCGAGCCCCTTCCATAAACTGCTATCAGTTTCTTCCTTACCTACCACCCGACCCCTAATCAGTCTCTTGATCACTGAGGTTTAAAAGAAGGTCCACTTTTGCATGTGGAATGGTCATTGGAAAACAGGCCCTTGGGGCTGCTGATGTCTCTCCCCTCTTGGCTGCATGATGACTCTGCCATTGGACGGTGGGAAGCTTTAGGACAAGCCTGTGATATGCTAACATAGTCTGGCAGGTGATGGACTGAGAGAGAGAGTGTATTCAGCTTGAGTTTGAGCACCATTTGGTTCTTTCCAAGCTTTTCCATCATGTCCACTGATTTGCTGCCTTACCTGCCAGATAACAGAAAGACAGGCAATCAGGATTTGGCTGGATTTTCTCAGAGAAAGAGGCTCGTAGTGAATGTGAGTGGAAGCTATAAAACCTTGTTAATACAGAAGTTGGAGAAAGAAGACTGATGTAGACAAAAACCGTAGTGTAAGTCCCAAAAGATACTATTGGTTATGGTGAATTTTATTATACATGAGGAAAGCTTTTCATCTTAACGTCATCAAAATCCTGGAATCCCTTATAAACTTTGCAGTACAAAATTTTCCTCAAATAGACGCGTGTGCGATGTGATGGAGATTTTTGTGTCTGATATTCAGATCTCATTTCTACTTTCAAGACTTTCTCCCACCTGGTTTCAATTCTGAGCACTTCTATGTCAGGAATAGATTTGATGGTCTCTTAGCATGACTTACATTTTCCCCTAGTTCATTTCCTTTGCAAATGATGCATGGAGTTTCCTTTGAGAAAGAGGTTCCTTTGAAAAAGACCTTGTTGACTGAAAACTGGTTCTGAACAGTATTCATTGAGAAATTTTGAAGATGGCTCTCTGCATCTTTCAAGTGTTGTTTCTACCCGGATTTTTCTCTCTGCAATGTGGAGAAGGCAGGAGGATGGCAGGCAGACAAGGAGGGCCATGTTGTGAGCGCTCAACCCTCCTTGAGGAAATGTCTACAATAGGATTGACTTTCTAAAGTAACATAATGAAAGCTTTCTTTTTTAAGATTTTACTTAGTTGACAGAGAGTGCACAAGCAGGGGCAGAGGAAGAGGGAGAAGCAGGCTCCCCGCTGAGCAGGGAGCGCAACACGGGGCTCAATCCCAGGACCCTGGGATCATGACCTGAGCCCAAGGCAGACGCTTAACCTACTGAGCCACCCAGGCACCTGATGAAAGTTTTCTTTAAGGAGTTTTTCACAACTCTTTCACACTAATACACAAACTACATTTGCATATGTATTTAATTGTAGTCCATATGGATAATAGGATAGATGTATTTTCATATGTTGACTTATACACTTAATATTGTGTCATATTATTCATCCCATGATTTAAACCCTCAGTAATATTGTACCAAGTTAGGTATACCTTAGTTTATGAGATTATTCTTGTATTGTGAGTGATTTAGGTCATGTCCACTCTGTAGCTATTTCAAACAATGCACATTAGCTTATTCAGAAAACCTTTGTTCGAACGGTCATCAATCCACTGTTGGACATTTTCCTGAGCATTGTATTTTTATGGAAGAAGCGAAATGTTTGAAAGACCAGTGGTGATGAATTCTGTGGGAATAGCTTTTATGGGAAAAGTACTTTTTGTGAAATGTTTTGTTAGTTTACCCAACTCCATATGACGCTGATCTTTTCGAAATTTTCCTAATATGACCTACAGAAAAAAAAAATTCATTTATCTGCTGGTCGGATCCAACACTCTAAAGGGTTTCCATCCTTTTTGACTTTGAACGTAATTACAAAACCATAGTAGCATATTAATTGTTTCTTATTTTTCAACTCAGGATCTTGAAAATAGCTGAGGTCTGTTAGGATCTAGAAAGATTTCAGGATTCAGATTTGCTTGGTGAGGTCCTTGTGGCCCTAGCCAGCTGTACCACCTGGGATGGGCTGACTTTAGGTTGACCAGTGAGAATCTTGGGCAAAGGTCACACACGATGGCACATTGGCCCTATTGTAGCCAGACCCAGTGCACCATATGTGGGCATTTTGGAATGATTTTTAATGTCGTGGTTGACTAAGATATGTGTAGAGCAGCTAAACCTTTCAGATAACCATTGAGCCAGTGACAAAAACAGGTTCGGGTTCAGTTTGTTCACAATGGTGACACTTCTGAATGTCCAAGACTATTCTAACATGAGGAGCTGAGTGATTTCTGTGTGTGTGTGTGTTCCTCAATCGAAGCACTCTGTACTCTCTTAAATAAGATGTTGAGATGCATGTGTGATGTGATTTCTTTTGGAAAATGCTTGAATAATACAGTGGTTGAACTAGAAGTGTGTGTGCTTCTTGAGATACCATATATATAATATGTATGTTAAATATATATTATATATATATATATATATATATATATATATATATATATATAAATTTTTTCTAGCATTTTGTTGGGCAGATAGGATTTTGGAAATTGCCATCTTAAATTTTTTAGGTGATAAGTGAGAAGAGTCATTAGAAGTTACAGTATATGTGCCTATATGTTTACATATATGAAAGCTTTGTTCTGTACTCTAGTTTTGCTATAGTATAAAATCAGCATATATATTATTTTCCTTTGGGAAGTATAATTCCAATGAATTAAAAGTAGCAGAAGCGGGAGGGGTGATACACCTGAAACATCCTTAGGATTTGGGAAGGATTCTACTTCTCTTTCCATCTCTTAATTCATAATAGCATTTTTAAAATTAGAAATTTAACATGCAGAAAATTTTGGAAAATACAAACATGTACAGAATAAGATAAAAACTGCTTTTAAGCTTGCTACCTGGAGATAAATTGCTGTTAATATATTTAATATATTTTATACCGTTCTTTGTTGTATTTGCCTATGTTTAAATTTTTCTTTACTTTTTTATCACTTTATTTTTTTCAACATAAGTATACTCTTTTATCCCCATCCCCTATTTCCCCCACCCCCCCTGCCCCACAGTTACCTCTAGTAACCAACCACCAGTGTGTTCTCTATAGTTAAGAGTCTATTTCTATTTTCCTTTGCTTGTTTGTTTTGTTTCTTAAATTCCACATATGAGTGAAATCATGTGCTATTTGTATTTTTCTGACGGACTTGTTTTGCTTAGCCTTATTTTCTGTAGCACTATCCACGTTGTTGCAAATGACAAGATTTCATTCTTATGGCTGAATAATAGTCCATTGTGTGTATATATATATATATATATATATATATATATATATATCACATCTTTATCTGTTTGTCTGCTGATGGACACTTGAGCTGCTTCCAGAGTTTGGCTATTGTAAACTGCAATAAACATAGGGGTGCATGTATCCCTTTAAATTAGTGCTTTTGTGATTTTTTTTTTTTTTTTTTTGGTAAATACCCAAAAGTGTGATTTAGGATAGTCTTAGTTTTGATTTTTTTTTTTTTTTTTTAATATTTTGTTTAGTTTAGAGAGAGAGCTCGAGCAGCAGGGAGGGGCAGAGGAAGAGGCAGAGAATCTCAAGCAGACTCCATGCTGAGTGCCGAGCCCAATGCAGGGCTCAGTCTCATGACCCTGAGATAATGACCTGAGCCAAAACCAAGAGTCAGATGCCCCTCTAGTTTTAATCTTTTGAGGAATCTCCATACTGTTTCACAGTGGCTGCACCAGTTTGTATTCCTATCAACAGTGCACGAGGGTTCCTTTTTCCCCATATCCTCACCAACACATGTTGTTTCTTTGCTTAGTCATTCTGACAGGTGTGAGGGGATATCTCATTGTACTTCTGATTTGCATTTCCCTGATGATGAGTCATGATGTTGAGCATCTTTTCATGTGTTTGTTGGCCATTGGTATGTTGTCTTTGGAGAAATGTCTGTTCATATCTTCTGCCCATTTTTTAATTGATTATTTGTTTTTTGGGGTATTGAGTTATATCAGTTCTTTATATATTTTGGATATTAACCCCTCATCAGATCTGTCATTTGCAAATATCTTCTCCCATTCAGTAGGTTGCCCTGTAGCTTTGTTGACTGTTTTCTTCACTGTGCAGAAGCTTTTCATTTTGACGTGGTCCCAACAGTTTACTTTTGCTTTTATTTCCCTTGCCTCAGGAGACCTACTTAGAAGAATATTGCTGTGGCTGTTGTCAGGGAGATTACTGGCTGTGCTCTCCTATAGGAGTTTTATGGTTTCAGGTCTCACATTTAGGTCCTTAATCCATTTTGAGTTTATAATTATGTATGGTGTCAGAAAGTGTTCCAGTTTCACTCTTTTGCATGTAGTTGTCCAGTTTTCCCAGTACTATTTGAGGAGATGGTCTTTTTCAGATTGCATATTCTTGCCTCCTTTGTTGAAGATTAATTGACCATATAATTGTGGATATATTTCTGGGTTTTCTGTTCTATTTCATTGATCTACATGTCTGTATTTATGCCAGTACCATACTGTTTTAATTACTACCACTTTGTAATGTAACTTGAAATCTGGAATTATGCCTCCAGCTTTTTCTTTTTCAAGGTTGCTTTAGCTATTCGGGGTCTTTTGTAGTTCATACAAATTTCAGGATTATTTGTCCTATCTTTGTGAAAAATGCTGTTGGTATTTCGATAGGGTTTGCATTTAATGTGTAGATTGCTTTGGGTAGGATGGACGTTTTAACCATATTTGTTCTTCCAATCCATGAGCACGGGATGTCTTTCCATTTCTTTGCATTTTCTTTTTTTTTTTTTAAGATTTTATTTACTTATTTGAGAGGGATGGAGAGAGAGAGAGAGAGAGCGAGAGCGAGCGTGCGTGTGCACAAAAGCAGGGGGAAGGAGAAGCAGACTCCTCACTGACCAGGGACCCCAATGCAGGGCTCCATCCCAGGACCCTGGGATCATGACCTGAGCTGAAGGCAGACAGATGCCCAACTGACTGAGCCACCCAGGCACCCCACATCTTCTTTTCTTTATTAAAAAAAATAAATTGGGAGTCATCTTATCTATATAATGCATGTCTTTTTTTTTTCATTTTTCATATCATTACACTCTACTAATAAGCTCTTCGTAAAAATAATTTTTAGCATGGCTGTATCACCATCTTTATCTTCTGCTGGCCTGTGTCTTGAGGCTGCATAAGGTTTCCTTCTGAATGCTGGGTATTTTGTTTCACATCAGTCTTTTCTTAGGTCCCCATTTTCCCTGTGTGCCCATCCTTGAATAGAAAGAGCCTATCTTTTAACAACTGTCTCTTTGTGCTTGAATGCTCCTAAAAACTCCCCTCAGATCTGAAGGTCAAATTGATATGCCTAGCCCTGGCTGATTTCTGATGTTGAGCATGTGTGGCTCTGGGGTTGATCTCGGACTGAGTCAGCATTTCCTCTTGATCCTCCTATGAAGATAAGACCCTGTTTTTTTCCGTGTCTCCACCATGATTTTTTGCTGGCCTTGTGTCCTGAGGCAAATGGACTTCCCCAGTCCCTGTTCCCCCTGGGTTTGCAGTCCTGGGTGCAAAGAGGTTCCACTGCCAGCCCAGAGCTTGTTCTCTCTCTCTCTCTCTCTCTTTAAGGTTTATTTTAGAGCATGAGCAGGAGGGGCAGAGGGCAAGGGAGAGAAAATCTCAAGCAGACTCCTCACTAAGTGCAGAGCCCAACACAGGGCTTGATCTCACGACCCTGAGATCACAACCTGAGCTGAAACTAAGAGTTGGATGCTTAACTGACTGAGCCACCCAGGCACCCCTGGTCCCACCACTTCTGAAAGCAGGTCTGGGGCCAGCAGTCCAGCTCCATCCCTCAGAGAGGCAGGATAGGGCCACCCGGGGCCAAAGGTGGGGATAATTCCACAGATAATTAGTAACTACTTGATTTTCCTCATTTGTAGTGCTGTTCTATCTTGGCAGGCTTTATGTGTTGTCATGGATATTTCTGTTGGAAACTGTGGGAGAACAAATGAAGCTGAGTGAGTTGGCTCTCATCCAACAGAGGTGTATACGCTGGGGGATGGGTCTCATTCAGCTCAGTGTTCCCTCTCAGCCTTGGCCCCAGATACTGCCGAGGCTCTGAGATGGCATTCCTGGATGAAGGCACAGATTGGGATGAGTGTGCATTTCTTCGCCATTGGACTAGGGCATAGAAACTTTATCTTTTCCATAGATCACACAGTTCTAGGCTCACCACAGCACCCCCCACTGTTTCTAGCATGTAGTACCATCCCATGGCATGGACTCAGGAGCTTGGGCCGTGCCTACACTTTGCTTGGACCATATCTGTGAAACCAGTCAATTTACTTGGCAATGGTGGTAGAGATGCTACAGTTTGTAGGGATCAGTTTTGCTCTTTGAGTCATCCTTTCTGGCATGATCATTTTTCCTTTGTACCCCCAAATAATCCTGATATTTTTTCCAGAGTTCATATTCTTTCAGGCAAGGAAATGAAGCCTATGCCTAGGCTTGCCAGAGTTCTCATAGCTAGTGTAAGGGGTGCGGTTGGGATGAAAAGCTGGTTTTCCCTGTACCAAGTCTGGTGCTTTGTCTACCATTGTACCAATTCTTCAACCAAACCACTGAATCATTTGCTTTCTGGAAGGCAGTTTCATTGCAGTGGATTTACTCTTTGCTTTATCATTTATCCATTTGACAGGTCTCTGAACCATGATTGCTCCACTTTTAAGAAATATCAACAATGTCACGCTTGATTTACCTGAATGCCAAAGTGCTTTCATGTGTATTGAATAATTGCGGTGTGTGTTTAAGGATTATTCTTAGTGACTCACACCCCCCCCCCTTAATTTCACTCAGGTTAGCATGATTTATTACTCCTGAGGATGGTTGATAAGTAGGTTACCCACTTGAGGGAAGTGTCACCTTTTATGTGGGATGTAGTTTAGGATAAAATTGATGATCAAAACAAATGAAGTTAATTAGGTGAGGGGAAATTAAATAGGTAAATAAGATATTTGGAGTCAGATTTGCACAGAGCTATAAAGATAGCTACAAATTTTGTGATCGTGCCATTTTAAATCAGTTTGGCAGGTGAGTAAGCATTAAAAAGAATTGCAGACATCTGTCTTACTTCTGACTGTTTCTTGGAGTCTTTTTTTCTTGTTTACAAAGAATATTCTTTGAAAAAAGTTAAGAAAATGTTCAAAATGATACAGAAAAAACTAAATTCACTCCTAACCCTGTAATCCAGAGAGAAGTACCCCCCCATGTTTCTTTTTTTTTAATAGTATATGTAACAATTTTTTTTTTTTTTCAGTTAAAACTACATTGTGGACATGTTTCCTGGCTGGACATTAGTAACATCATTTATCCACCCCCATTATTAATGGCTTCATGGTATTCTATTGTATCCATCCTCTCATTAATGAACATTTATAAGCTTTCCCAATTTTTCTCCTTTATAAATATTACAGGGAATGTCCTGTTACATGTACCTACCTTTGTGAACTTACTAAATTCTTAAGAAAATTTTCTAGAAATAGCATCGTTGGACCAAAGGTACACATTTTAAAGTCTTGTGAAACATTTTGCCAAAAAAAGTAACATTAATGTGCACTTCCAGCCGTGTAAAATAATGCTCATTTCCCTGTGTGTTAACTGTCATTGGTTATTATTAATCCTTTTCACTTGGCAGCCTGATAGATTTAAAAAAAGAACCCAGAACTTGATTGGTTTATTTCCACAGTTTTGTATTTCAGTAGTGAGGTTGAACTCTCTCTTTAGCTGAGAGTATTGCTTCTTTTGTGAATTTTCTCCTTAATGTTCTTTGCCTATTTTTCTGTTAGGAAGATCTTCTTTTCAGTGTGTGGAGCTGTTTATATGATAAGAATATTTACCCTCGGGGCGCCTGGGTGGCTCAGTCGTTAAGCGTCTGCCTTCGGCTCAGGTCATGATCCCAGGGTCCTGGGATCGAGCCCCGCATCGGGCTCCCTGCTCAGCGGAGAGCCTGCTTCTCCCTCTCCCACCCCCTCTGCTTGTGTTCCCTCTCTCACTGTGACTCTCTCTGTCAATAAATAAAATCTTTAAAAAAAAAAAAAAAAAAAAAAAAGAATATTTACCCTCAGTGATTTATATAGGACTGCTTTTTCCAGTTTGTATTTTACCTTTAAGTGGACTTGTGGTACAGAAGTTTTATATTACTATGTAGTCACTTGTTTATCTCTTCTTGTCTATGCTTCATTAAAATATTTTGTCTTTTCCCCAGTTTTTAGGACTTAAATCTTTAATCCATCTGAAATTTATTCAGGCAAAGATTGAGGTAGAGCTTTATTTTTTTCCAAACTGTTACGTAGCTGATTGTCCAAATCATCATCTCATTGATTTTTAGCTGCTTTAATGTATATACGCAAAATTATAAACTTCTGTCATATTTCTTTAATGAATGTAACTTTATGTACTATTTTAATATGTAGTAGAGCTAGCTTCATTCAATACGGTTCTTTTCCAGTATTTTTTTGCTTATTATTCTTCCAGATGAACTTTAAGAATACAAATATCCATATTTTTTTTAAACAGTATCAATGTGAGAACTAGGAATTAGATTGTGTTCTCAGAGAAAAGGCATTTGGAGCACATTTCTAGCTAGGAGTTTGACCTTGACATTAGAAATTTGCAAGGTTTGCAGTTCTTGAAAAGAAAAAAGAAAATGGCCCAAGGAATGTGCTCCTCTCACGAGAGGATGTTGGCCTGGAGAATGTGAGGATCCATGTGGTTTAAGTTCTTTCTGTTCTGTAAACAAGAAATGGCAACTGAATTCCGACACTCATGGGACCTTCACTTGGCTCAAGAATTGAACCAGCAATCCTGGGGTCAAGTAACCTTGAAGGTTTTTTTTTTTCCCAGAGTCATTTGAAAACTTCTCAGGAGGAAGATCTGTAGTATTGGCAGGATCTGAGTGAACTCCTGCGCTCTCCTCCTGTAAGTGCACATGAAAAGGTAGTGTCTCTTATTCATCACCCTTCGGTGCCAGAGGTCTGACTGGTTTCCTAGGCACTCGTAAGTCTGTGCTTAAAAAAAGACTCTTAAAATACAGTCTACGTAATTAAAATTAAGCTAACATCTCTAGTAACTGTCTTGTCAGGTCTTCCCACCTGTACTTTCTTTAACCTTGTTTTAGGTCCCACTGTTGGTCAAGTCATTATTAATCCTTTAATATTTTTTAGTTGCCCTGACAGTATTTAATATTTTTTAGTTTTAAAATATCTTCCAGGTGTTTCTGCATGTATTGTATAAAAATGTAACTAGAAGTTAATAGATGAGAGGACTATTTCTCACTGCCATTCTTTTTCCTTGAGTTACTGTATTGTTTCTATTTTAAATCTTTTTCATGTGAATAAAGTCAAAACTTGGAGAGAGAGATGTTACATTTTATTTTATTTTATTTTTTTAAGATTTTATTTATTTAAGAGAGAGAGAGCATGCATGAGCTGGGGGGGAGGGACAGAGGGAGAGGGACAAGCGGACTCCCCTGGGATCTTGACCTGAGCCGAAGGCAGATGCTTAATGACTGAGCCACCCAGGTGCCCCTAGATTTTAAATTTGGGAAATGAAATACCAAGGCTCAGTTCAACCCCAGCCTCACAGTGATTTTTGATATTTCATAAGGGTACGAGTTAGAAGCATATTTAGTACAGAATACCAACATGTATTTTAGAATCTTGCAGAATGCTCTATTTGCAGGTTCTAAGCTCTTTAAATATTGATTAGCGGTGGTATGACTCTGTGGGTTGTTACACCTTGTTTTCAGGGTGTGTATTTATTATCATTCTTCTTTTCTAATACAAACTAAGGTGCTCTAAATGAGGATTCTATTTCATTGGTAGTCCTGGAATCATATGGAGTATTTGTCTTCATGTAGTTATGCCTACAAATTTTCCTGTATTATTTCCCATTTCTTTATATTCTCCTCCTTCTAACTCGGGGTTCTGGCTCAGTGGTAATCATTATAAACATATTAAAATACTTCTATTGTATTCACACACAAATGAAGGGAGAAAACAGACTAGGTTTTGAAGACCAGTAGGTAGCAGTTTACTAGTCTTGTAACCTTGGGAAATGGTTATATTCTCACCTGTCTACTGCAGACCCATGTTGCCAGAGTTTCATATTTTAGTGGATTAACATTTTAGTAGAAGTATGGATGGAACTTGACAGATTATTTGTTGAAAGTTCTCCAGATATTTTCAGTTATAATATAGAAGTTCTATCCTTAAAATTGTGTTAGGTCATAAAGTTTAAGGAACTACAAATATAGAACTGTATAGTGGCATCTCACGCTAGTATAACCAACAGTCCAGTTTGTGCAAGTTAATGAATATTTGAAGTTTAGGGAAGTCTAAATAAAAAATATGTAGCAAAAGGACATGTTATCTTTCTCAGTCTAACTTGTGTAATGACATATGGAATGAAAAATGTTTGTCCAATGATATCCGATATTAGGGCCTCGTGCCTTCAAATTAGCCTCAGTTCTGGTTTCTGAAGACTTTTCTGGTTCATAGATGAATTTTAGGTTCCATATGACCCCTGAATCTCTGAATTCGGTGTATTCCACCTATTTATTGGTTTCAGTAGGTACATTGAAGGCCAGCCACACTCAGCCTTGAATATTGGATTTTAAAACAAAAGTTCCTACGCTTTTAGAAAAAATCAATAAAATCATATTTTAGGGACCTACAATAAAACCTGGAAAAATGAAGATTCTTCACCTCATGTTAAGTGTTAAATGATTGCATCTTTCGAAAACTGTAACCTATTCCGTATGTTTATATAGATAATGCAATTGAAAGCATTCAGTATAGAACCCAGTGTACCCCATGCTCAGTGACTGGCTAGCACAGTGCCCTCTGCATATAGGTGTTCAGTTAATGTTTAAGTGGAGGACTGTCCCCCCAAATCTTTCCTGCCCCTCCAGGCTACCTAGAATTCCAGCTACTGGACAGTATAGTCTTTTGGTCTCTCATAGAAAGTAAAGATTCTCACACAGTGAGTGTGGGCTGGTGAGAAAAGGCCTTCTGGACCCCTGCCCAAGGAGGCCACCTTCCCTGGGGAAGGCTTCTCCCACGGTGACCTTGACTTCCAGGTCACTGAGCTTCCTGGGTAGGGAAGGGACCTCCAAAAGGGAGATGAGATTGGCTCAGCTATCAGTCACAGTTCTGATATGTAGAATTTACTTGGTTTTTCTTTCGAAGAAGTCCTTTATGATACTTGTTCTCATCCTCTGCCCTGTATAATGCTAGTTCCTGGTGACATTATTATAATAACTTCTTTTCCTTTTTGGTGACTCAGGCTTCAGGGGACTCATTGATCTACTTGTCCTCTTGATGTTAGAGTCCAAAAGACTTTTTTCTTTTTTTTTTAAATCATGGATGGGAAGTGAGATGTACCTAAAGTGACCATAGGAATATTTGGGAAAGTTTAGTTTGATTAACAGCTAGTTGTTTAACAAGGGCTTTGGGGGGTGGTTAAAAGTAGAGATTCTGTAGTCAGTGGGCCTGGCTTTGAATCCTGGCAGCATCCCACATACTAGCCCTGAGACCCTGGGCTTGAACTTCTCAGTGCTTCCTCTATTGAGTGGGGATAATGATAGATACCTAGTTCACAGGATTGCATAGTACTTAAGCAGTGGCTGGGACAGACTAAGAGCACAGCTCACCCAGTGGGTGCAGATTACAAGGTGCCCTGCTGGTGTAGTCGGGTAGCTGTGTCCTGTAATTAAATGGGCGCCACGGCTGTTGAACCCCTTTCCTGCCCCCCAGAGGGGACCGCCAATTCTTTCCCACGCACCCTGAGTCCCCAGTGAGAGAGCAGTGATTTGTGTTAGGATTTGTGGTCTCCATATGCAGGCTTTGTTGTATTTGTTTGCTCCAAAGGCTTATTGCTGTGGCATTCAGAATGTGAAATAATAGTTAATGGGGACAAGGGGATTAATGGCAAAATTTAAAATCAGTTAGTGACTAATACCTTAGTGGCCTATGCAGTCTGTATCCTGATATGCAGGGTGGCTATCCTATTAACATTTCTAAGCTGTTTAGAAATCGGCTGGATGCACATTCATTTTTCATCTCTGCTCTTCCATTCAGGAAATATCAGTAGGGTTTAATAATTCCTTGTCATTTCTGGAAAGATAAATCAGATTATAGATTATTAAGGGTTATTTTTCATGTTGATGGTGGATAAACATTAAGAGGCATCCTTGCTGAATGGAGACTGACTTATCGATTATGATCACAGGATTAATGAGACCATTCACATACTTCAATGCTCATGGATTCTTTTCTAGTGTTACTGTAGGTAGATCCAGGAATACTATTAACTATGATTATGTACTGATTATTGAGCACCTGCTATCCCACATGAGCTTCCCAGAGGAGGTATTTTATAGTTGAGGAAATGCAGAGAGGTTGAACAACTGACCCAAGATATTATGGGTTTCAACTCCCAAGCTCATTTTCTTACTTTCATACTTTGCAAATCAAGACTCTTGATACAATTGACTGCTAACAACAACAACAAAAGTTTTTTAGTAAAATCTAGCCTTCCATAGGAGTCTGATCTCTGTGGCAAATTTGGCATTTGAATCCTAGAGTCCAATTTTGAGCTATGGGGGATTAAATTAAATAATGTATATAAAGTATGTGGGGGGACCTGCCACATGGTCAGTGCTTTATCTTCACCTTGGCCTCTAGCATTGGGTGGGGCACCTGTTGAACCTTTTGAAGTCTGCTGGAATATAGCAACCAAGAGAGCAAGCTGGAGTGTCAAATAGGCCTAGGTATGAATATGGCACTCTCCGACTTTGGGCTGTTGATCATGTTGGGGGGATTCTGGTTGCAAACAAGAGACCCTTATTTCTAATTGCCTTATACCAAAGGGAGTTTCTTAAGTCTAGAGGTAGAGCCTGTCCAGAACTGGCTGTTCCAGGTGATACATCTCTCGTCTCTGCTACACTTGATGTTAATCCATCTCTTAACTCATAGCAAGAAGGCTGAAGGACTTCTAGTCATCCATATGCCGATGTGGCACTGTCCAAAGAAAGAAACCAGACTCTTTCTTCTGGGGGCCGTTTCCTAGTAGAAAAGAACATTTTTCCAGAAGCCAGGCTTCTCTTGTGTTTCGGGAACTAGAGTTTGGTCAAATGCCCGTTTCTGAAATAATTGCTAACAAAGTGAAAATAACCTCCCCTTGAAGCACATGGCTTTGTGGGGGAGGAATGGGTAACTGCACAGAACTGAGATCTCGTTAGACAGGAAGGAGGGAAAGGATGCTAATCTCCTCTGCAAGTCTCGATCTCCTTATGTGTAAATGAGGGAGGCTAACACTTAGCTCACATGGTTGTCAAGTGAGACGGGCACCAAAGACCAGCATCAGAACAAGGGATTACCATGCATTTGAAGGTGCAAGAGACCAGGGCCACACGTTCCAGCCTCTACTTAGGCTTATGTACTGAAAGCTGTGCAATTTTAAGCAATCTTGGGCTCTCCTTTTTAATTGTTCAACAGCTGTCTTTTTAGAGGCTGCCATGTGGCGGGCATTGTGCTGGGAGCCACACAGGACTTACCTGTGCCGTATGTGTATATGTGTGTGTGTGTACTATCAGCTAGGACTGTGTGTTTCATAGTGCATCGTATATATTATCCATGGTGCTCACGACAGCACCTCAGAGCAGGTCTTTCCCCCATTGAGGAAATGCACGTAGGAATGTTAAGTGAATATTATCAAGTGCTGGTTGGGGTCAAAACTTACTGTTCTGAACGAGTCCTGCAGGTCAAAGACGGTTTGTCCCTTTCATTAATGGACATTGGAGATCCGTCTGCTTCCCTGGAAAGTTGGTAGCTAAAGTATCTAATGCATTTATAATCTTTAAAATCTGTAACTTCTCTGTTAATGTGAATTTATTATTATGGTTAGTGATAGACGAATAAAAGCACTGATTCGATGAAATCCCTTACCAGCTAATCTATGCTTTTGCTTACTTAAGACATTAAATTTAGTTTATGAAATGTATCAGAAGCAGAGTGTTGTTTCTGAGGAAATCAGTCAATATTAGAAATAACGATTTGATTAACTTTGTTTGGGTCACAAACATGCCATTTCTAACACAGGATACTTCCTAGGAATTAAGATCATAGGGAAAGATCCGATTTAAAAAGTGAGGGGCATCTCAAACATTCGGCTAATAGCACCGCTATTTGATTTAGTCACGTGTACTGCCAGTTTGCCAGGAAGAAAATTCTCTTACTATTTGCCTTATTAGATACATATTCAGAAGTCGAATTAGTAACTGGGTTCTTATCTGTTTCTGGATTTAAAGCACATTTAAAGCATCTGTGTGAGTTAACAAGAAAGATGTTTTTATCTCTTTATCCAGTGTCTCACTGAAGTGACATTTTCTGGGCGGCGGTCAGCACACACGTTTTGTTTTTTTGTTTTGTTTTGTCCCCCCCACCCACCGCCCCATGCCAGAGGGTCACCTTGGGGGAATGATGTGTTGACGTTTTCCATTTTGTTAATGGTAGCATAGTCATTTTTCCTTCCTTTTTTTTTTAAAAAGTGAATTCAGAGCAGGTAGAACGTGCCAGAGCAGACAGGGCCCTCTGGGTGGTAGTAAGGAAGATGGGTTTATTCTAAGAGGCTGGGAAACCATTGGAGAGTTTTAAGATTTTTTTATTTATTCGCCGGGGAGAGAGCATGTGCGTGTGCACAAGCAGGCAGAGGGGCAAAGAGAGAGGGAGAAACAGACTCACTGCTGAGCAAGAAGCCCGATACAGGACTCAGTCCCAGAGGATCATGACCTGAGCTGAAGGCAGATGCTTAACTGACTGTGCCACCCAGGCATCCCGGTATCATAGTCTTTCAATGGAATGGTGACCCTACTTTTTTTTCTTTTTTTTTGGAAAACACACATTTGGAAAGTTAAGGAACAGCTTCGTCCAGAGCAGATGGTGTGCGAGGTGTGAGAATAACCGTTGGCAGGTACTATGGAGAGAAGCCAGTGGGCTCCGGGAGAACTTGTGTGCCTGTTTTATCCTTGGAATAGTGCATTTGTGTGATGTTTTGTATCCTCTTTCAGACGTATGAAAATGGAGGCTTGGGGCCAGTGTTGGGGATATGTTGGTGCATAATAAGTTGGTGCATAATAAATGGGCCAGAGAGACGCTCTCCATGTTGTATCTTCAAACGTACTCTAAACGTCTTGTGTTGGGCCAGCCAGAGTCCTGTCTTTTTGCTGTTCCTATCCTCTCTTTCCTCAGATTTTTGCTCGTATACTGGAAAGAAGCATCTCTCCTCTTCCTTGAGGTTTTCAGTCTATATTTAAGGTTTTTTTTTTTTTTTAAAGATTTTATTTATTTATCTGAGAGAGAGAATGGGAGACAGAGAGCATGAGGGGGGAGGATCAGAGGGAGAAGCAGACTCCCCGCTGAGCAGGGAGCCCAATGCGGGACTCGATCCCGGGACTCCAGGATCATGACCTGAGCTGAAGGCAGTTGCTTAACCAACTGAGGCACCCAGGCGCCCCTATATTTAAGGTTTTGACAATACCTGTGATGTAGGTAGATGCAAGCTGGGGGAAAAAAATTTAATAGTCCAGTAGCAATGGCATTTTCCAACCTCGAACTCATGTTTCTTCTTCGTATTATTATTTTAAGGGTAAATGAGAGAGCCGGCTTGCCCTAAGCTAATTCAGACACACTGTGCTTTTCTAAAAATGAGGTTCTTCCCCAAGCTTCCATCTGAGCAGTGGTTCTGGTGCCTGCTGGTAGAGCAACTTGACCCCTAAAGATAACGTGTGGCCTGAACACCAGTGCTGGTGACTCCACTGGGGCCAATTACCAGTGCTCTGGATGTCGCTGTGATCGGCAGGGAGGCCCTTGTGTTCCTCAGGTAAGACAGAATGTCAGTTTCAGTTACTAATGAGATGAAAGGTCTCTGACAACTCAGTTAGCATTTTAGCCGTAGGCATATTTGGTCAGCTAAGATGCACTCTGGTGTATCAAATAACAAAATTTTCTTTTTTCCTATTTTTTTTTTTTAAAGTACATGGTAGAGGGAGAGAAGTAACTGAGCAGAAAGGATGCATAGGTTTTCTGCCATCACCCAGAAACATTTGACCACAACTTAGGTTGGCCTCAGTCATTTGATCATCAGGCAGATGCATGCACATCCAAAATCTGGAGACCAGGTGATGAGCAATTACTGACGTGAGGAACAACAACAAACACAAAGATCTTTGGTATATGTGCCAAATGGTGTATGCTTAGGGAGTTTCCTTTTCTTGTGAGGCAAAATTGCTTTTTCAGATGACCATGCCCATGGTGGGCCAACTGATTCATTTTCCTACAGTTTGTCCATTATAGTTCGTTCATCATTCTTGGTGATGTAGGCATGAACTCATAAAACAGAATCTAACCTAGCATGGATGAGTACTTCCTTTCAAGTCTTATCTTGTGGGACAAGATAATGATAGTAATAATGAGAAAAATGGTAATCTTTGTAGTGATACTAAAATGTACTCAGTTTATTATGTCCAGGCACTGTTCTGAAGTCTTTACATATACTAATAAGCCTATGAGTTACTATGATTATCCCCATTTTACAGGTGAGGAAACTGAGACGCAGCAAAGTTAAGAATTTTACCCAAACTTACAGTCGACAGAGAGGGTTTCAAACATTGCATCCTAGTTTTTAAAGGTTTTTTTTTTTTCTTTTTTTAAGATTTTGTTTGTCAGAGAGAAAGCGCACAAGCTCGGGAGCGGCAGGCAGAGGGGGAAGCAGGCTCCCCGCTGAGCAAGGAGCCCGATATGGGACTCTGTCCCAGGACCCTGGGATCATGACCCAAGCCAAAGGCAGACATGTTAACCGACTGAACCACCCAGGTCTCCCTAAAATAGTTTTTATTTAGAAAGAGTGAGCAGGGGGAGGGACAGAGGGAGAATCTCCAGCAGACTGCCCACTGGGCATGGAGCCCAACGTGGGGCTCAATCTCACAACCCTGAGATCATGACCTGACCTGAAACCAAGAGTTGGACACTTAACTGAGCCACCCAGGTGCCCCTTGCTTCCCAGTTTTAGATTCTCTATTCTTAACGACTGGACTGTGTTTCCAAAGATTAGATTTTGTTTGAATCTTCTTGGGAGCTGCTAGTATCTCATTCTTAGCAGGCCCAGCCAGTTGCATCCATTTTCTTGCTTGGGTTCTGAAGAACATGGGAAATAAAAGAGTAGAGCAAGTGAGAGATTATGACTCATGTTTATTACCGATTGGGTGGCCCATTCTTCTTGTGGACAGCGTGTTTCCAATAGGAGGAAAGGGCGGAGCTGAGCCCAGCATGCCTACTTATTCCCCCATTTACCAATCTGCTAGGTTAAGCCATGTCCTGGGGGTGCAGAGGAGGAAGGGACACAAAGAGACCTGAGAGAATCCTTCCTAATGGAAACCAGGGATGGGGAAAAGGGGCTCCCTTCTCACTTCAGAGTTAGGAGTTCATCAAGTCTGGAATCTAGCTAAAAGTTAACAATCCCGTTAGAGGGGTTGCCATGATGTTCAGTAATTCTTGTGTGGTTTGGCGGAAAAATCGCATGATGGTATAAATATAGTTGGAATCCTCCTGAGTTCGTATTAAATTGCTGCATATTTCACCTCTCCCTGATTTCTGGAAACTATAAGCGGATCCCTCTGGACCTATGTACTTTTGTTTCTTTTCTCTGTCCTTGAAGTGCTTTTGTCTTTTCCCTTCTGTTTTCAGAGCCATTGCTTACCTGTTTTTCTTACTGACAATGTGACCACTTCTTACGCTTTAGAAGGCATGATTGTGTTAGTGAATATTTTGTGATATAAATTGTAATTCTGTTCATTTAGAAAAGCACCTTAGATCTCAAAGTAGTATTGGAGAGCTCAGCAACAGTATCTAAATAGATTGTTGTGAGAGATAACTTAGTAGATCTTTAGGCTTTACCTTATTGTAATAACCATTTAGGAGTGTTTAAACCTCCAGGGTTGGGGCGCCTGAGTGGGTCAGTCGGTTAAGTGTCTGCCTTCAGCTATGGTCATGATCCCACAGTTCTGGGATTGAGCCCCGCATTGGGCTTTCCACTCAGCAGGGAGTCTGCTTCTCCCTCTCCCCCTCCCCCCATTTATGCTTGTGTTTTCTCTCTCCCTCTCTCTCCCTCCCTCTCTGAAATAATAAAAATTAAAAAAAAATTCCAATGCTACTTTGCAGTATAGACCAGAAGGAATTAGTGGTGAAATTTGTGGTTCTTTTTTAAAGATTTTATTTATTTGAGAGAGAGAGAGCACAAGCAGGGGGAGCAGCAGAGGGAGAGTGAGAAGCAGGCTCCCCACCGAGCAGAGAGCCCAATGTGGGGCTCAATCCCAGGACCCTGAGATCATGACCTGAACTAAAGGCAGACGCTTCACGGACTGAACCACCCATGTGCCCCGAAATTTGTGGTTCTTAAGAGTGGCAGGACAGTGTAGGAGGCCAGATGCTCATTTGTAGGGTGCCCTCTGGAATAGAGTGGGGGAGGCATGTAGGTCACATACTGTTTAATAATAATTATGTATAAATGGTAAAGACGTGTGCTGTCCAAAATTTATAGAAAATGTTTTCTAAAACACATTAAACGTTCTCTTCCTTTTCATGGTTTTCGAATGCTCTTTGGCGTAGAGCTTGAAGGAGAAGCCTTCAGTGCCGTGAAGGAAGTGGGGGGGGGGGGAGAAAGAACCATGTCAGGTAACATGTATTACATTTGACGGTGTGCCTCGGACTGTGCTAGTCACTCTAATCACTGCTCCGGAGGTCTTAACCATTCTACAGATGCAGAATCTTGGGCTTTCAGTAGTGAAGCTAGTTCCCCGTGGTCGTGCAGGTGATGGGGGGTAAAGCTGTGCCCCAGGCTTGGGTGTGAGCACGCCAGGACATCCTCAAGGGTGTTGAATGTGCTTGTATCCTTGTGCTCCTGCATGCAGGGCTCAGCATGTGCCTGGGGCTAGGGAGGTGGCATTTTATGCCAAATAGTTAACTTCATAAGATTCCTATGCTCAAGAGGTTTTCATTCTCACTTGGTGCTCAAAACACAGTGAAGTAAAACCCAGAAGGCTTTGGACTGAAGTAGCCCAGTGCACCGTGGTGGGTTCTAGACGTAGCGAGATCCCCCACCAGCCCTGCCTCTGCTCCTGGGCAGGTGAAGACCTTGTGGGGTGTTGTAGAGAAGAGTTGCCCCCCAGCACCATCCCTGTTGGCTCCTGTAGAAAAACACTAGCCTAGGAAGACAGTCTTCCTTGTTTTTAATTTTTTTGTTTTTGTCTTTGGAACTCTGCCTTCTGCCTGGACACTGTCATCTAGATACCTTCTTTATGTCATCGTATCTTGAAAGGTGACTAAAATGTTGAACTATTACATTACCCTAAAGAAAATAACTAAAATTAATCATGAAAAGCAACTATCTTTTATTTATACTGGAGGAAACACTGAGTGGGGAAAAAAACTTAAATTGCGGCTAACATAAATAGAGAGGGCAGATGTCCCCCTAGTGAGCGTTCTAATACTTTTAAAAATAAATATTTCTAATATTATCCCTAAGGCTATTTGATTTATTTAAAAGAGAATGTTGACTTTAATCTCTCTTCTACATGTGAGTTATAGGAGTTTTCAGACTTGTTACCAAGTTCTTTAATGCTAAATGGCTTTAGAAAAAAGAAAAACAGTCAACAATCACTTGAAATGAATAATAAGTTCTCTCAACATTATGCTAATTTTTTTCCCAAATGGAGGTATTTTAAGGAATCGTCCTTGACAGTAGAGACATAATTCAGTTTTTAAAAAACATGTTTATCTGGAAACCAACTGTAGATTTAGTTCTGCCCCTCATAGATGGCTTAATAGAAGTCAGTTGTATACTGGGATGTTTTCATTTTTTAAAATGATAATCCTAAAACTGTGACTAGTTGTAATTTGAAGTATACTTTTCCTTATATACAAGTTAAATCTGTGGTAATTTTAAGAAGAGCATGATTTTAGCATAATAAATGAGGATCATGAGATTTGTTTATGTAGCTGATTGTTTTGTCTGTGAGCAGCTTTATATCATGAAAATCAAAGAACTGGATATTTTTATTTTTTGCATCATTTTTTCCTGTTTATTTTTTAAGCCGGTTAAATGCCTTGCTGAACAGAGGGGTGTAAAGTGAATTAGAGCTTCTTAAAACTTCGTCGACGTAGGCCCTGAATCAAGACCTGTGGTTTGTAATAGCTGTTGGTTTCAAACAGGAGCCGAGAGTGATGTGTTTCTGTGGTCTGTTAGCCATTCAGCACCACGGTGGGAATGGCTCGTTCAATTGGAAGAACATAGTTTATGGGGGAAAAGAAGACAAAAAACAAAAGCTTTGTCAACGAATGTAGTTCATGTTGATTAGATGTATGTGAATCTATAATGGAGAGCCCAGTTTTAGCATTAGCTGCACATACGGTTTATTAAAATACTTATACCTTTCCTGTATTTTGTTTTACCCACATAAATTCCCTTCCAAGCCAAAACTTGGTTAATCTCTCCATGACATAATACATGGTTATGAATACAGAAGATGCTTTTTCATGTTCCCCAGTGAAGGGAGATGTGTATGGCATTAGACTTTGTAGTCAGGCACTCTGGACCTGACTGCCTTGTTAGGAGGCTTAGGTCCACAACTCCGCAGTCATGGCCTAAGTAGGTCATTGTGTGTTGTCAAGCCTTTTCCACCTCTCCACGCCCTCCCACCCAATCCTACTCTACTTTGGTTTTTAAAGAAGTCACCATGAGTACTGATTTTCTTTGCCGTGGATCAGGGTGGTGATAGACAAATCACTTAGCATCTCTGGGCCTCACATGGGCTTTTTCTCTGAGGTGGTAAGGAGGCCTGTTTTCCCCCATTAGATGCCAAATAAGATGAGGTCTTTTCACTACTGACCCAGTGTTCTATAGCTCATTTCTAATTAACGTTTTTCTAACTTTAGATAGCAACTTCTGTGGTCTACACGATGTCTTACCCTTTGGGATGCTATAACAAAATACCACAGACTGGGTGGCTTTAAGCCACACAATTTATTGCTCACAGTTCTGGAGGCTGGAAGTCTGAGGTTAGGGTGCCAGCATGGTTGGGTGGGGGCTGTCTTCTGGGTCACAGACTTCTCACTCTGTTCTCACATGGTAGAAGGGCTAGGGAGCCTTGTGGCGTGTCTTACAAGGATAATAATCCCATTCATGAGGGCTTCATGTTCATGACCTAAGCACCTCCCAAAGGCCCCACCTTCCAACACCATCACTTGGGCATTAGGATTCCAACATGTGAATTTTGGGGGGACTCAAGCATTTAGACCATACCACATTAGAAAATGTGAACAGAGGAGAGAAAGTTGTGGATGCTAGAGGGATAGGAAATTATGCTTGAATGTACTTCAACACTGAAGACATTTTTGTTGACTGCATCGTCCACAGGATGTTTTGGATACCATACATAACTGATATTTTTATCAGCTTCGCATAGTAGGGTAGGATATTGGAGGAGAAATCTGGGAAGCCTACGTGGAAAGAATGTGAAGATTAAAGAAACACCAGTTTGTAGTTAGGGTATATTTGTTAAGAGGAAATAACCTGTGATAATTCCTATATTCCCATGAAAATTGTAAATTACTGTTTGGTAAGGGACTCCAATTCATTTCAATGCCCCAGAAGTTTTTAATTCTGTGAGAACACATGACTGAATTGGAACTTAGACTGTTTTTAGAGGCTCACAGATTGCTTTATCCATCTTGAAATTCCTTCTTGTGCAACCTTAAATCCATCGGTTGAACAGAATTTTTTGTTTTGGAGAGAGAAGTTTATGGTATAAGTGATCATTTTAGGTATTTAGGTAGCTTTTTCTCTTGGTCTTACCCAGTAATTTGTTATTAGTTATTAATGGACCCCTTTTTGGGTGATTTTTCATACTCTATTTCCATTGGGTGAATTTCTGATTAAGGTTCACTGTATTTTTATGCATGTATCATGGCTAGAACATGCATCATTCAAGTGTAATGGCTATTAGTCTTGCCATTCCCAGCTTGGTGGTCTTATTATTTTTGTTGTTGTTTATACATTCCTTGGAGTGTTCCTTAGGAAGGATATGCCCTTTTTAATGTAACTTGTTTAGAAATTCTACAAATCAAAGCTTCCATTTAAGTACAGCTCTCCTAACTGTTAATAATACCAACTGTAGGAATGTATGTTGGTAAGCATGTTATCTACCAATCAGAGAATTGGGTATTCAACTCTTTCTAAGGTATTAGAAATGCTCTACATGTTCCGTAGACCTTTGCTTTACTCCTCTAGCTAGAACCCCGGGTCATATATCCTACTGGACAGTTCCGTGTGGTTCTCCCACTTAGATAATTACCAGCAAAGTACCAAAAGATGAAAAACTGTCTAAAGTTTCTTTTAAAAGAAGTTCCAGGTAAACTGTCTGACATTTGTAGGAACAATAGCTTTCTGCTCCTACCTTCAAGATCTCCGGAGACTTCTCAGCTCCTAGGAGGAAGATGCTCCCATCTACTGAAAATTTGCCTTGCCTTCTTTTAACAGGAAGACCTACCTCCTGCCCTCTGATGAAGCTGATCCTATAATCTCCAAAGTCCTTGCTTTTTTTCAAGACATTAAATAACCCCAGCCCTACCAGCTACAGCAAACAAATAATTTAAATTGAAAAAAACATGGCGCCCATTTTTTCTTAATCGATTGTGATGGGTTACACTTTAATTCTGTTTTTGCCAGTTTTGTTATTTTGTATGCAGAAGATTTGGTGTTAATTCTTTATTTGAATTACTTTATAAATTATTACATTTGCCGAGAGAGGCAGAGTCATGAATTTAGTCAGTAAAAGTTTATTGTGGACATACAAGATAGTGGGCCTACCGGTCAGTACTACGCATTCGTACATGAAATACTAAGTAACTGACTTCAGGAACCTCATAAGGAATGCACTTAGTGTGCATTTTCCTTGATTAGAGCCACTGACATTTTTTCTAGAACATCCTGAAGTAACCTTAACCTTAGAGTAAAATCCTTTTTCAACAAGAATCAAGTATCCTCCCTGTTTCTGTGCCTTTTCTTCTAAAGATACAACTTCTTATATAATAAGGTTGTGGAATTGGATGGAACCCTCAAAGTGAACCCTTGAACCTTCCCATGTCACTCCCACACATCGTTCATAAACCCTTTGGCTATGTCTAGACAGAATTCACAATACTTCCCAGGAGGTAGTTTTGGCTATTAGTAAATTGTGGTATTTAATTCCTTCATGAGTTCCTTCCCACACAGAGCCTATGAAATATTCAGAAGTTTACATCTGAAGTATCTGTTCAGTGGGAATTGGCTTGTCATCAAATCTCAGGTGTTAAAAAACATTCTTACATGCTCTATATTGGAATGATCGCAAATTTCTTAACTGTGGGGATGAATTAAAATATGTAAATTGAAAGTTGTAAACATACTCATGATTATAAATTAATTTTTTTTTTTTGCTGTGAATATTAAACAGGTGGTAGATTCATGGTTAATATTCTAGGAAATAGAAAACATTTCTAGATAGCCTAATCTTGTTAGATGTATAGAAGTAGAGAATACTTTTTTCAGTCTTTTTTTTTTTTTCATTCAGTAACATTTAGTGGTACCTACTAATTTCTAGACATTGCAATAAATGTAGGGGACTCACAGATGATGTGGTCCCCAGAAACTCACAATTTTGTGATTTTTTTTTTTAATGGTCAAAAATCTAATTTTTCCTTTTTCTTTTTTAAAAAAGATTTAGAGCACATGTGTGCTCTTGTGCATATGAGTGGGGGAAGAGGTAGAGAGGGAGGGGGACAGAATCCCAAGCAGACTGTGCGCTGAGCATGGAGCCTGATGCAGGGCTCAATCTCAGGACTCTGAGATCTTGACCTGAGCCAAAACCAAGAGTCAGATGCTCAACTGACTGAACCACCCAGGTACCCCAAAATCTAGTTAATTTTTAAAAAAGCTTATGGATACTGTGAAAACTGTGTCCTCTACTCTTAATGATTTAGGTGCTTAAAAGCACTAATGTAGCCCTCTTTGGAATTTGGGGTCTTTGAAGAGTCTTGATTCAGTAGCCCAGGCATCCTTTCCAAAATTCTGACTAAATGTTAAAAAGATTAGGTTTTACTATTTGATCTCTTGACTCCAGTCCATATGCATTGACTTTTACGTTTTGTATAGTATATTTATGAAAAGTAGAAAAAAATGATTCTAGAGGGCTGTCCTTTAAACAAGAGGTGTTTTTGTACTTTTAGCCAAAGGCCCATCTCAATTTGGGAAGGTCCCAGTACTGTCAGCCTTCCTGACTTGTCTTCTCCTGGTCATTGATGCACAGTTGTTCTTGAAATCAGGAGTGGGTATTCAGCTAGTAAGGTCAATGAGGATCCATATCACTTCTGGTCTCCTTATCAATCAGATTCTTTATCATGATTGGTTTTATGGTTTCTATAAATTGTAGAGCTGCTTCTCAAAATGGTTTCTAGATATTAACACCAATTCATCTGAATTCATGGCACAGTTCCTCTTTACTAACAAGCAAAGTGGAGATTGTGAACTATTTATTGCCTAGTTGATAAAACATTTGAAAAAGTTTGGGTTTGACTACTGCAATTGCAACGTTGATTTGCTCCCCAAGCGTGTGTGAAGATCCCAAAGCTATGATCATTCATATCATCTAAGTAACAAGGGGTCTAAGAGAAGGATAGATCATTGAGATGCTTTACCATCATCCCTTAAGGCTAGACACCGTGGTCGTTAAAATAGTTTTTAGAGCAAAAGGTAAGGTACAGATGTGCCATGATTTAAACAGACAAATGCTAACTTCTACATGTCAGGTGTATGTATATTTGAGGAAAGCATGAGAAGGAAGCCTTGGTGTTTATCACATACTTATCTTTATCCCAGTGTTGTTTTGCATTATGAGTAGGACTTTCCCAAGCCTATATTCATTCTAGCATATTCTGAGAGTATATGGGGAGTCCATGTACACAAATTTCTCTTCCCCTCCATAGTGTTCTATCATCCATCAATTTTTCAAAATAACAGTAAAACACCAAAAACCTGGTTTACAAATTGGAAAGGTTTATTTCTAATGACCAATTGATGGCTTTCATTAGCTCTGATACAAGGAGGAAAAGAAAGGGTGTAACTTCCGTGTTTCAGGCACTTAGTGGTTCCCATATTAGTTCCCATATTACCTCCCATTAACCTGTAGTGATTATTGTGAGATAGGAGGTCAGTGAATAGCACTGAAATTTTGTATTGGATTCTTTTTATTTGCATCTTTATTATTTTTTTTTCTTGGCAAGTACCAGGAAAGAATTAGGAACTTAGGAAAAAATGCACATGGGGCACATATTTAAAGAGCTAGAACAGAGTCTAAGGAACCAAGCTAGAGTTAGGGGATGAACATTGACTTAGTAAAAGCCTTAGGTATCCACAGATTTGTTCTGTTACTTTATTTTGTAGAGGAGGAAATTTAGGTCTAGGAAAATTAAATGGTTTATCCAAGATGATAAAGATGGTTACTGGTTTAAAAAAAAAAAAAGCTTATCTGAAGTTCTTTGTTAGAATTAAGAATAAGTAACAAAAAGTCCTGAAGATAGCAGGCTGTAAACTCCTTATCCTTAGAGCAGTAAACTAGAGAAAAAGAAGTTACATTGCACTTAGTATAGAAGCATTTGATAGTCGAAGCTTTTCCTAATGGCATGTGGTACTTTGAGATATTGCAAGAGAAAATGTTTTTAGTATGGTCCCTTCCTGAAGGGTCGGGGCGGGGCGGGGGGATGATTGGAGGCCATGTCAGTATCCTTTAATTATTTACTGAGGTGTGCTAGGAGGAGCCCATAGTTCAGAGAAGGAAAATATCAATCTTCGGATAATGGGAATCCTAACCTCTCCCTTGGTCCCTTGGTCTTGGCCTCCTTCTCAACTGTGAGGGTCCATGATGAGGTCCGTGGAACCACCTGCCAGATGAGCTGTTCTGGAGTTCTGTTCTTTTGATCTGTAGCTGCCGGGTATGTCCAGGTAGTAGACTTGCTATTCACCTCAGATCTAGACTAGAGTTGCAGTTGACCTTTGCAGTTATTGGTTTGACTTTGTCTTGAATTGAATAATGATCTATTCTCTAGCATATTTATTAGCATTTGGAAGTTGAGTGTGAAAAACCACAGAAAGGGGTACTAAGCCAATTAGGGTGATTTGGGAGCATCCAGACGAATGATCCTGCTACCTGGGTCAACATCAGCGCTCTTCCCAATCAGACTTTCTTCTTGCCTTCTCTTTTCAGTAGACACTTAAAAATACGAAAGTGTAAAAGACAGATATTTCCTCTATGTGGAAATATGTATATTTTTGCTATTGTTTTTCTTTGGAAAAATGCTTTTGAACCCATGCAATTGGGGGGTCCCCAGCTTTTGACAGTCATACTGCAGTGCACTTGAAGAAGGATCTTAATGTTTCCTTCTTAGCAGTTGCTGCATTATGGAGCATATATACCAAGAAAAGATCTCCTTTTTTTCATCAGGAATTTACTCTGCAAGGTTGCAAAGACTCTGAGGAATAATTAAGATTTAAATATCCCCAGCAGGGAGGGAAGGAGCTTGGATAAAAGAATATCTTTCCCTTTCTCTTTTAGGATTTGGTCATGAGAAGAGATCATTTGGCTTGCTCATTAAGACTGCCATTAATGCTTAAGCACAAAAGAAAGTCACAGGCTTTTGCCAGATATATTTGTTTTCATCTGGTGTTTAATTCTCTGGTATCACAAAGTCATTGAATTCTAGATTTTTTTTTTTTTCCCGAAACTGTAGGAGTTCTCCTGCTGGTAGGTCACCATTGTCATGTTACTATGAAGTATAAAGGGATTAAGAAAATATATAAAACAGATTTTTGCAGAGGAGCAGTGACCTTATGGAAATCAATTCACTCCAAGGCCCCCATGGACTTTTCCTGCAGAGAGTGACCTCCTTTCACTGAAGGGGTTTTTTGAATTTCTGATGTTGCCAATGCTGTAATGATTTACTCAAGTTACTGGTGGAACTCTTTGGGATGTGCAGAAACCCAACTCATACTGGTTTAAAGCAAAATAAAGGAGGGGTGTGTTACTGACTCATGTGATTGAAAGGGCCAGGGAAGGTCTCAGTTCATGCATGGCCAATTCCAGGGATCCAAATGATGCCATTATGACTGGTCCCCTTGGTTCTTGGTTATGCTTTCCTCAGTGTTGGCTTCCGATGCAGATGGGTTTTTCCTCTGACACGGCTAGATGGTCACAGGCAGCTCCAGGCCCACATTCTACTAACTTTGAAACTGGGAGAAAGAGAGAGCTTCACTTTCCTAGTAGTTCCATTGCTGGTATTGAGTCTTGTCGCACCAACTTGGGTCATGTCACCAGGATGGAAACTACTGGTCACAAGTGTGCCCCACAGAGGAGTGGGAGTGCATGATCTATTTTACTCAAATCACTTAGACTGAGAGTCTGAGAGGTGAAGCTCGTTCCAAAGAGGAATATCAAGGTATCTCACCAGAAGGGGCAGCAACTAGTGGGCTATCCAAACAACAGACTGCCACTCCCTTCTCCTTTAAATGTTCCTGTCCATTTGTATTTATGCACAAGGTGGTATTTCAAAATTTAGAAAAAGAACATTTCCACATTTAGTGCTTCTGGTCCAATCCCATAGTTCAAGTGGGGGCTCCCTCCTTGAAAATCATTTATAGTGAAGCTTTTAAGGTATGTTTATCTCCTAAAAACAAAACAGAAAACGAGGGATTGTTTTATTTTAAACATAATTTTTAATAATTTGTTGTTTTTATGTTTTATTAGTACTCGTTAAAGGTAATTAATGTGTGTACTATGATTGGCCCCTTTAGATACCCCTTTGTTTCTGTTGGAATGCCTCTCTGAACTCTGGGGCTTGGGCAGGGCACCCCTCACCATTCACTGAGCAGCCCCGTGAGACAATTTCTACATAGGCTTCGAAAGGCAAACATGCACCTGTTAATGTGGAAATAAAATTCTACTCTCTTTCCATATTGGCCAGGATCATGGAACAGTAAGGATGTAGGGTTGGTTAGCACATGCAGGGAAAGTATATTTCCATTAAAACATAAATAGATGGAGGCCACATTTGTGTCAAAACAAGACTTCTACGAATTGAGGTTCAGGTTTGATGTCAATTGAGTTTTAAATACTGTATCAGAGTGGGAGGGAAACCTCAACCAAGAGAGTTTTGAGAAAACGCAGTGCTGAGTGTGAAGATACATCCACTAATTCTGAATTGGGAAAGCTCTGTTCTCTCTCTTCATGGAATCTCAACAGGTTTGTCCATCAACAGCTGTTGAACATTTGCTTTCATGGTAGAAGCAGCTTTAATCGGAAGTCAGATGACACCCTGAGTGTTTTAGTCTGTTTTCCTTCTTTGCCCTGCTGTTCTGTCACTCTGGATGACCACCATCTGTGCGAGCAGCATTACTGAATTATCTGGAGCTTGTCAGCGCTATTCGTTTTCAGGCAGTTACGTTCACTTTCTGCACACCAGTGTTGTTTATGAAATACTGGAATCCTCAAGTATAACATGAACAGTTTGTACTCACTTTGAAAGTAATGGAAACTCTGTCCCCTTTCATGTTTTTTTGGCTTGGTTATTTATGGCTTTTGTCTTCTTACTATATTAGATTTGGTTTTTGCTCAGAAATAGGATTACACGTGATAATTTTTACTTTTTTTAATTTGTTTTTAATGGTTTCCATGGCTTTTAAAAATTTTGTGGTTTTTTTTGTGGGGTGTTTTTGTTTTTGTATGTATGTATGTATTATTTTTGTTTACACGATTTAATGACCACTGGCTTAATTTGGTAGTTCAGCCAAGCAATGGAGAATTTAAAATACTCGATTACCAATTTTAATGGGCAGTGGATAAAACTTTTTGTCCTCATGACAACCTTATTTCTTGTGGTCCTGTATATTATTTTGCAAGTGATTCTTGGTCCTAATTGAAAGACCTCTTTTGAATTTTATTTTGTTGAGGACTGGCCCTTGTGTAAATGTTGCCTTTACCTACTTTTAATTTGAAAGAGAAGATCTTTAAGTGATTCACAGTTTATCACAAACAGTTTGACAATAAGTTTTTTCTGATTTTTTTTTTTTTTTTCTGTGAGATTGTGTGAGAAGAAGGGAAAGGACAAAGCCCTCAAAACTATTAAATAGTGAAGGAAGAGGAAGCATTTTGAGCTCCTGGAAAAAAATAATTGTGTCTTTAAAATGAGGTTTCTAGCTACAGCTCCACTTTCCTTGGCATTTCCATTTGCTGTGGAATTTAAATTACATGGACTTTCATGTTGAGAGTGCCCACTCTCCTGCCCATTTATTGTGGAAGGGCCCCGGTGAGGGGCAATCTTTGATAAAAAAGAGGTAGTTAATGTAACTACTGGGTAAAAGAAACATTAGAAATGGAGCCCACTCAGATGTCGCAGACCTTTGAGGTGCTGGTGGGTTGGAAGCTTCATTATGTTCAGTTGCACAAGAGACTTCCTCTTTCCAGAGTTGATTACGAAAAGGGACTCAGATGACAGCTTAATAAGCTATCCCTTGCTGCCATTGTAGATAAATCACGAGTGTGCTGCACCATGGGAAGAACACACAAAGGAGAAACATTTTGTAGAACAAAGACCATGCCACAGGGTATTTGGGTAACAGCAGAAAGGTGGATAGAGCCTTGTGGGGATGGAGGGGAGAGACATGGTAGTTTCCAGAGGGGAGCCTGGTTTTGCTAACAACACAGGTGAAAAACAGAATCCAAGCTATCTTAGGTGGGTCTTAAAGGTGAAAACTTACACTGTAATTGACATCTGGAAGGGCTGAGCAAAGGATTAGAGGTTTCTATAATGTTGAAATCTCACCTATAAATCATGATGCTTTGGGATTTTGCTGGATCTGATTACATTAATACAAAGAGGATACGTAATTTGGAAAATCCATTTATTTAAGAAGAGAAATACTGCTTTGGGTTGTGTTTCAGTTATTATTCGACTAAATCATCTTCAAGACAGAAGACATCTCCAAGATACTTTCAACATGAACTGAGGGGTATTTTCTTGGTTTTTATTTTTCCTCATCAGTACTAATCCAAAGAATCCCAGGCAGGAAGTTCTTTTTCTCTATTCATATGAAATTTATTTTTTTGCTCGTAATATGGACTTGACACCATTTGATTGCTAGAAAGGATAGAAAAGGATGTTTTAATATACCTGTATTTGCTCTAAGGAACATGCAAAACAAGGAATGAACCCAATTTTCATGATAAAGAGACTTAAACTGGTTGTGACAGCACCTTAACACTGAGATTTCTAAAAAATCCAATTTGGGTTTTTAAAAGACCTATAAAATGGTAGACATTGAATGTCCTCCTAGGCAATTTTTTAATCCAAAGATTAAGAAATTTGTTGAATTGAGCATTTTTGATAGTTTTTGATTGAGCGTCAGGGATAGGATATCAGAAACCAGGGAAGTTTAAAGTGCCCATTTCCTTTTAGATGAAAGTTTGGGTGAGTACCTTTGCCAGATTAGTGACTTTTCTGTCCAAACCAAGTGTCATTTTCATATCACTCATAACGGATGCCTTTTTTGATTTTCCGTTAAGCTTTGTTTTGCCTAAGACAGCGGTCTTTCATGGATAATACTGACCCAGACTGACTTCTTGTGGGTGATCAGGTCTCACTATTAGTTGGTTTGCCGTGCTGCTGCAACTGGGCATGACCTTGCTTATTATCTCTGTGGCTTGTCCGAGTTACCAGTGTGTGGATGTTAGGAATCTAGTACTTAACAGTTTACAAAGGGCTTCGTATGTTTAACTTAATCTTTATAGTAATCAATGTGACTTAGGGTAGTTTATTTTTTGTATGAGTAAGATCATTGAATCTCCTTGAAGGGGATTATTCCAAGGTTAAGTAGCTAGGAAGTGAGAGACTTGATATTTTAACGTCTCTTGGCTAGACTTTGGTTGATTTTTATTTTTTTATTTACACGTTTTTATTCATTTGATCTATCCAACATTTATTGAAAATCTATACTATTCTAGGTATGATGCTAGACACCACAGATGCAGTAAGAATAAGTCATCATCCTTGTCCCTGAAGAGTGTGGTCTAGGAAGAGAGAGGCCTGGGCTAGAGGTGTGATGGATGCTATGAATTCCCAATGGGGAATTCCATCAGTCTACTTTAAGATTTACAGAGTAAATGATACTTTGACCCTATGGAGGTGTATTTTTTTTCTAGGTGACTGTAACAGCCTTTCCAATAGGTCTCAAGTAGTATTGGGATGAATTAAACTGGATAATAGGTGTGGAGGAGCTCTGCAGATGTCTATTATGTGTGTAGCAGGCTGGGACTACAATTCTAGGTGGCCCATCCCTTCCTGCTCCTCCTCCATCCTGTTCTTTCTTCTGTCACGGTACTGTATTATGTGTATACTCCTGTGTAATCGGTTATCTCCCTCTTCTATCTCCTCAGTGGACTCTGAGTGCTCTGAGGGTGCTTGTTGCAAACAATTTTCAGGATATTTAACCATGTCCAACCTATGTCCACACTAGTAGGGCATTTTATTTTCTCTGCTCGGCCATTGTCTTTTTTTTTTTTTTTTTTACTTATAATACCATCTATTTCATAGTATTTTAGAGTTTATAGATCTTTTATTTCCATGTGTATCAGCTAATGTTTAGGACCCCTACCCTCAAGGGGTCTTCACAGACCATCCTCGTTCATTTCCCTAGGCAGTTCACTGTCCCATATTGTATTTCTCAAACCTCTTCCTTCTCACGCTTAGCTGATAATTTACTTCTTATTTCTTTGAGAAAACAGACCTAGTTGGAAGCAAACGTCCACATCTTCCCTCTACTAAACCAACCAATCTACCAGGAACCCTGTCTCTGCTCCTACCTGAGGCCACTGCCTCCCCCTGCGCTCTTGACAGCTGGAGGTGCACCTGTCCCATCTCTCCCTCAATCCCAAGCTTTTTCCTCTTTACTGGGTCTCTGCAGGATTGTTCCCACCAGCATATAAACATCTGATAAAATATTTCTCAAACATATCAACAATACCTTTCTTAGAACCTTTACTTAGCTCTCTTCATGGCCGGCTCTCCCACGTCATTCAAACAAATGTCATCTTTTGAGAGAGCTCTTCCCTATACAGCCATTTAAAATATCAACTCCCCTTATATCTTTGTCCTAGCTTGCTTTATTTTATTCATATTATTGTCCTGACATTATTGAGAGCAGGAATTTTGACTGTCTCTATCACCTCACTCCATAATGCCCAGAAGAATGCCAGAAATATTACAGAAGCCCCAGAATATTTACTGCCTTAATTCCACATTCCCCTCCTGCTGCTGTACCATTTTTCTGTTCCCCTTTTATAGCACAATTCAAGAATTTTCTATACCCGCATCTCTACTTCCTCTCCTCCCATTCTCTCTTAAATCCCTTCCGTTCTGGATCTCATCCTCACCAGTCTACTGAAATGACACTTGATGAGGCCACCAACGAATGCCACATTGCCAGATGTGATTGTCATCTTTAGCCTTCTTCCCCATTGACGTTGACTTCCCCTTTGCAACCTTATCATACCGATCACTCCCAAGTATTTATCTTCAGCTGTGACATTTGCCCTGACTTCGAGACTCCTGTCTCCAGCTGCCTCCTTGATGTGTCATCTGGATAAAAGTCATCCCAAACCTAATATGTCCCAAACTGACCTCACACCCTTTCCCCTTCCTTGCCTCAAACTGCTTTCCCAGCATTCCCCATTTTAGTACTTGGCGCTGCCATTTAACTCAGATGTTCAGGCCTAAAAGCTTGTAATTGTTCCTTTCTCTATCTACATCTCATTTCCTGTCAATGCTACTTTTTTTTTTTTTCATTTTTATTTTTTTTAAGCAGGCTCCATGCCTAGCACAGGGCTCAAACTCATGATGCTGAAATCAAGAGTCCAATGCTTAACCACCTAGTCCACCCAGGCGCCTCATATTTTAAATTACATTCAGACTGTGGCCACTTCCCACCACTTCCACGGGCAGCACCCCAACAGAAGCCACCACCATCTTCTCCAGCTGCAGTAATAACCTCTCCACTAGAATTGCTGCTCCCAACATAGAAGCCAGAAGGATTCCTTTGAAGTGAAATGAGTCCTGTCACTCCCCTGCTCACAACCCTTCACAGTTCCCATCCTACTTGGACTGAACTCCAAAGCCCTTCCCGTGGCCTGCAAGGGTCCAGCCCCGCCAGGTCTCTGTCCTTCTTCCCTCCTTTCGACCCATCAGCTCCCTCACTCTTTCTCGAGCTCACCAAACCCTTTCCCATTGCAGAATTGTGTTTGCTGCCCTGGAACCTCTGCCTGGAATATTCCACATGCTCACTCGCAACTTGACGTGAGGCCGATTCTGACCAGCCTATAATATAACCCCCCTTCATTATTCTACCCTGTCCTTCTGTATTGTTGACTCTTACCACTGTCTGGTGTTCACTTCCACAACCATTCATTTGCTGATGATTTCTCTCTTCCCCGAGGATTGTGAGCTCCATGGCTGCAGGGACTTGTTCTGTCTTGTTGATGGTAGTAGGTCTTGAACGAGTGAATTTAATCCTTACAAAAATAGGAATGATGAAGCAATAATTATTAGTCTTTTATATTCTGAGCACACTGTCCTGGGTAGTTTGTAAATATATTTTTGGATTAATCTCTCCCAATGACCCTCTAAGGTAGGTGTTCAGTTCATAGATGAAAATACTGAAAATCACAGGGACTAGTAAAGAGAGCTGGGTAGCTGGCATTCAAACTCTGATTTTAGTCCAAAAATAAGGCTTTTTCCACTTAACTTACATTATTTATTATTATAAGTTAATGTGTTTTGGACAACTTATGACAGTTTACTCTTAGGGAATGTTATTTTTTCCACCTAATAGATGAAAACCACGGAGGATCAAGTGATTGTGAATTGCCTGGGGTCATGCAGCCAGGAAGGGCTGATCAAGGGCTTCTGATCCTGGGTTCTGATTGGGCTCTTTCCCTGCAACCACGAAGTTTCTGGAACAGGCATTTGTGTGTCTCACTTTATCTGGGTGGCATTTGTTTGCCATCCATTATGTTTGACCCCCTGTAAACTGGCATTTGTGAATTCAATGCTAAGCTTTCCAAAATCTAGTCCTAAAATTTACATCATGAATTTGCTTCATGTACAAGTTAACCTTTTGCTGATCTCTATAATACTTGTGTAGGCTGAGTGAAAACAACACAAGAGCTGAAATTTGCTACTTCGTTTGTACTCACTATCTACAGCATAAATGTACACAACTCTTATCAGAAAGAGTTTCATGCTCAGATATAATTGGCTGGTTCATTGATTCATTCCCAGGTCAGAGAAAAACCCTCAGCTGAGATACTCCTGATTACAAGGGAAGTGAAGTAAATTACTGGAAGCCTATGAAAATACAGAGGTTTGGCGCCTGGTACACTGGATGGTAATCTCCCTTTCTGTTACAGAATTACATTTATAATTAGCAAGACCAGAATTTAATAGGTTTGTCAGTTACAGAAATAAACTGGAGGCTGAAGCTATAAACTAATATTTCACTGTTCTCCAAAAGCAAATCTGGAAATTCATGGATACATGTTTTATCTATACGTTTTGTGCGATGAACCCTGTATCAATGTGCAAGTAGGGAGATATGTATTAAAACATATCCCAGAAGCAAGATTAAAATAGTTTCTATGAACTTCATTATTCCATGTTCCATGTTTTCGCTGAAAACTATGGTGTTTATTCTCCTGTGGGTGGTATACATACTATGTATCTGTCCAGATGGCTGTTACATTTTTTTTTTTTTAAATATTTTATTTACTTATTTGACAGAGAGAGAGACAGTGAGAGAGGGAACACAAGCAGGGGGAGTGGGAGAGGGAGAAGCAGGCTTCCCGCCTGGCAGGGAGCCCGATGTGGGGCTTGATCCCAGGACCCAGGGATCATGACCTGAGCCGAAGGCAGACACTTAACGACCGAGCCACCCAGGTGCCCCTGTTACATACTTTTTTTTTTTGGATGATTTTGAAAATTGGTCCTTGTGTTATGCACTATAAGAAAAACGCACTTACTGGAGATCATAGAGTTGTATATGTAACACCTAAAGATTAGGGAGGAAGGAAGGAAGTGAGAGAGAGAATGTGTGTGTGTGTGTGTGTGTGTGTGCGCGCGCGTGCACACACGCACGTGCGCGCAAGAAACCATAATATCTGAAATTTGCCTTATCTTGAAATAATAGATATATATTATGGATATGTAGATTCAGATCTTGAAAATTGCCTCTAAAATTACTTATCCATCTTTTCAGTATTCTTAAAATGTAATCTTTTTGGTGTTCTTCCTTAGTGCTGGGATAATTGGTACATAGTAGTTTTCAGGATTTTAATGTGGTTTCTACAGTGCGAGTCTAGTATGGATCTCTGAGAATCTGTACCACTCGCTCACTGTGGCCTCTGCCATTCCTCAGAGAGGAGGAGGCAGACTTCTAATATTCTAAAATATGCACACAGTCTCAACCAATCTATTATGCATGATATGTGCCTATATTTATACTTCTATATGGGTCTTACCTGCTCTGCACAGATACTAAATATTTAAGAGTAGTATGACTAAATATATTTAATTTTTCATGGAAGCATAATATCTCATAAATGGTTTCTACAGTAGGTAACACTCTGGTCTAATTGCAGAATGAATCCTGAGGGGTCAGCCCATCTGGTGCTGTCTTTGGTCTCTTAATACTTTATGCTTGAGCATCAGCCAGGTGACAGGGAGACATGATTGAGTGCTCAATTCCTCTGCTTGTCTCCGCGTTAGATTTTAATGCTTTATATGCAAAGAGGAACATTCATTTTCTGTAATAGGTGTTTCTTTGGTTGTGTTCCACATATAGGTGTGAGAGAGTCAGAATAATACTTATACCCAGCACATACATTAAGATGCATTTTAACAGGACTTTTCTATCTGTGGCAATCTTCAGTGCCAAGTAGGAGTTTCAGATCATTTCAGAGCTGGGAACATAGGCTTCGATTTTATGCATGATATTTTCTAAGTGGAAAAGAGAAACAGATACATATCTGTTGACGTTACTGTTGGTGAATGTATCTGTCAGACTCCATCTCTATCTGGCAGGAAACAGACACTAAGAATGTCTGAAATATGTTCAGTCTTTCTAGATCTGATTTTTTACTTGCAAGTCAATTTTCTTATAATCAAGGTCAAGTTAAAGGCTTAGTTTTTGCAAGCTGTTTCCACTGTTAGACTTCTACATATATGACCTTACATATCATCCAAGCCATTTTTGGCTCTTGAATTCCCTTTATCTTTTTTTAATTCCAAATTTTGTTATATCACAGCTATGAACATATTTCAGAAATTTATTTTCAAAGATCTATGATAGGAATAAAGAAACTTCATTTACCCCATGGTTTCTGGGAAACTTAGATTCTTCTAGGTGATATTTGTTAGAGTAGTTTCAAGGTTGTTTTTTTTTTTTTCCCCACACATTTTGAAATAAAATGTCACTAAAGAATAGATGGGATATGTCCTATCAGGATGCTGGAATGGATTTTTCATGTGGTCTTATGGGTGTATCAGTCCTGACCTACCTCAGTTCTTCTGTAGTTGGGATCTGATCGATTACAGGATTGTACCTGCATCCATAAATTATTGGTGAGATACTCTATTTGTGCTGTTTAGTATACTAGCTTGTGCGTGCATGCATGCGTGTGTGTGTGTATGTAGGTTTCCTCTAGTAATTCAGCAGCTCTAATATTAGGTGACCTTCCCTTGGGGAGGAGGAGATGTATGGGAGGGAACAGTCAACCAGGAAGGAGGGAGTGTATTCCCTAACTGTTGAGAATTGCCTGTGCATGGTGATGGTAAAAAGCAGGCCAACTTTTGCTGGGTTTTATTATAGTTTTGAAGCTCCCTGCAGAGAGTACTGCCTTCTTGTCTGCCCCTGGGGCAGCCCTGTGCCTATGACCTTCCCCCATCTTTGTTCACCGCTGCTCCTATATCTTATTCCTGCCCTTGAGCTTTAGGGTGGCGTGGAAACGTAGGAAAGCAGTGATTGAAGAGGAAGGTGCTCTGCTGAGTTCTAAGAGGACAACTTTATTTTGTCAAGTATTTTAATGAGTTCCAAAGGATATGGCAAATGTCAATACATTAATTCTTTCTACAATAGCCCAGAAAAAGCTTTAGGCTAGTATTATTCCATCTCAGATGTGGAAGTTAAAAAGGTCCATTTTCCTCTTGTGTCCATCTGTCTCACTTAGATTTTTAAGAAAGGACAGAAGAAAAAGCAATCGAGCAGCATTACTTTAGACTGCCCTTTCTTAGCCTAACTTCCGACTATTGACTAAATTTTAATGATTTATTAATGATACATCCCACGTTCTTTCTCATCTCACCTCTTCCTGCTACTCCTCTATCCAAACTAATATGCTTGTTTCAGTATGTTTTTCACTTGATTTTTTAAAAAAAGTTATTTAATTTTAGAGAGCGGGGGTGGGGGCAGAGGGATAGAGAATCTCGAGGAAACTCCAGGCTGAGCACAGAGCCCAATGCAGCGCTCGATCCCCTGATTCTGAGATCAGGACCTGAGCCGAAACCAGGAGTCGGACACTCAAGTGACGCTTCCACTCAGGTGCCCTCACTGGACTTTGTTTTTAACACAGTTCAATCTGCATGTGATAACTTTGCTCACTTTACCTGTAGCCACATTATCAAACATATTTGATAAAAGGAAATTGGAGGATTAGGTTCAGTTTCTGGGTAGATCCCTTAATTTCCCCGGGCAGACTCCTGGTGCAATGGTTTTACGTCAGTGCATGTAGAATTGTGCAGCACGGAGGTTTGAAGATAGGCTTTCAGTCCCATTCCACCCCACCCCAGCTGGGTAACCACGGGCAAGCAATTTACCGTCAGGATGCCTTTTTCTCATCTGTAAAGTAGCTGTAGTAATAGCTCCTACTCATCCTCATAAGCACAATAATAGTACTTAACTCCTAGCGCTCTTCATTTACTCATTCATTGACTGTGTTCTGGGCCAGATGCTGTGCACTGTGATGAGTAGAAGTTACTAAGTAGAACTGACCTAGAACTTCCCTTGATGTGTCATTGAGGAAATGCACGGTACCTGGGACATAGATGCTTTGTGGTCCTTAGCTGTCCCTGGGGAGGAGGTAGTTCTAGCAAATAATAAATGGTAGTTCCTTTCCCTTTTAAAGGCATAGAAAGAATCCATTCATTCTTTTATTCTTCAGATATCCTTTATGAATGCCTACTGTGTGCTGGGCACTAGGGATCAGTATAAACAAGGTAGGCAAAAGCTCTTTGTTCATGGCGTGTACATAATTTTAGGGGAGAAGACAATGAGCAAGAAAACAAGACAATTGCAGAGCATGACCCGTGGTATAAAGGAATGAGAGTGATGAGGCTGGGGTAGGGTGGTAAGCAGCAGAGAGAACGATAAGCTCAGACCTCGATAATGGTTAGGAGCAGGCTTTGCAAAGGTCCAGAAGAAGAACATTTCTGTGAAGGGAAAAACAAGGCAGAAAAGGGCTTTCCACATTTGAAGAAAAGACAGGAGATGTGTATGGCTGGATTGTAATGAGCAACATGGGGAAAGACATGAGAGAGAGTTGTAGAGCTGGAGAAAATAGAGCATGGGCGGCCTGATAGACCATGAGAATGAGTTGACTTGCATGAAGCCTGGGGTGGTGGGAGAGCAGATGAGAGGAACACAGGAGTTAGTAGCAGGAAGTTAGGTATTTGTTTTTTTTTTGCTTTTTGTTTTTTTTTTAAGATTTTATTTATTTTAGAGATACCGTGCACGGGAGAGGAGCAGAGGGAGAAGGAGACCAAGAATCCCAAATACACTCCACGCTGAGCATGGAGCCCAACATGGTGCTCAATCCCAGGACCCTGAGTTCATCACCTGAACCGAAATCAAGAGTCAGACACTTAATTGACTGAGCCCCCAGGCTCCCCAAGGTGTCTGGTTTTAATTACATTGATTGACAGTGCTGGCTATGGAGAGAAGAAACAACGGGAGATGGCAAAATTGGGGGGAATTCAAGGAAGATTTACATTTTGCGTATGCCAAATTCCAAGAGGAATATAGACCTATTAAAATGGGGTCATTATTTGTGACCCTTCATAAGATAAAGGCTTATCTGTACCTTGTTTGATCTTTCTGTTGGTTTCTGCAGCATTCAAGACATTCGTAGATGATTCCAGCTTTTATTTTTTGCCAAGTCTTAGGTTGGTAGGAAGCTAAAATTCCACATCCCTAAAGCTAGCTGCCAGCCTGTGAGGAGAACGGCAGGGTTGGACTCTACTCTGTTGGTTAGAACAGTGCATATCCCAGAGAAGCCAGAGGGTTTCCTTAGAGCTGATTGGTGCACTAAATTTACTGCGCGCTGATGGATTTCCTGATACAGTGTATCAAGATTGAAAAGGTAAAGTTCCTCTCTAATGGAAGTGTTTTTTTTCTACCAGACTGGGCATTGAAAGTCATTGATGAAATGTTTATATATTCAGAGGAAACCTTCTGCCTTGTGCCTTACGTTTGGATGGCTGCCACTTGTGACTGGGAAATTAAGAGGTGTTATGTCTTGATCTTCTCCAACATTTGGGTGTTTCTGTCCAGCTCCCCTTCAGCTGACATTACCCAGGCATGTGCTAAGGCTGCCCTCGTAGCTCATCAGCTCGTATATGCCATTTTGTGTATATACTTCTGCCTGATGGTCATCAGCACCGAGCCTCAGATTACTTCTGTAATAGAAGAGATTAAAAAAAAAAAGTGCTACTATCCTCTTGCATAAAACTACATATAATACATTATATGTTAAAAAAAAAAAAGACGGTAATAGGAAGGGAAAAACAAAGGTGGGGGGAATCGGAGGGGGAGATGAACCATGAGAGACTATGGACTCTGAGAAACAAACTGAGGGTTTTAGAGGGGAGGGGGTGGGGGGAGGGGTTAGCCTGGTGATGGGTATTAAAGAGGGCACGTATTGAATGGAGCACTGGGTGTTATACGCAAACAATGAATCATGGATCACTACATCAAAAACTAATGATGTAATGTATGGTGATTAACATAACATAATAAAATTAAATTAAAACAAAAAAAAAAACACATACACAGCATGAATAGTTAAGGATGCTAATGAGATATCCTTTAGTTTAGATATCCTCTACCATGAAAAGAGGGGGGAAAAGAGGAAGCTAGAGATAGTTTATACAGTAAAAGTGTGAAAGGTACACGTAATTGCTGTCTCTGAATTTCTACCAGAGAGGAATTCTCTCTTCTCCTTTTGTCTTTTCCACAGAACCCTAAAATTCGAGTGCTGGAAGGGACCTGGAAGGATATTCAGTTAACTTACTGGTGAGGAGATGAGGATTGAGCAGTCACACTGGAGTGCAAATGGATCATATCCCTGCCAATAAAAATATTACTCAGGAGGAGAATAGATTTTTTACCCCAGGCTTCTGCAGTGTTGATCCATTGGTGCTTCCCATGCTTCACTGGGCTTTGACATACCCTCTCGCTCTGTGTGTGTGGGAGAGAGATTATGAGTCTTTAGTTTTGCCTCAGTGCCTTTAGTTTCATTGCAAAGCATTATGTCTTTTGGCCAGGAGTCCTGAACTAGTCATTTGGAGAATCTGGTGTACTTCTAGACTTTGATGTCCTGGTTCCTCTCCTTTTCCAAGACTTGTGACC
Organism: Halichoerus grypus; assembly: GCF_964656455.1. Classification (NCBI taxonomy): domain Eukaryota; kingdom Metazoa; phylum Chordata; class Mammalia; order Carnivora; family Phocidae; genus Halichoerus; species Halichoerus grypus. Next base: position 73,837,179 of record NC_135718.1, read on the forward strand.
CTTTTACTGATGTCCAGCTCGGCTTAGACCCCTGAGGTAGCCATGTCTGCCCCTGAGTCACATGATAGGCACCACAAAAGAGAGTTCTTCTGGCACACGTGAACTATTCATGGCCTCCCTTCTGAAATGCTCACCTCAACCCATTCCTTGGTTTCCAGTCTTATGGCCCTCTTCTTGTTGCTTCTGTTGAATGTGATGGTTAGCACCATTTCTCATTCATGATTTTGGTGCAGTTATGAACATTAATATACATGCTTTCTCATACAAATAAACAAGATTTTTCTCTGGGGAATTTATTTAGGAATGGAACTGCCAGGTTGCAAGGCATGCATTTGCAACTTCGATGCCAAATTGTTTCCTAAAATGGTTTTTAACCATTCTCCCATCATACACGTACAGGAGTTCCCAGTTTTCCACATTGGTGCCAACACTTGGTATTGTCAGGCTCTCCCCCCCCCCCCCCCCTCGGCAGTTTAGAGAATATAAAATGGGTTTTATTTCCCTATTAGTCTGTATTTCTCTAATTACTAATGAGATTGAACCTCTTTTCTTATAATTCACCATTTGAATTTCATTTTCTGCCGAGATGCTATTCATGCTTTTTGCCTATTTTTCTATTTTTTTTTCCTCAGTGACTTTTATAAATCCTTTATGTGTGTATTTGTTTCCAGGATGAATTTCAAATATCTTCTCATAGATCTTGGTTTGTTGCTTTACTTTATGGTGATTTTTATTGAATAGAGGTTCTTAATTTTAGTAAAGTTGAATTTCTCAATCTCTTGTGTTCTTTATGTCTTACTTGAGAAATCCTCTTTTATTATAAATTTATACCGATATTCACCCATATTTTCTTCTAAAACTCTGAAAGTTTGCCTTTATAATTTAAATCTTTAATTCTTTTTTAATTTTAATTTTTATTAGAGAGAGAGAGAGAATGAGCAGGGGGAGGGGCAGAAAAGCAGACTCTTCACTGAGTGTGAAGCCTGACACTGGGCTTGATCCCAGGACACTGAGCTAAAGGCAGATGCTTTACCAACTGAGCCACCCAGATGCCCCAAATCTTTAATCCTTAGAATTATTTTTTATGTAGGATAGTATATAGGAACCCAATTTATTTTTTATAAATTATGTATTTAGGATTCTATTCACTCTTACGTTATTACACACTTTAACACTTCAATAAAGGTGCATTATTTTGTATTCTACATTTTTTAGTTGCATTGAGTTATTTTCTGATTCACCTAAGTATTTATAATTATGTTTAGTGCTGCATGAATGGCAGGAGCCATCTAATTGATCAACAGGGAAGGATTATTAATGGAAAAAAATGGCTCATTCTCACTCAGCATATTTTCATGGTTATGTCAAGGTAAATAGCAACACATTAGATTTTCAACAATTTTTACTGCATTCATATTCACAAGTACAAATTTATTGAGCATGTTTTTGCTTGATTATCATTTGATATTATAATTTTATCATCTGTTACCAAATTCTGCACTCACCATTTTTCACAGCATTACATCTCTATCTTACATCTTTTCAGTAATAAGTCATTTGGCAATTGTTGCTAGAATTGGGTTCTTCATGGAGTGTCCTTCCAGTATGGGTTTTCTGTTGTGAGCTCCAGCTGAAGCTTGACTTAACTTGATAAGTGTCTCTTCAGGTGAAGTCTTTATTTTTAAAAAATTTTTTTAGAAGATTTTATTTATTTATTTGACAGAGACAAAGCGAGAGTAGGAACACAAGCAGGGGGAGTGGGAGAGGGAGAAGCAGGCTTTCCGCTGAGCAGGGAGCCCAATGCGGGGCTGGATCCCAGGATCCTGGGATCATGACCTGAGCTGAAGGCAGACACTTAACCACTGAGCATTCTAGGTGCCCCAGATGAAGTCTTTAATGTTGATCAAGGAATGAGTGATCATGGAGGATAGCTCTTCATTCCTGACACTGAGTTGTGTTGTGCATTTCGAATCCATACCTGTCTTACAGGTGTTGCTCTATAAGTAGAGAATCTCAGATGGTTTCTTCACTGATAGGCTTTTGGAGCAGGAATTATCTGGCATTCTCCAAGAGAATTGTACCTCCTGGTAAACATCACCTTTCCTTCTTTCCTTCTTCTTTCCTTCTTTCCTTCTTTTTCCTTCCTTCCTTCCTTCCTTCCTTCCTTCCTTCCTTCCTTCCTTCCTTCCTTCCTTCTTTCTGATTTTATTTATTTGACAGAGAGAAAGCATAAGCAGGAGAAGTGGGAGGCAGAGGCAGAGGGAGAGGCAGAGGGAGAGGGAGAAGCAGGCTCCCCACGGAGCAGGGAGCCCGATGCAGGGCTCGATCCCAGGACCCTGGGATCATGACCTGAGCTGAAGGCAGACGTTTAACAGACTGAGCCACCCAGGTGCCCCACCTTGCCTTCTTTCTTAAAGATGATGACTTTTGCAGTTTTCTTATACACATTGGGGCTGGAACTCACACGAAGCCCCTCTACAGTGATCACAGAGATGGACCTTCTCTCTAGTGCAAATTTGCTCATGTTTTTTATTTATCAATGAAGGCCTTTCCACACTGATTGAGTGCATAGAGTTGCTCTGTCATATGAATTCTTTAGTGTGAATAAAGGTTAGCCTTCTGGCTGATGTCTTCCCCATAATCATTATATTCATATAGTCTTTCCCCTTGTATGGGTTGTCTGGTGTCCTTATAGGTGTGTGCTCTGGCCGAGGGCTTTTCTGTATTCACCACAGTTATAGGATTTCTCTGCACTGTGAAGTCTCTGATGTTATCTAGGGACAGAGTATGCGTTAAAGGCTTTACCACAGACATTCTTAATGTATTTTTACTAGTGTGAATTAAAAAATGTACTTTTTAAAAATTTAATTTAATTTTATTATGTTATGTTAGTCACCATACAGTACATCATTAGTTTTTGATGTAGTGTTCCATGATTCATTGTTTGCGTATAACACCCAGTGCTCCATGCAGTACGTGCCCTCCTTAATACCCGTCACTGGGCTAACCCATCCCTCCACCCCCCTTCCCTCTAAAACCCTCAGTTTGTTTCTCGGAGTCCATAGTCTCTCATGGTTTGTCTCCCCCCTCTGATTTCCCTCCCTTCATTTTTCCCTTCCTTCTCCTAATGTCCTCCATGCTATTCCTTATGTTCCACAAATAAGTGAAACCATGTGATAATTGACCTTTTATGCTTATTTCACTTAGCATAATCGCCAGTCCCATCCATGTTGATGCGAAAGTTGGGTATTCATCCTTTCTGATGGCTGAGTAAAAATGTACTTTTTAGGGCTGAATGATGACTGAAGATTCTTATACCAAGAATATAGTCATAGGGTGTCTCCCTTTCTGAGTTTCCGGGTGGGCATAAAGGTTATATCTGTGGTTGAAGGCTCTCCTGCATTCATTTTATTTATAGGGTTTCTCTCTAGTGTGACAATTTTATTTTTGTCCAGATGTACAACCACAATTTCTGAAATAGCTTTCTGGATTTTTTTTTTTTCATATAATTTGTTAGCAAATCCTGCTGCTTCAACCTTGATAATATGTTCAAATTGCTGTACCTTTAGTAAGGTTCTCAAACATAGGTGTCCACCTGCACTTTGCATGCTTATCAAAGGCACAATTTCAGTTGGCGGATTTGGTTAAATGGCATCAGTAGCCCAACATCATGGTTCAGATTTCATTTACCATGATGTATTAACTGTGAGTAACTGCATAAAGCACAGATTTCACTGCTAGCTCTTGAGTTTATGAATTGCCGTCAAATACATACCAGATGGACGTCATGATCAGTGACCAATCACAGCGCTTCTTTCTAAGCCTGTGGTGATTGGTCACTGCACCTCTGTTCTTCACGTCCCACACAGACCACACCTGGAGCATTCATTACCTCCTCGTCTCCCTGTGAGCAAGGCTTGGGGCGTTTCCGGAACATGGGTAAGTGGGAATTGGCCATCAAAAACGAAAGGGCAGTAAAGAAAAAGTAGGAATGCTGGAAATGAAATTCTGATGGAATGTAAGTGGAATCGTAGAAGCAGTATCGGAGTGTGGGAGTGCGGACAAGGTTGCCCCTTGAGAAACCGTAGATGTACAGCCAGAGGGACTGAGTGAAGGTGACCTTATTGACATAAATGAGGAACATGGTTGTGACAAAGAGGATGGAGATGTCCCAGAAGAAATGACACTGGTTAAGAAATTCACATTAAACTCTGAAAATGCCGGGAATGATCCAAATGGAGGAGTGTGACTGTTTGCCGAGACACGGAGGAGGTGCTCCTTCCAGAAGGAAAGTTACATCATGAGAAGGATAAAGCGGGCCCTGTTCAGACTGCCCTTGATAAGGGTTTTACAAAGAACAAAGACACCTTAATCTGTGTTTTTAATGTTTTAGATTATAGGGGGCTAAATAGTTGACTATTTTTTTCATTTCTTGGTACTTTTATAACTGATGGTTTGGACAAAAATTTTTAAAGCTCATGGAACAATCATAAATAATATTCCCAAAGATTGCTTTGCACGGTCATTTTTATGGTTCTACTAATGAGCAAACTGAGGATAGGCTTTTTTTTTTTTTTAATGAATGAATATAAACTTGGTACAAGACCAAAAATAGGAGCTTTTTTTTTTCTTAACTCATTTGTTCCGATAACCACATATTTGCTGTAAGAAAAACATACTAGCGATAACATTTTATTTGGCCATTTGCCAGAAAAGCCAGATGTGATGATGATGTATAGGGAGACAAACTTGTGACCACTTACCACAGTTCTGGAATATAGGAGGCACTCAATAAATGCAGCATGTGTCTACAATTGGCTCACTTCGGTCCACCTACACTGCTACACCTTCATCTGAATCACCTTCCTCTCCCCTGATTGGCTGAAGTCACCCCCTTTAGGTCAATCTGCTTCCTCCTTGTTTCCCTGCAGTGTACTAAATCCACACTTCCCATTCCAGTGGACTTCCCATTCTCTCAGTAGAAGCCAAGAATCTGACATTGGGCTCAAGGCCTTTCATGATCTGGTCCCACCTATTACCTCGCACCCTCCTCCCTCTGACTACTCTGTTCCAGCCACAAGGACATCCTCTGTTTTCTTGAACATGCTGGATGCTCTCCTGCCTTGGGGACTTTCATTGGCCATCCCTCAACTTGCAGTCCCCATTCTCCTTCCCTGCTTCAAGTCTTGCTCGGAAGTCATCCCCTCAATGAGGCCTGACAATTCTATTCATAATTTCAACCTTCCCACCACAGGGGCACTCCTGATCCCCCTTATACTGTTCCATTTTTTTCCACAGAACTTTTTGCCTTTAATGTAGTTTACAAGTTTGTTGTGTTTTTGTTTATATTCTCCCTCTTCCCCTACCAGAATGCAGGCCTAATGAGTTCAGGGATCTTCGATTTATACAGTGATTTATCTCAAGTGCTTAGGACATATCCTATTACATATTAGATCCTCAGTAAATATTTATTAAATGATAAATGAATGTCTGAAAGAAGCTACGGCTGTTGTTTGATAATTATTTCCCATGTTATACTATTCCAGCAGACTTGGCAGCATTTGTTCTGGAAATCATGTCTTATTTACTCATCATAGAATTGCCTGGAATGCAGCATTAATCTCTGTTCTAAAGAGTTGTCAGGTCACAGGAAGAGTACAAGAGCCTTTAACAAAAAAAATTTAATCCAGCGTATATTTATGGAGCATTTACTATATCTAAATTGGATGATGTGATTGCTTTGGGTTTTAACTGAAGTGCTTTTCTCTTTTTCTTTTTAGAGAGCATGTGCATGTGCATGGGGAGGGGAGGGGCAAATAAAGAGAGAGAAGGAGAGAGAAAGAATCCCAAGCAGGCTTCATGTTCAGTGCGAAGCCCACGGTGGGGCTTGATCCCATGAGATCACGACGGAGCTGAAATCAAGAGTCCAGTGCCTAACCAGCTGAGCCACCCAAGCATCCCAAAACACTTATTTTCAATGGACACCTGGTTTCTATGGAATTCAATCTGACCTGCTTGACCAGTAGCCATAGGATGCAATACATATAGTGAGCTTTTTGAGTTGGAGCCAATTGTGGAAAAATTATTAAGACCTAACCGTGGGAGAAGACAAGTTACAGAAGGTCTAGATGTGGATAAACATTTCAAAAGACAAGCATTATAAGCATCTAAGAAAAGTCCCTGGTGTGATTTGAGGGACTTTTTAATGACCTGAGTTATGAAGAACATTTCTTGACTTTTCAAGAGGACAGTATGTTTGATTTGCTTAGATTGCATATGGAAAGAGTTGTAACCAAAGTTTTATTACGTTTATAGGGAAATGAGGGACTAGACTGCTTTTTTTCCCCCAAGTAATCCCATTGGGTTTTATATTGATGCCACAGATGCTTACAATCCATTAAAATTTGTCATAAATATAATAGGATCAGCAATTTTCCTCAAATACTGCCCTATTTCCTGGCTGAATATAACCAGAAAATCACTTAATGGGATCATACCATGCTAGCTTTAATTGGAAAGGTAGGGTCTTACCTTGGCAATTCTTTTTTTTTTTTTTTAAAGATTTTATTTATTTATTTGACAGAGAGAGACACAGTGAGAGAGAGAGCACAAGCAGGGGGAGTGGGAGAGGGAGAAGCAGGCTTCCCCGCAGAGCAGGGAGCCCGATGTGGGGCTCAATTCCAGGACCCTGGGATCATGACCTGAGCCGAAGGCAGACGCTTAACGACTGAGCCACCCAGGCACCCCTACCTTGGCAATTCTAAAAAGCAATTCAATTTGTCAGCATGGCAACACATATTTATGAGCAATCATAAAGTGGATTAAGATAATCCTTTACTGAGTATGTTATATTTGCCCAGTGTGGTGGTAGGCACTGTAATTTAATAATGTCATTATGCATTCAGTTATTTAAACTGAAGGAATATAGTGGTGTAGGAGCACGAAACAAAGAAACTGATGCAGCCTGGGGGGTCAGGGAAGGCCCACCTCAGGAATGGATGCTTGAGTTAAGATTTGAAAGATGAATATGTCTTAACTAGAGGAGGGAGAAAGGGTTTAATAGTATGTGCAAAGTCCTGTAGGAGCACAGGAATGAATGAACGAAGGAAGGAAGGTTGGTTGGAGGAAATGTCAGGCTGGTACTTTTCTATGCGGTGTGGGGCCTTGTAGACTAGAGTTTTTTGGTCTTTTTCCTTAGAGCAATGGGAAGCCATTAAAAGATTTTAAGCCAGGAAGCATTACAGTCAGGTTGATGGGGTGACCATTGGAAGGGAGTTTGCAGTGTGGAAAACTATTCATTGGGTTTTGAAGATAATAACCAAGAGATGATGGTAGCTGGTGTGGTGAGAAATTGATGGATTTGAAATTGCTGGATTTGGCATAGAATCCATAGGACCTTGGGGATCATAAGCCAGATAGCACTCTCGCTGAAGTGCTATTTATCTTCACAAAGTTCATGAAGTTTCTCCTAGAATATTTTTTTTTTTTACATTTTATTTTATTCTAAATTTGTAAAACAAAACAAAACAAAAAGACAAAAAACAAAAAGTAGTAACTTTATTTTTTCCAGTTTGTTTTATATAAAATGGGCAATGGTGTAAGTTCAGGTATTTCCAGGAAAGTTCTAGTATCTTTTCATGCTAGTCATTCACCTTTAACTAACAGACTTTGAAATTAAAAAAATGAAATAATAGAATGTAGGCAGAATATACTTTTGTAGCATTTTGGTTATGGGATAGGATTTCTTGTAAGTTGAATCAGAATTTGTAGCCCTGGGTACTAGACCTAAGACATGAGGACTCTACATTACTGAATACTGAAAGGTTAATATTGGAGGAAGAATATACTTCCTCCAATATTAACAAAAACAGAGAATACTGAAAGGTTAATATCGGAGGAAGAATATACTTCCTCCAATATTAACAAAAACAAAGAATACTGAAAGGTTAATATTGGAGGAAGATTTTAGTTCTTATGGACTAAGGCTGGAAAAGTGGTGGCCATTGTGTGCATTTTGGCACTCTGGTACACCACTGACACATGGAATTAAAATGTGAAGACTGGAAATGAGACATTAGGAGCCTGGACCTCAGGCCAGGTGGCAGAGACTAATTCAGAAGCCTTATGACCCAAGAGACACACTTTAACCTATAGCCTTATTGTTCTGTTACCTTAATAGTGTTAACTCTCTGGATCCCATCAGTATGAGGCTGTGCTTAGTCTCTGTTCTTAGAATAGAAAAGATATTTCATGTATGTGTATGTGTGTATCTAGATCCGTATGCACACATGTATATGTTGGCAAAAACCAGATTTACTGCACATGGGTTATAAGAAAAAAGCTACTTACCGAGACTTTTCCAATGCATAGTCAGTAGGCTGTCAAACCAGAGTGGTTCTGGAGAAAAATGATGCTTCGAGATGAATGATAGGTTAATTAAAGGGGACTGGCAGGTATTTATGAATTGGTGTTTGGTCCATCCAATGCTGTGAGTATATTTTAGTTTCTGTCAGAAAGAAACCCTCTGCTTACTGGAATGTAAAATAAAAACTGCTCCCAGGTAAACTAGAAAAAGCCTTATAAGTACGTCAGGCTAGGTTCTATCATTCAAAGTGGAATCGTGATTGAACGTCGTATTTAGCCTCTCTCCTTGGTGATGTGGCAGAGCGCTTTTGAACTTCATGTTGCTTTGTGGCCAGACACTCCATCACACAGTAATCTAGTGTTAAGGCACTAGATTAAAGGGACACTTGGCACAAGTGAGTTGGTTTTATAAGCTTAGTAGGGCAGTTCAGTATATTATTTATATTGGTTCCCTTCCCTAACATGGTTGGTATGGACCACATATTAATGAGCATCTCCACGTGTGCTCTCATTTCTGGTTCTGTCCAAAGTATACACTTGCTTTAATATTCAGCTGTTACTGATTGCCTCCAAGCTCTTGTAAGAGACTGCTCACCTGTCTCCTGGGATCTCTGTCCTTTCTGGGACCCATTGGGCATCCTAGCTCCTCAAATCCACTGGTTGAAAATGTAGAATCAGCCCCACCCAAGCCCAGCAGAACCAGAATCTGCACTTCAGCAGGTGATTGGATGCACATTAAAGATTGAGAAGTACTTTTCTAGATAACAAATGTAGTAAAAGAATCAGTTGAGCCTCTAGAAGCAGCGTGGGGCCGAGGACTTTGAGATTCAGATAAATTAGGTTGAATGACCAGTTCTTAGACATATGTATGATCAGCCCTCTCTGTGAGCAACAAGTTACCTTGAGCCTCATTGTCCTCATCTGTCTATGTATGGATGATCTTTACATCACAGGATGTGGTGAAGAATAAATCAGTTAATGCCAGGACCGACATACACTATACTTCTTGGCAAATGTGATGTGCCCCCTCTTCTTTTGGGGGCTTCCTGAGTATCACGTTATTCTCGCCTGTCCTATACCTTTCTATTTTCTCTTAATTCTCATTCTCAAACCGTCTTTAATGAGTGCATTAAAGTAATTATTTACTAAATGGAATTTAGATGGTCTCCAACATCCAGAGGAGCCCATTTTACCCAAGAGTGCAGTTTGCATGCTCGAGTTAGTTCCAGAGGGTGAGTAAGACAAGATAGTAAAAGACTGGGGGGATTTGGTAAGGCAATGAGCACATCAACACAATTTGGTTCTTTGTTATTAGGCTCCACATGTGGAAAACAAAATATCTTTGATTTTGCAGATTATATAAGCAACAAAAACCCTTCATTATTTTTATTATAGCCATGCTGAGCATGAATTAATATTCAGATGTACTTGTTATATGAAAATAATGCTATTTTTTTTTTTTTAGCGGATGACTTCTTAAATGTAACAATTGAATGTTCGCTGGAAATTAATGAGCACCTGGAGGGAGAGTTGGGAGGTGATTATTAAGAGATTGGACTTTGGGCGCCTGGGTGGCTCAGTCGTTAAGCGTCTGCCTTCGGCTCAGGTCATGGTCCCAGGGTCCTGGGATCGAGTCCCGCATCGGGCTCCCTGCTCTGCGGAAGCCTGCTTCTCCCTCTCCCACTCCCCCTGCTTGTGTTCCTGCTCTCGCTATGTCTCTCTCTGTCAAAAAAATAAATAAAATCTTTAAAAAAAAAAAAAAAAAAAAAAAAAAAGAGATTGGACTTTGCCTGTGACTGGTGCTGGAAGCCAGCTATTCGGTATTGCTGCACCGTATAGGAAAGAAAACAAATACTTAACATTATAAAGGTTTTAAATGCAGATTGGAGTTGTACTTTTCCATTTGACACAGAATATTCTTTGGGTCAACCCAAAAGGCTTGTTTTCTGCTTTTGAATTTTTATCACATCTCCTCACCCCCACTCTGCCGTTCTTCCATGATGAGGGTCTTCTAGGTTATACTTGATTGTCCCTTTTCTCTCCCATTCTAATTAAAGGGGTCAATGAATATATTTGTTTTTTGACTGCTTTAAGTGTCAAGTGGTTAGACTGTTTAGACAGTGGCTACTTAGAACTTGTTAAAGTGAGATATTTTGTTTAAAAATGACAATGCTATCTCCCACTTACTGTCTGTTGAGCGCCTTCTGCATATCAGTCTCTGTGTGACTCGTTTACCTTGTCCTTTTAGAGATTCAGTGCTTTGGCTAGCATCTTTAACCTGCGGATGGCTGAGCCAGGATGGCAGTCCAGCTCGAGCTGTCGCTGGGTCTCAAGTCCGTGCTTCTTGCAGTCCTCATGCTGCCTACACTGAGTTGTCCCATGTATCATCTTTCCCCTGGCATAACTTGCCCTGTAATGCTGCTTAGTTAATTGGAAACCAGCGTGGATTTCACAGGACTGAACTAGCAGATCCTCTCTCTCTCTGCACATTTTTAAGCACCCAAGGGTCCTTTGAAATGTGAACAGTGTGTGGATGAGCTGAGATGACTTTTCAGATCGATTTGAACCCAGGTGTTCTGTTCTTGACCTGGCTTCCTGTGCTGGTTTTGGAGTGCTGTGTGCACCTGCTGTTGGAACTGGTGCTGGTCCCGATGACACTTGATATCAGACAATTTCTTGGTAATTTTGATGATTAAAACTGTGTGCGAGCGTGCTAACATGGAGATTCTGTATTTTACCGTTGCTCGTGTGGGTTGCCTCTGGGGATCAGTAATGATAGTGAGGAAGCTGTTGACTGCCTGAGTGGCAATCAGCTCTTTCTCCCCCTTCCACCTTACCTTTTTTACAAGGGAAAATTCTCAAGGGATTGATTTTGTCTGATTTTTCTTTTTTTTGTGGGGGTGGGGACAGTTGTTGTTACATTTTTCTCCGATTTTTAATAGGCGCTAAAGTAAGTCTTCTAGGTCTGATTTAGACTGTCTAGTCATGTCAAACCTCATTTTCTTTTTCTCTTTTCCTCCCCCTCTGCAGGATGACGAGGTGGTTCTGCAGTGCACCGCAACCATCCACAAAGAACAACAGAAACTGTGTTTGGCCGCAGAAGGGTTTGGCAACCGACTTTGTTTCTTGGAGTCCACTTCGAATTCCAAGGTGGGATAAAGCCTTTTGAGGCCTTTCAAGTATTCGGGTTTTACTAGCGGTATTGGAGTTATTCATGGACGTTCTGTTCTTGTGTGTGGAACAGATAAACTGAAGGGGATTTGAAAAATGTGCTTACCATTTGTTAAGCAAATTTCTAGTTGAGCCTCTACTTTTTGCAAGTCAGAGAAGATTGTTGACAGAAATGAGACCGAGCTCTCACCCCCCATGGCGTTTATATTTTAGTGGAAAAGTAAACAAGTAAATAAGTGGTGTGATTTTGGAACTCAGGGCTATGGAGAAAGCAGAATAATAGGGTATAGAGTGATGGGGCAAGGACTCACCCTTTCACAAAGGATATTTGGGGAAGGCTGTCTGAGGCAGTGACACTTGAGCAATCTGGAATGAAGTGAGAGAGAGAGTGAGCAGTCCTGAGTATTCTGGAACATTGCAGAAAGAGGAACCACGTAATGTAGGGGCCCCTAGTTAGTTCTCCTCAACTGGGACTGGTCACGGAGAGCTTCAAGGCATGGCCAGGAGTTGAGGTTTTGCTCTAGGATGAAGGGAGGCCATTGGAACCGGTGAGTGGTGCAATTTGATGTAGACATTGCAAAGATTATCTTGGCTCTTACGTGATGGAGGATGTTGAGAGAGCAAGCATGGAAGCAGGGAGATGGAAATCTGGATGGGAGCTGCTGGTTCTTCGGACTAGAGTGATGGTGGGGGACTTGGGGGAGATTGACAGCATGCCTTGGGGACGTACACGATGTGCTGAAAGATCCGACTGTGTGGAAGAAGGGAAAGAGGAAGATGTCTCATGGGTAGGAAGTCAACCAGAAATCAGTCCATGTAGTCATCTTTTCTGTAGCACTTTTTGGTCTATGGAGTCCTTTGACAGACAGTCTCATTCAGCTGCTGCTGTAAGAGTGTGTATAGTTCTTGCTGTCAAATTCATTGTACAGGTGGGGACGTGGGAAGCTAATAGAGGTCAGGTACTATGCCTAAAAGGCTTAATGTGATTCGAAGCCACAGTATTAGCAATGGGTTTTTCACACTTACACCTTGGCCTTTTGGCTTCAAATCCCTGATTCTTTCCTTTATACCACAATACCTCTTTGGTTATTCTGTGAAAAAATACTGAGCAATGTATACATATGATTCATTTATTATAATAATTCAATGCCAGGTAACATGATTAACATTGTAATAGTGGGTGGCAAAACATTATGTGTTTTATAGCCTGGGTTAGATTTATTTTTGATTCGACAAGTATTTATTGAGCATTCTCTTTGTACAAATTACGGTGATAGGTGTTACTTGTGAAAAGTATTCTTAAGAGGAAGATATTAAGCATTTTAACATTGAGCACATTCCCTGTGGTTTCTGATATTCTGTAGTGCCTAGAACCAGGCACCATTTAGCTGGCTGGTTTTTGATTTTCACATTATGTTGAACGCTGTGCTGGCTATTGTTCTCTTGTTCCTTTAATGTAAGAGCTGTTTTCCAATACTAAAAGCAAATGCTTCTGATTTGTGGTAGGCATATCATGCGGCAATCAAGGCGTTGATTAGGGCTAGGCATCCGTTTAAACGGGTTCCTTTCTAGGAGGGTCACTTGACAGTCTCATTGTTAACTGATGATGATCTAGCAAACTGACCATTTTGACCGTTTTTGTTGTCATCCTATTTTATTCTTTTCTAGCATCTTTGAAAATTTGCATGTAGGATGAGATACTGAGAATGTTGATCAAGCATAGAATGAATAGCAATTGAAGTTCAGTAAACCTATTTGAACTTTTTTTTTTTTGTAAGTTCTTACAACATAAATACACTCTTATTCAAAAATCCCCTACTATGTCATTGTTTTTTTTTTTTTTTTTTTTTTTTTTTTTCCATAGTTCTATTTGCTTTTGTTGTCCCTGTGCTATATTTCTTTCCTGTATTTCTCAGCTGGCTGAAATGCTGCTTGTCCTTCAAAGCCTATTTCAAATAGTCCCTCTTCTGGGTTGCTTTTTTCCGAGATCCCTGACTTCTGTTCTCTGCCCTTCTTAAGTGCTTTGTTTATACTTCTGTTATGTTGGCAGTTGGGCTTAATTCTGTATAATACCTGCACCACTTTCTCACCTGCTCTCAGATACATACACCAGCTTCTGAATTCCCTGAGAACCAGAGCATATCTCATTTATTTTCTTATCTCTTATTGCTTAGTACCAGGCACAGTGCCTTGAACCAGTAAGTCATCCACAAAATTAAGTGGATCATTAAGTTTGAAAGGGGACCACCATTCTTAGCCCAATTATATCTTTTATAGACTTTTAATTTTCTCTAATTACAGAGAGTCAAAACTCTGGATCTCAGTTCATGTTTAAAATATGTAAGCCTGGGGGCACCTGGGTGGCTCAGTCATTGAGTGTCTGCCTTTGGTTTGGGTCATGATCCCGGGGTCCTGGGATCAAGCCCTGCAGTGGGCCCCCTGCTCAGCAGGGAGCCTGCTTCGCCCTCTCCCACTTCCCCTGCTTGTGTTCCCTCTCTCATTTTCTCTCTGTCAAATAAATAAATAAATTAAATCTTTAAAAAAAAAAAAAATGTAAGCCTGGGTCCAGATGTGTTTTGTGCAGATATATCTGGATTTGAGTTTCATTGGTGGAAAATGGGAGATGGCCCCTCTTCCCCCGCCCCAAGTTTGTTGTCTTCTGCATTTATTAAAAAGGTGGAGAGAACAAAGTTATTGGGGGCAGTGAGTAGTCAGTCACTGTAAATTATATACGTGTTCCTGGAAATGATCCCAGAAATGTCTTAAGCTACAGAATCTTTTTTTTTTTTTTTTTTTTTTTTTAAGATTTTTTTTATTTATTTATTTGAGAGAGAGAGAATGAGAGACAGAGAGCATGAGAGGGAGGAGTGTCAGAGGGAGAAGCAGACTCCCTGCTGAGCAGAGAGCCTGATGCGGGACTCGATCCCAGGACTCCAGGATCATGACCTGAGCCGAAGGCAGTCGCTTAACCAACTGAGCCACCCAGGCGCCCTTAAGCTACAGAATCTTTTAATCAAAGGCAGGACTGACTTTTTCAGAAGACTGTTTCATGTTCCTGGACAGCTCTTCATGCAGATTTCTGCCTGAAAGAGGATGGTTCATAACTCCAGCATAGGTTTTCCTGTAGAACGTGCAAACATCAAACCTGACGATATGTTTCAGTTAGTCATTTGTAAATTATGATCATGGATACTTTGCATTCTTTATATGAATGACTTTTCATTTTCTGTCTTTTATGATGGGGACGTTGGACTTTTGCTTTTAGGAACCTAGTGCCTTTCAGACAGACTGTCCTTGTTATCATTAAAATTTTGAGGGGAGATGAGAAGTTATCAGAGAAGCATAGGTTCTCATATCCGCTAATCCTGACATAAAAGCAGTCAGGGCCTGGAAGATAGCAGAACCCCACATGCACAGACAACGTAGGATCTAGAGTAAACTAGATGACATGTAATCCCCACATAGGGTGTCCAGACGTGTATTGCAGAAAGTGGAGGAAAGGCAGCCTGGTTTCTGTCGTGTCCAAAAATCGGTTACACGTACTCCCGGAGGACATGGTGGGCCAGTGTGGAAACAGCAGCTGAAACCAGGAGGGGACAAGGGAGGCATGGTAAAGATGAACCAGTGTTTCTGGAGCAGTCTTGGCCTATGACTTTTGAAACGAACCTGTTAAAACCTCCTTCTAGACAGGCCTTGCTTTGAGGAGAAATGATTGAGAATCGAGTATGGATTGAGCAGGAGCAAAGGATAGAGAAGTATCAGGTAAGGGGGAGGGAGGGAAACAGAGCCGAGAAATCTCATAAAAGAATGGTTGTGTTTTGAATACTGGGTGAAAGCAGAAGAATATGTTACTCTAGAGCCATATAGCTACAGAAGCTATACTGACCCACCCTGCTTTTCTATGAGAAAGTTCCTTCCAGTTTTATCTGTTTATCTGCTGTGTCTTTATTGCCTGTAGACGTAATTCTGCTCCTGGTTGGTGTTTCCCTTTTTACTTTCTATAAATATATACCTACGTATACTGCACATACCATACTATATACATATAATTATACCATATGTTATATACATATAATTATACAAAATATAAACCATTATATATACATACATGTATAATTTATACATACTATATATAATGATACTATACATGTATACATATAATTATACTATATATAAAACCATTATGTATACCTTATAATTATATGTAATTATGTGTAACTTATGTATAATAATGAGTGGAGTAATCTAATTTAAATTTATTTACATAATTATTTGCAGTTATCTTTTACATGTAATGTATATATGTATATGTAATTTTATATGTCAAAGAGACAGAACAAGGAGCATAATAGTATTTATAGGCAATATAAGTCCACCAGACTTAAAACTGTTACATGATGTTCCAAAATGAACTAAAAGAAATTCAGAGAAGAGAGCTGCTCTGAGGGAATAGCATAGATTATAAACTCAAAAAAGGTGAGTAGAGAAGAAAAAGATTTGAAAAGAGCTGAAAGCTAACAGGGCGGAATTAAAAATCACAGAGAAACTAACTTTAGAAATGGAGACTGAACTAGAAAGGACACGAGAGTGTATAAACCCATGGGTAGGGCACCTGGGTGGCTCAGATGGTTAAGCGTCTGCCTTCAGCTCAGGTCATGATCCCAGGGTCCTGGGATCGAGTCCCGCATCGGGCTCCCTGTTCAGCGGGGAGCCTGCTTCTCCCTCTGCCTCTCTCTCTGTGTCTCTTATGAATAAATAAATAAAATCTTTTAAAAAAATAATAAACCCATGGGTAATGCCTTAAGAATAATAGAAGATGGAAAAGTGAAAACTTGAAAATATATATATATTATGTATATAAGCATATATTATATATATATATATCCAAAATATATATATATATATACAAAGGAAATGAAGAGATAAAAGCACGTGGGGAAACTTCCAGGTTCCTGTCCAGCATGTCAGACGCTTGGAGGTTACCACTCTGTCCTAACAAGTAAAAGGTTGGGCAAAGTGAAAAATCAACAACCCTTCTTAGATCCATGAGGTCACAGGGCAAACTTGTACCCCCCCCAAATTGAAGAGACTGACAGGCAGGTGCAGAGAATCACAGCTCACGTGAGTAGCAACCGCTGCAGGAGCCAGTGCTGGGTGGGGAAACCTGAATTGGAACTGATGAGTTGCTGGAGGCTCAGTGTGGACAACTCTAAGAGTTAGAAAATCCAGGGGGATCCAGCTGTGCATGGGGACCCACGCTTTTGGGAGTCTTACCTCCTGGGGTTCTACCAGGTTCTCACAGCAAATGTTGGAGAAAAATTTCTTGTGCTTCTGCCAGGGAGAGGGGAAAAAGAATCATTTTGAAATAATCCAGAGTATTATGTTCTTAACAAGGTCTGCCCTCCAGAGAGACTGTTTTGCCAGAACGCAACCTGCTGGGATTGTATCAGTGAGTAACCTAACTGGACGAAAGGAAATACCCAAGTCCAGCCCACTCTTGCCATCCTGTCCCACCTAAGGTGGGTGGAAACTGAGAAACCTGTGAAGTTCACAATCCAGAGGCACAGGCTCACTGAGAGAACGAGACTTAATAGAACCATAAAACACTTCCTCCTCCCATACCTTACCATCGCATTACTAAAGGCTTGTTTACTGCAATTCCCTTTACCCAAAACATCCTGTGTGTCTATCAAGAAAAATATCACATACTAAAAGGCAACAAACACTGTTGGAAGAGACAGAGCAGGGATCAGAACTAGACTCAGATATGGCAGCAGTGTGGGAATTATCAGACCAGGAATTTAAAACAACTATGATTAATATGCTAAAGGCTCCAGTTCATAAAATAGACAGCCTGCAAAAACAGATGGGCAATGTAAGCAGAGATGGAATTCAAAGAAAGAAAATGCTGGAGAACAAAAACACTGACAGAAATTAAGAATGCCTTTGGTGGCTTATTATTAGACTGGACTCGGCTGAGCAAAGAATCTGAGTTTGAGGATATCACCATAGAAACCTCCAAAACTGAAAAGTAAAGGAAAATAAAAAAGGATTGGATTAAAAAAAAAAAAAGACAGAATATTCAAGAACTGTAGGACAACTACAAAAGAGCTCTAGAAACATGAAGGAATAAGAAGAAATATTTGAAACAATAATGACTGAGAATTTCTGCAAGTTCATGTCCTACATCTAACCACAGATCCAGGAAGTTAAGATAACACCAAGAAGGATGAATGCAAAAACCCCACTACATATAGGCATATCATTTTCAAGGTACAGAAAATTAAAGGTAAAGAAAAAATCCTGAAAGAAGCTAGAGGAAAAAACAACTTACCTATAAAAGAGAAAAATAAGAATCACATCCAGTTTTTTAGAAACTATGGAAGCAAGAAGAGAATGAAATATTTAAAATGTTGGGAGGGAAAAGCTATCAACCTAGAATTCTGTTTCATACAAAATTGCCCTTTAAGAGTGAAGGAGAGAGGACTTTCTCAGAAATCGAAGAAATCTGTTGCCAGTAGACTTGACTTAGAAGAAATGTTGAAAAAAGCTCTTCAGCAAGAAGGAAGCTCAGAAACTTGAGTTTATGTAAAGGAAGGAAGGAAGCATTGGCGAAGGTAACATTAAAATTTTTTATTTTTCTTATTTTTAATTGATATAACAGATAAAAGTTTGCTCAGAGTAATAACAGCAACGCTGTATTTGCCTGTGTATGCTTACGTACAAGTGAAATGAATAACAGCAATGCTACAAAGGATGAGAGGGATGAATTAGGGTTATTTTGTTATAAGGTATGTCCACTATCCATGGAATATGAGCATAATGTTACTTGAAAGCGGATTTGGATTAGTTGTGAATGCATATTGCAGACTCTAAGAAAACCACTTTTTAAAAGTAAACCAAAAAAAGTAAAACTTATATGTAAAGGAGAGAAAATAAAATCATGTGAAATGTTCAGTTAAAGCCAGTAAAGGCAGAAAAAGAATGGAAGACAAAAGTGGAAACAAAGAATAACGGCAACAAATAGAAAACATAAACTAATATGGTAGATCTTAATCCACTTACGTCAATAATTACTTTGAACATTAGTGGTTTAAATGCATCAATTAAAAGACAGAGCTTGTCAGACTGGATCAAAAATGACACCCACCTGTTTCTTGCCTACAGGAAACTTACCTCAAATATAAAGACACAGGTTAAAAGCAAATGGTTGGAGAAAGATATATCATGCTAACAATAATAAAGAAGTAGGAATAGCAGGCTTCAAGGTAAGGAAAGTTATCAGGGATTAAGAAGGGCATTACACGATTATAAAGGAATCTGTTCTCGTAACAATCCTTAACATGTATGTGTCTAACAACAGAGCATCAAAGCATGTGAGGCAAAAACTGAAAGGACTACAAGGAAAAATAAATGAATCCATTGTCTCAGGTGGACACTTCAACACCCCTTTATCAGAAATGGGGAGACCTAAAAGGCAGAAAATTAGTAAGGGCGTAGTTGAACTACACAACACTATCAATCAACTGGATATAATGGGCATGCATGGTTTACTTCACCCAGCAATAGCAGAATACACATTTTTCTCAAGCTCATATGGACACATTCACCAAGATAGACCATATTCTGGGCCATAACATACAACTTAACAAATTTAAAAGAACAGAAATCCTACAATATCTGATCTCAGACAACACCTGAATTAAAATAGAAAGGTAAAAAATGTCAAGATACTTGGAGATTAACATGCTTTTAAATAACACATGGTTAATAAACCTATGATAAAGAATATATTTTGAACTAAATGAAAATGAAATCACAACCTATCAAAATTTGTGAGCTGCAGCAAAAGCAGTGTTTAGGGGGGAAATGTAAAGTACTGAGTGCATCTATTGAAAAAGAGGAAGATCTAAAATCAATAATCTAAACTCCCATCTTAGGAAACTAGAAAGAGAAGAACAAATTAAATCCAAAGAAAGCAGAAGAAAAGAAAGAGAATTAGAGCAGAAATACATGAAATTGAAAACAGAAAATCAAAGAAAATCAATAAAAAAAGCCATTTAATTGAAAAGATCAATGAAATCAATAAGCTTCTAGCCAGGCTAATTAAGAAAAAAAAAGAGAATACAAATTACTAATATCAGAAACAAGAGACATCACTATAGATCCCATGAACATTAAGTAGATAATAAAGCAATATTATAAATCTGTGCCCACAGATTTCATAAACTAGGTGAAATGGACCAATTCCTTGAAAGACACAATCTGCCAAAATGCACAGAAGAAGTTACAGACAATCTGAATAGGCTTATAGTATTAAATTGAATCAACAGTTAATAACTTTCCATACTAAAAGCAACAGGCCCAGATGGATTCACTTGTGAATTCTATCAGACATTTAAAGAAGAAACTATATGGGTTAATGATAATCTCTTTCAGAGGATAGAAGCAAAAGAAATACTTCTTAACTCATTCTCTGAGGCCAAGATTACTCTAAGATCAAAACCTGACAAATACAAGAAAAAAAAAACAAAACTACAGACCAATACCTCTCATAAACATAAATGTAAATAAAATTATTAACAAATTGAATCAAACAGTGTATAAAAAGAATTATATGCCATGACCACATAGGATTTATTATCCCAGGTAAGCAAGGCTGGTTCAAATTCAAAAATCAACCCCTATAAAGGAAAAAAGGAAAAATCACAGGATCATATTATTAGGTACAGAAATAGCATTTGACAAAATCCAACATCCATTTATGATAAAAACCCTCAGTAAACTAGGCGTAGAGGGGAACTTTCTCAACTTCATGAAGACTATAGAAAATCTATAGCTAACATCTTAGTAGTGAGAAGCTTGAAGTTTTCTTACTAAGATCAGAAACAGAGGCTATGGACTCTGAGAAACAAACTGAGGGTTCTAGAGAGGAGGGGGGTAGGGGATGGGTTAGTCTGGTGATGGGTATTAAAGAGGGCACGTTCTGCATGGAGCACTGGGTGTTATACGCAAACAATGAATCATGGAACACTACATCAAAAACTAATGATGTAATGCATGGTGATTAACATTAACATAATAATAATAAAAAAAAAGAAACAAGCCGCTCTCACCACTGATTTTCAACATTATGCTGGAAGTATTAGCTAATGCAATGAGATAAAGAGAAGGGGCACCTGAGTGGCTCAGTCAGTTAAGGTCTGCCTTCGGCTCAGGTCATGATCCTGGGGTGCTGGGATCGAGCCCTGCATCAGGCTCCCTGCTCAGTGGCGTGTCTGCTTCTCCCTCTGCACCAACCCTGTGCTTGTGCACTCTCTTTCTCTCTCTCTCTTTTTTTTTTAAAGATTTTATTTATTTATTTGACAGAGAGAGAGATAGCGAGAGCAGGAACACAAGCAGGGGGAATGGGAGAGAGAGAAGGAGGCTTCTTGCCGAGCAGGGAGCCCGATGTGGCACTCGGTCCTAGGACCCTGGGATCATGACCTGAGCCGAAGGCAGACGCTTAACGACTGAGCCACCCAGGCGCCCTGCACTCTCTTTCTCAAATAAAATCTTAAAAAATAAGAGAAGTAAAAGGCATACAGGTGGGGAAGGAAGAAATATAACTGTTTGCAGATGGTCTGCTTATCTATGTAGAAAATCTGAAAGAATCAACTAAATAAGCAGTTATAGCAATGTTGCAGGATACAAATTTAATATACAAAAGTCAGCTGCTTTCCTGAATACCAGCAATGAGCAACTAGAATTTGAAATTTAAAACACAATACCTTGGAGTGCCTGGGTGGCTTAGTCTGTTAAGTGTCTGCCTTAGGCTCAGGTCATGATCCCAGCATCTTGGGATCAAGCCCTGCATCAGGCTCCTTGCTTAGCGGGGAGCCTGCTTCTCCCTCTGCCCCTTTCTCTGCTCATGCTTTCTTGCTCGGTCTCTCTCTCAAATAAATAAAATCTTAAAATAAAATAAAAAACACAATACCATTTATCTTAGAATGCAAAAAAAAAAAAAAAAAACCTTAGTTATAAACCTAAGAAAATATTACAAGATCTGTAAGATAAAAACTATAAAACTCAGGTGAGAGATAGCAAAGAAGAGCTAAATAAATGCAGAGATATTCTATGTTCATGAATAGGAAGACTCAGTATTATCAAAATGTTAGTTCTGTCAGACTTGATCTGTAGATTTAATGCAATGCCTATCAAAATCCCAGCAAGTTATTTTGCAGATATTGACAAACTGTTTTTGAAGTTTATTTGGAGCATCCAAAGACCCAGAATAGACAGCATAATATTGAAGGAGAAAATGAAGTTGTCTTAAAAACTAGAGGATTAAAGATTGACAGTGTGATCTTGGTGAAAGAATATACCAGTAGATCAGTGGAACAGAATAGAGTCCAGAAATAGACTGACAAATACAGTCACTGATTTTTGTCAAAAGAACAAAAGGAATACAATGGAACAAAGGCAGTCTTTCTAACAAGTGGTACTGGAATAACTGGACACCTTAGTGCAAAAAAAAAAAAAATCTAGACAGACATGATACCCTTCACAAAAATTAACTCGAAATGGATCGTAGACTTTAAAATACAAAACTATAAGATCCTAGAAAATAACATAATAGAAAACCTAGGTAATGTTGGATATGGTGATGACTTTTTAGATAAAACAGCAAATGTACAACCCATGAAAGAATAAGTTAGTAAGCTGGACTTCATTAAAATTAGAAACCTGTGTTCTGGGGAAGACAATGTCAAAAGAATGAGAAGATTAGCCTTAGACTGGGAGAAAAAACTTGCAAAAGATACTTCTAATAAAGGACTGTTAACCAAAATATCGAAAGAACTCTTAGAAATCAAAAGTAAGAAATAAACTGATTAACAAATGGGCCAAAGACCTTAACAAGCACCTCACCAAAGAAGATCTCTATATGACAAATCAGCACATGAAAAAATGCAGCACATGATATATCATTAGGACAGTGCAAATGAAAACGAGATACCACTAGACCTATTAGAATGGCCAGATTCCAGAACACTGACAACACCAAATGCTGGTGAGCATGTGGAGCAATGGGAATTCTCACTTATGGTCTGTGAGAATGGGGAATGGTTCAGCCACTTTGGAAGACAGTTTGGTGGTTTCTTACAAAACTAAGTATACTCTTACCACAATCCAGTGATTGTGCTCCTTGGTACTTACCCAAAGGAGTTGTAAAACTTACATACACACAAAAACTTGCACATAGTTATTTATAGAAGCTTTATTTGTAATTGCCAAAACTTGGAAGCAATCAAGATATCCTTCAGTAAGTGAATGGATAAATAAACTGTGCTATATACAGATGATGGAATATTATTCATCATTAAAAAGAAATGAACTATCAAGCCGCAAAAGGACATGAAGAAAATTTAAATACCTGCTAATGAGTGAAAGAGGCCAATCTGAAAAGGCTATGAACTGTATGATTCTTGCTATATTACATTCTGGAACAGAAAGAACTCTAGAGACCGTGAAAAGATCAGTGGTTGCCAAGGGTTAGGGAGGACAGGAAGGGTGAAAAGGTGGAACATGGAGGATTTTTAGAACAGCAAATTTATTCTGTATGATAGTATAATGATGGATACATGTCATATATTTGTCAAAATTCATAAGATGTACAGCACCAAGAGTAAACCCTAATGTAAACTATGGACTTTGGGCAATTAAATGCATCGGTGTCATAACAAATGTACCACTGTGGTGGGGGATGTTAGTAATGGGGAAGGCTGTGCAGATGTGCAGGCAGAGAGTGTATGGGAAAATACCTGTACCTTCCATGCAGTTTTGCTGTGAACCTAAATCTGTAAGAAATAGTCTGTTTATGGGGGCTCCTGGGTGGCTCAGTTGGTTGAGCGTCTGACTCTTGATCTCAGCTCAGGTCTTCATCTCGGGGTTGTGAGTTCAAGCCTCGTGTTGGGCTCCATACTGGGCGTGGAGCCTACTTAAAGAAAAAAAGAAGAAAAAAAGTCTATAAAAAAGAACAACAGAACATGTTAGAAGAACATCTAATGTACTTATAATAAAAGACCCTGGGAAGAATACGAAAGCTCAGGAACACTTGCTTGAAACTACACAAAGAAAATGCATAGTGCATACCTCGGAAAACCAACTTCTTAGCTGGCCAGGACAGATTATTTTAGCAAACTATATTCATTAAAGGTAAAGAAAAAAAAATCTGTTGAATCCAGGCAAAAAGGCAAGTCACTTTTAAAAGAGGTCACGTTGTCATCAGATTTTATAACACCAGTGCTTTATGCCAAGTGAAAATGGAGTAATATATCAAGAAACTCAAGGAAATCTGAGTCAAGGGTTCCAGCCAAACTGACTTTTCATGGAAAAGCCAGAAACAAACTATTATGAATGTGAAAAAATTTGGGGATATTGTTTCCGTGAGCCCTTCTTTAGGAATTTACTGGAGAATGAGCTCCAGTAGAGACTCTGGCAGGAGGACTGGTTGGAAGCAAGCAATGAGCATTTATTCAAGTTGTTGAGGCTCATGATTTTGAAGGAGAGAGCATCACGAGAAGTGGGTCTATGTTCAACACTGTGAAGTTGGTAGACTACCAAAAATGGGAGAAGAGTGAGGGGAGTTTGCAAAAATTATATTAAACTTTCATGTAAGTAACTGTAAGTGGACTTGACTGACCTATTAAAATAAGAACTTAAAATTTTAGGATTGATTAGCAAAGGCAAGTGTGACATTATATCTACTGAAACAGATACAGAAAGTACAAATAAAAGGATGGACAAGGATATACTAAGAAGCACAAATAAAAATAGAGTTTCTCAAACTCATTATTGGATAAGGCATAATTCAGACCAAAAGCCTTGAAAAGAGACAAGGATATCTAATAATTTTAAGGGGTATACTTCTCAGTGAAGATTACATAGGTATATGCACCCAGTAACAGAAACCACTTCCACAAACCAAAAACTATAGATGCCAAGAGAATAGAGTACAAATTAATAATAGAGGAGATATAACACACTTCAGGTAGAAAAAATAAGTAAAATGCTTAGTATAAAAGCTCACTGAGGTCGACCTTATAAAGACATGTCAAGACTTGAACCTCAGAGTATACGTTTTTAAAACGTTCACATAAAACATTAAAGAATATTGACCATATCTTAGGTCACACACACATACACAAAAACAGTAAATTCCAAAGAGCAGCAATAATATAAACATCAGTCTAAAGAAATAAAACTAGAAATTGATTTTCCAAAAAAAAAAAAAAGCCAAAACCCAACTAAAGTCCCTTCTACGTAAGAATTAACAAGTCACAGTATTAAGTGTTGAGTGAACGTAGAAGTATCAAATAAAACTGAAGAATTTCTTGAACACAGAATGAATACGTGATGTTGTAGAATATGTGGGACACAGCTAAGGAAGCTATGAGAAGAGAGGTTTTAGCATCAAATGTATATATCAATAAAAACAAAAAAAATAGGGGCGCCTGGGTGACTCAGTTGGTTAAGTGACTGCCTTTGGCTCAGGTCATGATCCTGGAGTCCCAGGATGGAGTCCTGCATGGGGCTTCCTGCTCAGCGGGGAGTCTCCTTCTCCCTCTGACCCTCCTCCCTCTTGTGCTCTCTCTCTTTCTCTCTTATTCTTTCTCTCAAATAAATAAAAAAATCTTAAAAAAAATAAATGAATCAACCACATTAAAAACTAGAAAAAAAACAAACAAAAGAAAGCAACAGGATGGAATTAACAAAATAAAAAGGAAATGGATGCGTTAAAGATTGGTTCTTTGAAAAAAAAAATCAATAGGCAAACCACTAATTCAATCAAAAAGAAAGCACAAATATTCAAATATTAAAAGTTTCATAAAGGTAGGAGGGGATAATGATAGAAACAGAGGAAATTAAATCATAAGAGACCATTTGCTCAATTATATGCAAGTGGATTTGAGGATCTTCATGAAATGAATCACTTTTTAGAAAAAATTAAATTTACCACAGAAAGTCTAAACAGGATAATTATCAGATAAATAAAGCAGTAAAAGAATTTTCTGACAGGAAATACACTAGAGTCAGATTATCCCTTAGGTATATTATTCAAATTCTAAAGCCTAAGAAAGAAAACCTCCACATTTATTTCATCAAGTAAGTTATAAAATGGATTCTAAAAATCTTTAAAAAATTACTTTGGAAAATTATTGATCAGTTTCACTTAATGAATATTGATACAGAAATCTGAAATAAAATATTTTTTTAAAGAAACCAATGTTGCATTAAAACAAACATCATGACCAAGTAGTTTGTTCCAGGAATCCAAGAGTGGCTCAATATAAAAAAAAATATATATATAATTAGTAATTTCTTCATATTAGTAGTGCTAAGGAGAAAAACCTTTTGGACATCTCTGAAGATAGGGAAAAGTCACTTGACAAAATTCAGAGTGTATGTTTCAGAAGCTAATAAAAATAGGAGTTGGTGGATAGCTTCACTAATGTTATTTTACAAACACAGACTTGAAAAGTCAATACTTTATTTACAGGGGATCACTCATCAGAATTAGGCATAAGTTAAGGATATTCATTATCTCTCTGTTGTCCATGTGTGTGTTGGAGGCTTGAGCCAATGTAATTAGACCTAGAGATTTAAGCTTGGATATGAAGAGACAGTTGCAGATGACTTGATGATCTAGCTAAAAGTCCGAAGAAAATCAGTGGAAAAACTACTGCAAAATGGATTTATGAGAGAAATCCATAAAATAGGTGGTTATAAAAATGAAGGTATCAATAGCCTTCATGTATATTGTCCAGTTAGAAAGGATATTGAAACATACGCATGTATGGAATGATACTTGGCGTGCCCACACATATATGTGTGTACGAGTTTAAGTGTATATTAACTTAGAATCAGTAATAGTCTTAGGTCAATCTTTTGTCAAATAGTCATGAAGTCTCCCAAAAGAGAAAATTTATTAAAAAAAAATTCTTAATGATCTTATTGTGACAAGCATAGTTTTCTGGTGTTACTCTTTGTGGACTCAGGGCAGAGATGAATAAGAATTTTTAAGATCTGTCTCAGCCTAATACTTCAGTGCTACTGTATTTCTAAGACTGGTCCATATCCACCGCATGTATTAAAACAACACTGTTGATTTTTTTATCAGGCTTCCAAAAAGGAAGTTGAGCCTTGTCAATAGAACAATCTCAAAAGCTCTTTCCATTTCTTCTAATTTCTCTGGCATCACTTTAATTAAAAGTGTGTTTTTCCTTAATGGAACATGATAGAGCAATATTTTATCTTCAGTGACTTCTCATTTCAGGATATTATTCACCACTATAAATAATGCATTAGGATATTAATGATGCATAATAGTTGTGATATTCCAGATGAACTGTTCTTCTTATTCAAGTGAAAATTTTTGAATAATAAAAATGTCAGTATAAAATAAATGCTGGATGAAGTAAGGAAGATCCACTTTAAAAATAAAGTTTATGAGACATTTTAAGCAACAGATGGTAGTTTCTCAATGTGTTTCCTCTGAAGATTAATATAATTATAGGAAAATAAATATTAACATTGTTTTTTATTTACTTTATTATGATTTTCACAGAATTTTGCTTTGGGCAAAAGGGAGGAAAAAGGCCAATGTGGTTGTGAAAGAACATAAATGATCAGTAGCCATGTTTGTTTCTCAAAATCCTTGTGTTTTAGTTATATAATTATTTCTTTGCCAATACTTTAAGAGGAAAACAAAGGCAATGGTAAGTGTGGCAGAAAGGAAACATCCTAATTTTGAATATCCAGTTGACGGAGACTCAACGATTGAGTACTTACACAAAGTTCTGCTGGAATGGAAGCATCGTGCGGAAATGCCTAACAATTTTTAGCCAGTTATTTATGGCCAGAGTAGAACTATTCGTTAACTTGTAATTTGTAAGCTGTGTGGAAATGGTTGTTCTTAGTGTCTTACATATACGTTGATGCTGCTACCCGGTTAGGAAAGGGTGGTGATACAAAAGGACAAAGATGACATAATTGAAATCCCCCAAGTAGGAAGCATTCTATGGGATACTTGAATAATACCACAATGATAGATTGTCTTAGGAGCTATGGATTCATTCTTGGAATCTTTTAAAGACTTTAAAGAATTCTCATTATAGTCAAAACTGAGCTTCTGATTCCCCATTATGTTTCTTGAAATAAAAACTTGAGAAAACCCTGAAATCTAAGACTGGAAAACAATCTAAAATCTGGGAGAGAAATCTACTAGTTATAAGGCAGGTGGTACCAGTTGGAGAAAAACCTACCTGGAGTTCACTTCGACACACATAGGTTCACCTCAAACACTCTAGAAAGGTTGGCAGACACTTGAATCCACCTAACCAACCTACCTGCTTTTGCTCAAGGGACTGTGCTAACAAGGAAAGTGAACAGCAGTGTGTTGGTCCCTCCAGTGACTCCCGTCACCTCAATTCACACTCCTGCCAAATGGCATGGGCGTTGGTGGGCATGAAACTGATGACCTGTTGCATTCTGGAAGCTTTGGTCCTCACAAATAAAAGTACCTAAGGCATCTGCAGAGAGAGGAGCAGCATTGTCCTGGAGGCACATGCTAGGACTTAGGACTTTGATGATGGCATACTGATTATAGCAGTAGAGAACAGAACTAAGAGAAGGGAAGGAGAAGCTGACAACTTAGATGATCAGGGCTGAATTAAATGGAAGCCTGTAAAAACCTGAAAACTGAAGGAGGGTCTTATACAGTTTTACTTTCTGGATCTGAAAGTATGGTTTAGCCATCACTGGAGTGAGCACAACTGTAGCAAATGATGATCTCACATAGGGGTTGACACACTTTTTCTGTAAAAAGGCAAATAATAAATTAGGCTCTGTGGGTCATATGATTTTGTCGCAGCTACCTCTGACATTGTAGCATGAGAACAGCCATAGACAGTAAGTAAACAAATGAGCACCCTTGTGTTCCATAAACACTATCTTTATGGGCATTTAAGTTTGAATTTCTATTTTCTGTGTCATAAAATGTTATTTGTGGGATTTTTTTTTTTTTCCAACTATTAAAAAAGTATCAAAGCCACTTTTGGCTGCTGTGCCGTACAGAAACAAAAAGTGGGCCCGATGTAGTCCATGGGCTGTGGAGTGTCTGTAGCTGATAGGACATATCTTCTGTCAGGTGTATTCTTACAGGAGAAGCTAGAACAAATACAATGGGGGCAACAATTAAAGATATGACGTAAGAAGAATGTTCTGTCTGCAGGTTAAATGTCCTCGCACTATCCTAAAGTTTGGAAAGAGTGCTTCTGGCTAGAACTGTTAAGAGGTTTTATGAAGGTTAGAGGCATGTCATGTGAGCTGGACTTCTTGACCAGTGGTAATTAAGAGTTAATGATTGGGACGCCTGGGTGGCTCAGTCATTAAGCGTCTGCCTTCGGCTCAGGTCATGGTCCCAGGGTCCTGGGATTGAGCCCCACATCAGGCTCCCTGCTCAGCGGGGAGTCTGCTTCTCCCTCTGCTGCAGCACTTTCTCGCTCTCTGACAAATAAATGAGATCTTTTTTTTTTTTTTTAAGATTTTATTTATTTATTTGACAGAGAGAGAGAGAGCGAGAGAGGGAACACAAGCAGGGGGAGTGGGAGAGGGAGAAGCAGGCTTCCCGCCGAGCAGGGAGCCCGATGCGGGGCTCGATCTCAGGACCCTGGGATCATGACCTGAGCCGAAGGCAGACGCTTAACGACTGAGCCACCCAGGCGCCCCAATAAATGAGATCTTAAAAAAAAAAAAAAAGTTAATGAATGTTTGACATATGAATGAGAGAACAAAGGAGTGAAATAGGAATAGAGATAAATAGAATGTGATGTGGAAAGAAGCCTTGCATAAGGAGGGTGAGGACAAAGGAACAGGAGAGGCATTTGTCTGTGAATAGGAATTCCTAAGTGTTCTGTTGGGGTGGGGCAGGGCTTCAAATGCCAGGTAACCCTTACAACTATATTTGAAAGATAAAGAGAGCCACTGAAAGCCTTAGGACAATGGACTGCATTATTTTAGGCTCTGCTACTATCAGACACAATCAAAGCCAGAGGCCGGTTATCCTGGCAAGGACAGATTTTAATCAGCAATATATTACTGCATTGGGGAAGGGAGTCCAGGGGGAACTGAACTCAATTTTGATTTGTGTGGAGGTGACTGGGTATGTTACAGGAGGAAGTGGAGAGAATGGCGGGGGGGGGGGGAACATGAGGGCTTAGTCGAGTAAGAGAAGTGAGAAATTAAAAGGAATAGTCACAGTAAATGCTGTTTAGGAGAGCTGTGTCTGCTAGCTGGCAATTATTGAAGTTAGGATTCTGTTCTCCAGGCAATACTGGGGAACAGAGGTCCTGTCCTTCCTGATGATTACATTTCAAGGGAATGGCTTTCAGGTTTTCAAGAAAGACACTCTTGAGTTGCAGGAGATCTAGGTATATCCCAAAGGGACAGAGGAAGGATTCACAGTTGTAAAGCCTTTTGATTTAGTAAATGCTCTAAGAAAGGGTAGTAGGGCCTATTGCCAGGTGTTGGCCAGAACAAACTATAAAATCTTTTGGCAGCCTTGCCAGACAGGCCCTGAAGGGTGGCTAGGGTCATCCTAGGGGTATGGCATTAAGCTGTTGGAAACTGAATTATTAAGTCTTTTAATGTGTAGGGGAGGGGTATGGACAAAATCATTGTTGTTGAGAGTGTCTAGTTTTTATAGGCCAGTGTTGAGGCCTAGTCAAAAAGAGGGTTCTGAGGGCCCTGTAAGAGTTTGGTCAAGGAGTTAAATCACTGTCACTACTCACTGATTTGTATAATCGGACATGCATAACCTTCCCTGGAGTTGTAAACAATCCAGCCCGAGTTTACTGGAAGACTTGCCTTTGTGTACACTCGGTTCTCTCTCCTCCTGGAATGCCCTTGTATAGTGCGTCCCCTGAAGGAAGCCTTCTCATCCTCTAGGCCGCTGTCCAAGCAGGCCTGCCTGTCTAATACCTTCCTGCATTTATAATGCATCCCCTCCTCCCTGCAGAGGTAACTCTCTCTGGTTC
This sequence comes from Halichoerus grypus, assembly GCF_964656455.1. Classification (NCBI taxonomy): domain Eukaryota; kingdom Metazoa; phylum Chordata; class Mammalia; order Carnivora; family Phocidae; genus Halichoerus; species Halichoerus grypus. The sequence continues at coordinate 73,867,790 of NC_135718.1, forward strand.
TCACGCACTTTCTCCCTCCTCCTCGCTCTGTCAAGCAAAGTGAATTCCTTCTTCTACTGCACCTCTCGCTGCTAAATCACGTGTCCCTTTACACTGACTTTTTTGAAATTACTATGAAATAATTGAAAACACCTTCAGGCGGGGAGTATCTCATCTCATGTCTCAGGTACGTAACACATTTCTGAAGGAAGTAGATGATCCATGAATGGTTGTTGATTTTTACTAATTTTGTTTTTTCCTTTGGGCCAATGACTTGATTAATAGTGATGTATCTATTTTGACAGTTTACCAGTTTGTTAGGCTTTTTAAATCCTACTCTACCTTCTAAAAAATGCATACACACTGTCTTCACAATTTAAGGAGTTTAATTTAATGATTTTGATTTACCAGGGTAAATATTCATATTTGTGACTCTAATAGTGCATAATCCGGTACAGATTGATAATGGATTTGGTACAGTGCATTGCAGGAATAATTAATTTTCAACTTTATGTAAAGAGTGACTCTTTGTCAGCATGCTCATACATAATAAAAAATATAAGTAGTTGATAAAGTTGATACAGAAGGAAATGCTAGGATTTTTTTTGCTAGCATAACTATCGTGGCATAGAAAATTTTTAATTTCATATATTTTATAGTAAGTAATAAATAACTTGAGATTATATTTGTTTTATTTTGCTTAAATTATATGACAGACACCATTACTTATAAAATGCTTAACATGTATTTTACTATTAAAATATCCTCTCTCTTGAAAAACTTAATCAGGCTCACATTGGAGGAAAAAAAAAGAGACCTAAAATAGCCAGAGAACAACATAAGAGATTGATTTAATCAGATGTACTGGTGCATCAGTTAGTAATCAGGGCAGATTCTGTAGAACATCAAATAAGGGAAGGACCACTATGAGCTGGGTTGTCAGCAAGGATTTCAGGGCTGAGATTTGCTAGAGGCAGGCTCTAGTTGGATTGGTGAGGAATGTCTTTGTGTCCCGTGCAGAAGGGGAGGAAGAGTGAGCCATGAAAGAACTTGACGGTGACCAAGAAGGGGCTCAAGAGGAGAACAAGGAGAGCACCAAGAAGAGGACAGGCTAGTTCAGAGTCAAAAGGTCAAAGGAGGAGAGCATTTTTGGTGGGAACAAAGGGATAAATAGTATCAACTATGGCTGAGGGGATAAGGAGTGGGGAAAAGTCCAGTGGATATGTGTAGAATACCTTTGGAGAAGTTAGAGTCATTTAAATATTGCACTGCAACTGAAAAACATGTTCGGGAAGGAGGTGAGTAAGCACTTGAAAAGATGGTTAATATCATCAGTTGTCGGGGCAGTGCATGTTAAAACCACAATGGTAAACCACTGCACAAACACTGCAACGACTGAAATCGAAAAGATGCCTATTACCAAGAGTTGACAGTACCAAGAGCAACTGCAGCTCTCCCGGTGTCGATCGATGGCAATGCAAAATGGCACATTTAGGAAGCAGTTTGGCAGGTTTTAAGCATAAATTTATGTAGAATGCACCAATCCATTCCCGGCTGTTTATCTGCGTTATATACCCATGTCTCCGCTCAAAGTCTTACATGTTTGGAGCAGCTTTATTTATAAACTCAAATTTCCACCAATTTATAAAGGGATACTATATGTAGCAATAAAAGGAATGAACTATTAATCTGTGCAACAAGGTAGATGCAACTCAAGAGCTTTAAGTGACAGAGGCAAGACACTAAAGACTACATAATGTGAGATTCTGTTCATATGAAATTGTAGGATGACAAAGCCACAGTGACAAAAAGCAGATCAGTGGTTGGCAAGGGCTGGAGGAAGGAGGTGGGAATTTACTGCAGAGACTCACAGTTGCTTTTATTCCATAAAATATATGGAAATGAATTTTTTTTAATGGTTGTGGTGATGGTTACATGGCTGTAAACACATGTTAAAGCTCATTAAGTTGTTGGGGGGCCTGGGTGGCTCAGTTGGTTAAGCGTCTGCCTTCGGCTCAGGTCGTGATCCCAGGATCCTGGGATCGAGCTCCACATCGGGCTCCCTGCTCGGCGGGAGCCTGCTTCTCCCTCTCCTCCCGGCTTGTGCTCTCTCTCGCTAGCTCTGTCACTATCTGTCTCTCTCTCTCAAATAAATAAATAAAATCTTTAAAAAAAAAGAAAAAAGCTCATTAAGTTGTATACCTTTACATGGCAAATTTTATTGCACTAAATCATATCTCAACAAAGTCGATGCTTTAAAAATCCAAAACAGAAACCACAAAGCAAAATAAGTACATACTTGATTACATTAAAGTTGAAGACTCCTGGATATCAACAGAAACCATTTAAAAAAAGCCTCAGATTGGGAGAAGGTATTTTTAACGTGTATATAAAACGGATAAAATGTTACTATCCAGAATGTATAAGGAACGTCTACCAATTAATAAAGAAGAAAGAATATCCAAGTAGAAAAATGTTCAACAAAACCTTTGAAGAAGTAGTCCACAGAAAAGAAAACTCACGTGGCTTCCAAAAATTTAAAAACATGCTCAAGATCATCAGTGATAAGGGATGTGCAAATTAAAATCACATTCTAATTCTCATGCATGAAGTTGGCAAAAGTTGGTAAGTCTAGCAGTGTAAAATGGTGGAAAAGATATGGATCAGTGGGAGTATTCACATAATCCTGTTAGGAGTATAAGTTGATACAACTACTTTGGAGAGCAATATTATACCGAATTATTTTATACCTATTGGTGTTAATTAAAATTATACCAATATTATACCTAAATGTTTAGGATGATAATATCTAGACCTTAGCAAACACACTCCAAGAAATATGCCTGGCCTAGACCAACTCTTGCACATGGGCTCATGAAAATATGTACATCCATGTTCATTTTAATATTTTTTTGTAGTAACAAAAGCAATCAAAAGACCCCTTACCTATTAGAGTGGTGAAATCCAAAATCCTGACAATACCGAATGCTGGCAAGGATGTGAAGCAACAGGAATTCTTATTCATTATTGGTGAAAATGCAAAATGGGGGGCGCCTGGGTGGCTCAGTCAGTGAAGCGTCTGCCTTCGGCTCAGGTCATGATCTCAGGGTCCTGGAATTGAGCCCTGTGTCCAGCTCCCTGCTCAGCAGGAGTCTTCTCACTCTCCCTCTGCCCTGGCTTGTGCTCTCTCTCACTCACTTTTTCTCTCTCTCTCTCAAATAAATAAATAAAGTCTTTAAAAAAATGCAAAATGGAAGAGGTACTTTTGGAGGATAATGTGTCAGATTCTTGCAAAACTAAACTTTTACCATATGATCCAGCAATTGTGCTCTGTGGTATTTACCCAAATTAGTTGAAAATTTATATTCACATGAAGTCTGCACACAGATTTTTTTAAAAATAAGCATTTAATTTTTTAGAGGATTTATTTGAGAGAGCATGGGAGTGGGAAGAGGGGCAGAGGGAGAGACAGAATCCTCATTCAGATTCCACGCTGAACGTGGAGCCCAACAGGGGGCTTGATCCCAGGACCCTGAGATCATGACCTGAGCAGAAATCAAGAGTCAGCAGCCTAACTGACCGAGTCCCCTAGTGCCCCTGCATACAGATGTTTATAGCAGCTTTATTTGTATGCAGTTGCTAAAACCTGGAAGCAACAAAGGTGTTCTTCAGTAGATGAGTAGAGATACAAACTGTGGTTCATCCAGACAATGGAATATTAATCAGCACTAAAAAGAAATGAGATATCAAGCGGTGAAAAGACATGGAGGAAACTTAAAGGCATATTATTAAGTGAAAGAAGCCAATCTGGAAAAGTTACATACTGCAGGACTGCAACTAACTGACATTCTGGAAAAGGCACAACTGTGGAGATAGTAAAAGGATCAGTGGTCACCAGGTGTTAGGGAGGAGGCTAGGATGAACAGGTGGAGCTCAGGGGACTTTTAGAGCTGTGAAAATACTCTGTATGATATTGTAATGGTGGATCCATGGCATTATATATTTTTCAAAGCCCATAGAATCTACAGCAGCAAGGATGAACTCTAATGTAAACTATGTACTTTGAATGATAATGATGTGTCAATGTAGATTAACCAATTGTAGCAAAGGGACAACTCTGGTGTGGGGAGATTGTGTGTGTTGGGAGGGATGGGGGTGGAGGGATATATGGGAAGCTTTTGTATTTGCTGCCCCATTTTGCTGTGAACCTGAAACAGCTCAAAATTTTTATTTTTGAAACATACAAAAGACCTCAGTAGGGAAATTCTCCAAAGGGAAATTGATAATTGAATTGTAGTATATTTAAACAACGTTAAATATACACAGTGAAACTATAAACATATCAACAAAAATAAATCCCAAGAACATAATGTTGAACAAAACTAAAAAGTCAAATTACAGATGGACACACAGTATGATACCAATTATTTATGTCATGTTACAGTATTAAAAATAAGTCTATAGCTAATATTAGAATATAGACATATATAGTAAAATTCTAAAAAAAAATGCACTTGAATAATAAACACTAAGTTCAGTTGAACGGTTAGTACTTCTTCAGGGGAACAAGCAGAATAAAATCAGGGCTGGGTACCTAGATGCCTTCACGGTTATGTGATAATTGATTTTTTAGCTGGGTATTGAAACATGGGTGTTTATTCATTTATTTTTTTAAGATTTTACTTATTTATTTGAGAGAGAGCCAGAAAGCACAAGCAGGGGGAGCGGGAGCGGGACAAGTAGACTCTCTGCTGAGCAGGGAGCCTGATGCAGGGCTCGATCCCAGGACCCTGAGATCATGACCTGAGCCGAAGGGCAACGCTTTACCGACTGAGCCTCCCAGGTGCCCATGGGTGTTTATTATAGTACTTTTTTTTTTTTTTTTTTACTATTTTGTATTTCTGAAGTTCTCCATTTGAAAATAGCTCGTGGAAAATGTTTGAGTTGTAGCTAGGTCATTTTTTAAAGTTTGTATTTAAATTCCAGTTAACATGCAGCATAATATTAGTTTCTGGTGTACAGTATAGTGAATCAGTAGTTCCATACATCACCCTGTGCTCATCATGACAGGTGCACTCCTTTATCCCCATCACCTATTTTACCTAAGCCCACACCAACCTCCCCTCTGGGAACCATCAGTTCATTCTCTATAGTTAAGAGTCTGTTTCTTGGTTTGCCTCCATCTCTTCCCCCCCCCACCCCCGCCTTTGCTCATTTCTTTTGTTTCTTAAAATCCATATGTGAGTGAAATCATATGGTATTTATCTCTCTCTGACTGACTTATTACCCTTAGTGTAATACTCTCTAGCTCCACCCATGTAGTAGCAAATGGCAAGATTTCATTCTCTTTTATGGCTGAGTGATATTCTGTGTGTGTGTGTGTGTGTGTGTGTGTGTGTGTGTGTGTGTATCATCTTTATCCATTCATCAATCGATGGACACTTGGGCTGTTTCCGTAATTTGGCTTTATAGATAATGCTGCTATAAACTTGAGGGTGCATGTACCCCTTTGAATTAGTATTTTTGTATTCTTTGGGTAAATACACAGTAGTGCAATTGCTGGATCATAGGGTAGTTCTATTTTTAACTTTTTGAGAAACCTCCATACTTTTTCTAGAGTGGCTGCACCAGTTTGCATTCCCACCGACAGTGCAAGAGGGTGCCCCTTTCTCTATACCCTCGCCAACACCTGTTGTTTCTTGTGTTACTTATTTTAGCCATTCTGACAGGTGTGAGGTGGTATCTCATTGTGGTTTTGATTTGCATTTCCCTGATGGTAAGTGATGGTGAGCATCTTTTCATGTGTTTGTTGGCCATCTGGCTGTCATCTTTGGAAAAATGTCTTCATGTCTTCTGCCCATTTTTTAATCAGATTGTTTAGAACATTTTTATAATGAAGAGTAAACACTCAAGTAATCTAGGAGGTTTTGACGTTATGAATAATAACTTTTTGCCTCTTTATATTTACATTTTCAAGATTATGCCTTAAGATCCTGCAGAAGAAATTGATTCACTGGAAATTCATTCTAACTGAAAGTTTAGTATTGGGGTAAGATAGTCAACTTGGCGAATAGGAATATGGGAACAGACCAAGAGCTAAGGATATTTGCTCTAGAGACTGTGGTGCAGCTGTTAGTATTAGCAGACTACTACTTGGACTTAGTGTTCATGCCACTAGTAACTAAAGTTTACCACCAGTCTTGGTTTGTAAGCTTCCATTTGCATAAAACGGAAGACCTAAGTCAGGCTTCCAGCTTTCATCTAGTCCCCCATACTTGTGGAGATGTTGACTGTGTATGGCATTCCTTTCTAATTTTCCCAGACGTAGCCTCTCAATATATTTAACATATATTGTTTCAGGTAGTTATTACCAATCAGTTGTACCTGAAATGAAACTGATTTGCCTCTTGGGTTAATCAGAATGGGCTAAGTTATGCTTAATAAGAAAAAAAAAATCATGACCCCCCAAACCTCAGTGGCTTTCTATACAGCAAAGGTTTAATTCACATACATGTTACATGTCCAACACGGGTTAGGGGGCTCTGCTGCAGATGGTCACTCAGGAACCCCAGGTAACTAACACGTCATATCTACAATGGTTTCAGTTAGCATGGCAGGGGAAGAAGAGTATGGAGAGCTAATGTGTGTGTGTTTTGGTGCTTTGGTCCCAAGGAAGATACATGTCATCTCTGCTTATAGCCAATTGCTAGAGCTACTGGCTAATGGTCTGACATAACTGCAAGGAAGCTGGGAAATTTGGGGGAATCTCATGTCTATTCAGTAAGTACTCTGTGCTTCTGCCACTTGGGCATACTTGTAGAGTAGTAGGTTTCCTGCTCTTTAGAAGGGCACAGTTGAAAGGAACTGCATTGAGTGAAGGGCAGGACCAGCTATAACCTGCTGTTCTATGTGTATATAATATAATTTTTTATGAAATTTAGAATAATGAACATTTAAAGAAAGATCACCTGACTCAATCATTTAGTTTTATAAATGAGCAAAGTGAATCCTAGTAACTTACTCAAGATCATACAGATAGTGGGAGTGTTGGGTCTAAATTGAAAAAGAAATCAAACTGTCAATATATAGAGACAATATGATTGTCTACAGGGAAAATATAAGAGAATCTGCAGATGAATTAATAGGATTAATAAGATCATTCTGCACAGTTGCTCTATATAGGACTCATGCAGTAACATTACTATACTCTAACAATAACCAGATGGAAAATGTATTTTGGAATGGAATGGTATTCACATTAACACCAGAAATGATAAGACATATGAAACCAAGTGTTAAAAGGATGTTTGAGACCTCTGGTGGAAACGTCAGTCTTACTGACAGACATGAGGAAGAAAAGAATGAAAGAGAATGTATTTTTTTGGGTAAACACATATATAATAATAGAAATTGTAACGAAACTTATACGTAAAACATGGATGAAGATGTTGGAGATTTGTAGAGAATGATTGCCTCATCACTGAATATGTATTGTCAATGTTAGGCTAGTATTTTGAAAAAGGAAACAACCTTTTAGGATGTGTTAACTTAAATATAATGTTTAAGAACTATATAATCCTTTGTATATAATCTCTGTTTGCTAACATTATATCTATCAAAAAATACCAGAGGATATTAAAGTGATTAAAAGAAAATAGATTTAGGCGCCTGGGTGACTCAGTTGGTTAAGCGTCTGCCTTTGGCTGGGATCAAGTCCAGAGTTGGGTTCCCTGCTCAGCAGGGAGCCTGCTTCTCCCTTTCCCTCTACCCCTCCCCACTGCTCGTGCTCTCTCTCTCTCTCTCACTCAAATAAATAAATAAAATCTTTAAAAAAAGAAAATAGGTTCTATTAATAGGTTCCGTAGAAAAACAGAAGTTTTGAGTTTGCCTTGTTTATCCAAGAAAATCAACTTAATGGCATTAAAAATACCAAAGTGGACTTGTGTAGCACTTAGAGTATGTGGCCATGGACCATTATTAGTATAATGCCTGTTTCTCAGTATCCTCAACTGTAGAATGTGTGAGGTGTAATTGTCCTTACCTTAAGCCATCACTATAATGATTATATGAAATAAATTAAGAGTGCTTTGAACAGTGTGCTTTTTCAAGTGCACAGTAAATGTGGCCAGTGGTTCGTACTGCTCATTAGTATTTCTAACTAGGATGCTAATTGTTTTCCATTGTTACAGAAAATTAAATGTGCATATATTCTAAAAATTAGGTTGGATAGTTTTCCTGAAGACTTTATCTTAAAGTTAGTTACGAGTGAAAATAACCCATGTAAACAGTATTGTAGATTTTCTATTTTCAGAAGTAGCAAAGTATGTCTTGGATAGTTCAGAAATTACTGGTTTTTAATTAGAAAGGAGGACATCCTCCCCCTTGAAAATCTCCTGTATGTTCTGTGAATTTTTGAACAGTTTAATTAATTCAACAAATGTTTATTGAGCATTAGTTTTGGGCTCCAAGGATAAAGTTGTGAATCCCTTAACATGAAAACAACTTCCCTTTATTGTGAAAACAACATGATCTTTGCTGCTGTTAGCTTTTATGCCTGGTTTGAGGATAGGAAGGAAGTATCTCTTTACAAATGGTTAAGTGCTATCCAGAGTCCAGTATAAGATGCTAATGGAACCTAAAGGAAGGTCATCTTGCCCAATCTTAGCATTTTGGATAAAGTGATGCCTAAATCAAGCCCTGAAGAATATGTGAGCTTATTTTGGGGAAGAACCGATAGATTAATAGACTATGGCTATACAGAAAGCTTACTTATTATATCTACACAGAGAGTAGATAAGCTCCTCAGAGGGGAATAAAACTTAGTTTTATCTTTGGGCAAACACAGAAATATAGTAATAGACTCACTTTTCATAAATATAGAGCCTACCTACTATGTGAGATGCACTTTAAGGTTTAAATCAACTTTTTAAGGATAGTTGTTTGGAAAGATTGTTGAATGGAGTCAACTTTTTAAGATATGGGTCTTAAAATATTGACATTTTATATCCATTGAATATATTACATTTCATTATTACTTTTTCAGGGATTTGACTGGTTGTATTGAGTGTCTTCTATTTTTATTTCTGATGAATGAAGTAAAATTGGTAATGAGTTAATAAGCAAAAGTTAAGTAGCTTAAAATGAGTAAGTTGATATATTTACTACTGTGGTATATTACGGTACGCTGATAGCTTTCCTTACATATATCTAAAGGTAAAAAATGATGAGCCCTGAGTTCTAAAAAAAAAAAAAAAAATTGTTTCAATTTATGTTTAAATTTTTTCATTTTTGGTTTAGAGATCCTCTCAAGTAATTTTCCATCAGTATTAGCAGTTTCCAGACTTAACAGAGTAAAGTATTAGAGGTTTTTAAGAATATCTTTAATCCTTTTTCTTACTTGCTTAATATTTGATGAGTAAAATGAGAGTCTAGTTAAAATATAAAAATTATTTCTCTTAATTGGATCAAATTGGCCCAATAATGATGAACGTGTGTAATGGGCTGATGGTAGAAAGTCTTATTTGACTAAGGGAGATTTTGAAGGCACTGTTATGTGGATACTGCTTTGGAGTGGGAGGCATGTAAGTTGGAAGCACAGCATTTGTATTATGAGTTCAATTAAAGAAAAAGAATGTGAGAGAGCTTCTTAAAATATGAATCCCTTTTGAATGTCAAAAAGCTTTTAGGACTTTAATGTCATTGTAGTTATATATCTGGTGTCCATTTTTTGAGAAAAGGGGGCATGACTGGAAATACTATTTATAGTAACTACTGCTTATTTAAATAAAATGTTTTATTTGATTATTCAAATACATTTTTAAATCATATATGCAGTTGCAAATATATGTGTATATATTTACACACGTACCTACATATATGTATACAAGTATCTCCATTTTAATATGTATAAATTATTCAGTATACAGACAGTGCTTCTGGAATGTATGGTGGTTTCCCTGATTCCTTCTTATAATCCCTAATCTCTGGCCTGCAGATTGGCACCCACTGAATTATGTGTTGGGGATTTCAGGAAGAGTTATTTAACGTGGAGCATGAAGTCTTGTGAGAAGAGTTAGTGAAATAATATTAATGAGTGTGGGTTTGTTTTTCTTTTTTCTTTTCTTTCTTTTTTTTTTTTGGACAAGGGAGTGGCCTAAATAAAATGCTTTATAAATTGTACTTAACAGTGTTTGGAACAAAAATGGGATGAGGGAAACCAGAAGAAGGGAGGGAGGATTACTTCTTGCAGGATTGTATATAAGGTAGTGAAAAATCTGATTTGCATTGGTACAAAAGGAAAGGGGTCCAAAAAATTTGGAGAGAAAACCATAGCAGGCCTTGGTGATATATTTCACATTACCAGTAAAAGTCACATAACAATGAGATTAAATTCCTTAAGCCCGGAGAAACATAGGATATTTTGGATAACTTGGACATTGAGGTTTGGGCTATCTGCATTTCTGTTAATTATTGAAAATATAATGATTTAGGATGTATAATTAATATCATGTAGGGTTTGGAGGTACCATAGTTCTGGAATATTTTAAACCTTGCAGTGTGATATTTTAATATTCTTTCCTGGCTAAAATTTCCATGAAAATGGTCTAAAATGGATAAGTTTGATTGGGATCTTTTAGTATATGTAATAACTTCGTATAAAAAGGGAGAAAGAATCAATGCCACGACATTCATAGTTTGGTTTGTATTTAAAATAAATTCCTAAAACTCATTCATTCAGTAAACACTGAGTACCTACCTCCTGTGTGCCAAGCAGTGTCCAAAATCATGGGGGATAGAGAGGTGATTGTGATACAGTTCATTTTAGTGGATGAAAACAACAATTTTGTCACATTGGTGATACATGCCATAGAGAATATTAAAATAAGTAAGGTGATAGTAAATGATGGGATAGTTCCATTAGATTGGTTTGGTTGTGGAGGCCTCTGTGATTGCTGGATCACAAGAAGGAGCGAGCGGCTGGAGATGTAGAGGAAGGAGCAGTGTAGGCAGATGGAGACATGGTGTCAAGACTCTAAGTTGAGGAGGAGTGTGGGCAGTTCAAAGCACAGAAGGAGGCCGGCATGGTTGGTGTCTAGCATGTGAAGGGATGAGATGGGCGGGGGCCAAGTCATCAAGGGCTTTGCAATCTAGACTAAGAGATTTGTTTTTTATTGTAAGTTCAGTAGAAAGCCATTGGATGGTTGTGAGCAAATGCGTTACATGATTTATGTTTTTAATTTTTGTGCAAGTTGCTGCAAGGAACGGGGATTGAAGAAGACCAAAGATGACAGTAGCTTGAACTGGGGTGGTAGTAAAGGCAATAGAAGTGGTTGAATTCAGAATCTTTGTTAGGTTAGAGGAAAGAGAGGAATCAAAGCTTTTTGGATTTGAGCATATTGTTGAGATGAGGAAGGTTGGTGGAAAGCACAGAGAAAGGAAGTTAATATTCAGTTCTGTTTTGACTATGGCAGGTTTCTGACATCTGAATAGAGATTGTCAAGTAAGCAGCTTAGTTGTTAGTCTGGAGTGCCAAGGAGAGGTCAGGTTCGGCGACAGAGACTTGAGAGTCATTTGGTGATATTATGGTCACAGGTTTCCAGGGGCATTAGCAGTCATGCAAGAGAAGGGGCCTCAGGTCAAACATTTCCAGCATTTAGAGCATGACTCAGCAAAAGTGACAGTTTCTTTCTTTTTTTTTAATCTTCTAAGAATTTCAGAATCTTTCTTGGAATACTTATTTTCCCCAAAATTGGAAGAATGGACTGTGAGTTAAATGTAAATACTTCATACAGTTGAATTGTAGTGGTAAAAGTTGAAAAGTGCATGATGAGCACAAAAATAAAATCATACTTTTCGGGGTGCCTGGGTGGTGCAGTCAGTTGGACATCCGACTGTTGGTTGTGATATTGGCATTGTGAGATTGAGCCCCGTGTGAGGCTCCATCCTCGGTGCAGAGTCTGCTTGGAACTCTCTCTGCCCCCCCCCCCAAATAAATAAATCAATCTTTAAAAAATAAAATAAAATCACTAAATGGAAACTATTTAACAAATGAGTGTATTTAGAAAAAGTAAGGAATGTAAAAGGAACAAAATAGTTGTCAAAAATACAAATGATGAAAGCAAAGATATAATTATAGTCATACTTGTTATGTGGGAGAGGAAAGAAAAGTGAAGGTAATGGAAAACCCCATCCCAGAAATAGAAATACTTGAGAGGGAGAAGATTGATTTGTAAAGAAAAAGAGGGAAAAGGACAAAAGAAGACAAAGTCATGAGGCTCATGCATGGATTTAAATAATTAGAGGGAGAGGCTGAAGTAATCTTTGTGCTCTGCTCTAGCAAACTGCATGAACAGGTAAGGAAGGCGTAAGCTCTTTAGTGTGTTTTAACACAGAGTAATGACTTACATAAAAGTTAAAACCACTATCTTCCATTTGTACAATAGCCTATCTACAGAAAAGTAAGGTAAAGGTGGGTGTTTGGCTTAAATACTTCGGTGTACTTCTAAAACTCAGGAAGAACAACTGTTTCAAATAGTGAAAAAGCATTTGCAGTAGAATTGAGTCCATTGGGAGTATAAAGTGATGGCTTTGTTCAGAATAAGTGGAAAGCAATGTAGCTACTCTTAAATTCCAGTAACTTCAATTTTGAAGTTTCTTAGTTTTAAAAAAGTATCCTAAACTCATGTTGAGAATTTCACCGTGAAGAAAATATTCATCATATATTGGGACCACTCATGTATAAATTTAGTAATCGTTTCCTTTCAAAAGACTAAGTTTTTTTTTTATATATATTCCTTATATATTACAGTGATGCTACTGATGCATTTGGACCATTCATTTCTTCAAGAGCAGGTTGCACCGTTCCCTTAACCAATCAAATTATTCTTTGTGGTGATCATTCAGTCATCACTTGACCATGGACACCCATTCTTGTCCATCAGCCTTGCCACCATCTGGATACAGGCTTAAGTGCTTGGTGCTGGCGTAGAAGGATGGAGATGAGAATTCTGACCTCAGGAGCTCATGGTTTCCTGCAGGGACTCTAATGGTCCAAGGATGGCTTGTGAGAACTCTCACTCCTTTGAAGTTGTGTGAGGTCTGTGATCAAAAAGAAAAAAAAAAAGTAATAAACACTGGCCCAGGCTCTACAAATATACCATGTAACTGGAAGACCTAGTGTTTTTGTGTTGGTTTTCAAATTCTCCTAATCTTCTTCTTAGGGAATCAAAATTCTTAACCTTGACGTCATTCACTTCTTTCTATTTCCTTTGGGGCCACTGCAGCAACATAACAGGGTGAATGAGGCTAATTTCTATGTGTATGTGTGTGTGTGTGTGTGTGTGTGTATGAAAAAACATTTTTTTATTATGTTAATCACCATACATTACATCATTAGTATTTGATGTAGTGTTCCATGATTCATTGTTTGCATATAACACCCAGTGCTCCATGCAATACGTGCCCTCTTTAATACCCATCACCAGGCTAACCCATCCCCCCACCCCCTCCCTTGTGGAACGCTCAGTTTGTTTCTCACAGTCCATAGTCTCTCACAGTTCGTCTCCTCCTCCGATTTCCCCCCCTTCATTTTTCCCTTCTTGCTATCTTCTTCTCCTTCTTCTTCTCCTTCTTCTTCTTCTTCATTTTTTTTAACATATGATGTATTGTTTGTTTCAGAGGTATAGGTCTGTGATTCAACAGTCTTACACAATTCAAAGTGCTCACCATAGCACATACCCTCCCCAATGTCTATCACCCAGCCACCCCATCCCTCCCACCCCCCACCACTCCAGCAACCCTCAGTTTGTTTCCTGAGATTAAGAATTCCTCATAGCAGTGAGGTCATATGCTACATGTCTTTCTCTGATTGACTTATTTCACTCAGCATAATACCCTCCAGTTCCATCCACATCATTGCAAATGGCAAGATTTCATTCCTTTTGATGGCTGCATTATATTCCATTGTATATATATACCACATCTTCTTTATCCATTCATCTGTCGATGGACATCTTGGCTCTTTCCATAGTTTGGCTATTATGGACATTGCTGTTAACATTGGGGTGCACGTACCCCTTTGGATCCCTAATTTGTATCTTTGAGGTAAAGATCCAGTAGTTCAATTGCTGGGTCGAGTGGTAGCTCTATTTTCAACTTTTTGAGGAACCTCCATACTGTTTTCCAGAGTGGCTGCACCAGCTTGCATTCCCATCAACAGTGTAGGAAGGTTCCCCTTTCTCCTCATCCCCGCCAACATCTGTCATTTCCTGACTTGTTAATTTTAGCCATTCTGACTGGTATGAGGGTGGTATCTCATTGAGGTTTTGATTTGGATTTCCCTGATGCCGAGCGATGTTGAGCCCTTTTTCATGTGTCTGTTGGCCATTTGGATGTCTTCTTTGGAAAAATGTCTGTTCATGTCTTCTGCCCATTTCTTGATTGGATCATTTGTTCTTTGGATGTTGAGTTTAAGAAGCTCTTTATAGATTTTGGATACTAGCCCTTTATCTGATATGTCATTTGCAAATATCTTCTCCCATTCTGTCGGTTGTCTTTGGTTTTGTTGACTTTCTTTTGCTGTGCAAAAGCTTTTTATCTTGATTAAGTCCCAATAGTTCATTTTTGCCCTTGCTTCCCTTGCCTTTGGTGATGTTTTTAGGGAGAAGTTGCTGTGGCTGAGGTCTAAGAGGTTGCTGCCTGTGTTCTCTGTTAGAATTTTGATGGACTCCTGTCTCGCATTTAGGTCTTTCAACCATTTGGAGTCTATTTTTGTGTGTGGTGTAAGGAAATGGTCCAGTTTCATTCTTCTGCATGTGGCTGTCCAATTTTCCCAACACCATTTGTTGAAGAGACTGTCTTTTTTCCACTGAACATTCTTTCCTGCTTTGTCGAAGATTAGTTGACCATAGAGTTGAGGGTCCATTTCTGGGCTCTCTATTCTGTTCCATTGATCTGTGTGTCTGTTTTTGTGCCAGTACCATACTGTCTTGATGATGACAGCTTTGTAATAGAGCTTGAAGTCTGGAATTGTGATGCTGCCAGCTTTGCTTTTCTTTTTCAACATTCCTCTGGCTATGCGGGGTCTTTTCTGGTACCATACAAATTTTAGGATTATTTGTTCCATTTCTTTGAAAAAAGTGGATGGTATTTTGATGGGGATTGCTTTGAATGTGTAGATTGCTCTAGGTAGCATTGACATCTTCACAATATTTGTTCTTCCAATCCATGAGCATGGAACGTTTTTCCATTTCTTTGTGTCTTCCTCAATTTCTTTCATGAGTATTTTATAGTTTTCTGAGTACAGATCCTTTGCCTCTTTGGTTAGATTTATCCCTAGGTATCTTATGGTTTTGGGTGCAATTGTAAATGGATCGACTCCTTAATTTCTCTTTCTTCTGTTTTGTTGTTGGTGTATAGGAATGCCACTGATTTCTGTGCGTTGATTTTATATCCTGCCACTTTACTGAATTCCTGTATGAGTTCTAGCAGTTTGGGGGTGGAGTCTTTGGGTTTTCCACATAAAGTGTCATATCATCAGCAAAGAGTGAGAGTTTGACTTCTTCTTTGCCGATTTGGATGCCTTTTATTTCTTTTTGTTGTCTGATTGCTCTGGCTAGGACTTCTAATACTATGTTGAATAGCAGTGGTGATAGTGGACATCCCTGCCGCGTTCCTGACCTTAGGGGGAAAGCTCTCAGTTTTTCCCCATTGAGAATGATATTCGCTGTAGGTTTTCCATAGATGGCTTTTATGATCTTGAGGTATGTACCCTCTATGCCTGTACTCTGAAGAGTTTTGATCAAGAAAGGATGCTGTACTTGTCAAATGCTTTTTCTGCATCTACTGAGAGGATCATATGGTTCTTGTTCTTTCTTTTATTAATGTATTGTATCACATTGATTGATTTGTGGATGTTGAACCAACCTTGCAGCCCAGGGATAAATCCCACTTGGTCGTGGAGAATAATCCTTTTAATGTACTGCTGGATCTTATTGGCTAGTATTTTGGTGAGAATTTTTGCATCCATGTTCATCAAGGATATTGGTCTGTAATTCTCCTTTTTGATGGGGTCTTTGTCTGGTTTGGGGATCAAGGTAATGGTGGCCTCATAGAACGAGTTTGGAAGTTTTCCTTCCATTTCTATTTTTTGGAACAGTTTCAGAAGAATAGGTATTAATTCTTCTTTAAATGTTTGGTAGAATTCCCCTGGGAAGCCATCTGGACCTGGGCTTTTGTGTTTTGGGAGATTTTTGATGACTGCTTCAATTTCCTTAGTGCTTATAGGTCTGTTCAGGTTTTCTATTTCTTCCTGGTTCAGTTTTGGTAGTTGATACATCTCTAGGAATGCATCCATTTCTTCCAGGTTGTCTACTTTGCTGGCATAGAGTTGCTCATAATATGTTCTTATAATTGTTTATATTTCTTTGGTGTTGGTTTTGATCTCTCCTCTTTCATTCATGATTTTATTTCTTTGAGTCATTTTTGTTTTTGATAAGTCTGGCCAGGGGTTTATCAGTCTTGTTACTTCTTTCAAAGACCAGCTCCTAGTTTCGTTGATCTGTCCTACTGTTCTTTTAATTTCTATTTCATTGATTTTCTGCTCTGATCTTTATTATTTCTCTTCTCCTGCTGGGTTTAGGCTTTACTTGCTGTTCTTTCTCCAGCATCTTTAGGTGTAGAGTTAGGTTGTGTATTTGAGACCTTTCTTGTTTCTTGAGAAAGGCTTGTATTACTGTATACTTTCCTCTTAGGACTGCCTTTGCTGCATCCAAAGATTTTGAACAGTTGTGTTTTCATTTTCATTGGTTTCCATGAATTTTTAAAATTCTTCTTTAATTTCCTGGTTGACCCATTCGTTCTTTAGTAGGATGCTCTTTAGCCTCCATGTATTTGAGTTCTTTCCAACTTTCCTGTTGTGATTGAGTTCTAGTTTCAAGCATTGTGGTCTGAAAATATGCAGGGAATGATCCCAGTCTTTTGGTACTGGTGGAGACCTGATTTGTGACCTAGGATGTGATTGTTTCTGGAGAATGTTCCATGGGCACTAGAGAAGAATGTGTATTCTGTTGCTTTGGGATGGAATGTTCTGAATATATCTGTGAAGTCCATTTGGTCTAGTGTGTCATTTAAAGTCTTTATTTCCTTGTTGATCTTTTGCTTAGATGATCTGTCCATTTCGGTGAGGGGGGTGTTAAAGTCCCCCAGTATTATTGTATTGTTTCTGATGTGTTTCTTTGCTTTTGTTATTAATTGGCTTATATAATTGGCTGTTCCCATGTTAGGGGCATAGATATTTACAATTGTTAGATCTTCTTGTTGGATAGGCCCTTTAAGTAGGATATAGAGTCCTTCCTCATCTCTTACTACAGTCTTTGGTTTAAAATCTAATTTATCTGATATAAGGATTGCCACCCCAGCTTTCTTTTGGTGTCCATTAGCATGGTAAATGGTTTTCCACCCCCTCACTTTCAATCTGGGGGTGTCTTTGGGTCTAAAATGAGTCTCTTGCAGACAGTGTATCGATGGGTCTTGTTTTTTTAATCCAATCTGATAGCCTGTGTCTTTTGATTGGGGCATTTAGCCCATTCACATTCAGGGTAACTATTGAAAGATATTAATTTAGTGCCATTGTATTGCCTGTAAAGTGACTGTTACTGTATATTGTCTGTGTTCCTTTCTGGTCTATGTTACTTTTAGGTTCTCTCTTTGCTTAGAGGAAGAAAAAACATTTTTTTAAGATTCACTGTTCTCTTGTTTTTGTACCATACATGTGCCTGTCATTGTTATAAACTATTTATCATTTATATAAATGCATGTAGAGGTATTTTTCTTGATCAAAATTATGAATGCTTAAAGTATAATTCTTAGAGTTTTGTTTTTTATTGCCTATATCTACATAGATTTTGCTCTAAACTCATAGTTAGTCTTAGCTTAAATTCTTAAAATGCTACGGACTTTTCTGTTTCCCCCTCTTTATTCTGCTGGTGGAACTGAGAGTTTTCATTGGTCAGTGTTTTTACTCTAATGTGGCTCCCAGAAGGTGACCTTCTGCTAGAGAGAACGGGGCTAGGGATGAAACTTGCTGAAATTTGAGTATAAGAGAAGAAAAGTGTAAGATTTGAGTTGCAGAGAGTTAATAATAAAGAGAAGGAGTGATATAAAATAAGATCATCAGGGGGCACCTGGGTGGCTCAGTCGGTTAAGCATCTGACTCTTGATTTCCACTCAAGTCATGATCTCAGGGTTCTGAGATCGAGCTCCAGGTCAGGCACTGTGCTGGGTGTAGAGGCTGCTTAAGATACTGCCCGCTTCCCCCCTCCTGCCCTCCTGCTCTTAAAAAAAAAAAAAAAAAGGTCCTTAAGTGTCTTTGAACATGCAGCTTCTTTCAGAAGTGCAGTGGAAAATTCTCAGCCCTGTGATGACACTTTGGCGTGGTGGAATTCTGGGCCAGAAGAGGTTTTCTGAGGCCCCCTGAGATCGTTTTCCCTCTTCCATTAGTTCAAAGTCATAAACAGGACTGGCTGGATCTAAGTATAGTATCCCTGAGTGGTGAGTTACACCATCTGCTAATAAAAAGTTTTACTCTTTGACATGTTCTGCTTAGTTTTTATTGTGGGTTGTGAATGTTTAATGTCCTCCTAAGGGCTTTTAGGAGAATATGTTTTCACAGCACATGTGGTGCCGTTATACTGTGAACCAAACTAACGGGTTTTAATTATGCCGAGGCTATGGATCCTGGAGCTGCTGACAGATTCATAATGTGTTTTAAATTGCTACAATGGAAAGCACAAACCAAAGATTTAAATTGGAATAATGTTTGGAAAATAATTTCCTTTGTGGAGATGCCACCTATCATTTTTATTTCTCAAGTTGAAGAATATGGTTGACTCATGCAGCATTCTCATCTGCATGGTGGAGGAAAGAAAGAAGGCCTGCTCTTGACTTTGGGAGGCTGATTTTAGGCCAGGGTTATCACTTCCTTTCTGTCTGGATTCGAACAAGTTATCTGACATGAAGCCTTCATTAAGCCTTAGCTATAACATATGTAAAAGCTAGAATATAGGGGGTTACTGAGGATTATTGGCAGAATTCAATAACATGATACCTGGACAAACTATGAAAATTTGAGTGAGCTCTTCCTTATTGTTCTGGTGAAGGGGCTTTAAGTCATAACTAACAGAGCCACTAGTTCTCTGCCTGGTTGGAAATCTAGTTACTTAGGTAATATTTTCCCCTTTCAATTGATATTCTAGCTCTCTCATTTTCTCTATTCCCTTAGTCTGTTAAGCATAGCTGTTGGAGGGTGAGTTGGACTCTACATCCTAGTTGATGTATAAGTATATATAATTTTGGTAATTGTCTGATGTCTTTGTTCTAAACATTGCAGAGGACCAAATATCACCCTTGTTGCTAGTCTGTTGAGTAAAGCTCTGCTCTACTGCAAACTTTTCAGTGGTCATTTATGTTCACTGACTGTCATGGGTTGCTGCCAACACACAAAGCAAAGATCTTTGATGCTGACTTAGACAAAATGCTTGTATCGTAAGTTTCCTGATAGTGCTCCTATAATTTGTCATCAGATGGTTATAATGATGGAATTTGTTGGTGCCAGTAGGGATATATGTGACTTCTCCACTTTTTAATGAAATACTTAGGAACTTGCTGTAGCGTCCCATCCTTATGCCCTTGGTGCTGAGAGGACATCACAGCATTCATCAAGTCTGTTGAATTTTCTGCCAGTCAGTCCTAGGTATAACTGAGTCTTTGTAACTGTCTTATAATAACTGAAATGAATTTAATGGAAAAGTAGAGTTCTTGCTACATACTAGATACTGATTAAATGTTTTTGGAATTGAGTTGATAAGGACTGCTGTTCCCCAAGGGGAAGGGTGTGGGTATGCTGTGAATGTTGTGACATATGCCTTTGATTTAAACATATGCCAACTTTGTAATAACGAGTCAATTGCCTTATACTCCTTAAACACCAATAAATAGAATCAAATAATTAGCAGATTTAAAAAAACCTATAATCTCAATTAAAATTCTACTTGGAGCTTAAAAAAATAACCTTTGCTATTCTCTACCTTGTACTCATCTGAGATCTTCCTCAATTGATACCTCTCATCCCTGTAAATCTCAAGGTTGTGAATATTTAGTATTGGAATTGGTAGTTTCTTGTGTTTTCGGGAGGGTTCTAAATATTTGCTAAAGAATTGAAGACAAAAGGTTGTGATAAAGGTATTGCAGGAACTTCCTTTAATATGGATGGTAGAAAGGGTATTAATAGCCGTTGTAAGAAAGAATTCATAATCTTGGTAATTCCGGAACTTTCCAAGTCGTTGATATGTGTTTATTATTTTTTTTTTTTTTTTGTAATTTTTTTTATTATGTTAATCCCCATACATTACATCATTAGTTTTAGATATAGTGTTCCATGATTCATTGTTTGTGCATAACACCCAGTGCTCCATGCAGAACGTGCCCTCCTCAATACCCATCACCAGGCTAACCCATCCTCCCAACCCCCTCCCCTCTAGAACCCCCAGTTTGTTTTTCAGAGTCCATCGTCTCTCATGGTTCTTCTCCCCCTCCGATTTCCCCCCCTTCATTCTTCCCCTCCTGCTACATTCTTCTTCTTCTTTTTTTCTTTCTTAACATATATTGCATTATTTGTTTCAGAGGTACAGATCTGAGATTCAACAGTCCTGCACAATTCACAGCGCTTACCAGAACACATACCCTCCCCAGTGTCCATCACCCAGTCACCCCATCCCTCCCACCCCACCCCCCACTCCAGCAACCCTCAGTTTGTTTCCTGAGATTAAGAATTCCTCATATCAGTGAGGTCATATGATACATGTCTTTCTCTGTTTGACTTATTTCGCTCAGCATAATACCCTCCAGTTCCATCCACGTCGTTGCAAATGGCAAGATCTTATTCCTTTTGATGGCTGCATAATATTCCATTGCATATATATACCACATCTTCTTTATCCATTCATCTGTTGATGGACATCTTGGCTCTTTCCACAGTTTGGCTATTGTGGACATTGCTGCTATAAACATCGGGGTGCACGTAGCCTTTCGGGTCCCTACTTTTGTATCTTTGGGGTAAATACCCAGGAGTGCAATTGCTGGATCATATGGTAGCTCTATTTTCAACTTTTTGAGGAACCTCCATACTGTTTTCCAGAGTGGCTGCACCAGCTTGCATTCCCACCAACAGTGTAGGAGGGTTCCCCTTTCTCCGCATCCCCGCCAACATCTGTCATTTCCTGACTTGTTAATTTTAGCCATTCTGACTGGTGTGAGGTGGTATCTCATTGAGGTTTTGATTTGGATTTCCCTGATGCCGAGCGATATTGAACACTTTTTCATGTGTCTGTTGGCCATTTGAATGTCTTCTTTGGAGAAATGTCTGTTCATGTCTTCTGCCCATTTCTTGATTGGATTCTTTGTTCTTTGGGTGTTGAGTTTGATGAGTTCTTTATAGATTTTGGATACTAGCCCTTTATCTGATATGTCATTTGCAAATATCTTCTCCCATTCTGTCAGTTGTCTTTTGGTTTTGTTGACTGTTTCCTTTGCTTTGCAAAAGCTTTTTATCTTGATGAAGTCCCAATAGTTCATTTTTGCCCTTGCTTCCCTTGCCTTTGGCGATGTTTCTAGGAAGAAGTTGCTGCGGCTGAGGTCGAAGAGGTTGCTGCCTGTGTTCTCCTTTAGGATTTTGATGGACTCCTGTCTCACATTGAGGTCTTTCAACCATTTGGAGTCTATTTTTGTGTGTGGTGTAAGGAAATGGTCCAGTTTCATTCTTCTGCATGTGGCTGTCCAATTTTCCCAACACCATTTGTTGAAGAGACTGTCTTTTTTCCATTGGACATTCTTTCCTGCTTTGTCGAAGATTAGTTGACCATAGAGTTGAGGGTCCATTTCTGGGCTCTCTATTCTGTTCCATTGATCTATGTGTCTGTTTTTGTGCCAGTACCATACTGTCTTGATGATGACAGCTTTGTAGTAGAGCTGGAAGTCTGGAATTGTGATGCCGCCGGCTTTGCTTTTCTTTTTCAACATTCCTCTGGCTACGCGGGGTCTTTTCTGGTTCCATACAAATTTTCGGATTATTTGTTCCATTTCTTTGAAGAAAGTGGATGGTATTTTGATGGGGATTGCATTGAATGTGTAGATTGCTCTAGGTAGGATTGACATCTTCACAATATTTGTTCTTCCAATCCATGAGCATGGAACGTTTTTCCATTTCTTTGTGTCTTCCTCAATTTCTTTCATGAGTATTTTATAGTTTTCTGAGTACAGATCCTTTGCCTCTTTGGTTAGATTTATTCCTAGGTATCTTATGGTTTTGGGTGCAATTGTAAATGGGATCGACTCCTTAATTTCTCTTTCTTCTGACTTGTTGTTGGTGTATAGGAATGCCACTGACTTCTGTGCATTGATTTTATATCCTGCCACTTTACTGAATTCCTGTATGAGTTCTAGCAGTTTTGGGGTGGAGTCTTTGGGATTTTCCACATAAAGTATCATATCATCTGCAAAGAGTGAGAGTTTGACTTCTTCTTTGCCAATTTGGATGCCTTTGATTTCTTTTTGTTGTCTGATTGCTGTGGCTAGGACTTCCAATACTATGTTGAATAGCAGTGGTGATAGTGGACATCCCTGCCGCGTTCCTGACCTTAGGGGGAAAGCTCTCAGTTTTTCCCCATTGAGAATGATATTCGCTGTAGGTTTTTCATAGATGGCTTTTATGATATTGAGGTATGTACCCTCTATCCCTATACTCTGAAGAGTTTTGATCAAGAAAGGATGCTGTACTTTGTCAAATGCTTTTTCTGCATCTATTGAGAGGATCATGTGATTCTTGTTTTTTCTTTTGTTAATGTATTGTATCACGTTGATTGATTTGCGGATGTTGAACCAACCTTGCAGCCCAGGGATAAATCCGACTTGGTCGTGGTGAATAATCCTTTTAATGTACTGTTGGATCCTATTGGCTAGTATTTTGGTGAGAATTTTTGCATCCATGTTCATCAGGGATATTGGTCTGTAATTCTCCTTTTTAATGGGGTCTTTGTCTGGTTTTGGGATCAAGGTAATGCTGGCCTCATAAAATGAGTTTGGAAGTTTTCCTTCCATTTCTATTTTTTGGAACAGTTTCAGAAGGATAGGTATTAATTCTTCTTGAAATGTTTGGTAGAATTCCCCTGGGAAGCCATCTGGCCCTGGGCTTTTGTGTTTTGGGAGATTTTTGATGACTGCTTCTATTTCCTTAGTGGTTATAGGTCTGTTCATGTTTTCTGTTTCTTCCTGGTTCAGTTTTGGTAGTTGATACATCTCTAGGAATGCATCCATTTCTTCCAGGTTATCTAATTTGCTGGCATAGAGTTGCTCATAATATGTTCTTATAATTGTTTGTATTTCTTTGGTGTTGGTTGTGATTTCTCCTCTTTCATTCATGATTTTGTTGTTTTGGGTCATTTCTCTTTTCTTTTTGATAAGTCTGGCCAGGGGCTTATCAATCTTGTTAATTCTTTCAAAGAACCAGCTCCTAGTTTCGTTGATCTGTTCTACTGTTCTTTTGGTTTCTATTTCATTGATTTCTGCTCTGATCTTTATTTCTCTTCTCCTGCTGGGTTTAGGCTGTATTTGCTGTTCTTTCTCCAGCTCCTTTAGGTGTAGGGTTAGGTTGTGTACTTGAGACCTTTCTTCTTTCTTGAGAAAGGCTTGTATTGCTATATACTTTCCTCTTAGGACTGCCTTTGCTGTATCCCAAAGATTTTGAATAGTTGTGTTTTCATTTTCATTGGTTTCCATGAATTTTTTTAATTCTTCTTTAATTTCCTGGTTGACCCATTCATTCTTCAGTAGGATGCTCTTTAGCCTCCATGTATTTGAGTTCTTTCTGACTTTCCTCTTGTGATTGAGTTCTAGTTTCAAAGCATTGTGGTCTGAAAATAGGCAGGGGATGATCCCAATCTTCTGGTACCAGTTGAGACCTGATTTATGACCTAGGATGTGATCTATTCTGGAGAATGTTCCATGGGCACTAGAGAAGAATGTGTATTCCGTTGCTTTGGGATGGAATGTTCTGAATATGTCTGTGAAGTCCATTTGGTCCAGTGTGTCATTTAAATTCTTTATTTCCTTGTTGATCTTTTGCTTAGACGATCTGTCCATTTCAGTGAGGGGGGTGTTAAAGTCCCCCACTATTATTGTATTGTTGTCGATGTGTTTCTTTGCTTTTGTTATTAATTGCCTTATATAATTGGCTGCTCCCATGTTAGGGGCATAGATATTTACAATTGTTAGATCTTCTTGTTGGATAGACCCTTTAAGTATGATATAGTGTCCTTCCTCATCTCTTATTACAGTCTTTGGTTTAAAATCTAATTTGTCTGATATAAGGATTGCCACCCCAGCTTTCTTTTGGTGTCCATTAGCATGGTAAATGGTTTTCCACCCCCTCACTTTCAATCTGGGGGTGTCTTTGGGTCTAAAATGAGTCTCTTGCAGACAGCATATCGATGGGTCTTGTTTTTTAATCCAATCTGATAGCCTGTGTCTTTTGATTGGGGCATTTAGCCCATTTACATTCAGGGTAACTATTGAAAGATAGGAGTTCAGTGCCATTGTATTGCCTGTAAAGTGATTGTTACTGTATATTGTTTGTGTTCATTTCTGGTCTATGTTCCTTTTAGGCTCTCTCTTTGCTTAGAGGACCCCTTTCAATATTTGTTGTAGGGCTGGTTTCGTGTTTGCAAATTCCTTTAGTTTTTGTTTGTCCTGGAAGCTTTTTATCTCTCCTTCAATTTTCAATGACAGCCTAGCTGGATATAGTATTCTTGGCTGCATATTTTTCTCATTTAGTGCTCTGAATATGTCCTGCCAGTCCTTTCTGGCCTGCCAGGTCTCTGTGGATAAGTCTGTTGCCAATCTAATGTTTCTACCATTGTAGGTTACATATCTCTTCTCCCGAGCTGCTTTCAGGATTTTCTCTTTGTCTCTGAGACTCGTAAGTTTTACTATTAGATGTCGGGGTGTTGACCTATTTTTATTGATTTTGAGAGGGGTTCTCTGTGCTTCCTGGATTTTGATGCCTGTTTCCTTCCCCAAATTAGGGAAGTTCTCTGCTATAATTTGCTCCATTATACCTTCTGCACCTCTCTCTCTTTCTTCTTCTTCTGGGATCCCAATTATTCTAATGTTGTTTCGTCTTATGGTATCGTTTATCTCTCGAATTCTGCCCTCGTGATCCAGTAGTTGTTTATCTCTCTTTTTCTCAGCTTCTTTATTTTCCATCATTTGGTCTTCTATCTCGCTGATTCTTTCTTCTGCCTCATTTATCCTAGCAGTTAGCGCCCCCATATTTGATTGCACCTCATTGATAGCCTTTTTGATTTCTACTTGGTTCGATTTTAGTTGTTTTACTTCTCCAGAAAGGGTTTCTCTAATAACTTCCATGTTTTTTTCAAGCCCAGCTAGTATCTTTAAAGTGATGATTCTGAACTCTAGATCTGACATCGTACTAATGTCCGTATTGAGTAGGTCCCTGGCAGTCGGTACTACCTCTTGTTCTTTTTGTTGAGGTGATTTTTTCCGTCTTGTCATTTTGTGCAGAGGAGAATAGATTAATGAGAGAACAAAATGCTAGCAGGGTAACAACGTCCCCAGAAAATATACTCTAAACAAATCAGAAAAGACCTGAAGCAGTGGGAAAAGAAAGGGAAAGAGAGAAAAAAGAAAAGGAAAGAAAAAAAGAAAAAAGATAAAGATAAAGATAAAAACAAACAAAAGCAGAACAAAACAAAACAAAACAAAAACAGAATGTGATCAAATATGATCAGGCTGGATTATAGATCAGTGCCACACACTAGATTTTGGGTGTATTTTGGTCTGTTAAAAGAAAGTCCCTCCCAAAATTTTAAAGAAAGAAAAACTTATATATGTACAAAAATAAGGGTTGATATGATGAAGGGATGGAATATGACTGTAAAGATGGAAATTATAAAAAATTTTAAAAAAGGATTTGATAAGTTGTTTGAAAAAAGAAAGAAGAGGATTAAAAAAAAAAAAAAGAAAGAAAGAAAAAAGGGAGAGAATGTGATCAGGCAGGGGAGTAGAAAAAAACCATACACTAGAGATTTAGAGTATATTTTGATCTGTTAGAAGAAACTATCTCAAGATTTTAAGGAGAGAACAACTTATATATATATGCCAAAAATACGGGTAACTACTATGAAGGGATAGAATATGACTTTAAAAATGAAAAATAAAAATGTTTTTTTTTAAAAAAGGGATTGATAAGATGTTGGTTGAAAAAGGGAAAAAGAAAAATTCAAAAAAAAAAGAAAAAAGGAAAAAAGAAAAAAAGACAGTTAAAAAAAATAATTAACTTTGAAAGACTAAAGAATCATGGTAAAAAAGCCATGAATTCTATGTGCAGTATTCCCCTAGCGCTGGAGTTCTGCCGTTCTCACTGATCGGTAAACTTGGTCTTGGCTGGCTGTTCTTGCTGATCTTCTGGGGGAGGGGCCTGTTGCCGTGGTTCCCAAATGTCTTTGCCGGAGGCAAAATTGCCCCGCCCTTGCCGGTCGGGCTAAGTAATCTGCTCGGGTTTGCTCTCCGGAGCTTTTGTTCCCTGCAAGCTCTCCGTACAGCTTTGGAGGCGGAGAGTGAAAATGGCGGCCTCCCAGTCTCCGCCCCGGCGGAGCCGAGAACTCGGGGTCCCGCTCCTCAGCGAGCCCCCAGAGAAAAGCCGTCAGTCACTCCCGTCTCCCCGGTCTCCGGCCACACTCCGCGCTCACCCGGCCTGTGACCGCGCCTTTCTATCTGGCACCCGACCCCGGGTGGAGTCTCCAAACCCAGCAGATCCCTGCGGTGCGCTCCCGCACCTCTCCTCCCGGGGGAAGAAGGTGAGTCTCCCCGGATCTGCCGCTTGTTGGGTCCCTGCTGGAGGAGCAGTGGCCCGACTGTGCCGCGGATCACGGTCTATGACAACCCCGAGCTGAGAGCCCGCGCCTGGGCTCCGTCTCTCCAGCCGGCTTCCCTGCTCCGATACCTGGGAGCTCTGCCGCACTCAGGCACCCCCGGTCTTTCTGTGACCCCGAGGGTCCTGAGACCACACTGTCCCGCGAGGGTTCCACCCCCCACTTCGCCACCAGAGTGACGTCCCTCAGTGGAGCAGACTTCTAAAAGTTCCGATTTTGTGCTCCGTGGCTCTAT
This sequence comes from Halichoerus grypus, assembly GCF_964656455.1. Classification (NCBI taxonomy): domain Eukaryota; kingdom Metazoa; phylum Chordata; class Mammalia; order Carnivora; family Phocidae; genus Halichoerus; species Halichoerus grypus. The sequence continues at coordinate 73,895,006 of NC_135718.1, forward strand.
CACTTGCCAGAAGCGGCTGACGGAGGCCCCTCCCCCGCCGTCTATCCTCCCGAATATCGCCTCGGATTCACTTCTCCGCACGTCCTACCTTCCAAAAAGTGGTCGCTTTTCTGTTCAGAGAGTTGTTGCTCTTCTTTTCTTTGATCTCCTGTTGAGTTTGTAGGTGTTCAGAATGGTTTGATCCCTATCCAGCTGAATTCCTGAGAGGAGACGAAATCCAGGTCTCCTACTCCTCCGCCATCTTGCTCCGCCCCCTCGTTGATATGTGTTTAAAAAGTAGCCGTCTTTACTAAAATCAGAGCTTCCTGTTACAATTAGAAATTTTCTTATTTAGGGTTTTTTTTTCCTGCTATTAAATAGTACTGTTTTTAATAACTAGATTGATAAGATAGAGTCTAGTTTGATGACTTTTGCTCTTCCCAATGACAAAAGACAAAAATAATCTGATTATTACTTCAGATAGAAAGTTTGCCAAGAGGTAAATGCTTGTGATAAAGCCAGGAGCCTCAGTTAATAAGGTTCATCCACCTAAGGATTATCTTACTAGGCTATCGTTCTATACTAGTTGCTAATATTGTCATTAAATGCTTTGAAGCTCTTCTCTTTGAACAACGCACTCTGGTTCATACCATTCTACCTAAGGCATAATTTAATTGAAATTTGAATGTGGTAAATATGTTATTGTAATATGTTTCTACTTAATTCACGAAATTTTTAATAAGATAATTGATAATATGTCCTTAAAAATGGCAAACCTCAACTTTCTGCTCAAAAGCTTTTCTGTTATTTTACTGATTTGTGAGTTTATTTGCTGTCAAATTGGTAAAAATTGAAACTGAGAAACTTTTATGTATTTGACTTCTCTTTACCACCAACATAATAGCTTAACATAACTGTAATATGATAGAAAACATATCAGTGTGACTCACGGTTATAAGAAATACAAAAAGGGTATATTCTTTTAACTTAAGAGCTTCAGGAATTGGGACCGATGTGCACTCATTATACTAACAGGTGGAATACAAGTCTCACTGTACTCAGGATGGTCCCGTTCCTAATTCCTAGGAGTGGCTTTCTGGGGTAGGTTAATCATACGGGTTAACAAGTGCCCCTGGTTTATACAGGTTGTTCTCCTTACTACAGAGTGTTCAGCTAGATGTTTCCATCAGAATGCACCTGGATGTAGGTTGCTATTGGGGGAGGAAATAACAGGAAGGTTGTTAGGCTAGGAGAATTGAATCCAATTTATCAGGGGTATAGGCACTGAAGGCAAAAGGCCTTCAGTTAAAATCTCAACTTTATCATTTATTTTCAGGAAAAAAATTTTTTTTTGGCTATTATAAACAACACTGCAGTGAACATCCACGTATAAATATCTCTGGGCACTGTTTGATTATTTCCTTAGACTAAATTCTTAGAAATGGGTTTTCTTAGTTAAAGACATATAGTTTTTAGAGCTTTTGATATTTACTGCTGTATCACCCTCCAGAATAGTTTACAATCCTATGGACTGTGTTTCTGAGCATCCGTTTTCCCATTCCACAGTCTGCTGCAGGCATTTTTTTTTTTTTTTCTTCACTGCAGGCATTTGAATATAAAAAGCAGCGTGCCAATCTGAAAGGCAAAGATCTCTGTTTTGGAAAAATTGTACTTTTTTGATTACTGACAAGGTTGACCACTTCTCATTCTTACGTGTTTGCATGAATTCCCTGTTCATAGCCTTTGCCCATTTTATTAGAGTATTTGTTTTTTGTTTTTTGGTATGAAACTGTCATTTATACACACATACACATACAGTCATATGCATATAAAGTTTCTTGTTAACATATTGCTTTTGTTAATATTTTTATCATATTGAAGTTTAAAAAATGTATTTAGTAAAGCTGTCTATTTTGTTTGTTATATTTCTGCCTTTTGAAAGGACTTTAGAAAGGTCTTTCCTGCCCATAATTATAAAAATGTCAGGGTTTTCTTCTGTACTTTCATAGTTTTCTTATGTTCGTAATCTTTATAGAATTAACTTTGATACGAGATATATGAGGTTTGCATTGTATTTTTCTTGAACAGACAATATAATTGCTTGGTACAAAATTCAGAAGGTACTGTGACAGTCTCCTGACTAATATGAATATCACTATATTAAAGTTCCCAGGAGTTTAATTCATTAGTAATTAAAAATTTTCTTATACGTAGTCATGTGAAAATGACTCTGACTGTCCTTCTAAATTTTATTTTTATTTTTTATTTTAAGGTGTTTTCTTATTTCAGAGGTACAGGTCTGTGATTCAACAGTCTTACACAATTCACAGTACATTATATGTTAAAGAAGAAGATAGTAGGAAGGGAAAAATGAAGGGGGGGAATCAGAGGGGGAGACAAACCATGAGAGACTATGGACTCTGAGAAACAAACTGAGGGTTCCTAGAGGGGAGGAGGGTGGGGAGCTGGCTTAGCCCGGTGATGGGTATTAAAGAGGGCACGTATTGAATGGAGCACTGGGTGTTATACGCAAACAATGAATCATGGAACACTACATCAAAAACTAATGATGTAATGTATGGTGATTAACATAACATAATAAAATTAAAAAGCAAAACAAAACAAAACAAACAAACAAAAAGATGTTTTATTATTTGAGAGAGAGAGAGAGAGAGCACGCGAGAGCAGGGGTGGGGTGAGGGGCAGAAGGAGAAGCAGACTCCCCACTGAGCAGGGAGCCTAATGCTGGGCTGGATCTCAAGACTCCAGGATCATGACCTGAGCTGAAGGCAGATGCTTAACCGACTGAGCCACCCAGGTGCCCCTAAATTTTATTTTTAAGAAGAAAAGTTTTGTTTATATGTCCTGAAAACTTTGTGCATTTATGATCTGAAATATACATATGTGTACCTATTCCTTCCTTTTCCTGTCAGTCATATAAATTATGATAGTCTTTGCAGTCGTATGGAGTATAGAGGTTTTCTCCAGTTTTTAAAACTGCCTCGGTGATGATTCAGATACATTTGGAGTGTGCTCTACTTTATATGGCTATCATATTGCTTGAGAATATAGACTCAGAAGACCAAATCCAAGTATCTTTTATCCAGCTAGATATTCCTAGTTATCAGATAATTTACTAATTCACACCACAATAGCCATGTTTTATTTTTTTGTGTAAATCTGTGAGGGGGTAAGAGATCTGTGTTTAGGGGAAATCGTGACCTAATAGACGGTGAGTGGTGTGGGAGGGATATGGATTATTGTATGCTAATTCTATCTCAGCACCTGAAATGGACCTCACTTTACAATAGAATTCTTCCAAGTACGATATAATCCTTTTATGAGCAGTAGATACAAGTAGACTATATGGGTGAATCAGACTTTAAAAAAATGCCATCTCTCCTGCTTTGGCAGTGTTGGGTCTTTACCTGGGAAGGCAATATGATGTTGAGGGAGGCATCCTGGACTGGAGGTCAGGAGACCTGGACTTTTCTCCAGCCTCTTCCCATTTTGGGCAAATCCCTCATCAACTGTATTTTCTTAGTTCTGAAGTGTCAATGATAATTGATTTTCCTCATCCATTATAATTGTTTTGAGCATCATACAAAGTGTGTAAAGTACATTGAAAATATGTAAAGTACTATAGAAATGTAAATTGCTGTTGGGGGGGAAAGAGGAAAAAAAACTCCACTCTGGTCATTCTGAATCTCTGTGCATAAGCCCAGTGCCCAGAAGCTGTATATAGGCTCTACCATTTGGGCTGTCTGTCTCAAAGCCTATTTATTAATTCATCCCAAGGTCACTTGGCTATTACCTTATGCCTTCTTCCATTTCTGCGTGTGGGGGACTTGGGTCAAGTTTTCACAGTAAGGGTGATGAAGGTTTTCTCTTTATCTTTATGTGTTTATTAGTCGTGTGTGTGTGTGTGTGTGTGTGTGTGTGTATCCAAAAGGGAATAATATCAAACACTAAAGAGCCATGTATTTTATGAAAATGTATTTTAACAGGAAAGCAAACAGAATAAACCATTAAAGGAAAACCCAATTTTATTATTTGGTTTGCTGCATGCCAAAACATAAAATTCAAGACCTAGAAGTGTCTAGAATACATTGAGTATTGCTGTCAATCAATATGAGAACGACATATACCCTAATAGAAAAAAAAAAACAAACCCAGGAGATACACAGGAAGAGGAATTTCACAGAAGAGGAAATACAGATGAGCCATGATATTCTGAAAACATTATCAGCCTCATTAATAATTGGTGACCTGAAAACTTAGAGCACAGTGAAGTACCATTTCACAGATTGGCAGTGTCATTGTGGGCGAGAACGTGGAGTGATAGGATTTTTTGCCCACTCCTGGCAGGAATGTATACTGAAAAACCGTAACTAGTAAACTCGAAGATGTGGGTACCCTATAACTTAGGTTTTTCACTCTAGGTACATATCTTAGGAAAATGTTTGCATGTGTGCACAAGGAAACACATGTAAGAATGTCTTTTGCAGTATTGTTGATACAAAAAAATTGGAAACAGCATCTGACTGAGTCAATAAATTGAGCTACAGTTATAAGAGGATTACTCTAGAGCAATAAAAAAATGAACTACAGGTATTCACATCCCCATGGATGAATCTCGATAATCTAATATTGCACCACCAAAAAAATTACGAAAAGCTATATACTTTATGTTTCTAATTACTTAAGGGGCAAACCCCAGTAAATTTGAATAATATCTTGTGTAGGTATACAAAGATAAGTGTGTAATAATCTTATAAAGAGAAGCAAGAGAATGCTATTGGGTAGAAGCACACAGGGACCTCCAAAATCACTCGTAATGTGTATTTTAACCTGCTTGATGGATTCATGGGTTGGGTGTTCACTTTATTTAAAACATAAATTTCTTGATATTCATTCTTTTCAGAATACAATACTTATTCAATTAAACTGTGAGGGCCTAGAAGATATTGGTTGGAGCCCAGTCTGCCAACTTTGGCCATAGAGAAAATGTTTAGCAATAAATGAAAAATTTTCTTTTAACTGTTATTTTACCAATGCTGCCCTAATAAGCAGAAGAGCAACTATGTGGATAAAGAAACTAATGACTCACAATTAAACTGAGGAGAGAAACTTAAAATATTTATAAGACTGGACTATTGAATAATCAGTCCTACTCACCTACAGTAGCAGATAGGATATACTGTGCTCACCTATAATAGCAGGTGCCATTTTAATAATTTTCCGATCATCTGTTCATATCTATCAAGACGAAAATTTAGGCCTTCTGAGTTTTAGTACATCATTTCTTCTGTATCCATCATGCCTTAATATTATGGCTAATTATAATAAAAACATATAATTTAATGAGTGGAAAGATAATTTTAACTTTTATGAGGTACACAATTATTTTTTTTTTGTGAGTAAAGTGAGAAGTTTATTTAAAGTGAAGATACAGAAAAAGCTCTCAAGAGTGAAAGGGGTCCCGACAGGGTTGCCCGAGGTACACAATTATATTCCAACACTTTCCTGAACTCGTACCTGAGAAATTCGCAATACATCGGGAGCCATATTGAGTTTATTTTCGCTATAGTGTGTTCGTTAGGATACAAGACCACTTGTCTACTGTACTTGAACCCAGCCAGTATTTTTTTTTCCACCTTAAAAGCTTTAGAATAGTCACCTTATTATCACATGTTCCGTGCACATGGTGTATCAGGGATTCTGCGTTCTTTCACTTTTTACATCGTGGGGAAGCATCTGAAGTTCAGAGAGTTTAGGTCATTTACCCACGAGCAGCACACAGTAGCTGAGTTGCAGAGCCAGAATTCTAACCCAGTTCTTTCAAACTACAGCATGATGAATTGTCTTCAGCAGGAAATAAACGTTTGACTCAGTAGTGAATGCATAGGTGTTCTTAAATTGAAAAGCAACAGGAAATGCTGGTCTAGGTTTTCACAGTATAAGGGTGACAAGGTCACAGGGAACAGACGTGAACTTCTACAGTAATTCTCAAATTGCGATCATGACTATGTCCAATAGGATTTTAGCCTCTGTGTATATTTATTGATTTATTTGCCTATTGAACTTTGTCATTTATTTATTAGGCTCATTTGAACTTTGCTCCTGTTTTCCATATTTGTTAGCATTCTGTCAAATTTCATGGCCCCTGAAATATTCAGTGCTTTGACCTTAGAGTCTGCTTTATTCCTTCTGATATTTATATAGATCCTAGGAATGGCTGCTTCCAGTACTAGTTACAGTTTAATACCACATTATGAAATATATATATAATGTATATAACATATATATTTGTAATATATATATATAATGGAATATAAGTAAATATATTTGTAAGTTATATTTGAACTATTAATAGTTACCTTAAAGTATGATACTTCAGTCAACTGTTCAATATTATTATTCACTTATTGTAGTCTAGGTATAATAGACTCTTACCACTATCTCTAGTAATGGTTTCCAGTCTAAAGTCTTGACTCTAGGAGATATATAGACAATTCAGTGGGTATGGGAAGATATTATAATAGCTCTTTGTATTATTTTTATTAAAAACCGAGAAACCAGATTTGAGTAACAGTTGTGACACAAATTGACAGTCTCTTTCTTTCTTGGTTTGAATGACATTTGGTTACACATCACCATCATTTGTTGCCTAAAGTATGTGAGATATCCTGCAGATGAGCAGGAGTTCCACGATTAGGATTTGTTTGACTTTAGTATATCATAGCAGAGTTGAGTAGATATCTATCTTCTATAAGTTTCTAGATGAATTGAGTAATAAATGTCAAGTGTTTACAGCAATAATAGGCACGGAGTAGGCATCAGCTGAGTGTTAGCCATTATGATTATTATTACTACTATTAAATATTCTAGTTCTATCTAAATTAGCTCAAAAAGTGAACATTTGGCATTAAGATATTCTGTAGAGACACACAAATTGAAAACTATCCTAGCAACGTGAGCACAAATGAAAAAGAGAGGAAAATAAAAGAGTTGGTATTTTCATTTCTATCACAAACTCTTTGCCAGGTGTATTACGAGGTCAAACAATGACAGTAATTAGATCTGATAAGAAAATGGTCAAAAACACTCAAATCTATCCCAAGATATATACGGATTTATATTATTTTAATTACAAATCTTATGGTTCAGTTGTTTCTTGAGTCACATACATTAATCAGAGTGTGTGGTCATCACAGTTAGTAAGACAGTTCAGAACTAAACATTTAGAACATGGAATTTGAGTATCCTAGGACTTGAGTGTGTTCCTGAAAAATATTTAGAAACTCCTGTGTCTTCTTTAGTAGTAGAAGACAAAATGTCACATTCCTTTGGGAGTCCTGAAACTGGCTGAAATAATTCTAGGAAACCATATTGTCATGTGCTAAGATGCATTCTTATGCTAGGAAATATTGTTGGAAGATGTGTGGAAAACGTTGCTGAATGAGTGAAAGAAGCATCTGGAATATTACTCAGCAGGGGAGATCAGCTGTAGAACTGCATTGATTCTGTTTCAACAATGAAATTCATGAAGAGCTACTTTGTTTAAAAAAATGGAAACATTAGGGAGAAAGATATATTCTCAGTAATGGTGAATAAGTCTCTTGTAAAAGGAAGGAGTTCTTGGAGATGAGACTGGTGTTCATGAAGGGAAATGGGCAGATAGAATCACTAGTGGCAGGGCTGCTTGACTGGAAATAAAATAAGAATCCTGGGCTGAGTTCACAGAATTAGCTCCTTACGTGGAATTCACAGCTTCTTTCATAGACAAGCTGTTGTAGCAAAAAAGTTGGAACCAGAATATAAGATATTAATAATACTTTATAATGAAATATGCAATGACTATATCATGAACAGTCTCCTTGTAATCTTGTGGCAAAATACTTAAAAGTGCTTAATTTTACAAAAATTTAAGTGCTCTAGACTTGCAGTGAGAATCGGGAGTGTTTTGTTAGCATATTCCCTCAGATATTTCCAAGGTGAAGATGACCCTTTTGTACAATGCAAAAGTACTTTCTTTCCAGGTGGTCTTATTATGGAAAAAACATTTTAAAAACGAAGGTTTGTGTACACTTCCTCATTACATGAATGTGTTGCTGAGAATGATCTAAATGTGTCATGTATAAAAACTATAACATAAGCAGACTTTAAAAACTCGAATGTAGGATTTTCTAATTCTCCAAATAAAGAGAGAAAGTGAATAGTGAATCCATTTATTTAACATGCAAAAAATGAAAAATTGTGTGATTAATTTATATGAATTGATTGAAAATAGGGAAAGTAAGTTACTAGCTGAATTTTAACAAACTCCTTTTGTAACTGGTGGATTAAAATGAAAAATAAGAATCCTTTCCCATTTGGATCTGGGCATATATGTGACATTTCTTTTTCAGCTTTAAAAGCCATTAAAACAAATTATTTTTGAGATTAAACTTCAGTCGAAACCAGCATTTCATATTGTTGTATCACAGCTTTTTCACCAGTGATTTAAAAAATCAGGAAGCATATTCAGTCGTATTCCATTTATAACCAAGTGAAAAATTATTTGTTCAAATACAATGAGTTATAGAAAATATTTTAGTTTCATTTTTAGTATTTTATAATGTATTGGTATTAGTACTGGAGTACAGATATATGATGAAAGCATTTTAATATGCTCATTTTAATATGCAAATGTATGTTCATAATACTTGTTTCTGGAGTATGTGGTAGGCTGAATTGATGTCACAGGTACTCAGGTCCTCATCCCTGTAACCCGTGAACGAATTATATGGCAAAGGGGATTTGCAGATCTGGCTAAGTTCTGCTTGTAATCACAAGTGTCCTTGTAAGCGGGAGGCCCAGAAAGATTTGAGTATGGAAGGGAAGAAGGGAACGTGGTGAGTGGGTAATTGGAGGGATGTGCTTTGAAGGTGGGAGAGGGGCTACAAGTCAAGGACTACAGGTGGTTCGTGGCACCTGAAAAAGGAAGCCAGAGCCTCCCTTCAGACCCAGGAAGAACAACTTTGCTCTTGATGTTCACCTAATGAAACTGATTTCAGGCTTCTGACCTTGGAATTGGAAGAGAATAAATTTGTGTTGCCACTAAATTCATGGTAATTGGTTAAGCAGCATTAGGAAAGCATACAGGGTATAAAGTGAAAGAAGTTTGGAGACCAGTTTCCAACTTGATGAAATACTCCTGCTTGAGGTTACTGAAATTAACCTTGGGTGTTTTAGAGCATTGTGTTTTACTTCATTTTTCTTCTTTTGATAGCAGTCTACCATCATACTGCTGATTTCCGTGAGTTTCTGCACCAGATCCCAATATTCTGCTTCAAAAAAATTTTTCAGAAGTTCTTTTGAAAAATGATCTGAATAACTTAATAGGAAAATCATATTTAAAAATCAAATTCAGGAAGCATGAATTTTCAAAGGCAAAAATATGTTCAATTAGGCATCCCCGAAAAATAAGGCTTGGCTTAAGGAGCAGTTTTAATAGTATTTTTTAATTTTTTAATTTAATATAATTTAATTGTTATTTTTAATTTTATTTTTTTTTAAGATTTTATTTATTTGTGAGAGAGAAAGAGAAAGGGATTGGCAGGCAGAGGGAGAAGCAGACTCCCTGCTGAGCAGGGAGCCTGATGTGGGTCTCGATCCCATGACCCTAGGATCATGACCTGAGCCGAAGGCAGACGCTTAACTGACGGAGCCACCCAGGTATCCCTATACTATTTTTAAAAAATGTGTTTATAGCTAAAGGTTTAAAGTTATGTAGGTAAAAAGTAGGACTAGCTTTCCAGGTGCTCAGATTGCCAATTTGAATTTGAGTATACTATGATAACTTGTTAGCTCTATTGAGCATCTGTCAATTCAGTGTGAGCTGTTTAAGTTAGTGGTACAGGCGTATTGTAAACTGCAAGAGTTTGAGCAGTTTCATGCTTAAAAATGAGCATGTTTTGTCCAACAGAGGGAGGTTTTCCTGAAGTCCCTGATAAATTATGTGCTTACTTTTCACTGGTGATTATGGACTGGTGCTCTGTCATGAAGGAAATGAAATTGGTTTCTGTAGGAAATGAGATCAGTCTAATGAAGATGCATTTCAGCCGGCACCAGAAACTTAAGTAGATCATTCCTTAAGCACTTATGGGTATAAACATAAACTGTGGTTAATGTGGATGAAATTAATATAAACTGGGATTAGCTTGTAGAAAATAGATGGATGGTTATTTTAATGTGTGTTTTTATCATTGAATCTTTTTACTAGGATTAAGCCTGGTATCAGTCATTCAATTCTATTATGGTATTTGCCAAATAAAAGATTTAGAAGTGTGTAATTTTATCACTAAAGAATTTACCTCCATAAAGATCCAACGAATCCTTCACATTAGTAAACTACGTGTGAATGGATTAGGTGTATATGAATCCATCTAATTTCCTGCAATAGAGGTTCCTGAAATAATGTAATTAAATTCTGAGCAGGTAAATTTGATTTTTTTAAACTAGTTTATTTTTTTTTAAGATTTTATTTATTTGAAAGAGAGAGACAGAGACAGCATGAGCAAGGGGGAGGAGGCAGAGGGAGAGGGAGAAGCAGACCCCCTGCTGAGCAGGGAGCCCAGCCTGGGGCTCCATCCCAGGACCCTGAGATCATGACCTGAGCCAAAGGCAGACAGTTAACTGATTGAGCCACCCAGGTGCCCTGATACATTTGACTTTTTAATGTTCAATCTTATAAACATATTATTTTTCAAAATCAGCATAAATTAGAATTTTTAGACCATGAAAATATTAGTTTTTGCATTGTTTTAACATGTTTACCTTTGAAAAAATCACATCTACATTATTTAAAATTCATCAATTAAATTTTAAAAAGTAATTTGATTTAAAATACTTCTAGGGCTTATTTACAAATATTTTTTCAGTGGTCTATTTGCAATGAGATGGTATATGTATCGTCACAATATTGTTCTTCTTTAATGGGCTTTGAACTTGAAGCACAGGCAGCACTGTTAAGAATATTCAACAAGATACGTAACAAGTAAAGTGTTGTGGAGGGTAACAAAGTCTCATTAGCTTATTAAGTAGTGAGAAGGATGTGTTGCATAGAAACAGACATAATTTAGTTTGAGTCATTGGGAGAGGCTTCACAGATGAGGTAATATTTGAGCTTGGAGTTGAAGGATGAGTAGAAATTGGACAAAGGACAAAGATGGGAAAAGGAGATATGTTTGTGAAACGTAGAGAGTAGTCCAATTTAGCCTTATTGTAGTAAGCATTAAATATAGGCTGGAAAGTTAGGTTGGATCCAGAATATGGACACCAGGTAGGGAGCTTGGACTTAATTTATTAGGCAATGGGATTCCCCCCCGTCCCCCGCCCCCCCAGCTTTACTGAGGTTGTCAGTGATAAATTAAAATTGTATATATTTAAGGTGTAAAAATGTGATCTATATAGTGAATTAATGACCACAATCAAGCCAATTAACATGTCCCTCACTTCACACAGTTATGATTGTTTTTTTATGTGGTGTAAAACCTTAAGATTAACTCTCAACAAATTTCAAACACACAATACAGTATTATTATAGTTACCATGCTGTACCTTAGATCTGTAAAATTATTCATTCTGCAAAACTGAAATGTGGTGCGCCTTGATTAACATCTCCCCATTTTCCCTGCCCCTAGCCATACCATTCTACTCTCTGCTTCTGTGAGTTTGACTACTAGAGATTTTACTTGCAAGTGAAATCATGCAGTATTTGTCTGAGTCCAACTGATTTCACTTAGTGTAATGTCAGGTTCATTGATATCACAAATGACAAAATGGTAAGATTTCCTTTTTATTTTAAAGGATAAATAATATTCCTCCATGTGTGTATTATATAATTTATTTTTCAAGTATAATTAATATCCATTCCAGTATCATTCCAATAATCTATTGCATGTGTATGTATACACATTGTGTTTTCTTTTCCTCATACTTCTTTTAAAAATATGTAGGGAATGGTTGGATTTACATTTGCCATTTTTGTTTTTGTTATATGCCTCCTCTTTGTTCTTTTGTGTAAAATGGTTAGTGTGTCATTTTGAAACCTTTCGATTTTTTTACTAAAATTTTTTTGAGTTGTGTTCTTAATAGTTACTCTAGGAGTTACAATATGTGTTATTTTAATTTATTTTAACCCATCATTGTAACTTCACAATATACTTCAGAGAAATACTAATTTAATTCCAGTAAAATAAAGAAGCTTTATTCCATATAGCTCCATTTTTTTGCACTATTTTTAAATCTTATATAAGTGTTGTAAATCCAATAATGAGTATTATAAATATTTCTTTATATAATCTTGTCTTTTTTCCAGCTTTATTGAGGTATAATTGACATATACCATTGTGTAAGTTTAAGGTGTACGCATGTTGATTTGATACACTTACTTATTGGAAAAGGATTGCCACCATAGCATTACCTAACACCCTCATCACTTCACGTAATTACCATTCCTTTTTGTGGTGAGCGCATTTAAGATCCACTTTCTTAGGAACGTCCAAGTATGTAATACAGCATTATTAACTATAATCACCATGCTGTAATTAGATCCCTAAGAATTTATTCATCTTAAACTAGAAGTTTGCACTCGTTGAGCAACATCTTCCCACCTCCCTCTCCCCCCAGTCCTTGGTAACCACCATTCTAGTCTCTGAGTTTGGCTTTTTTGGATTCCACATATAAGTGATATATAATATTTGTCTTTGTCTGTCTGATTTAGCCCACTTAGGATAGGGCTCTCAGGTTCAATCCACGTTGTTGCAAATGGCGGGGTTTTCTTCTTTATTATGGCTGGATAATTGTTTATATACCACCTCTTCTTTATCCATACATTCATCAACACTTAGGTTGTTCCCATATCTTAAATATTTTGAAAAATGTTGCAATGAACATGGGAGTGCAGATATCTCTTTGAGATACTCTTTTCATTTCCTTTGGATCTACACCCAGAAGTAGAATTCCTGGATTGTATGGTATTTCTAGTTTTAATTTTTTGAGAAACCTCCATACTTTTTTCCATAGTGGCTATACCAATTTACATTTCCATCAAGTATAAAAAGGGTTCCCTTTTCTCCACATCCTTGCCAATATTTGTTATTTCTTGTCTTTTTCATAGTGAACTTTCTAACAGGTGTGAGGTGATATCTCATTGTGGGTTTTATTTGCATTTTTCTGATAATTACTGATATAGAGTACCTTTATGTACCTTTTTGGGCATTTGAATGTGTTCTTTTGAAAAATATCATTTCAGGTTCTCTTGCACATTTTTAAATTAGATTGTTTGCTATTGAGTTGTATGCATTCTTTGTACATTTTGGATATTAATCCTTTGTCAGATCCTTTTTAGGCTTTTTCATTTTGTTGATGATTTCCTTCACTGTGCAGAATCTTTTTAGTTTGTAGTCCCATGTGTTTATTTTCACTTTTGTTGCCTGCATTGCTTTTGGTGTCAAATCCAAAAAATCATTGCCAAAATTGATGTCAAGTTTTCTTCTAGGAATATTATGGCTTCAGGTCTGACCTTTAATACATTTTGTGTTAATTTTTGTGTATGGTGCAAGAGAGTGGTCCAGTTTCATTCTTTTACATGTGCCCATCCAATTTTCCCAAACTGTTTATTGTTTCCCCATTGTATATTCTTGGCTTCATTGCTGTAAATTAATTGACTACATATGCATAGGCTTATTTCTAGGTCTCTGTTCTGTTCTATTCATCTATATGTCTTTTTTTTATCCAATACTATACTGTTTGATAACTATAGCTTTGTAATCTAGTTTGAAATCAGGAAACATGATGCCTCCAGCTTTGTTCTTCTGTTTCCAGATTGTTTTGGCTATTTGGGGTCTTTTGTGGTTCCATACAGATATTAGGATTGTTTATTCTATTTCTGTGAAAAATGCCATTGGAATTTTAATAGGGATTGCATTGAATCTGTAGATCACTTTAGTGTAGACATTTTAATATTTCTTCCAGTCTGTGAGCACAGAATATCTTTCATTTTTTGGTGTCTTATTCTGTTTATTTTGCCAATATCATATAGTTTTCAGTGTGTAGATCTTTATCTTTTTGGTTAAATTTATTCTTAAGTATTCTTTTTGATGAAATTATGAATGGGATTTTTTTTTAATTTCTCTGATAATTTTTTGTTTAGTGTATAGAAACAAAACTGATACTGAAATTTGCATTTTGAAATCTTATCTGATAGTTTTATTGAGTTAATTTATTTAAGAGATTTTTGGTGGAGTTTTAGGGTTTTCTGCATATAATGTCATCTGCAAATAGAGACTGTTTTACTTTTTCCTTTCCAATTTGGATGCTTTTTATTTCTTTTTCTTGCCTAATTGCTTTGGTTAGGACTTCTGGTACTATGTTGAATAAAAGTGTTTAGAGTGCGTATTCTTGCCTTGTTTCTGATCTTAAAGGAAATGCTTTCAGTGTTACTCAGTTTATTATGTTGAAGTACTTTTCCTTTGTACCCAGTTTATTGAGAATTTTTATACATGAAAGGATGTTGTATTTTGTCAAATACTTTTTCTGCACCTATTGAGATGGTCATATAATTTTCATCCTACCTTTTGTTAATGTGGTGCATCATACTAATTGATTTGTGGATGTTGAACCATCCTTACATCTCTGAATAATCCCATTTGATCATGATGTATAATCCCTTTACCATTCTTTTCTTTTTTCCTCGTGATAAGGACTTTTAAGATTTGTAATCTTAACAGATTTCTTTCTTTCCTTCTTTTTTTTTTTTTTTTTTAAAGATTTTACTTATTTGAGAGGAGGAGATAGAGAAACGGAATATGAGCAGGGGGGAGTGGTGGAGGGAGAGGGACAAGCAGACTCCCTGTTGAGCAGGAGCCTGAAGAGGGGCTTGATCCCTGGACTCTGAGATCATGACCTGAGTTGCGGTCATATGCTTAACTGACTGAGCCACGCAGGGGTCCCCCCCTTTTTTTTCCCTAAGTAGGATCCACCCCCAATGTGGGGCTTGTACTCATGACCTGAGATCAAGAGTCACATCCTTTACTGACTGAGCCAGCAGGGCACCCCGATGTATGATACTTTTAATGTATTGCTGGGTTTGATGTTCTAGTATTTTGTTGAGGATTTTTGCATCTATGTTCATCAGGGATATTAGCCTATAATTTTCTTATGGTATCCTTGTCTGGCTTTGGTATCAGGGTAATTCTGGCCTCAAAAAATTAGTATGGAAATGATCCTTCATCTTCTATTTTTTTGGAAGAGTTTGAGGGAATTGATATTTACTTCTTCCTTAAACGTTTGGTAGAACTCACCAGTGAAGCCATCTGATCCTGAACTTTTTTTAATGCGAGTGTTTTGATTATTGATTAACTCTGCTTACTAGTGGAGGCTAGGAAGATGGTGCAGTAAGAGAACCCTAAGCTCACCTCCTGCCATGGATACAGCTAGATAACATTCACATCAGCAAAAATAACCCAAAGGCTGGCAGAACAAATTTCACAGCTAAAGGTAGAGAAGAGTCCCCATCGAAGAAGGTAGGAAGGGTGGCGATGTGGTTGGGAACAAAAGGGACCACAGCTGTCCATGATTGGGAGGGAGCCACAGGCACAGAGAAGGGCAAGAAACAGATGATCACACCAGAGAGCCCGCACAGGGAAGACAGGTCCCCCATAACATATGACTTTGAAAGCAAGAGGGGCCAACATTCATGAGTTGTTATAACCAGCGGGATTTAAAACCTGGAATTTTAAATATCAGTGGGCTCTGTTCTGGGAGAGCTGGGGTGGACTATAGGAAGCTGAGTCACTGCTCTCAGAGAGCCAGCACAACAAACAATCCACAGAGATATGCATGAAAGCTGCATTATGAAAAATGCCTGGGGCATACAGGAGGGAGACTTATTTACTCATCTCAGAGTTTATCCCAAAGGTACAGGGTTTGCAGGGAGACTCCTCCAGGAACAAAGGAGCCGGCAGGTGCCATCTCCCTCCCTTGCCTCTCAGCATAAACACATGGCCACCTGTGGGAACCAGTAGCACCGACATCCACTATATAATTTGTTTACACCAAGCCCTACCACTGCCCACCCTCCCAACTCATGGTTCTACCCTTTCCATTCATACTTGCCTCAGTCCCAGCTCTTTGGGTCCTTTCCTCCAGAAAACTGGTGCAAACCTTGGCAACATCGTGTCTTCCCATCTGCACTTTTTGTGGGGCCTTGGTTCCAGTGGCATTGGAGGTGGCCTGGCAGGAGCCCAAGGCATCCCCTGTTAAAGTTGCATGCCCCGTCCAGGCAGCAGCAGGTCTCATTTTGCAAGCAGACCGGTGGGCACCTTGATAAAACTGTGCACTTCACCCCAGCCGGGAACCAAATACTGCTCATGATAGGCAGAGAGAGTCTCTGTAGTCGATGGGACTGAAGAAAAGAGGGGCCAGGACGAAACAGGGCACATGCATCACACATAAGAGATACCTTATGAAATGCCAGGTTCTGGGGAACGAGACACTGCACTGCAGGACATTGCAGTACCTCTTCTCCAGAAGATCATTGCTTTCAAAAGCAGGAGATTGGCTGACTTTCCTAACACACAGAAACAGACCTAGAGAGTTATTAAAAAGGAGGAGAGAGAAATATGTCCCAAGTGAAAGCACAGGACAAAACCACAGCACAAGACCTAAGCAAAATGAAGATAAGGAATATGCCTGATAAAGAATTTAAAGTAATGACCATAAAGATGCTTGCTAGACTTGAGAAAAGAGTAGAGGACGTCAGTGAGACTCTTAACACAGAGATAAAAAAGAACTAATCAGAGATGAAGAACACAATAAATGAAGTTAAAAATACACTAAGTGGAATAACTAGCAGGCTAGAGGATGCAGGAATGAATCAGCAACTTGGAAGAGAGAGTAATGGAAAGTAATCAAGCTGAGCAGGTGAGAGAAAACAATTATGCAAAAGAGAACAGACTTAAGGAACTCAGTGACTCCATCAAGCATAGTAACATTTGCATTATAGGGATATCAGAAGAAGAAGGAAAAGGAGACAAAATTTATTTGAAGAAGTAATAGCTAAAAACTTCCCTAATCTAGGGAAGGAAACAGAAATCGAGATTCAGGAGGCACAGAGATCCCCCAACAAAATCAACCCAAGGAGGTCCACACTAGCCTCACAGTAATTAAAATGTCAAAAATTAGTGGTAAAGAATTTTGAAAGCATCAGGAAAGGGGTGCCTGGGTGGCTCAGATGGTTAAGCATCTGCTTTCAGCTCAGGTCATGATCTCAGAGGCCGGGGATC